>NC_138976.1:155499192-156099192 GCF_964341445.2 Mesoplodon mirus | reverse complement strand
TGGACCATTTCCTAGCTCCAAAAGTTTACCAACACTGACACAAGAGGAAATCATTTAAGGTCATCATGTCTGCCCTTGGCATTCTCGGAACGCCCTGGCCTCAGAATGCAGCCTCTGTAGTCCATGGTAACCTGCGGAGAGGGGGCGGGGCTGAGGGAGGTTGGAACACTGCCCTCACTGAGGGAGTGGGTGTGGCCATCTCTGCTGTGACTGAACAAAGGGCAGGGGAGCAGGGGGCCCAGTGCAGGGCCCTCAAAGCCCGGCAGGCCCAGTGGAGTGTCACAAGCTTTTAGGCCCAGGCCAAAGGGCGCCTTCTTTGTCTGCACAGCTGCCCAAACTCTCACCTTTCCACTCAGGCCGCCCTCTTACTTGAAGTGTGTGTGGAACGTGTCCGCGCAGTACACCGTGCTGCACAGCTAAGCATAGTTCTGGGCATCGTAGCTTCCTGCAAGGTGACCGAAGTTCGCAGGCAGATGGGTCCCTGGGACACACGCGGAGGGGCTCCTGCCCGGGTCACAGACCGCCCACTGCCCCTGCCCCAGATCGGGGGCCGCAAATCAGCCCTGTCTGAGTCCCCTGCCTCTAGAGGGAGTATTGGACCAACACTTGTAGAAAACGGGGTCCTTGCGGGCCACTCGTTGGAGGGACACAAATAAATCTTTGACGACTTTCTGCTGAAACTTACGAGCGTCCACAACTAAGCCTCTTACAAGGTCAGCTCTTTAGCTAAACATGAGCTCATGATCTAAATTTACACAATATTGAAGAAAGCAGCTACAAGGGGAGACAATCAGCCAAAACCATCAATACCAGAATTAGATTCCCAAGGCCATCCATCAGATGAAGGAATAATCGGGTGCAAGGCAGAAAATATACATAAAACTGGAACTGAAACAAGGCACAAGGATGTTTTCAAAGACTGGTAGGATCTCTAAAACATTTTTCAAGGACATGTCATTGATAAAGCTAAATACTCCAAGGTTGTGTAATACAACAGATTAATCATTGAGAAGAGTGAAATTATGCTGTTTTGAAAACTATGGCAGGTCAGATTTTCTGCCTAATTATATAAGAAGATTTCTCTAAAACATACACATTATTTCAAAGACTTATTGGCTGTGAAATAAGTTAAGGGTATTTCAAATGGCTTGTCTGCAAAGAAAGGTGAGATGTAGGGAATCACAGAAAGTCGAGGGGAAAATAGGTCAATATATACATTGCTGTATGGTGAACTAAGCCTTAGGCCAGCAACAATGGAGAGGACCTGACCCTGAGACACGTACAAGTAAGCTGGAATCTTCAAAAGTTCAAATCTTTATAAGTAAAAAGATTTATTAAAATGAATAACCAAGTGTTTTAATTGACATCAGAAGATGAAAACAATAAACCCTGAGAACATAGAGAAAAGATAAATAAAGATATGAGCAGAACTTAATACAACAGAAAACGTATAAAATTCAGGTGATTTAGTAAGTCCAAAGAATCTTCCTTGAAAAGATTTAAAAGACACACTTTGATTAAGGAAAACCAAAACATAAGTAAAGAATATACAGAAAGAGTCAGGACAATGTTAGAGCAGAGAATATATGAAATGCCAGTAAATTTGAACATTTCTGTCAAGTGGACCATTTCCTATCTCCTAAAGTTTACCAACACTGACACAAGAGGAAATCATTTCAGGTCATCATGTCTGCCCTTGGCATTCTTGGAACGCCCTGGCCTCAGAATCCAGCCTCTGTAGTCCATGGTAACCTGCGGAGAGGGGGCGGGGCTGAGGGAGGTTGGAACACTGCCCTCACTGAGGGAGTGGGTGTAGCCATTTCTGCTGTGACTGAACAAAGGGCAGGGGAGCAGGGGGCCCAGTGCAGGGCCCTCAGAGCCCGGCAGGCCCAGTGGAGTGTCACAAGCATTTAGGCCCAGGCCAAAGGGCACCTTCTTTGTCTGCACAGCTGTCCAAACTCTCACCTTTCCACTCAGGCCGCCCTCTTACTTGAAGTGTGTGTGGAACGTGTCCGTGCAGTTTACCACGCTGCACAGCTAAGCATAGGTCTGGGCATCGTAGCTTCCTGCCAGGTGACCGAAGTTCGCAGGCAGATGGGTCCCTGGGAAACACGCAGAGAGGCTCATGCCCGGGCCAAAGGTTGCCCACTGCCCCTGCCCCAGATCGGGGGCTGCAAAGCAGCCCTGTCTGAGTTCCCTGCCTCTAGAGGGAGTATTGGACCAACACTTGTAGAAAACGGGGTCCTTGCGGGCCACTCATTGGAGGGACACAAATAGATCTTTGCCGACTTTCTGCTGAAGCTTACGAGCGTTCACACCTAAGCCTCTTACAAGGTCAGCTGTTTAGCTAAACATGAGCTCATGATCTAAATTTACACAATATTGAAGAAAGCAGCTACAAGGGGAGACAATCAGCCAAAACCATCAATACCAGAATTAGATTCCCAAGGCCATCCATCAGATGTAGGAATAATCGGGTGCAAGGCAGAAAATATACATAAAACTGGAACTGAAACAAGGCACAAGGATGTTTTCAAAGACTGGTAGGATCTCTAAAACATTTTTCAAGGACATGTCATTGATAAAGCTAAATACTCCAAGGTTGTGTAATACAACAGATTAATCATTGAGAAGAGTGAAATTATGCTGTTTTGAAAACTATGGCAGGTCAGATTTTGTGCCTAATTATATAAGAAGATTTCTCTAAAAAATACACATTATTTCAAAGACTTATTGGCTGTGAAATAAGTTAAGGGTATTTCAAATGGCTTGTCTGCAAAGAAAGGTGAGATGTAGGGAATCACAGAAAGTCGAGGGGAAAATAGGTCAATATATACATTGCTGTATGGTGAACTAAGCCTTAGGCCAGCAACAATGGAGAGGACCTGACCCTTAGAAACTTACAAGTAAGCTGGAATCTTCAAAAGTTCAAATCTTTATAAGTAAAAAGATTTATTAAAATGAATAACCAAGTGTTTTAATTGACATCAGAAGATGAAAACAATAAACCCTGAGAACATAGAAAAAAGATAAATAAAGATATGAGCACAACTTAATACAACAGAAAACGTATAAAATTCAGGTGATTTAGTGAGTCCAAAGAATCTTCTTTGAAAAGAATTAAAAGACACACTTTGCTTAAGGAAAACCAAAACATAAGTAAAGAATAAACAGAAAGAGTCAGGAAAATGTTAGAGCAGAGAATATATGAAATGCCAGTAAACTTGAACATTTCTGTCAAGTGGACCATTTCCTAGCTCCTAAAGTTTACCAACACTGACACAAGAGGAAATCATTTAAGGTCATCATGTCTGCCCTTGGCATTCTCGGAACGCCGTGGCCTCAGAATGCAGCCTCTGTAGTCCATGGGAACCTGCGGATGGGGGGGGGGCTGAGGGAGGTTGGAACACTGCCCTCACTGAGGGAGTGGGTGTGGCCATCTCTGCTGTGACTGAACAAAGGGCAGGGGAGCAGGGGGCCCAGGGCAGGGCCCTCAGAGCCCGGCAGGCCCAGTGGAGTGTCACAAGATTTTAGGCCCAGGCCAAAGGGCACCTTCTTTGTCTGCACAGCTGCCCAAACTCTCACCTTTCCACTCGGGCCGCCCTCTTACTTGAAGTGTGTGTGGAACGTGTCCGTGTGGTATACCGCGCTGCACAGCTAAGCATAGGTCTGGGCATCGTAGCTTCCTGCCAGGTGACCGAAGTTCGCAGGCAGATGGGTCCCTGGGACACACGCGGAGGGGCTCCTGCCCGGGTCACAGGCCGCCCACTGCCCCTGCCCCAGATCGGGGGCCGCAAAGCAGCCCTGTCTGAGTCCCCTGCCTCTAGAGGGAGTATTGGACCAACACTTGTAAAAACGGGGTCCTTGCTGGCCACTCATTGGAGGGACACAAATACATCTTTGCCGACTCTCTGCTGAAACTTACGAGCGTTCACAACTCAGCCTCTTACAAGGTCAGCTGTTTAGCTAAACATGAGCTCATGATCTAAATTTACACAATAATGAAGAAAGCAGCTACAAGGGGAGACAATCAGCCAAAACCATCAATACCAGAATTAGATTCCCAAGGCCATCCATCAGATGTAGGAATAATCGGGTGCAAGGCAGAAAATATACATAAAACTGGAACTGAAACAAGGCACAAGGATGTTTTCAAAGACTGGTAGGATCTCTAAAACATTTTTCAAGGACATGTCATTGATAAAGCTAAATACTCCAAGGTTGTGTTATACAACAGATTAATCATTGAGAAGACTGAAATTATGCTGTTTTGAAAACTATGGCAGGTCAGATTTTCTGCCTAATTATATAAGAAGATTTCTCTAAAAAATACACATTATTTCAAAGACTTATTGGCTGTGAAATAAGTTAAGGATATTTCAAATGGCTTGTCTGCAAAGAAAGGTGAGATGTAGGGGATCACAGAAAGTCGAGGGGAAAATAGGTCAATATATACATTGCTGTATGGTGAACTAAGCCTTAGGCCAGCAACAATGGAGAGGACCTGACCCTTAGACACGTACAAGTAAGCTGGAATCTTCAAAAGTTCAAATCTTTATAAGTAAAAAGATTTATTAAAATGAATAACCAAGTGTTTTAATTGACATCAGAAAATGAAAACAATAAACCCTGAGAATATAGAAAAAAGATAAATAAAGATATGAGCAGAACTTAATACAACAGAAAACGTATAAAATTCAGGTGATTTAGTAAGTCCAAAGAATCTTCTTTGAAAAGAGTTAATAGACACACTTTAATTAAGGAAAACCGAAACATAAGTAAAGAATATACAGAAAGAGTCAGGATAATGTTAGAGCAGAGAATATATGAAATGCCAGTAAATTTGAACATTTCTGTCAAGTGGACCATTTCCTAGCTCCTAAAGTTTACCAACACTGACACAAGAGGAAATCATTTAAGGTCATCATGTCTGCCCTTGGCATTCTCAGAACGCCCTGGCCTCAGAATGCAGCCTCTGTACTCCAAGGTATCCTGCGGAGAGGGGGCGGGGCTGAGGGAGGTTGGAACACTGCCCTCACTGAGGGAGTGGGTGTGGCCATCTCTGCTGTGACGGAACAAAGGGCAGGGGAGCAGGGGGCCCAGGGCAGGGCCCTCAGAGCCCAGCAGGCCCAGTGGAGTGTCACAAGCTTTTAGGCCCAGGCCAAAGGGCGCCTTCTTTGTCTGCACAGCTGCCCAAACTCTCACCTTTCCACTCAGGCCGCCCTCTTACTTGAAGTGTGTGTGGAACGTGTCCGTGCAGTATACCGCGCTGCACAGCTAAGCATAGTTCTGGGCATCGTAGCTTCCTGCCAGGTGACCGAAGTTCGCAAGCAGATGGGTCCCTGGCACACACGCGGAGAGGCTCCTGCCCGGGTCACAGGCCGCCCACTGCCCCTGCCCCAGATCGGGGGCTGCAAAGCAGCCCTGTCTGAGTCCCCTGCCTCTAGAGGGAGTATTGGACCAACACTTGTAGAAAACGGGGTCCTTGCGGGCCACTCATTGGAGGGACACAAATAAATCTTTGCCGACTTTCTGCTGAAACTTACGAGCGTTCACAACTAAGCCTCTTACAAGGTCAGCTGTTTAGCTAAACATGAGCTCATGATCTAAATTTACACAATATTGAAGAAAGCAGCTACAAGGGGAGACAATCAGCCAAAACCATCAATACCAGAATTAGATTTCCAAGGCCATCCATCAGATGTAGGAATAATCGGGTGCAAGGCAGAAAATATACATAAAACTGGAACTGAAACAAGGCACAAGGATGTTTTCAAAGACTGGTAGGATCTCTAAAACATTTTTCAAGGACATGTCATTGATAAAGCTAAATACTCCAAGGTTGTGTAATACAACAGATTAATCATTGAGAAGAGTGAAATTATGCTGTTTTGAAAACTATGGCAGGTCAGATTTTCTGCCTAATTCTATAAGAAGATTTCTCTAAAAAATACACATTATTTCAAAGACTTATTGGCTGTGAAATAAGTTAAGGGTATTTCAAATGGCTTGTCTGCAAAGAAAGGTGAGATGTAGGGAATCACAGAAAGTCGAGGGGAAAATAGGTCAATATATACATTGCTGTATGGTGAACTAAGCCTTAGGCCAGCAACAATGGAGAGGACCTGACAGTTAGACACATACAAGTAAGCTGGAATCTTCAAAAGTTCAAATCTTTATAAGTACAAAGATTTATTAAAATGAATAACCAAGTGTTTTAATTGACATCAGAAGATGAAAACAATAAACCCTGAGAACATAGAGAAAAGAAAAATAAAGATATGAGCAGAACTTAATACAACAGAAAACGTATAAAATTCAGGTGATTTAGTAAGTCCAAAGAATCTTCTTTGAAAAGAATTAAAAGACACACTTTGATTAAGGAAAACCAAAACATAAGTAAAGAATATACAGAAAGAGTCAGGACAATGTTAGAGCAGAGAATATATGAAATGCCAGTAAATTTGAACATTTCTGTAAATTGGACCTTTTCCAAGCTCCTAAAGTTTACCAACACTGACACAAGAGGAAATCATTTAAGGTCATCATGTCTGCCCTTGGCATTCTCGGAACGCCCTGGCCTCAGAATACAGCCTCTGTACTCCATGGTATCCTGCGGAGAGGGGGCGGGGCTGAGGGAGGTTGGAACACTGCCCTCACTGAGGGAGTGGGTGTGGCCATTTCTGCTGGGACTGAACAAAGGGCAGGGGAGCAGGGGGCCCAGGGCAGGGCCCTCAGAGCCCAGCAGGCCCAGTGGAGTGTCACAAGCTTTTAGGCCCAGGCCAAAGGGCGCCTTCTTTGTCTGCACAGCTGCCCAAACTCTCACCTTTCCACTCAGGCCGCCCTCTTACTTGAAGTGTGTGTGGAACGTGTCTGTGCAGTATACCGCGCTGCACAGCTAAGCATAGTTCTGGGCATCGTAGCTTCCTGCCAGGTGACCGAAGTTCGCAGGCAGATGGGTCCCTGGGACACACGCGGAGAGGCTCCTGCCCGGGTCACAGGCCGCCCACTGCCCCTGCCCCAGATCGGGGGCCGCAAACAGCCCTGTCTGAGTCCCCTGCCTCTAGAGGGAGTATTGGACCAACACTTGTAGAAAACGGGGTCCTTGCGGGCCACTCATTGGAGGGACACAAATAAATCTTTGCCGACTTTCTGCTGAAACTTACGAGCGTTCACAACTAAGCCTCTTACAAGGTCAGCTGTTTAGCTAAACATGAGCTCATGATCTAAATTTACACAATATTGAAGAAAGCAGCTACAAGGGGAGACAATCAGCCAAAACCATCAATACCAGCATTAGATTTCCAAGGCCATCCATCAGATGTAGGAATAATCGGGTGCAAGGCAGAAAATATACATAAAACTGGAACTGAAACAAGGCACAAGGATGTTTTCAAAGACTGGTAGGATCTCTAAAACATTTTTCAAGGACATGTCATTGATAAAGCTAAATACTCCAAGGTTGTGTAATACAACAGATTAATCATTGAGAAGAGTGAAATTATGCTGTTTTGAAAACTATGGCAGGTCAGATTTTCTGCCTAATTATATAAGAAGATTTCTCTAAAATATACACATTATTTCAAAGACTTATTGGCTGTGAAATAAGTTAAGGGTATTTCAAATGGCTTGTCTGCAAAGAAAGGTGAGATGTAGGGAATCACAGAAAGTCGAGGGGAAAATAGGTCAATATATACATTGCTGTATGGTGAACTAAGCCTTAGGCCAGCAACAATGGAGAGGACCTGACCCTTAGACACGTACAAGTAAGCTGGAATCTTCAAAAGTTCAAATCTTTATAAGTACAAAGATTTATTAAAATGAATAACCAAGTGTTTTAATTGACATCAGAAGATGAAAACAATAAACCCTGAGAACATAGAGAAAAGATAAATAAAGATATGAGCAGAACTTAATACAACAGAAAACGTATAAAATTCAGGTGATTTAGTAAGTCCAAAGAATTTTCTTTGAAAAGATTTAAAAGACACAGTTTGATTAAGGAAAACCAAAACATAAGTAAAGAATATACAGAAAGAGTCAGGACAATGTTAGAGCAGAGAATATATGAAATGCCAGTAAATTTGAACATTTCTGTAAAGTGGACCATTTCCTAGCTCCTAAAGTTTACCAACACTGACACAAGAGGAAATCATTTAAGGTCATCATGTCTGCCCTTGGCATTCTTGGAACGCCCTGGCCTCAGAATCCAGCCTCTGTAGTCCATGGTAACCTGCGGAGAGGGGGCGGGGCTGAGGGAGGTTGGAACACTGCCCTCACTGAGGGAGTGGGTGTAGCCATTTCTGCTGTGACTGAACAAAGGGCAGGGGAGCAGGGGGCCCAGGGCAGGGCCCTCATAGCCCGGCAGGCCCAGTGGAGTGTCACAAGCTTTTAGGCCCAGGCCAAAGGGTGCCTTCTTTGTCTGCACAGCTGCCCAAACTCTGACTTTTCCACTCAGGCCGCCCTCTTACTTGAAGTGTGTGTGGAACGTGTCCGTGCAGTATAGCACGCTGCACAGCTAAGCATAGGTCTGGGCATCGTAGCTTCCTGCCAGGTGACCGAAGTTCGCAGGCAGATGGGTCCCTGGGAAACACGCAGAGAGGCTCATGCCCAGGCCAAAGGTTGCCCACTGCCCCTGCCCCAGATCGGGGGCTGCAAAGCAGCCCTGTCTGAGTTCCCTGCCTCTAGAGGGAGTATTGGACCAACACTTGTAGAAAACGGGGTCCTTGCGGGCCACTCATTGGAGGGACACAAATAGATCTTTGCCGACTTTCTGCTGAAACTTACGAGCGTTCATACCTAAGCCTCTTACAAGGTCAGCTGTTTAGCTAAACATGAGCTCATGATCTAAATTTACACAATATTGAAGAAAGCAGCTACAAGGGGAGACAATCAGCCAAAACCATCAATACCAGAATTAGATTCCCAAGGCCATCCATCAGATGAAGGAATAATCGGGTGCAAGGCAGAAAATATACATAAAACTGGAACTGAAACAAGGCACAAGGATGTTTTCAAAGACTGGTAGGATCTCTAAAACATTTTTCAAGGACATGTCATTGATAAAGCTAAATACTCCAAGGTTGTGTAATACAACAGATTAATCATTGAGAAGAGTGAAATTATGCTGTTTTGAAAACTATGGCAGGTCAGATTTTCTGCCTAATTATATAAGAAGATTTCTCTAAAAAATACACATTATTTCAAAGACTTATTGGCTGTGAAATAAGTTAAGGGTATTTCAAATGGCTTGTCTGCAAGGAAAGGTGAGATGTAGGGAATCACAGAAAGTCGAGTGGAAAATAGGTCAATATATACATTGCTGTATGGTGAATTAAGCCTTAGGCCTGCAACAATGGAGAGGACCTGAAACTTAGACACGAACAAGTAAGCTGGAATCTTCAAAAGTTCAAATCTTTATAAGTAAAAAGATTTATTAAAATGAATAACCAAGTGTTTTAATTGACATCAGAAGATGAAAACAATAAACCCTGAGAACATAGAAAAAAGATAAATAAAGATATGAGCACAACTTAATACAACAGAAAACGTATAAAATTCAGGTGATTTAGTAAGTCCAAAGAATCTTCTTTGAAAAGAATTAAAACACACACTTTGCTTAAGGAAATCCAAAACATAAGTAAAGAATAAACAGAAAGAGTCAGGAAAATGTTAGAGCAGAGAATATATGAAATGCCAGTAAACTTGAACATTTCTGTAAAGTGGACCATTTCCTAGCTCCTAAAGTTTACCAACACTGACACAAGAGGAAATCATTTAAGGTCATCATGTCTGCCCTTGGCATTCTCGGAACGCCCTGGCCTCAGAATGCAGCCTCTGTAGTCCATGGGAACCTGCGGATGGGGGGGGGGCTGAGGGAGGTTGGAACACTGCCCTCACTGAGGGAGTGGGTGTGGCCATCTCTGCTGTGACTGAACAAAGGGCAGGGGTGCAGGGGGCCCAGGGCAGGGCCCTCAGAGCCCGGCAGGCCCAGTGGAGTGTCACAAGCTTTTAGGCCCAGGCCAAAGGGCACCTTCTTTGTCTGCACAGCTGCCCAAACTCTCACCTTTCCACTCGGGCCGCCCTCTTACTTGAAGTGTGTGTGGAACGTGTCCGTGTGGTATACCGCGCTGCACAGCTAAGCATAGTTCTGGGCATCGTAGCTTCCTGCCAGGTGACCGAAGTTCGCAGGCAGATGGGTCCCTGGGACACACGCGGAGGGGCTCCTGCCCGGGTCACAGGCCGCCCACTGCCCCTGCCCCAGATCGGGGGCCGCAAAGCAGCCCTGTCTGAGTCCCCTGCCTCTAGAGGGAGTATTGGACCAATACTTGTAGAAAACGGGGTCCTTGCGGGCCACTCATTGGAGGGACACAAATACATCTTTGCCGACTTTCTGCTGAAACTTACGAGCGTTCACACCTAAGCCTCTTACAAGGTCAGCTCTTTAGCTAAACATGAGCTCATGATCTAAATTTACACAATATTGAAGAAAGCAGCTACAAGGGGAGACAATCAGCCAAAACCATCAATACCAGAATTAGATTCCCAAGGCCATCCATCAGATGTAGGAATAATCGGGTGCAAGGCAGAAAATATACATAAAACTGGAACTGAAACAAGGCACAAGGATGTTTTCAATGACTGGTAGGATCTCTAAAACATTTTTCAAGGACATGTCATTGATAAAGCTAAATACTCCAAGGTTGTGTAATACAACAGATTAATCATTGAGAAGAGTGAAATTATGCTGTTTTGAAAACTATGGCAGGTCAGATTTTCTGCCTAATTATATAAGAAGATTTCTCTAAAAATACACATTATTTCAAAGACTTATTGGCTGTGAAATAAGTTAAGGGTATTTCAAATGGCTTGTCTGCAAAGAAAGGTGAGATGTAGGGAATCACAGAAAGTCGAGGGGAAAATAGGTCAATATATACATTGCTGTATGGTGAACTAAGCCTTAGGCCAGCAACAATGGAGAGGACCTGACCCTTAGACACGTACAAGTAAGCTGGAATCTTCAAAAGTTCAAATCTTTATAAGTAAAAAGATTTATTAAAATGAATAACCAAGTGTTTTAATTGACATCAGAAGATGAAAACAATAAACCCTGAGAACATAGAGAAAAGATAAATAAAGATATGAGCAGAACTTAATACAACAGAAAACGTATAAAATTCAGGTGATTTAGTAAGTCCAAAGAATTTTCTTTGAAAAGATTTAAAAGACACACTTTGATTAAGGAAAACCAAAACATAAGTAAAGAATATACAGAAAGAGTCAGGACAATGTTAGAGCAGAGAATATATGAAATGCCAGTAAATTTGAACATTTCTGTAAAGTGGACCATTTCCTAGCTCCTAAAGTTTACCAACACTGACACAAGAGGAAATCATTTAAGGTCATCATGTCTGCCCTTGGCATTCTTGGAACGCCCTGGCCTCAGAATCCAGCCTCTGTAGTCCATGGTAACCTGCGGAGAGGGGGCGGGGCTGAGGGAGGTTGGAACACTGCCCTCACTGAGGTAGTGGGTGTAGCCATTTCTGCTGTGACTGAACAAAGGGCAGGGGAGCAGGGGGCCCAGGGCAGGGCCCTCAGAGCCCGGCAGGCCCAGTGGAGTGTCACAAGCTTTTAGGCCCAGGCCAAAGGGCGCCTTCTTTGTCTGCACAGCTGTCCAAACTCTCACCTTTCCACTCAGGCCGCCCTCTTACTTGAAGTGTGTGTGGAACGTGTCCGTGCAGTATACCACGCTGCACAGCTAAGCATAGGTCTGGGCATCGTAGCTTCCTGCCAGGTGACCGAAGTTCGCAGGCAGATGGGTCCCTGGGAAACACGCAGAGAGGCTCATGCCCAGGCCAAAGGTTGCCCACTGCCCCTGCCCCAGATCGGGGGCTGCAAAGCAGCCCTGTCTGAGTTCCCTGCCTCTAGAGGGAGTATTGGACCAACACTTGTAGAAAACGGGGTCCTTGCGGGCCACTCATTGGAGGGACACAAATAGATCTTTGCCGACTTTCTGCTGAAACTTACGAGCGTTCACACCTAAGCCTCTTACAAGGTCAGCTGTTTAGCTAAACATGAGCTCATGATCTAAATTTACACAATATTGAAGAAAGCAGCTACAAGGGGAGACAATCAGCCAAAACCATCAATACCAGAATTAGATTCCCAAGGCCATCCATCAGATGAAGGAATAATCGGGTGCAAGGCAGAAAATATACATAAAACTGGAACTGAAACAAGGCACAAGGATGTTTTCAAAGACTGGTAGGATCTCTAAAACATTTTTCAAGGACATGTCATTGATAAAGCTAAATACTCCAAGGTTGTGTAATACAACAGATTAATCATTGAGAAGAGTGAAATTATGCTGTTTTGAAAACTATGGCAGGTCAGATTTTCTGCCTAATTATATAAGAAGATTTCTCTAAAAAATACACATTATTTCAAAGACTTATTGGCTGTGAAATAAGTTAAGGGTATTTCAAATGGCTTGTCTGCAAGGAAAGGTGAGATGTAGGGAATCACAGAAAGTCGAGGGGAAAATAGGTCAATATATACATTGCTGTATGGTGAATTAAGCCTTAGGCCTGCAACAATGGAGAGGACCTGACCCTTAGACACGAACAAGTAAGCTGGAATCTTCAAAAGTTCAAATCTTTATAAGTAAAAAGATTTATTAAAATGAATAACCAAGTGTTTTAATTGACATCAGAAGATGAAAACAATAAACCCTGAGAACATAGAAAAAAGATAAATAAAGATATGAGCACAACTTAATACAACAGAAAACGTATAAAATTCAGGTGATTTAGTAAGTCCAAAGAATCTTCTTTGAAAAGAATTAAAACACACACTTTGCTTAAGGAAATCCAAAACATAAGTAAAGAATAAACAGAAAGAGTCAGGAAAATGTTAGAGCAGAGAATATATGAAATGCCAGTAAACTTGAACATTTCTGTAAAGTGGACCATTTCCTAGCTCCTAAAGTTTACCAACACTGACACAAGAGGAAATCATTTAAGGTCATCATGTCTGCCCTTGGCATTCTCGGAACGCCCTGGCCTCAGAATGCAGCCTCTGTAGTCCATGGGAACCTGCGGATGGGGGGGGGCTGAGGGAGGTTGGAACACTGCCCTCACTGAGGGAGTGGGTGTGGCCATCTCTGCTGTGACTGAACAAAGGGCAGGGGTGCAGGGGGCCCAGGGCAGGGCCCTCAGAGCCCGGCAGGCCCAGTGGAGTGTCACAAGCTTTTAGGCCCAGGCCAAAGGGCACCTTCTTTGTCTGCACAGCTGCCCAAACTCTCACCTTTCCACTCGGGCCGCCCTCTTACTTGAAGTGTGTGTGGAACGTGTCCGTGTGGTATACCGCGCTGCACAGCTAAGCATAGTTCTGGGCATCGTAGCTTCCTGCCAGGTGACCGAAGTTCGCAGGCAGATGGGTCCCTGGGACACACGCGGAGGGGCTCCTGCCCGGGTCACAGGCCGCCCACTGCCCCTGCCCCAGATCGGGGGCCGCAAAGCAGCCCTGTCTGAGTCCCCTGCCTCTAGAGGGAGTATTGGACCAACACTTGTAGAAAACGGGGTCCTTGCGGGCCACTCATTGGAGGGACACAAATACATCTTTGCCGACTTTCTGCTGAAACTTACGAGCGTTCACACCTAAGCCTCTTACAAGGTCAGCTCTTTAGCTAAACATGAGCTCATGATCTAAATTTACACAATATTGAAGAAAGCAGCTACAAGGGGAGACAATCAGCCAAAACCATCAATACCAGAATTAGATTCCCAAGGCCATCCATCAGATGTAGGAATAATCGGGTGCAAGGCAGAAAATATACATAAAACTGGAACTGAAACAAGGCACAAGGATGTTTTCAATGACTGGTAGGATCTCTAAAACATTTTTCAAGGACATGTCATTGATAAAGCTAAATACTCCAAGGTTGTGTAATACAACAGATTAATCATTGAGAAGAGTGAAATTATGCTGTTTTGAAAACTATGGCAGGTCAGATTTTCTGCCTAATTATATGAGAAGATTTCTCTAAAAATACACATTATTTCAAAGACTTATTGGCTGTGAAATAAGTTAAGGGTATTTCAAATGGCTTGTCTGCAAAGAAAGGTGAGATGTAGGGAATCACAAAAGTCGAGGGGAAAATAGGTCAATATATACATTGCTGTATGGTGAACTAAGCCTTAGGCCAGCAACAATGGAGAGGACCTTACCCTTAGACACGAACAAGTAAGCTGGAATCTTCAAAAGTTCAAATATTTATAAGTAAAAAGATTTATTAAAATGAATAACCAAGTGTTTTAATTGACATCAGAAGATGAAAACAATAAACCCTGAGAACATAGAAAAAAGATAAATAAAGATATGAGCACAACTTAATACAACAGAAAACGTATAAAATTCAGGTGATTTAGTAAGTCCAAAGAATCTTCTTTGAAAAGAATTAAAAGACACACTTTGCTTAAGGAAAACCAAAACATAAGTAAAGAATAAACAGAAAGAGTCAGGAAAATGTTAGAGCAGAGAATATATGAAATGCCAGTAAACTTGAACATTTCTGTCAAGTGGACCATTTCCTAGCTCCTAAAGTTTACCAACACTGACACAAGAGGAAATCATTTAAGGTCATCATGTCTGCCCTTGGCATTCTCGGAACGCCGTGGCCTCAGAATGCAGCCTCTGTAGTCCATGGAAACCTGCGGATGGGGGGGGGGGCTGAGGGAGGTTGGAACACTGCCCTCACTGAGGGAGTGGGTGTGGCCATCTCTGCTGTGACTGAACAAAGGGCAGGGGAGCAGGGGGCCCAGGGCAGGGCCCTCAGAGCCCGGCAGGCCCAGTGGAGTGTCACAAGCTTTTAGGCCCAGGCCAAAGGGCACCTTCTTTGTCTGCACAGCTGCCCAAACTCTCACCTTTCCACTCGGGCCGCCCTCTTACTTGAAGTGTGTGTGGAACGTGTCCGTGTGGTATACCGCGCTGCACAGCTAAGCATAGGTCTGGGCATCGTAGCTTCCTGCCAGGTGACCGAAGTTCGCAGGCAGATGGGTCCCTGGGACACACGCGGAGGGGCTCCTGCCCGGGTCACAGGCCGCCCACTGCCCCTGCCCCAGATCGGGGGCCGCAAAGCAGCCCTGTCTGAGTCCCCTGCCTCTAGAGGGAGTATTGGACCAACACTTGTAAAAACGGGGTCCTTGCTGGCCACTCATTGGAGGGACACAAATACATCTTTGCCGACTCTCTGCTGAAACTTACGAGCGTTCACAACTCAGCCTCTTACAAGGTCAGCTGTTTAGCTAAACATGAGCTCATGATCTAAATTTACACAATAATGAAGAAAGCAGCTACAAGGGGAGACAATCAGCCAAAACCATCAATACCAGAATTAGATTCCCAAGGCCATCCATCAGATGTAGGAATAATCGGGTGCAAGGCAGAAAATATACATAAAACTGGAACTGAAACAAGGCACAAGGATGTTTTCAAAGACTGGTAGGATCTCTAAAACATTTTTCAAGGACATGTCATTGATAAAGCTAAATACTCCAAGGTTGTGTAATACAACAGATTAATCATTGAGAAGACTGAAATTATGCTGTTTTGAAAACTATGGCAGGTCAGATTTTCTGCCTAATTATATAAGAAGATTTCTCTAAAAAATACACATTATTTCAAAGACTTATTGGCTGTGAAATAAGTTAAGGATATTTCAAATGGCTTGTCGGCAAAGAAAGGTGAGATGTAGGGGATCACAGAAAGTCGAGGGGAAAATAGGTCAATATATACATTGCTGTATGGTGAACTAAGCCTTAGGCCAGCAACAATGGAGAGGACCTGACCCTTAGACACGTACAAGTAAGCTGGAATCTTCAAAAGTTCAAATCTTTATAAGTAAAAAGATTTATTAAAATGAATAACCAAGTGTTTTAATTGACATCAGAAAATGAAAACAATAAAACCTGAGAATATAGAAAAAAGATAAATAAAGATATGAGCAGAACTTAATACAACAGAAAACGTATAAAATTCAGGTGATTTAGTAAGTCCAAAGAATCTTCTTTGCAAAGAGTTAATAGACACACTTTAATTAAGGAAAACCAAAACATAAGTAAAGAATATACAGAAAGAGTCAGGATAATGTTAGAGCAGAGAATATATGAAATGCCAGTAAATTTGAACATTTCTGTCAAGTGGACCATTTCCTAGCTCCTAAAGTTTACCAACACTGACACAAGAGGAAATCATTTAAGGTCATCATGTCTGCCCTTGGCATTCTCAGAACGCCCTGGCCTCAGAATGCAGCCTCTGTACTCCAAGGTATCCTGCGGAGAGGGGGCGGGGCTGAGGGAGGTTGGAACACTGCCCTCACTGAGGGAGTGGGTGTGGCCATCTCTGCTGTGACTGAACAAAGGTCAGGGGAGCAGGGGGCCCAGGGCAGGGACCTCAGAGCCCAGCAGGCCCAGTGGAGTGTCACAAGCTTTTAGGCCCAGGCCAAAGGGCGCCTTCTTTGTCTGCACAGCTGCCCAAACTCTCACCTTTCCACTCAGGCCGCCCTCTTACTTGAAGTGTGTGTGGAACGTGTCCGTGCAGTATACCGCGCTGCACAGCTAAGCATAGTTCTGGGCATCGTAGCTTCCTACCAGGTGACCGAAGTTCGCAGGCAGATGGGTCCCTGGGACACACGCGGAGAGGCTCCTGCCCGGGTCACAGGCCACCCACTGCCCCTGCCCCAGATCGGGGGCCGCAAAGCAGCCCTGTCTGAGTCCCCTGCCTCTAGAGGGAGTATTGGACCAACACTTGTAGAAAACGGGGTCCTTGCGGGCCACTCATTTGAGGGACACAAATAAATCTTTGCCGACTTTCTGCTGAAACTTACGAGCGTTCACAACTAAGCCTCTTACAAGGTCAGCTGTTTAGCTAAACATGAGCTCATGATCTAAATTTACACAATATTGAAGAAAGCAGCTACAAGGGGAGACAATCAGCCAAAACCATCAATACCAGTATTAGATTTCCAAGGCCATCCATCAGATGTAGGAATAATCGGGTGCAAGGCAGAAAATATACATAAAACTGGAACTGGAACAAGGCACAAGGATGTTTTCAAAGACTGGTAGGATCTCTAAAACATTTTTCAAGGACATGTCATTGATAAAGCTAAATACTCCAAGGTTGTGTAATACAACAGATTAATCATTGAGAAGAGTGAAATTATGCTGTTTTGAAAACTATGGCAGGTCAGATTTTCTGCCTAATTATATAAGAAGATTTCTCTAAAAAATACACATTATTTCAAAGACTTATTGGCTGTGAAATAAGTTAAGGGTATTTCAAATGGCTTGTCTGCAAAGAAAGGTGAGATGTAGGGAATCACAGAAAGTCGAGGGGAAAATAGGTCAATATATACATTGCTGTATGGTGAACTAAGCCTTAGGACAGCAACAATGGAGAGGACCTGACCCTTAGACACGAACAAGTAAGCTGGAATCTTCAAAAGTTCAAATATTTATAAGTAAAAAGATTTATTAAAATGAATAACCAAGTGTTTTAATTGACATCAGAAGATGAAAACAATAAACCCTGAGAACATGGAGAAAAGATAAATAAAGATATGAGCAGAACTTAATACAACAGAAAACGTATAAAATTCAGGTGATTTAGTAAGTCCAAAGAATCTTTGAAAAGATTTAAAAGACACACTTTGATTAAGGAAAACCAAAACATAAGTAAAGAATATACAGAAAGAGTCAGGACAATGTTAGAGCAGAGAATATATGAAATGCCAGTAAATTTGAACATTTATGTAAAGTGGACCATTTCCTAGCTCCTAAAGTTTACCAACACTGACACAAGAGGAAATCATTTAAGGTCATCATGTCTGCCCTTGGCATTCTCGGAACGCCCTGGCCTCAGAATGTAGCCTCTGTAGTCCTTGGTAACCTGCGGAGAGGGGGCGGGGCTGAGGGAGGTTGGAACACTGCCCTCACCTAGGGAGTGGGTGTGGCCATCTCTGCTGTGACTGAACAAAGGGCAGGGGAGCAGGGGGCCCAGGGCAGGGCCCTCAGAGCCCGGCAGGCCCAGTGGAGTGTCACAAGTTTTTAGGCCCAGGACAAAGGGCGCCTTCTTTGTCTGCACAGCTGCCCAAACTCTCACCTTTCCACTCAGGCTGCCCTCTTACTTGAAGTGTGTGTGGAACGTGTCTGCGCAGTACACCGCGCTGCACAGCTAAGCATAGTTCTTGGCATCGTAGCTTCCTGCAAGTTGACCGAAGTTCGCAGGCAGATGGGACCCTGGGACACACGCGGAGGGGCTCCTGCCCGGGTCACACTCCGCCCACTGCCCCTGCCCCAGATCGGGGGCCGCAAAGCAGCCCTGTCTGAGTCCCCTGCCTCTAGAGGGAGTATTGGACCAACACTTGTAGAAAACGGGGCCCTTGCGGGCCACTCGTTGGAGGGACACAAATAAATCTTTGCCGACTTTTTGCTGAAACTTACGAGCGTTCATACCTAAGCCTCTTACAAGGTCAGCTGTTTAGCTAAACATGAGCTCATGATCTAAATTTACACAATATTGAAGAAAGCAGCTACAAGGGCAGACAATCAGCCAAAACCATCAATACCAGAATTAGATTCCCAAGGCCATCCATCAGATGTAGGAATAATCGGGTGCAAGGCAGAAAATATACATAAAACTGGAACTGAAACAAGGCACAAGGATGTTTTCAAAGACTGGTAGGATCTCTAAAACATTTTTCAAGGACATGTCATTGATAAAGCTAAATACTCCAAGGTTGTGTAATACAGCAGATTAATCATTGAGAAGAGTGAAATTATGCTGTTTTGAAAACTATGGCAGGTCAGATTTTCTGCCTAATTATATAAGAAGATTTCTCTAAAAAATACACATTATTTCAAAGACTTATTGGCTGTGAAATAAGTTAAGGGTATTTCAAATGGCTTGTCTGCAAAGAAAGGTGAGATGTAGGGAATCACAGAAAGTCGAGGGGAAAATAGGTCAATATATACATTGCTGTATGGTGAACTAAGCCTTAGGCCAGCAACAATGGAGAGGACCTGACCCTTAGACACGTACAAGTAAGCTGGAATCTTCAAAAGTTCAAATCTTTATAAGTAAAAAGATTTATTAAAATGAATAACCAAGTGTTTTAATTGACATCAGAAGATGAAAACAATAAACCCTGAGAACATAGAAAAAAGATAAATAAAGATATGAGCAGAACTTAATACAACAGAAAACGTATAAAATTCAGGTGATTTAGTAAGTCCAAAGAATCTTCTTTGAAAAGATTTAAAAGACACACTTTGATTAAGGAAAACCAAAACATAAGTAAAGAATATACAGAAAGAGTCAGGACAATGTTAGAGCAGAGAATATATGAAATGCCAGTAAATTTGAACATTTCTGTCAAGTGGACCATTTCCTAGCTCCTAAAGTTTACCAACACTGACACAAGAGGAAATCATTTAAGGTCATCATGTCTGCCCTTGGCATTCTCGGAACGCCCTGGCCTCAGAATGCAGCCTCTGTAGTCCATGGTAACCTGTGGAGAGGGGGCGGGGCTGAGGGAGGTTGGAACACTGCCCTCACTGAGGGAGTGGGTGTGGCCATCTCTGCTGTGACTGAACAAAGGGCAGGGGAGCAGGGGGCCCAGGGCAGGGCCCTCAGAGCCCGGCAGGCCCAGTGGAGTGTCACAAGTTTTTAGGCCCAGGCCAAAGGGCGCCTTCTTTGTCTGCACAGCTGCCCAAACTCTCACCTTTCCACTCAGGCCGCCCTCTTACTTGAAGTGTGTGTGGAACGTGTCCGCGCAGTATACCGCGCTGCACAGTTAAGCATAGGTCTGGGCATCGTAGCTTCCTGCCAGGTGACCGAAGTTCGCAGGCAGATGGGTCCCTGGGACACACGCGGAGAGGCTCCTGCCTGGGTCACAGGCCGCCCACTGCCCCTGCCCCAGATCGGGAGCCGCAAAGCAGCCCTGTCTGAGTCCCCTGCCTCTAGAGGGAGTATTGGACCAACACTTGTAGAAAACGGGGTCCTTGCGGGCCACTCATTGGAGGGACACAAATAAATCTTTGCCGACTTTCTGCTGAAACTTACGAGCGTTCACACCTAAGCCTCTTACAAGGTCAGCTGTTTAGCTAAACATGAGCTCATGATCTAAATTTACACAATATTGAAGAAAGCAGCTACAAGGGGAGACAATCAGCCAAAACCATCAATACCAGAATTAGATTCCCAAGGCCATCCATCAGATGTAGGAATAATCGGGTGCAAGGAAGAAAATATACATAAAACTGGAACTGAAACAAGGCACAAGGATGTTTTCAAAGACTGGTAGGATCTCTAAAACATTTTTCAAGGACATGTCATTGATAAAGCTAAATACTCCAAGGTTGTGTAATACAACAGATTAATCATTGAGAAGAGTGAAATTATGCTGTTTTGAAAACTATGGCAGCTCAGATTTTCTGCCTAATTATATAAGAAGATTTCTCTAAAAAATACACATTATTTCAAAGACTTATTGGCTGTGAAATAAGTTAAGGGTATTTCAAATGGCTTGTCTGCAAAGAAAGGTGAGATGTAGGGAATCACAGAAAGTCGAGGGGAAAATAGGTCAATATATACATTGCTGTATGGTGAACTAAGCCTTAGGCCAGCAACAATGGAGAGGACGTGACCCTTAGACACGTACAAGTAAGCTGGAATCTTCAAAAGTTCAAATCTTTATAAGTAAAAAGATTTATTAAAATGAATAACCAAGTGTTTTAATTGACATCAGAAGATGAAAACAATAAACCCTGAGAACATAGAGAAAAGATAAATAAAGATATGAGCAGAACTTAATACAACAGAAAACGTATAAAATTCAGGTGATTGAGTAAGTCCAAAGAATTTTCTATGAAAAGATTTAAAAGACACACTTTGATTAAGGAAAACCAAAACATAAGTAAAGAATATACAGAAAGAGTCAGGACAATGTTAGAGCAGAGAATATATGAAATGCCAGTAAATTTGAACATTTCTGTCAAGTGGACCATTTCCTAGCTCCTAAAGTTTACCAACACTGACACAAGAGGAAATCATTTAAGGTCATCATGTCTGCCCTTGGCATTCTCGGAACGCCCTGGCCTCAGAATGCAGCCTCTGTAGTCCATGGTAACCTGCGGAGAGGGGGCGGGGCTGAGGGAGGTTGGAACACTGCCCTCACTGAGGGAGTGGGTGTGGCCATCTCTGCTGTGACTGAACAAAGGGCAGGGGAGCAGGGGGCCCAGGGCAGGGCCCTCAGAGCCCGGCAGGCCCAGTATAGTGTCACAAGCTTTTAGGCCCAGGCCAAAGGGTGCCTTCTTTGTCTGCACAGCTGCCCAAACTCTCACCTTTCCACTCAGGCCGCCCTCTTACTTGAAGTGTGTGTGGAACGTGTCCGCGCAGTATACCGCGCTGCACAGTTAAGCATAGGTCTGGGCATCGTAGCTTCCTGCCAGGTGACCGAAGTTCGCAGGCAGATGGGTCCCTGAGACACACGCGGAGAGGCTCCTGCCCGGGTCACAGGCCGCCCACTGCCCCTGTCCCAGATCGGGAGCCGCAAAGCAGCCCTGTCTGAGTCCCCTGCCTCTAGAGGGAGTATTGGACCAACACTTGTAGAAAACGGGGTCCTTGCGGGCCACTCATTGGAGGGACACAAATAAATCTTTGCCGACTTTCTGCTGAAACTTACGAGCGTTCACACCTAAGCCTCTTACAAGGTCAGCTGTTTAGCTAAACATGAGCTCATGATCTAAATTTACACAATATTGAAGAAAGCAGCTACAAGGGGAGACAATCAGCCAAAACCATCAATACCAGAATTAGATTCCCAAGGCCATCCATCAGATGTAGGAATAATCGGGTGCAAGGCAGAAAATATACATAAAACTGGAACTGAAACAAGGCACAAGGATGTTTTCAAAGACTGGTAGGATCTCTAAAACATTTTTCAAGGACATGTCATTGATAAAGCTAAATACTCAAAGGTTGTGTAATACAGCAGATTAATCATTGAGAAGAGTGAAATTATGCTGTTTTGAAAACTATGGCAGGTCAGATTTTGTGCCTAATTATATAAGAAGATTTCTCTAAAAAATACACATTATTTCAAAGACTTATTGGCTGTGAAATAAGTTAAGGGTATTTCAAATGGCTTGTCTGCAAAGAAAGGTGAGATGTAGGGAATCACAGAAAGTCGAGGGGAAAATAGGTCAATATATACATTTCTGTATGGTGAACTAAGCCTTAGGCCAGCAACAATGGAGAGGACCTGACCCTTAGACACGTACAAGTAAGCTGGAATCTTCAAAAGTTCAAATCTTTATAAGTAAAAAGATTTATTAAAATGAATAACCAACTGTTTTAATTGACATCAGAAGATGAAAACAATAAACCCTGAGAACATAGAGAAAAGATAAATAAAGATATGAGCAGAACTTAATACAACAGAAAACGTATAAAATTCAGGTGATTTAGTAAGTCCAAAGAATCTTCTTTGAAAAGAATTAATAGACACACTTTGATAAAGGAAAACCAAAACATAAGTAAAGAATATACAGAAAGAGTCAGGACAATGTTAGAGCAGAGAATATATGAAATGCCAGTAAATTTGAACATTTCTGTCAAGTGGACCATTTCCTAGCTCCGAAAGTTTACCAACACTGACACAAGAGGAAATCATTTAAGGTCATCATGTCTGCCCTTGGCATTCTCGGAACGCCCTGGCCTCAAAATGCAGCCTCTGTAGTCCATGGTAACCTGCGGAGAGGGGGCGGGGCTGAGGGAGGTTGGAACACTGCCCTCACTGAGGGAGTGCGTGTGGCCATCTCTGCTGTGACTGAACAAAGGGCAGGGGAGCAGTGGGCCCAGGGCAGGGCCCTCAGAGCCCGGCAGGCCCAGTGGAGTGTCACAAGTTTTTAGGCCCAGGCCAAAGGGCGCCTTCTTTGTCTGCACAGCTGCCCAAACTCTCACCTTTCCACTCAGGCCGCCCTCTTACTTGAAGTGTGTGTGGAACTTGTCTGCGCAGTACACCGCGCTGCACAGCTAAGCATAGTTCTGGGCATCGTAGATTCCTGCCAGGTGACCGAAGTTCGCAGGCAGATGGGACCCTGGGACACACGCGGAGGGGCTCCTGCCCGGGTCACACTCCGCCCACTGCCCCTGCCCCAGATCGGGGGCCGCAAAGCAGCCCTGTCTGATTCCCCTGCCTCTAGAGGGAGTATTGGACCAACACTTGTAGAAAACGGGGCCCTTGCGGGCCACTCGTTGGAGGGACACAAATAAATCTTTGCCGACTTTTTGCTGAAACTTACGAGCGTTCATACCTAAGCCTCTTACAAGGTCAGCTGTTTAGCTAAACATGAGCTCATGATCTAAATTTACACAATAATGAAAAAGCAGCTACAAGGGGAGACAATCAGCCAAAACCATCAATACCAGAATTAGATTCCCAAGGCCATCCATCAGATGTAGGAATAATCGGGTGCAAGGCAGAAAATATACATAAAACTGGAACTGAAACAAGGCACAAGGATGTTTTAGAAGACTGGTAGGATCTCTAAAACATTTTTCAAGGACATGTCATTGATAAAGCTAAATACTCCAAGGTTGTGTAATACAACAGATTAATCATTGAGAAGAGTGAAATTATGCTGTTTTGAAAACTATGGCAGGTCAGATTTTCTGCCTAATTATATAAGAAGATTTCTCTAAAAAATACACATTATTTCAAAGACTTATTGGCTGTGAAATAAGGTAAGGGTAATTCAAATGGCTTGTCTGCAAAGAAAGGTGAGATGTAGGGAATCACAGAAAGTCGAGGGGAAAATAGGTCAATATATACATTGCTGTATGGTGAACTAAGCCTTAGGCCAGCAACAGTGGAGAGGACCTGACCCTTAGACACGTACAAGTAAGCTGGAATCTTCAAAAGTTCAAATCTTTATAAGTAAAAAGATTTATTAAAATGAATAACCAAGTGTTTTAATTGACATCAGAAGATGAAAACAATAAACCCTGAGAACATAGAGAAAAGATAAATAAAGATATGAGCAGAACTTAATACAACAGAAAACGTATAAAATTCAGGTGATTTAGTAAGTCCAAAGAATCTTCTTTGAAAAGAATTAAAAGACACACTTTGATTAAGGAAAACCAAAACATAAGTAAAGAATATACAGAAAGAGTCAGGACAATGTTAGAGCAGAGAATATATGAAATGCCAGTAAATTTGAACATTTCTGTCAAGTGGACCATTTCCTAGCTCCGAAAGTTTACCAACACTGACACAAGAGGAAATCATTTAAGGTCATCATGTCTGCCCTTGGCATTCTCGGAACGCTCTGGCCTCAGAATGCAGCCTCTGTAGTCCATGGTAACCTGCGGAGAGGGGGCGGGGCTGAGGGAGGTTGGAACACTGCCCTCACTGAGGGAGTGTGTGTGGCCATCTCTGCTGTGACTGAACAAAGGGCAGGGGAGCAGGGGGCCCAGGGCAGGGCCCTCAGAGCCCGGCAGGCCCAGTGGAGTGTCACAAGCTTTTAGGCCCAGGCCAAAGGGCGCCTTCTTTGTCTGCACAGCTGCCCAAACTCTCACCTTTCCACTCAGGCCGCCCTCTTACTTGAAATGTGTGTGGAACGTGTCTGCGCAGTACACCGCGCTGCACAGCTAAGCATAGTTCTGGGCATCGTAGCTTCCTGAAAGGTGACCGATGTTCGCAGGCAGATGGGACCCTGGGACACACGCGGAGTGGCTCCTGCCCGGGTCACACTCCGCCCACTGCCCCTGCCCCAGATCGGGGGCCGCAAAGCAGCCCTGTCTGAGTCCCCTGCCTCTAGAGGGAGTATTGGACCAACACTTGTAGAAAACGGGGCCCTTGCGGGCCACTCGTTGGAGGGACACAAATAAATCTTTGCCGACTTTTTGCTGAAACTTACGAGCGTTCATACCTAAGCCTCTTAAAAGGTCAGCTGTTTAGCTAAACATGAGCTCATGATCTAAATTTACACAATAATGAAGAAAGCAGCTACAAGGGGAGACAATCAGCCAAAACCATCAATACCAGAATTAGATTCCCAAGGCCATCCATCAGATGAAGGAATAATCGGGTGCAAGGCAGAAAATATACATAAAACTGGAACTGAAACAAGGCACAAGGATGTTTTAGAAGACTGGTAGGATCTCTCAAACATTTTTCAAGGACATGTCATTGATAAAGCTAAATACTCCAAGGTTGTGTAATACAACAGATTAATCATTGAGAAGAGTGAAATTATGCTGTTTTGAAAACTATGGCAGGTCAGATTTTCTGCCTAATTATATAAGAAGATTTCTCTAAAAAATACACATTATTTCAAAGACTTATTGGCTGTGAAATAAGTTAAGGGTATTTCAAATGGCTTGTCTGCAAAGAAAGGTGAGATGTAGGGAATCACAGAAAGTCGACGGGAAAATAGGTTAATATATACATTGCTGTATGGTGAACTAAGCCTTAGGCCAGCAACAATGGAGAGGACGTGACCCTTAGACACGTACAAGTAAGCTGGAATCTTCAAAAGTTCAAATCTTTATAAGTAAAAAGATTTATTAAAATGAATAACCAAGTGTTTTAATTGACATCAGAAGATGAAAACAATAAACCCTGAGAACATAGAGAAAAGATAAATAAAGATATGAGCAGAACTTAATACAACAGAAAACGTATAAAATTGAGGTGATTTAGTAAGTCCAAAGAATCTTCTTTGAAAAGAATTAAAAGACACAGTTTGATTAAGGAAAACCAAAAGATAAGTAAAGAATATACAGAAAGAGTCAGGACAATGTTAGAGCAGAGAATATATGAAATGCCAGTAAATTTGAACATTTCTGTAAAGTGGACCATTTCCTAGCTCCTAAAGTTTACCAACACTGACACAAGAGGAAATCATTTAAGGTCATCATGTCTGCCCTTGGCATTCTCGGAACGCCCTGGCCTCAGAATGCAGCCTCTCTAGTCCATGGTAACCTGCAGAGAGGGGGCGGGGCTGAGGGAGGTTGGAACACTGCCCTCACTGAGGGAGTGTGTGTGGCCATCTCTGCTGTGACTGAACAAAGGGCAGGGGAGCAGGGGGCCCAGGGCAGGGCCCACAGAGCCCGGCAGGCCCAGTGGAGTGTCACAAGCTTTTAGGCCCAGGCCAAAGGGCGCCTTCTTTGTCTGCACAGCTGCCCAAATTCTCACCTTTCCACTCAGGCCGCCCTCTTACTTGAAGTGTGTGTGGAACGTGTCCGCGCAGTATACCGCGCTGCACAGCTAAGCATAGGTCTGGGCATCGTAGCTTCCTGCCAGGTGACCGAAGTTCGCAGGCAGATGGGTCCCTGGGACACACGCGGAGAGGCTCCTGCCCGGGTCACAGGCCGCCCACTGCCCCTGCCCCAGATCGGGAGCCGCAAAGCAGCCCTGTCTGAGTCCCCTGCCTCTAGAGGGAGTATTGGACCAACACTTGTAGAAAACGGGGTCCTTGCGGGCCACTCATTGGAGGGACACAAATAAATCTTTGCCGACTTTCTGCTGAAACTTATGAGCGTTCACACCTAAGCCTCTTACAAGGTCAGCTGTTTAGCTAAACATGAGCTCATGATCTAAATTTACACAATATTGAAGAAAGCAGCTACAAGGGGAGACAGTCAGCCAAAACCATCAATACCAGAATTAGATTCCCAAGGCCATCCATCAGATGTAGGAATAATCGGGTGCAAGGCAGAAAATATACATAAAACTGGAACTGAAACAAGGCACAAGGATGTTTTCAAAGACTGGTAGGATCTCTAAAACATTTTTCAAGGACATGTCATTGATAAAGCTAAATACTCCAAGGTTGTGTAATACAACAGATTAATCATTGAGAAGAGTGAAATTATGCTGTTTTGAAAACTATGGCAGGTCAGATTTTCTGCCTAATTATATAAGAAGATTTCTCTAAAAAATACACATTATTTCAAAGACTTATTGGCTGTGAAATAAGTTAAGGGTATTTCAAATGGCTTGTCTGCAAAGAAAGGTGAGATGTAGGGAATCACAGAAAGTCGAGGGGAAAATAGGACAATATATACATTGCTATATGGTGAACTAAGCCTTAGGCCAGCAACAATGGAGAGGACGTGACCCTTAGACACGTACAAGTAAGCTGGAATCTTCAAAAGTTCAAATCTTTATAAGTAAAAAGATTTATTAAAATGAATAACCAAGTGTTTTAATTGACATCAGAAGATGAAAACAATAAACCCTGAGAACATAGAGAAAAGATAAATAAAGATATGAGCAGAACTTAATACAACAGAAAACGTATAAAATTGAGGTGATTTAGTAAGTCCAAAGAATCTTCTTTTAAAAGAATTAAAAGACACACTTTGCTTAAGGAAAACCAAAACATAAGTAAAGAATATACAGAAAGAGTCAGGACAATGTTAGAGCAGAGAATATATGAAATGCCAGTAAATTTGAACATTTCTGTCAAGTGGACCATTTCCTAGCTCCTAAAGTTTACCAACACTGACACAAGAGGAAATCATTTAAGGTCATCATGTCTGCCCTTGGCATTCTCGGAACGCCCTGGCCTCAGAATGCAGCCTCTGTAGTCCATGGTAACCTGCGGAGAGGGGGCGGGGCTGAGGGAGGTTGGAACACTGCCCTCACTGAGGGAGTGGGTTTGGCCATCTCTGCTGTGACTGAACAAAGGGCAGGGGAGCAGGGGGCCCAGGGCAGGGCCCTCAGAGCCCGGCAGGCCCAGTGGAGTGTCACAAGTTTTTAGGCCCAGGCCAAAGGGCGCCTTCTTTGTCTGCACAGCTGCCCAAACTCTCACCTTTCCACTCAGGCCGCCCTCTTACTTGAAGTGTGTGTGGAACGTGTCTGCGCAGTACACCGCGCTGCACAGATAAGCATAGTTCTGGGCATCGTAGCTTCCTGCCAGGTGACCGAAGTTCGCAGGCAGATGGGTCCCTGGGACACACGCGGAGAGGCTCCTGCCCGGGTCACAGGCCGCCCACTGCCCCTGCCCCAGATCAGGAGCCGCAAAGCAGCCCTGTCTGAGTCCCCTGCCTCTAGAGGGAGTATTGGACCAACACTTGTAGAAAACGGGGTCCTTGCGGGCCACTCATTGGAGGGACACAAATAAATCTTTGCCGACTTTCTGCTGAAACTTACGAGCGTTCACACCTAAGCCTCTTACAAGGTCAGCTGTTTAGCTAAACATGAGCTCATGATCTAAATTTACACAATATTGAAGAAAGCAGCTACAAGGGGAGACAATCAGCCAAAACCATCAATACCAGAATTAGATTCCCAAGGCCATCCATCAGATGTAGGAATAATCGGGTGCAAGGCAGAAAATATACATAAAACTGGAACTGAAACAAGGCACAAGGATGTTTTCAAAGACTGGTAGGATCTCTAAAACATTTTTCAAGGACATGTCATTGATAAAGCTAAATACTCCAAGGTTGTGTAATACAACAGATTAATCATTGAGAAGAGTGAAATTATGCTGTTTTGAAAACTATGGCAGGTCAGATTTTCTGCCTAATTCTATAAGAAGATTTCTCTAAAAAATACACATTATTTCAAAGACTTATTGGCTGTGAAATAAGTTAAGGGTATTTCAAATGGCTTGTCTGCAAAGAAAGGTGAGATGTAGGGAATCACAGAAAGTCGAGGGGAAAATAGGTCAATATATACATTTCTGTATGGTGAACTAAGCCTTAGGCCAGCAACAATGGAGAGGACCTGACCCTTAGACACGTACAAGTAAGCTGGCATCTTCAAAAGTTCAAATCTTTATAAGTAAAAAGATTTATTAAAATGAATAACCAAGTGTTTTAATTGACATCAGAAGATGAAAACAATAAACCCTGAGAACATAGAGAAAAGATAAATAAAGATATGAGCAGAACTTAATACAACAGAAAACGTATAAAATTCAGGTGATTTAATAAGTCCAAAGAATCTTCTTTGAAAAGATTTAAAAGACACACTTTGCTTAAGGAAAACCAAAACATAAGTAAAGAATATACAGAAAGAGTCAGGACAATGTTAGAGCAGAGAATATATGAAATGCCAGTAAATTTGAACATTTCTGTCAAGTGGACCATTTCCTAGCTCCTAAAGTTTACCAACACTGACACAAGAGGAAATCATTTAAGGTCATCATGTCTGCCCTTGGCATTCTCGGAACGCCCTGGCCTCAGAATGCAGCCTCTGTAGTCCATGGTAACCTGCGGAGAGGGGGCGGGGCTGAGGGAGGTTGGAACACTGCCCTCACTGAGGGAGTGTGTGTGGCCATCTCTGCTGTGACTGAACAAAGGGCAGGGGAGCAGTGGGCCCAGGGCAGGGCCCTCAGAGCCCGGCAGGCCCAGTGGAGTGTCACAAGCTTTTAGGCCCAGGCCAAAGGGCGCCTTCTTTGTCTGCACAGCTGCCCAAACTCTCACCTTTCCACTCAGGCCGCCCTCTTACTTGAAGTGTGTGTGGAACGTGTCCACGCAGTATACCGCGCTGCACAGCTAAGCATAGGTCTGGGCATCGTAGCTTCCTGCCAGGTGACCGAAGTTCACAGGCAGATGGGTCCCTGGGACACACGCGGAGAGGCTCCTGCCCGGGTCACAGGCCGCCCACTGCCCCTGCCCCAGATCGGGAGCCGCAAAGCAGCCCTGTCTGAGTCCCCTGCCTCTAGAGGGAGTATTGGACCAACACTTGTAGAAAACGGGGTCCTTGCGGACCACTCATTGGAGGGACACAAATAAATCTTTGCCGACTTTCTGCCGAAACTTACGAGCGTTCACACCTAAGGCTCTTACAAGGTCAGCTGTTTAGCTAAACATGAGCTCATGATCTAAATTTACACAATATTGAAGAAAGCAGCTACAAGGGGAGACAATCAGCCAAAACCATCAATACCAGAATTAGATTCCCAAGGCCATCCATCAGATGTAGGAATAATCGGGTGCAAGGCAGAAAATATACATAAAACTGGAACTGAAACAAGGCACAAGGATGTTTTCAAAGACTGGTAGGATCTCTAAAACATTTTTCAAGGACATGTCATTGATAAAGCTAAATACTCCAAGGTTGTGTAATACAACAGATTAATCATTGAGAAGAGTGAAATTATGCTGTTTTGAAAACTATGGCAGGTCAGATTTTCTGCCTAATTATAGAAGAAGATTTCTCTAAAAAATACACATTATTTCAAAGACTTATTGGCTGTGAAATAAGTTAAGGGTATTTCAAATGGCTTGTCTGCAAAGAAAGGTGAGATGTAGGGAATCACAGAAAGTCGAGGGGAAAATAGGTCAATATATACATTGCTGTATGGTGAACTAAGCCTTAGGCCAGCAACAATGGAGAGAACGTGACCCTTAGACACGTACAAGTAAGCTGGAATCTTCAAAAGTTCAAATCTTTATAAGTAAAAAGATTTATTAAAATGAATAACCAAGTGTTTTAATTGACATCAGAAGATGAAAACAATAAACCCTGAGAACATAGAGAAAAGATAAATAAAGATATGAGCAGAACTTAATACAACAGAAAACGTATAAAATTCAGGTGATTTAGTAAGTCCAAAGAATCTTCTTTGAAAAGAATTAATAGACACACTTTGATTAAGGAAAACCAAAACATAAGTAAAGAATATACAGAAAGAGTCAGGACAATGTTAGAGCAGAGAATATATGAAATGCCAGTAAATTTGAACATTTCTGTAAAGTGGACCATTTCCTAGCTCCTAAAGTTTACCAACACTGACACAAGAGGAAATCATTTAAGGTCATCATGTCTGCCCTTGGCATTCTCGGAACGCCCTGGCCTCAGAATGCAGCCTCTGTAGTCCATGGTAACCTGCGGAGAGGGGGCGGGGCTGAGGGAGGTTGGAACACTGCCCTCACTGAGGGAGTGGGTGTGGCCATCTCTGCTGTGACTGAACAAAGGGCAGGGGAGCAGGGGGCCCAGGGCAGGTCCCTCAGAGCCCGGCAGGCCCACTGGATTGTCACACGCTTTTAGGCCCAGGCCAAAGGGTGCCTTCTTTGTCTGCACAGCTGCCCAAACTCTCACCGTTCCACCCAGGCGGCCCTCTTACTTGAAGTGTGTGTGGAACGTGTCCGTGCAGTATACCGCGCTGCACCGCTAAGCATAGGTCTGGGCATCGTATCTTCCTGCCAGGTGACCGAAGTTCGCAGGCAGATGGGTCCCTGGGACACACGCGGAGAGGCTCCTGCCCGGGTCACAGGCCGCCCACTGCCCCTGCCACAGATCGGGAGCCGCAAATCAGCCCTGTCTGAGTCCCCTGCCTCTAGAGGGAGTATTGGACCAACAGTTGTAGAAAACGGGGTCCTTGCGGGCCACTCATTGGAGGGACACAGATAAATCTTTGCCGACTTTCTGCTGAAACTTACGAGCGTTCACACCTAAGCCTCTTACAAGGTCAGCTGTTTAGCTAAACATGAGCTCATGATCTAAATTTACACAATATTGAAGAAAGCAGCTACAAGGGGAGACAGTCAGCCAAAACCATCAATACCAGAATTAGATTCCCAAGGCCATCCATCAGATGTAGGAATAATCGGGTGCAAGGCAGAAAATATACATAAAACTGGAACTGAAACAAGGCACAAGGATGTTTTCAAAGACTGGTAGGATCTCTAAAACATTTTTCAAGGACATGTCATTGATAAAGCTAAATACTCCAAGGTTGTGTAATACAACAGATTAATCATTGAGAAGAGTGAAATTATGCTGTTTTGAAAACTATGGCAGGTCAGATTTTCTGCCTAATTATATAAGAAGATTTCTCTAAAAAATACACATTATTTCAAAGACTTATTGGCTGTGAAATAAGTTAAGGGTATTTCAAATGGCTTGTCTGCAAAGAAAGGTGAGATGTAGGGAATCACAGAAAGTCGAGGGGAAAATAGGTCAATATATACATTGCTGTATGGTGAACTAAGCCTTAGGCCAGCAACAATGGAGAGGACCTGACCCTTAGACACGTACAAGTAAGCTGGAATCTTCAAAAGTTCAAATCTTTATAAGTAAAAAGATTTATTAAAATGAATAACCAAGTGTTTTAATTGACATCAGAAGATGAAAACAATAAACCCTGAGAACATAGAAAAAAGATAAATAAAGATATGAGCAGAACTTAATACAACAGAAAACATATAAAATTCAGGTGATTTAGTAAGTCCAAAGAATCTTCTTTGAAAAGATTTAAAAGACACACTTTGATTAAGGAAAACCAAAACATAAGTAAAGAATATACAGAAAGAGTCAGGACAATGTTAGAGCAGAGAATATATGAAATGCCAGTAAATTTGAACATTTCTGTCAAGTGGACCATTTCCTAGCTCCTAAAGTTTACCAACACTGACACAAGAGGAAATCATTTAAGGTCATCATGTCTGCCCTTGGCATTCTCGGAACGCCCTGGCCTCAGAATGCAGCCTCTGTAGTCCATGGTAACCTGCGGAGAGGGGGCGGGGCTGAGGGAGGTTGGAACACTGCCCTCACTGAGGGAGTGGGTGTGGCCATCTCTGCTGTGACTGAACAAAGGGCAGGGGAGCAGGGGGCCCAGGGCAGGGCCCTCAGAGCCCGGCAGACCCAGTGGAGTGTCACAAGCTTTTAGGCCCAGGCCAAAGGGCGCCTTCTTTGTCTGCACAGCTGCCCAAATTCTCACCTTTCCACTCAGGCCGCCCTCTTACTTGAAGTGTGTGTGGAACGTGTCCGCGCAGTATACCGCGCTGCACAGCTAAGCATAGGTCTGGGCATCGTAGCTTCCTGCCAGGTGACCGAAGTTCGCAGGCAGATGGGTCCCTGGGACACACGCGGAGAGGCTCCTGCCCGGGTCACAGGCCGCCCACTTTCCCTGCCCCAGATCGGGAGCCGCAAAGCAGCCCTGTCTGAGTCCCCTTCCTCTAGAGGGAGTATTGGACCAACACTTGTAGAAAACGGGGTCCTTGCGGGCCACTCATTGGAGGGACACAAATAAATCTTTGCCGACTTTCTGCTGAAACTTACGAGCGTTCACACCTAAGCCTCTTACAAGGTCAGCTGTTTAGCTAAACATGAGCTCATGATCTAAATTTACACAATATTGAAGAAAGCAGCTACAAGGGGAGACAATCAGCCAAAACCATCAATACCAGAATTAGATTCCCAAGGCCATCCATCAGATGTAGGAATAATCGGGTGCAAGGCAGAAAATATACATAAAACTGGAACTGAAACAAGGCACAAGGATGTTTTCAAAGACTGGTAGGATCTCTAAAACATTTTTCAAGGACATGTCATTGATAAAGCTAAATACTCCAAGGTTGTGTAATACAACAGATTAATCATTGAGAAGAGTGAAATTATGCTGTTTTGAAAACTATGGCAGGTCAGATTTTCTGCCTAATTATATAAGAAGATTTCTCTAAAAAATACACATTATTTCAAAGACTTATTGGCTGTGAAATAAGTTAAGGGTATTTCAAATGGCTTGTCTGCAAAGAAAGGTGAGATGTAGGGAATCACAGAAAGTCGAGGGGAAAATAGGTCAATATATACATTGCTGTATGGTGAACTAAGCCTTAGGCCAGCAACAATGGAGAGGACGTGACCCTTAGACACGTACAAGTAAGCTGGAATCTTCAAAAGTTCAAATCTTTATAAGTAAAAAGATTTATTAAAATGAATAACCAAGTGTTTTAATTGACATCAGAAGATGAAAACAATAAACCCTGAGAACATAGAGAAAAGATAAATAAAGATATGAGCAGAACTTAATACAACAGAAAACGTATAAAATTCAGGTGATTGAGTAAGTCCAAAGAATCTTCTTTGAAAAGAATTAATAGACATACTTTGATTAAGGAAAACCAAAACATAAGTAAAGAATATACAGAAAGAGTCAGGACAATGTTAGAGCAGAGAATATATGAAATGCCAGTAAATTTGAACATTTCTGTCAAGTGGACCATTTCCTAGCTCCTAAAGTTTACCAACACTGACACAAGAGGAAATCATTTAAGGTCATCATGTCTGCCCTTGGCATTCTCGGAACGCCCTGGCCTCAGAATGCAGCCTCTGTAGTCCATGGTAACCTGCGGAGAGGGGGCGGGGCTGAGGGAGGTTGGAACACTGCCCTCACTGAGGGAGTGTGTGTGGCCATCTCTGCTGTGACTGAACAAAGGGCAGGGGAGCAGGGGGCCCAGGGCAGGGCCCTCAGAGCCCGGCAGGCCCAGTGGAGTGTCACAAGTTTTTAGGCCCAGGCCAAAGGGCGCCTTCTTTGTCTGCACAGCTGCCCAAACTCTCACCTTTCCACTCAGGCCGCCCTCTTACTTGAAGTGTGTGTGGAACGTGTCTGCGCAGTACACCGCGCTGCACAGCTAAGCATAGTTCTGGGCATCGTAGCTTCCTGCCAGGTGACCGAAGTTCGCAGGCAGATGGGTCCCTGGGACACACGCGGAGAGGCTCCTGCCCGGGTCACAGGCCGCCCACTGCCCCTGCCCCAGATCAGGAGCCGCAAAGCAGCCCTGTCTGAGTCCCCTGCCTCTAGAGGGAGTATTGGACCAACACTTGTAGAAAACGGGGTCCTTGCGGGCCACTCATTGGAGGGACACAGATAAATCTTTGCCGACTTTCTGCTGAAACTTACGAGCGTTCACACCTAAGCCTCTTACAAGGTCAGCTGTTTAGCTAAACATGAGCTCATGATCTAAATTTACACAATATTGAAGAAAGCAGCTACAAGGGGAGACAATCAGCCAAAACCATCAATACCAGAATTAGATTCCCAAGGCCATCCATCAGATGTAGGAATAATCGGGTGCAAGGCAGAAAATATACATAAAACTGGAACTGAAACAAGGCACAAGGATGTTTTCAAAGACTGGTAGGATCTCTAAAACATTTTTCAAGGACATGTCATTGATAAAGCTAAATACTCCAAGGTTGTGTAATACAACAGATTAATCATTGAGAAGAGTGAAATTATGCTGTTTTGAAAACTATGGCAGGTCAGATTTTCTGCCTAATTCTATAAGAAGATTTCTCTAAAAAATACACATTATTTCAAAGACTTATTGGCTGTGAAATAAGTTAAGGGTATTTCAAATGGCTTGTCTGCAAAGAAAGGTGAGATGTAGGGAATCACAGAAAGTCGAGGGGAAAATAGGTCAATATATACATTTCTGTATGGTGAACTAAGCCTTAGGCCAGCAACAATGGAGAGGACCTGACCCTTAGACACGTACAAGTAAGCTGGCATCTTCAAAAGTTCAAATCTTTATAAGTAAAAAGATTTATTAAAATGAATAACCAAGTGTTTTAATTGACATCAGAAGATGAAAACAATAAACCCTGAGAACATAGAGAAAAGATAAATAAAGATATGAGCAGAACTTAATACAACAGAAAACGTATAAAATTCAGGTGATTTAATAAGTCCAAAGAATCTTCTTTGAAAAGATTTAAAAGACACACTTTGCTTAAGGAAAACCAAAACATAAGTAAAGAATATACAGAAAGAGTCAGGACAATGTTAGAGCAGAGAATATATGAAATGCCAGTAAATTTGAACATTTCTGTCAAGTGGACCATTTCCTAGCTCCTAAAGTTTACCAACACTGACACAAGAGGAAATCATTTAAGGTCATCATGTCTGCCCTTGGCATTCTCGGAACGCCCTGGCCTCAGAATGCAGCCTCTGTAGTCCATGGTAACCTGCGGAGAGGGGGCGGGGCTGAGGGAGGTTGGAACACTGCCCTCACTGAGGGAGTGTGTGTGGCCATCTCTGCTGTGACTGAACAAAGGGCAGGGGAGCAGTGGGCCCAGGGCAGGGCCCTCAGAGCCCGGCAGGCCCAGTGGAGTGTCACAAGCTTTTAGGCCCAGGCCAAAGGGCGCCTTCTTTGTCTGCACAGCTGCCCAAACTCTCACCTTTCCACTCAGGCCGCCCTCTTACTTGAAGTGTGTGTGGAACGTGTCCACGCAGTATACCGCGCTGCACAGCTAAGCATAGGTCTGGGCATCGTAGCTTCCTGCCAGGTGACCGAAGTTCACAGGCAGATGGGTCCCTGGGACACACGCGGAGAGGCTCCTGCCCGGGTCACAGGCCGCCCACTGCCCCTGCCCCAGATCGGGAGCCGCAAAGCAGCCCTGTCTGAGTCCCCTGCCTCTAGAGGGAGTATTGGACCAACACTTGTAGAAAACGGGGTCCTTGCGGACCACTCATTGGAGGGACACAAATAAATCTTTGCCGACTTTCTGCCGAAACTTACGAGCGTTCACACCTAAGGCTCTTACAAGGTCAGCTGTTTAGCTAAACATGAGCTCATGATCTAAATTTACACAATATTGAAGAAAGCAGCTACAAGGGGAGACAATCAGCCAAAACCATCAATACCAGAATTAGATTCCCAAGGCCATCCATCAGATGTAGGAATAATCGGGTGCAAGGCAGAAAATATACATAAAACTGGAACTGAAACAAGGCACAAGGATGTTTTCAAAGACTGGTAGGATCTCTAAAACATTTTTCAAGGACATGTCATTGATAAAGCTAAATACTCCAAGGTTGTGTAATACAACAGATTAATCATTGAGAAGAGTGAAATTATGCTGTTTTGAAAACTATGGCAGGTCAGATTTTCTGCCTAATTATAGAAGAAGATTTCTCTAAAAAATACACATTATTTCAAAGACTTATTGGCTGTGAAATAAGTTAAGGGTATTTCAAATGGCTTGTCTGCAAAGAAAGGTGAGATGTAGGGAATCACAGAAAGTCGAGGGGAAAATAGGTCAATATATACATTGCTGTATGGTGAACTAAGCCTTAGGCCAGCAACAATGGAGAGAACGTGACCCTTAGACACGTACAAGTAAGCTGGAATCTTCAAAAGTTCAAATCTTTATAAGTAAAAAGATTTATTAAAATGAATAACCAAGTGTTTTAATTGACATCAGAAGATGAAAACAATAAACCCTGAGAACATAGAGAAAAGATAAATAAAGATATGAGCAGAACTTAATACAACAGAAAACGTATAAAATTCAGGTGATTTAGTAAGTCCAAAGAATCTTCTTTGAAAAGAATTAATAGACACACTTTGATTAAGGAAAACCAAAACATAAGTAAAGAATATACAGAAAGAGTCAGGACAATGTTAGAGCAGAGAATATATGAAATGCCAGTAAATTTGAACATTTCTGTAAAGTGGACCATTTCCTAGCTCCTAAAGTTTACCAACACTGACACAAGAGGAAATCATTTAAGGTCATCATGTCTGCCCTTGGCATTCTCGGAACGCCCTGGCCTCAGAATGCAGCCTCTGTAGTCCATGGTAACCTGCGGAGAGGGGGCGGGGCTGAGGGAGGTTGGAACACTGCCCTCACTGAGGGAGTGGGTGTGGCCATCTCTGCTGTGACTGAACAAAGGGCAGGGGAGCAGGGGGCCCAGGGCAGGTCCCTCAGAGCCCGGCAGGCCCACTGGATTGTCACACGCTTTTAGGCCCAGGCCAAAGGGTGCCTTCTTTGTCTGCACAGCTGCCCAAACTCTCACCGTTCCACCCAGGCGGCCCTCTTACTTGAAGTGTGTGTGGAACGTGTCCGTGCAGTATACCGCGCTGCACCGCTAAGCATAGGTCTGGGCATCGTATCTTCCTGCCAGGTGACCGAAGTTCGCAGGCAGATGGGTCCCTGGGACACACGCGGAGAGGCTCCTGCCCGGGTCACAGGCCGCCCACTGCCCCTGCCACAGATCGGGAGCCGCAAATCAGCCCTGTCTGAGTCCCCTGCCTCTAGAGGGAGTATTGGACCAACAGTTGTAGAAAACGGGGTCCTTGCGGGCCACTCATTGGAGGGACACAGATAAATCTTTGCCGACTTTCTGCTGAAACTTACGAGCGTTCACACCTAAGCCTCTTACAAGGTCAGCTGTTTAGCTAAACATGAGCTCATGATCTAAATTTACACAATATTGAAGAAAGCAGCTACAAGGGGAGACAGTCAGCCAAAACCATCAATACCAGAATTAGATTCCCAAGGCCATCCATCAGATGTAGGAATAATCGGGTGCAAGGCAGAAAATATACATAAAACTGGAACTGAAACAAGGCACAAGGATGTTTTCAAAGACTGGTAGGATCTCTAAAACATTTTTCAAGGACATGTCATTGATAAAGCTAAATACTCCAAGGTTGTGTAATACAACAGATTAATCATTGAGAAGAGTGAAATTATGCTGTTTTGAAAACTATGGCAGGTCAGATTTTCTGCCTAATTATATAAGAAGATTTCTCTAAAAAATACACATTATTTCAAAGACTTATTGGCTGTGAAATAAGTTAAGGGTATTTCAAATGGCTTGTCTGCAAAGAAAGGTGAGATGTAGGGAATCACAGAAAGTCGAGGGGAAAATAGGTCAATATATACATTGCTGTATGGTGAACTAAGCCTTAGGCCAGCAACAATGGAGAGGACCTGACCCTTAGACACGTACAAGTAAGCTGGAATCTTCAAAAGTTCAAATCTTTATAAGTAAAAAGATTTATTAAAATGAATAACCAAGTGTTTTAATTGACATCAGAAGATGAAAACAATAAACCCTGAGAACATAGAAAAAAGATAAATAAAGATATGAGCAGAACTTAATACAACAGAAAACATATAAAATTCAGGTGATTTAGTAAGTCCAAAGAATCTTCTTTGAAAAGATTTAAAAGACACACTTTGATTAAGGAAAACCAAAACATAAGTAAAGAATATACAGAAAGAGTCAGGACAATGTTAGAGCAGAGAATATATGAAATGCCAGTAAATTTGAACATTTCTGTCAAGTGGACCATTTCCTAGCTCCTAAAGTTTACCAACACTGACACAAGAGGAAATCATTTAAGGTCATCATGTCTGCCCTTGGCATTCTCGGAACGCCCTGGCCTCAGAATGCAGCCTCTGTAGTCCATGGTAACCTGCGGAGAGGGGGCGGGGCTGAGGGAGGTTGGAACACTGCCCTCACTGAGGGAGTGGGTGTGGCCATCTCTGCTGTGACTGAACAAAGGGCAGGGGAGCAGGGGGCCCAGGGCAGGGCCCTCAGAGCCCGGCAGACCCAGTGGAGTGTCACAAGCTTTTAGGCCCAGGCCAAAGGGCGCCTTCTTTGTCTGCACAGCTGCCCAAATTCTCACCTTTCCACTCAGGCCGCCCTCTTACTTGAAGTGTGTGTGGAACGTGTCCGCGCAGTATACCGCGCTGCACAGCTAAGCATAGGTCTGGGCATCGTAGCTTCCTGCCAGGTGACCGAAGTTCGCAGGCAGATGGGTCCCTGGGACACACGCGGAGAGGCTCCTGCCCGGGTCACAGGCCGCCCACTTTCCCTGCCCCAGATCGGGAGCCGCAAAGCAGCCCTGTCTGAGTCCCCTTCCTCTAGAGGGAGTATTGGACCAACACTTGTAGAAAACGGGGTCCTTGCGGGCCACTCATTGGAGGGACACAAATAAATCTTTGCCGACTTTCTGCTGAAACTTACGAGCGTTCACACCTAAGCCTCTTACAAGGTCAGCTGTTTAGCTAAACATGAGCTCATGATCTAAATTTACACAATATTGAAGAAAGCAGCTACAAGGGGAGACAATCAGCCAAAACCATCAATACCAGAATTAGATTCCCAAGGCCATCCATCAGATGTAGGAATAATCGGGTGCAAGGCAGAAAATATACATAAAACTGGAACTGAAACAAGGCACAAGGATGTTTTCAAAGACTGGTAGGATCTCTAAAACATTTTTCAAGGACATGTCATTGATAAAGCTAAATACTCCAAGGTTGTGTAATACAACAGATTAATCATTGAGAAGAGTGAAATTATGCTGTTTTGAAAACTATGGCAGGTCAGATTTTCTGCCTAATTATATAAGAAGATTTCTCTAAAAAATACACATTATTTCAAAGACTTATTGGCTGTGAAATAAGTTAAGGGTATTTCAAATGGCTTGTCTGCAAAGAAAGGTGAGATGTAGGGAATCACAGAAAGTCGAGGGGAAAATAGGTCAATATATACATTGCTGTATGGTGAACTAAGCCTTAGGCCAGCAACAATGGAGAGGACGTGACCCTTAGACACGTACAAGTAAGCTGGAATCTTCAAAAGTTCAAATCTTTATAAGTAAAAAGATTTATTAAAATGAATAACCAAGTGTTTTAATTGACATCAGAAGATGAAAACAATAAACCCTGAGAACATAGAGAAAAGATAAATAAAGATATGAGCAGAACTTAATACAACAGAAAACGTATAAAATTCAGGTGATTGAGTAAGTCCAAAGAATCTTCTTTGAAAAGAATTAATAGACATACTTTGATTAAGGAAAACCAAAACATAAGTAAAGAATATACAGAAAGAGTCAGGACAATGTTAGAGCAGAGAATATATGAAATGCCAGTAAATTTGAACATTTCTGTCAAGTGGACCATTTCCTAGCTCCTAAAGTTTACCAACACTGACACAAGAGGAAATCATTTAAGGTCATCATGTCTGCCCTTGGCATTCTCGGAACGCCCTGGCCTCAGAATGCAGCCTCTGTAGTCCATGGTAACCTGCGGAGAGGGGGCGGGGCTGAGGGAGGTTGGAACACTGCCCTCACTGAGGGAGTGTGTGTGGCCATCTCTGCTGTGACTGAACAAAGGGCAGGGGAGCAGGGGGCCCAGGGCAGGGCCCTCAGAGCCCGGCAGGCCCAGTGGAGTGTCACAAGTTTTTAGGCCCAGGCCAAAGGGCGCCTTCTTTGTCTGCACAGCTGCCCAAACTCTCACCTTTCCACTCAGGCCGCCCTCTTACTTGAAGTGTGTGTGGAACGTGTCTGCGCAGTACACCGCGCTGCACAGCTAAGCATAGTTCTGGGCATCGTAGCTTCCTGCAAAGTGACCGAAGTTCGCAGGCAGATGGGACCCTGGGACACACGCGGAGGGGCTCCTGCCCGGGTCACACTCAGCCCACTGCCCCTGCCCCAGATCGGGGGCCGCAAAGCAGCCCTGTCTGAGTCCCCTGCCTCTAGAGGGAGTATTGGACCAACACTTGTAGAAAACGGGGCCCTTGCGGGCCACTCCTTGGAGGGACACAAATAAATCTTTGCCGACTTTTTGCTGAAACTTACGAGCGTTCATACCTAAGCCTCTTAAAAGGTCAGCTGTTTAGCTAAACATGAGCTCATGATCTAAATTTACACAATAATGAAGAAAGCAGCTACAAGGGGAGACAATCAGCCAAAACCATCAATACCAGAATTAGATTCCCAAGGCCATCCATCAGATGAAGGAATAATCGGGTGCAAGGCAGAAAATATACATAAAACTGGAACTGAAACAAGGCACAAGGATGTTTTAGAAGACTGGTAGGATCTCTAAAACATTTTTCAAGGACATGTCATTGATAAAGCTAAATACTCCAAGGTTGTGTAATACAACAGATTAATCTTTGAGAAGAGTGAAATTATGCTGTTTTGAAAACTATGGCAGGTCAGATTTTCTGCCTAATTATATAAGAAGATTTCTCTAAAAAATACACATTATTTCAAAGACTTATTGGCTGTGAAATAAGTTAAGGGTATTTCAAATGGCTTGTCTGCAAAGAAAGGTGAGATGTAGGGAATCACAGAAAGTCGAGGGGAAAATAGGTTAATATATACATTGATGTATGGTGAACTAAGCCTTAGGCTAGCAACAATGGAGAGGACGTGACCCTTAGACACGTACAAGTAAGCTGGAATCTTCAAAAGTTCAAATCTTTATAAGTAAAAAGATTTATTAAAATGAATAACCAAGTGCTTTAATTGACATCAGAAGATGAAAACAATAAACCCTGAGAACATAGAGAAAAGATAAATAAAGATATGAGCAGAACTTAATACAACAGAAAACGTATAAAATTGAGGTGATTTAGTAAGTCCAAAGAATCTTCTTTGAAAAGAATTAAAAGACACAATTTGATTAAGGAAAACAAAAACATAAGTAAAGAATATACAGAAAGAGTCAGGACAATGTTAGAGCAGAGAATATATGAAATGCCAGTAAATTTGAACATTTCTGTCAAGTGGACCATTTCCTAGCTCCTAAAGTTTACCAACACTGACACAAGAGGAAATCATTTAAGGTCATCATGTCTGCCCTTGGCATTCTCGGAACGCCCTGGCCTCAGAATGCAGCCTCTGTAGTCCATGGTAACCTGCGGAGAGGGGGCGGGGCTGAGGGAGGTTGGAACACTGCCCTCACTGAGGGAGTGTGTGTGGCCATCTCTGCTGTGACTGAACAAAGGGCAGGGGAGCAGGGGGCCCAGGGCAGGGCCCTCAGAGCCCGGCAGGCCCAGTGGAGTGTCACAAGCTTTTAGGCCCAGGCCAAAGGGCGCCTTCTTTGTCTGCACAGCTGCCCAAATTCTCACCTTTCCACTCAGGCCGCCCTCTTACTTGAAGTGTGTGTGGAACGTGTCCGCGCAGTATACCGCGCTGCACAGCTAAGCATAGGTCTGGGCATCGTAGCTTCCTGCCAGGTGACCGAAGTTCGCAGGCAGATGGTTCCCTGGGACACACGCGGAGAGGCTCCTGCCCGGGTCACAGGCCGCCCACTGCCCCTGCCCCAGATCGGGAGCCGCAAAGCAGCCCTGTCTGAGTCCCCTGCCTCTAGAGGGAGTATTGGACCAACACTTGTAGAAAACGGGGTCCTTGCGGGCCACTCATTGGAGGGACACAAATAAATCTTTGCCGACTTTCTGCTGAAACTTACGAGCGTTCACACCTAAGCCTCTTACAAGGTCAGCTGTTTAGCTAAACATGAGCTCATGATCTAAATTTACACAATATTGAAGAAAGCAGCTACAAGGGGAGACAATCAGCCAAAACCATCAATACCAGAATTAGATTCCCAAGGCCATCCATCAGATGTAGGAATAATCGGGTGCAAGGCAGAAAATATACATAAAACTGGAACTGAAACAAGGCACAAGGATGTTTTCAAAGACTGGTAGGATCTCTAAAACATTTTTCAAGGACATGTCATTGATAAAGCTAAATACTCCAAGGTTGTGTAATACAACAGATTAATCATTGAGAAGAGTGAAATTATGCTGTTTTGAAAACTATGGCAGGTCAGATTTTCTGCCTAATTATATAAGAAGATTTCTCTAAAAAATACACATTATTTCAAAGACTTATTGGCTGTGAAATAAGTTAAGGGTATTTCAAATGGCTTGTCTGCAAAGAAAGGTGAGATGTAGGGAATCACAGAAAGTCGAGGGGAAAATAGGTCAATATATACATTGCTGTATGGTGAACTAAGCCTTAGGCCAGCAACAATGGAGAGGACGTGACCCTTAGACACGTACAAGTAAGCTGGAATCTTCAAAAGTTCAAATCTTTATAAGTAAAAAGATTTATTAAAATGAATAACCAAGTGTTTTAATTGACATCAGAAGATGAAAACAATAAACCCTGAGAACATAGAGAAAAGATAAATAAAGATATGAGCAGAACTTAATACAACAGAAAACGTATAAAATTCAGGTGATTTAGTAAGTCCAAAGAATCTTCTTTGAAAAGAATTAATAGACACACTTTGATTAAGGAAAACCAAAACATAAGTAAAGAATATACAGAAAGAGTCAGGACAATGTTAGAGCAGACAATATATGAAATGCCAGTAAATTTGAACATTTCGGTCAAGTGGACCATTTCCTAGCTCCTAAAGTTTACCAACACTGACACAAGAGGAAATCATTTAAGGTCATCATGTCTGCCCTTGGCATTCTCGGAACGCCCTGGCCTCAGAATGCAGCCTCTGTAGTCCATGGTAACCTGCGGAGAGGGGGCGGGGCTGAGGGAGGTTGGAACACTGCCCTCACTGAGGGAGTGGGTGTGGCCATCTCTGCTGTGACTGAACAAAGGGCAGGGGAGCAGGGGGCCCAGGGCAGGGCCCTCAGAGCCTGGCAGGCCCAGTGGAGTGTCACAAGTTTTTAGGCCCAGGCCAAAGGGCGCCTTCTTTGTCTGCACAGCTGCCCAAACTCTCACCTTTCCACTCAGGCCGCCCTCTTACTTGAAGTGTGTGTGGAACGTGTCTGCGCAGTACACCGCGCTGCACAGCTAAGCATAGTTCTGGGCATCGTAGCTTCCTGCAAGGTGACCGAAGTTCGCAGGCAGATGGGACCCTGGGACACACGCGGAGGGGCTCCTGCCCGGGTCACACTCAGCCCACTGCCCCTGCCCCAGATCGGGGGCCGCAAAGCAGCCCTGTCTGAGTCCCCTGCCTCTAGAGGGAGTATTGGACCAACACTTGTAGAAAACGGGGCCCTTGCGGGCCACTCCTTGGAGGGACACAAATAAATCTTTGCCGACTTTTTGCTGAAACTTACGAGCGTTCATACCTAAGCCTCTTAAAAGGTCAGCTGTTTAGCTAAACATGAGCTCATGATCTAAATTTACACAATAATGAAGAAAGCAGCTACAAGGGGAGACAATCAGCCAAAACCATCAATACCAGAATTAGATTCCCAAGGCCATCCATCAGATGAAGGAATAATCGGGTGCAAGGCAGAAAATATACATAAAACTGGAACTGAAACAAGGCACAAGGATGTTTTAGAAGACTGGTAGGATCTCTAAAACATTTTTCAAGGACATGTCATTGATAAAGCTAAATACTCCAAGGTTGTGTAATACAACAGATTAATCTTTGAGAAGAGTGAAATTATGCTGTTTTGAAAACTATGGCAGGTCAGATTTTCTGCCTAATTATATAAGAAGATTTCTCTAAAAAATACACATTATTTCAAAGACTTATTGGCTGTGAAATAAGTTAAGGGTATTTCAAATGGCTTGTCTGCAAAGAAAGGTGAGATGTAGGGAATCACAGAAAGTCGAGGGGAAAATAGGTCAATATATACATTGCTGTATGGTGAACTAAGCCTTAGGCCAGCAACAATGGAGAGAACGTGACCCTTAGACACGTACAAGTAAGCTGGAATCTTCAAAAGTTCAAATCTTTATAAGTAAAAAGATTTATTAAAATGAATAACCAAGTGTTTTAATTGACATCAGAAGATGAAAACAATAAACCCTGAGAACATAGAGAAAAGATAAATAAAGATATGAGCAGAACTTAATACAACAGAAAACGTATAAAATTCAGGTGATTTAGTAAGTCCAAAGAATCTTCTTTGAAAAGAATTAATAGACACACTTTGATTAAGGAAAACCAAAACATAAGTAAAGAATATACAGAAAGAGTCAGGACAATGTTAGAGCAGAGAATATATGAAATGCCAGTAAATTTGAACATTTCTGTAAAGTGGACCATTTCCTAGCTCCTAAAGTTTACCAACACTGACACAAGAGGAAATCATTTAAGGTCATCATGTCTGCCCTTGGCATTCTCGGAACGCCCTGGCCTCAGAATGCAGCCTCTGTAGTCCATGGTAACCTGCAGAGAGGGGGCGGGGCTGAGGGAGGTTGGAACACTGCCCTCACTGAGGGAGTGGGTGTGGCCATCTCTGCTGTGACTGAACAAAGGGCAGGGGAGCAGGGGGCCCAGGGCAGGTCCCTCAGAGCCCGGCAGGCCCAGTGGAGTGTCACACGCTTTTAGGCCCAGGCCAAAGGGTGCCTTCTTTGTCTGCACAGCTGCCCAAACTCTCACCGTTCCACCCAGGCCGCCCTCTTACCTGAAGTGTGTGTGGAACGTGTCCGTGCAGTATACCGCGCTGCACCGCTAAGCATAGGTCTGGGCATCGTATCTTCCTGTCAGGTGACCGAAGTTCGCAGGCAGATGGGTCCCTGGGACACACGCGGAGAGGCTCCTGCCCGGGTCACAGGCCGCCCACTGCCCCTGCCACAGATCGGGAGCCGCAAATCAGCCCTGTCTGAGTCCCCTGCCTCTAGAGGGAGTATTGGACCAACAGTTGTAGAAAACGGGGTCCTTGCGGGCCACTCATTGGAGGGACACAGATAAATCTTTGCCGACTTTCTGCTGAAACTTACGAGCGTTCACACCTAAGCCTCTTACAAGGTCAGCTGTTTAGCTAAACATGAGCTCATGATCTAAATTTACACAATATTGAAGAAAGCAGCTACAAGGGGAGACAGTCAGCCAAAACCATCAATACCAGAATTAGATTCCCAAGGCCATCCATCAGATGTAGGAATAATCGGGTGCAAGGCAGAAAATATACATAAAACTGGAACTGAAACAAGGCACAAGGATGTTTTCAAAGACTGGTAGGATCTCTAAAACATTTTTCAAGGACATGTCATTGATAAAGCTAAATACTCCAAGGTTGTGTAATACAACAGATTAATCATTGAGAAGAGTGAAATTATGCTGTTTTGAAAACTATGGCAGGTCAGATTTTCTGCCTAATTATATAAGAAGATTTCTCTAAAAAATACACATTATTTCAAAGACTTATTGGCTGTGAACTAAGTTAAGGGTATTTCAAATGGCTTGTCTGCAAAGAAAGGTGAGATGTAGGGAATCACAGAAAGTCGAGGGGAAAATAGGTCAATATATACATTGCTGTATGGTGAACTAAGCCTTAGGCCAGCAACAATGGAGAGGACCTGACCCTTAGACACGTACAAGTAAGCTGGAATCTTCAAAAGTTCAAATCTTTATAAGTAAAAAGATTTATTAAAATGAATAACCAAGTGTTTTAATTGACATCAGAAGATGAAAACAATAAACCCTGAGAACATAGAAAAAAGATAAATAAAGATATGAGCAGAACTTAATACAACAGAAAACATATAAAATTCAGGTGATTTAGTAAGTCCAAAGAATCTTCTTTGAAAAGAATTAAAAGACACACTTTGATTAAGGAAAACCAAAACATAAGTAAAGAATATACAGAAAGAGTCAGGACAATGTTAGAGCAGAGAATATATGAAATGCCAGTAAATTTGAACATTTCTGTAAAGTGGACCATTTCCTAGCTCCTAAAGTTTACCAACACTGACACAAGAGGAAATCATTTAAGGTCATCATGTCTGCCCTTGGCATTCTCGGAAAGCCCTGGCCTCAGAATTCAGCCTTTGTAGTCCATGGTAACCTGCGGAGAGGGGGCGGGGCTGAGGGAGGTTGGAACACTGCCCTCACTGAGGGAGTGGGTGTGGCCATCTCGGCTGTGACTGAACAAAGGGCAGGGGAGCAGGGGGCCCAGGGCAGGGCCCTCAGAGCCCGGCAGACCCAGTGGAGTGTCACAAGCTTTTAGGCCCAGGCCAAAGGGCGCCTTCTTTGTCTGCACAGCTGCCCAAATTCTCACCTTTCCACTCAGGCCGCCCTCTTACTTGAAGTGTGTGTGGAACGTGTCCGCGCAGTATACCGCGCTGCACAGCTAAGCATAGGTCTGGGCATCGTAGCTTCCTGCCAGGTGACCGAAGTTCGCAGGCAGATGGGTCCCTGGGACACACGCGGAGAGGCTCCTGCCCGGGTCACAGGCCGCCCACTGCCCCTGCCCCAGATCGGGAGCCGCAAAGCAGCCCTGTCTGAGTCCCCTGCCTCTAGAGGGAGTATTGGACCAACACTTGTAGAAAACGGGGTCCTTGCGGGCCACTCATTGGAGGGACACAAATAAATCTTTGCCGACTTTCTGCTGAAACTTACGAGCGTTCACACCTAAGCCTCTTACAAGGTCAGCTGTTTAGCTAAACATGAGCTCATGATCTAAATTTACACAATATTGAAGAAAGCAGCTACAAGGGGAGACAATCAGCCAAAACCATCAATACCAGAATTAGATTCCCAAGGCCATCCATCAGATGTAGGAATAATCGGGTGCAAGGCAGAAAATATACATAAAACTGGAACTGAAACAAGGCACAAGGATGTTTTCAAAGACTGGTAGGATCTCTAAAACATTTTTCAAGGACATGTCATTGATAAAGCTAAATACTCCAAGGTTGTGTAATACAACAGATTAATCATTGAGAAGAGTGAAATTATGCTGTTTTGAAAACTATGGCAGGTCAGATTTTGTGCCTAATTATATAAGAAGATTTCTCTAAAAAATACACATTATTTCAAAGACTTATTGGCTGTGAAATAAGTTAAGGGTATTTCAAATGGCTTGTCTGCAAAGAAAGGTGAGATGTAGGGAATCACAGAAAGTCGAGGGGAAAATAGGTCAATATATACATTGCTGTATGGTGAACTAAGCCTTAGGCCAGCAACAATGGAGAGGACGTGACCCTTAGACACGTACAAGTAAGCTGGAATCTTCAAAAGTTCAAATCTTTATAAGTAAAAAGATTTATTAAAATGAATAACCAAGTGTTTTAATTGACATCAGAAGATGAAAACAATAAACCCTGAGAACATAGAGAAAAGATAAATAAAGATATGAGCAGAACTTAATACAACAGAAAACGTATAAAATTCAGGTGATTGAGTAAGTCCAAAGAATCTTCTTTGAAAAGAATTAATAGACACACTTTGATTAAGGAAAACCAAAACATAAGTAAAGAATATACAGAAAGAGTCAGGACAATGTTAGAGCAGAGAATATATGAAATGCCAGTAAATTTGAACATTTCTGTAAAGTGGACCATTTCCTAGCTCCTAAAGTTTACCAACACTGACACAAGAGGAAATCATTTAAGGTCATCATGTCTGCCCTTGGCATACTCGGAACGCCCTGGCCTCAGAATGCAGCCTCTGTAGTCCATGGTAACCTGCGGCGAGGGGGCGGGGCTGAGGGAGGTTGGAACACTGCCCTCACTGAGGGAGTGGGTGTGGCCATCTCTGCTGTGACTGAACAAAGGGCAGGGGAGCAGGGGGCCCAGGGCAGGTCCCTCAGAGCCCGGCAGGCCCACTGGAGTGTCACACGCTTTTAGGCCCAGGCCAAAGGGTGCCTTCTTTGTCTGCACAGCTGCCCAAACTCTCACCGTTCCACCCAGGCCGCCCTCTTACCTGAAGTGTGTGTGGAACGTGTCCGTGCAGTATACCGCGCTGCACCGCTAAGCATAGGTCTGGGCATCGTATCTTCCTGCCAGGTGACCGAAGTTCGCAGGCAGATGGGTCCCTGGGACACACGCGGAGAGGCTCCTGCCCGGGTCACAGGCCGCCCACTGCCCCTGCCACAGATCGGGAGCCGCAAATCAGCCCTGTCTCAGTCCCCTGCCTCTAGAGGGAGTATTGGACCAACAGTTGTAGAAAACGGGGTCCTTGCGGGCCACTCATTGGAGGGACACAGATAAATCTTTGCCGACTTTCTGCTGAAACTTACGAGCGTTCACACCTAAGCCTCTTACAAGGTCAGCTGTTTAGCTAAACATGAGCTCATGATCTAAATTTACACAATATTGAAGAAAGCAGCTACAAGGGGAGACAGTCAGCCAAAACCATCAATACCAGAATTAGATTCCCAAGGCCATCCATCAGATGTAGGAATAATCGGGTGCAAGGCAGAAAATATACATAAAACTGGAACTGAAACAAGGCACAAGGATGTTTTCAAAGACTGGTAGGATCTCTAAAACATTTTTCAAGGACATGTCATTGATAAAGCTAAATACTCCAAGGTTGTGTAATACAACAGATTAATCATTGAGAAGAGTGAAATTATGCTGTTTTGAAAACTATGGCAGGTCAGATTTTCTGCCTAATTATATAAGAAGATTTCTCTAAAAAATACACATTATTTCAAAGACTTATTGGCTGTGAACTAAGTTAAGGGTATTTCAAATGGCTTGTCTGCAAAGAAAGGTGAGATGTAGGGAATCACAGAAAGTCGAGGGGAAAATAGGTCAATATATACATTGCTGTATGGTGAACTAAGCCTTAGGCCAGCAACAATGGAGAGGACCTGACCCTTAGACACGTACAAGTAAGCTGGAATCTTCAAAAGTTCAAATCTTTATAAGTAAAAAGATTTATTAAAATGAATAACCAAGTGTTTTAATTGACATCAGAAGATGAAAACAATAAACCCTGAGAACATAGAAAAAAGATAAATAAAGATATGAGCAGAACTTAATACAACAGAAAACATATAAAATTCAGGTGATTTAGTAAGTCCAAAGAATCTTCTTTGAAAAGATTTAAAAGACACACTTTGATTAAGGAAAACCAAAACATAAGTAAAGAATATACAGAAAGAGTCAGGACAATGTTAGAGCAGAGAATATATGAAATGCCAGTAAATTTGAACATTTCTGTCAAGTGGACCATTTCCTAGCTCCTAAAGTTTACCAACACTGACACAAGAGGAAATCATTTAAGGTCATCATGTCTGCCCTTGGCATTCTCGGAACGCCCTGGCCTCAGAATTCAGCCTTTGTAGTCCATGGTAACCTGCGGAGAGGGGGCGGGGCTGAGGGAGGTTGGAACACTGCCCTCACTGAGGGAGTGGGTGTGGCCATCTCGGCTGTGACTGAACAAAGGGCAGGGGAGCAGGGGGCCCAGGGCAGGGCCCTCAGAGCCCGGCAGACCCAGTGGAGTGTCACAAGCTTTTAGGCCCAGGCCAAAGGGCGCCTTCTTTGTCTGCACAGCTGCCCAAATTCTCACCTTTCCACTCAGGCCGCCCTCTTACTTGAAGTGTGTGTGGAACGTGTCCGCGCAGTATACCGCGCTGCACAGCTAAGCATAGGTCTGGGCATCGTAGCTTCCTGCCAGGTGACCGAAGTTCGCAGGCAGATGGGTCCCTGGGACACACGCGGAGAGGCTCCTGCCCGGGTCACAGGCCGCCCACTGCCCCTGCCCCAGATCGGGAGCCGCAAAGCAGCCCTGTCTGAGTCCCCTGCCTCTAGAGGGAGTATTGGACCAACACTTGTAGAAAACGGGGTCCTTGCGGGCCACTCATTGGAGGGACACAAATAAATCTTTGCCGACTTTCTGCTGAAACTTACGAGCGTTCACACCTAAGCCTCTTACAAGGTCAGCTGTTTAGCTAAACATGAGCTCATGATCTAAATTTACACAATATTGAAGAAAGCAGCTACAAGGGGAGACAATCAGCCAAAACCATCAATACCAGAATTAGATTCCCAAGGCCATCCATCAGATGTAGGAATAATCGGGTGCAAGGCAGAAAATATACATAAAACTGGAACTGAAACAAGGCACAAGGATGTTTTCAAAGACTGGTAGGATCTCTAAAACATTTTTCAAGGACATGTCATTGATAAAGCTAAATACTCCAAGGTTGTGTAATACAACAGATTAATCATTGAGAAGAGTGAAATTATGCTGTTTTGAAAACTATGGCAGGTCAGATTTTGTGCCTAATTATATAAGAAGATTTCTCTAAAAAATACACATTATTTCAAAGACTTATTGGCTGTGAAATAAGTTAAGGGTATTTCAAATGGCTTGTCTGCAAAGAAAGGTGAGATGTAGGGAATCACAGAAAGTCGAGGGGAAAATAGGTCAATATATACATTGCTGTATGGTGAACTAAGCCTTAGGCCAGCAACAATGGAGAGGACGTGACCCTTAGACACGTACAAGTAAGCTGGAATCTTCAAAAGTTCAAATCTTTATAAGTAAAAAGATTTATTAAAATGAATAACCAAGTGTTTTAATTGACATCAGAAGATGAAAACAATAAACCCTGAGAACATAGAGAAAAGATAAATAAAGATATGAGCAGAACTTAATACAACAGAAAACGTATAAAATTCAGGTGATTGAGTAAGTCCAAAGAATCTTCTTTGAAAAGAATTAATAGACATACTTTGATTAAGGAAAACCAAAACATAAGTAAAGAATATACAGAAAGAGTCAGGACAATGTTAGAGCAGAGAATATATGAAATGCCAGTAAATTTGAACATTTCTGTCAAGTGGACCATTTCCTAGCTCCTAAAGTTTACCAACACTGACACAAGAGGAAATCATTTAAGGTCATCATGTCTGCCCTTGGCATTCTCGGAACGCCCTGGCCTCAGAATGCAGCCTCTGTAGTCCATGGTAACCTGCGGAGAGGGGGCGGGGCTGAGGGAGGTTGGAACACTGCCCTCACTGAGGGAGTGTGTGTGGCCATCTCTGCTGTGACTGAACAAAGGGCAGGGGAGCAGGGGGCCCAGGGCAGGGCCCTCAGAGCCCGGCAGGCCCAGTGGAGTGTCACAAGTTTTTAGGCCCAGGCCAAAGGGCGCCTTCTTTGTCTGCACAGCTGCCCAAACTCTCACCTTTCCACTCAGGCCGCCCTCTTACTTGAAGTGTGTGTGGAACGTGTCTGCGCAGTACACCGCGCTGCACAGCTAAGCATAGTTCTGGGCATCGTAGCTTCCTGCAAAGTGACCGAAGTTCGCAGGCAGATGGGACCCTGGGACACACGCGGAGGGGCTCCTGCCCGGGTCACACTCAGCCCACTGCCCCTGCCCCAGATCGGGGGCCGCAAAGCAGCCCTGTCTGAGTCCCCTGCCTCTAGAGGGAGTATTGGACCAACACTTGTAGAAAACGGGGCCCTTGCGGGCCACTCCTTGGAGGGACACAAATAAATCTTTGCCGACTTTTTGCTGAAACTTACGAGCGTTCATACCTAAGCCTCTTAAAAGGTCAGCTGTTTAGCTAAACATGAGCTCATGATCTAAATTTACACAATAATGAAGAAAGCAGCTACAAGGGGAGACAATCAGCCAAAACCATCAATACCAGAATTAGATTCCCAAGGCCATCCATCAGATGAAGGAATAATCGGGTGCAAGGCAGAAAATATACATAAAACTGGAACTGAAACAAGGCACAAGGATGTTTTAGAAGACTGGTAGGATCTCTAAAACATTTTTCAAGGACATGTCATTGATAAAGCTAAATACTCCAAGGTTGTGTAATACAACAGATTAATCTTTGAGAAGAGTGAAATTATGCTGTTTTGAAAACTATGGCAGGTCAGATTTTCTGCCTAATTATATAAGAAGATTTCTCTAAAAAATACACATTATTTCAAAGACTTATTGGCTGTGAAATAAGTTAAGGGTATTTCAAATGGCTTGTCTGCAAAGAAAGGTGAGATGTAGGGAATCACAGAAAGTCGAGGGGAAAATAGGTTAATATATACATTGATGTATGGTGAACTAAGCCTTAGGCTAGCAACAATGGAGAGGACGTGACCCTTAGACACGTACAAGTAAGCTGGAATCTTCAAAAGTTCAAATCTTTATAAGTAAAAAGATTTATTAAAATGAATAACCAAGTGCTTTAATTGACATCAGAAGATGAAAACAATAAACCCTGAGAACATAGAGAAAAGATAAATAAAGATATGAGCAGAACTTAATACAACAGAAAACGTATAAAATTGAGGTGATTTAGTAAGTCCAAAGAATCTTCTTTGAAAAGAATTAAAAGACACAATTTGATTAAGGAAAACAAAAACATAAGTAAAGAATATACAGAAAGAGTCAGGACAATGTTAGAGCAGAGAATATATGAAATGCCAGTAAATTTGAACATTTCTGTCAAGTGGACCATTTCCTAGCTCCTAAAGTTTACCAACACTGACACAAGAGGAAATCATTTAAGGTCATCATGTCTGCCCTTGGCATTCTCGGAACGCCCTGGCCTCAGAATGCAGCCTCTGTAGTCCATGGTAACCTGCGGAGAGGGGGCGGGGCTGAGGGAGGTTGGAACACTGCCCTCACTGAGGGAGTGTGTGTGGCCATCTCTGCTGTGACTGAACAAAGGGCAGGGGAGCAGGGGGCCCAGGGCAGGGCCCTCAGAGCCCGGCAGGCCCAGTGGAGTGTCACAAGCTTTTAGGCCCAGGCCAAAGGGCGCCTTCTTTGTCTGCACAGCTGCCCAAATTCTCACCTTTCCACTCAGGCCGCCCTCTTACTTGAAGTGTGTGTGGAACGTGTCCGCGCAGTATACCGCGCTGCACAGCTAAGCATAGGTCTGGGCATCGTAGCTTCCTGCCAGGTGACCGAAGTTCGCAGGCAGATGGGTCCCTGGGACACACGCGGAGAGGCTCCTGCCCGGGTCACAGGCCGCCCACTGCCCCTGCCCCAGATCGGGAGCCGCAAAGCAGCCCTGTCTGAGTCCCCTGCCTCTAGAGGGAGTATTGGACCAACACTTGTAGAAAACGGGGTCCTTGCGGGCCACTCATTGGAGGGACACAAATAAATCTTTGCCGACTTTCTGCTGAAACTTACGAGCGTTCACACCTAAGCCTCTTACAAGGTCAGCTGTTTAGCTAAACATGAGCTCATGATCTAAATTTACACAATATTGAAGAAAGCAGCTACAAGGGGAGACAATCAGCCAAAACCATCAATACCAGAATTAGATTCCCAAGGCCATCCATCAGATGTAGGAATAATCGGGTGCAAGGCAGAAAATATACATAAAACTGGAACTGAAACAAGGCACAAGGATGTTTTCAAAGACTGGTAGGATCTCTAAAACATTTTTCAAGGACATGTCATTGATAAAGCTAAATACTCCAAGGTTGTGTAATACAACAGATTAATCATTGAGAAGACTGAAATTATGCTGTTTTGAAAACTATGGCAGGTCAGATTTTCTGCCTAATTATATAAGAAGATTTCTCTAAAAAATACACATTATTTCAAAGACTTATTGGCTGTGAAATAAGTTAAGGGTATTTCAAATGGCTTGTCTGCAAAGAAAGGTGAGATGTAGGGAATCACAGAAAGTCGAGGGGAAAATAGGTCAATATATACATTGCTGTATGGTGAACTAAGCCTTAGGCCAGCAACAATGGAGAGGACGTGACCCTTAGACACGTACAAGTAAGCTGGAATCTTCAAAAGTTCAAATCTTTATAAGTAAAAAGATTTATTAAAATGAATAACCAAGTGTTTTAATTGACATCAGAAGATGAAAACAATAAACCCTGAGAACATAGAGAAAAGATAAATAAAGATATGAGCAGAACTTAATACAACAGAAAACGTATAAAATTCAGGTGATTTAGTAAGTCCAAAGAATCTTCTTTGAAAAGAATTAATAGACACACTTTGATTAAGGAAAACCAAAACATAAGTAAAGAATATACAGAAAGAGTCAGGACAATGTTAGAGCAGACAATATATGAAATGCCAGGAAATTTGAACATTTCTGTCAAGTGGACCATTTCCTAGCTCCTAAAGTTTACCAACACTGACACAAGAGGAAATCATTTAAGGTCATCATGTCTGCCCTTGGCATTCTCGGAACGCCCTGGCCTCAGAATGCAGCCTCTGTAGTCCATGGTAACCTGCGGAGAGGGGGCGGGGCTGAGGGAGGTTGGAACACTGCCCTCACTGAGGGAGTGGGTGTGGCCATCTCTGCTGTGACTGAACAAAGGGCAGGGGAGCAGGGGGCCCAGGGCAGGGCCCTCAGAGCCTGGCAGGCCCAGTGGAGTGTCACAAGTTTTTAGGCCCAGGCCAAAGGGCGCCTTCTTTGTCTGCACAGCTGCCCAAACTCTCACCTTTCCACTCAGGCCGCCCTCTTACTTGAAGTGTGTGTGGAACGTGTCTGCGCAGTACACCGCGCTGCACAGCTAAGCATAGTTCTGGGCATCGTAGCTTCCTGCAAGGTGACCGAAGTTCGCAGGCAGATGGGACCCTGGGACACACGCGGAGGGGCTCCTGCCCGGGTCACACTCAGCCCACTGCCCCTGCCCCAGATCGGGGGCCGCAAAGCAGCCCTGTCTGAGTCCCCTGCCTCTAGAGGGAGTATTGGACCAACACTTGTAGAAAACGGGGCCCTTGCGGGCCACTCCTTGGAGGGACACAAATAAATCTTTGCCGACTTTTTGCTGAAACTTACGAGCGTTCATACCTAAGCCTCTTAAAAGGTCAGCTGTTTAGCTAAACATGAGCTCATGATCTAAATTTACACAATAATGAAGAAAGCAGCTACAAGGGGAGACAATCAGCCAAAACCATCAATACCAGAATTAGATTCCCAAGGCCATCCATCAGATGAAGGAATAATCGGGTGCAAGGCAGAAAATATACATAAAACTGGAACTGAAACAAGGCACAAGGATGTTTTAGAAGACTGGTAGGATCTCTAAAACATTTTTCAAGGACATGTCATTGATAAAGCTAAATACTCCAAGGTTGTGTAATACAACAGATTAATCTTTGAGAAGAGTGAAATTATGCTGTTTTGAAAACTATGGCAGGTCAGATTTTCTGCCTAATTATATAAGAAGATTTCTCTAAAAAATACACATTATTTCAAAGACTTATTGGCTGTGAAATAAGTTAAGGGTATTTCAAATGGCTTGTCTGCAAAGAAAGGTGAGATGTAGGGAATCACAGAAAGTCGAGGGGAAAATAGGTCAATATATACATTGATGTATGGTGAACTAAGCCTTAGGCTAGCAACAATGGAGAGGACGTGACCCTTAGACACGTACAAGTAAGCTGGAATCTTCAAAAGTTCAAATCTTTATAAGTAAAAAGATTTATTAAAATGAATAACCAAGTGCTTTAATTGACATCAGAAGATGAAAACAATAAACCCTGAGAACATAGAGAAAAGATAAATAAAGATATGAGCAGAACTTAATACAACAGAAAACGTATAAAATTGAGGTGATTTAGTAAGTCCAAAGAATCTTCTTTGAAAAGAATTAAAAGACACAATTTGATTAAGGAAAACAAAAACATAAGTAAAGAATATACAGAAAGAGTCAGGACAATGTTAGAGCAGAGAATATATGAAATGCCAGTAAATTTGAACATTTCTGTCAAGTGGACCATTTCCTAGCTCCTAAAGTTTACCAACACTGACACAAGAGGAAATCATTTAAGGTCATCATGTCTGCCCTTGGCATTCTCGGAACGCCCTGGCCTCAGAATGCAGCCTCTGTAGTCCATGGTAACCTGCGGAGAGGGGGCGGGGCTGAGGGAGGTTGGAACACTGCCCTCACTGAGGGAGTGTGTGTGGCCATCTCTGCTGTGACTGAACAAAGGGCAGGGGAGCAGGGGGCCCAGGGCAGGGCCCTCAGAGCCCGGCAGGCCCAGTGGAGTGTCACAAGCTTTTAGGCCCAGGCCAAAGGGCGCCTTCTTTGTCTGCACAGCTGCCCAAATTCTCACCTTTCCACTCAGGCCGCCCTCTTACTTGAAGTGTGTGTGGAACGTGTCCGCGCAGTATACCGCGCTGCACAGCTAAGCATAGGTCTGGGCATCGTAGCTTCCTGCCAGGTGACCGAAGTTCGCAGGCAGATGGGTCCCTGGGACACACGCGGAGAGGCTCCTGCCCGGGTCACAGGCCGCCCACTGCCCCTGCCCCAGATCGGGAGCCGCAAAGCAGCCCTGTCTGAGTCCCCTGCCTCTAGAGGGAGTATTGGACCAACACTTGTAGAAAACGGGGTCCTTGCGGGCCACTCATTGGAGGGACACAAATAAATCTTTGCCGACTTTCTGCTGAAACTTACGAGCGTTCACACCTAAGCCTCTTACAAGGTCAGCTGTTTAGCTAAACATGAGCTCATGATCTAAATTTACACAATATTGAAGAAAGCAGCTACAAGGGGAGACAATCAGCCAAAACCATCAATACCAGAATTAGATTCCCAAGGCCATCCATCAGATGTAGGAATAATCGGGTGCAAGGCAGAAAATATACATAAAACTGGAACTGAAACAAGGCACAAGGATGTTTTCAAAGACTGGTAGGATCTCTAAAACATTTTTCAAGGACATGTCATTGATAAAGCTAAATACTCCAAGGTTGTGTAATACAACAGATTAATCATTGAGAAGACTGAAATTATGCTGTTTTGAAAACTATGGCAGGTCAGATTTTCTGCCTAATTATATAAGAAGATTTCTCTAAAAAATACACATTATTTCAAAGACTTATTGGCTGTGAAATAAGTTAAGGGTATTTCAAATGGCTTGTCTGCAAAGAAAGGTGAGATGTAGGGAATCACAGAAAGTCGAGGGGAAAATAGGTCAATATATACATTGCTGTATGGTGAACTAAGCCTTAGGCCAGCAACAATGGAGAGGACGTGACCCTTAGACACGTACAAGTAAGCTGGAATCTTCAAAAGTTCAAATCTTTATAAGTAAAAAGATTTATTAAAATGAATAACCAAGTGTTTTAATTGACATCAGAAGATGAAAACAATAAACCCTGAGAACATAGAGAAAAGATAAATAAAGATATGAGCAGAACTTAATACAACAGAAAACGTATAAAATTCAGGTGATTTAGTAAGTCCAAAGAATCTTCTTTGAAAAGAATTAATAGACACACTTTGATTAAGGAAAACCAAAACATAAGTAAAGAATATACAGAAAGAGTCAGGACAATGTTAGAGCAGACAATATATGAAATGCCAGGAAATTTGAACATTTCTGTCAAGTGGACCATTTCCTAGCTCCTAAAGTTTACCAACACTGACACAAGAGGAAATCATTTAAGGTCATCATGTCTGCCCTTGGCATTCTCGGAACGCCCTGGCCTCAGAATGCAGCCTCTGTAGTCCATGGTAACCTGCGGAGAGGGGGCGGGGCTGAGGGAGGTTGGAACACTGCCCTCACTGAGGGAGTGGGTGTGGCCATCTCTGCTGTGACTGAACAAAGGGCAGGGGAGCAGGGGGCCCAGGGCAGGGCCCTCAGAGCCTGGCAGGCCCAGTGGAGTGTCACAAGTTTTTAGGCCCAGGCCAAAGGGCGCCTTCTTTGTCTGCACAGCTGCCCAAATTCTCACCTTTCCACTCAGGCCGCCCTCTTACTTGAAGTGTGTGTGGAACGTGTCTGCGCAGTACACCGCGCTGCACAGCTAAGCATAGTTCTGGGCATCGTAGCTTCCTGCCAGGTGACCGAAGTTCGCAGGCAGATGGGACCCTGGGACACACGCGGAGGGGCTCCTGCCCGGGTCACACTCCGCCCACTGCCGCTGCCCCAGATCGGGGGCCGCAAAGCAGCCCTGTCTGAGTCCCCTGCCTCTAGAGGGAGTATTGGACCAACACTTGTAGAAAACGGGGCCCTTGCGGGCCACTCGTTGGAGGGACACAAATAAATCTTTGCCGACTTTTTGCTGAAACTTACGAGCGTTCATACCTAAGCCTCTTAAAAGGTCAGCTGTTTAGCTAAACATGAGCTCATGATCTAAATTTACACAATAATGAAGAAAGCAGCTACAAGGGGAGACAATCAGCCAAAACCATCAATACCAGAATTAGATTCCCAAGGCCATCCATCAGATGAAGGAATAATCGGGTGCAAGGCAGAAAATATACATAAAACTGGAACTGAAACAAGGCACAAGGATGTTTTAGAAGACTGGTAGGATCTCTAAAACATTTTTCAAGGACATGTCATTGATAAAGCTAAATACTCCAAGGTTGTGTAATACAACAGATTAATCATTGAGAAGAGTGAAATTATGCTGTTTTGAAAACTATGGCAGGTCAGATTTTCTGCCTAATTATATAAGAAGATTTCTCTAAAAAATACACATTATTTCAAAGACTTATTGGCTGTGAAATAAGTTAAGGGTATTTCAAATGGCTTGTCTGCAAAGAAAGGTGAGATGTAGGGAATCACAGAAAGTCGAGGGGAAAATAGGTTAATATATACATTGCTGTATGGTGAACTAAGCCTTAGGCTAGCAACAATGGAGAGGACGTGACCCTGAGACACGTACAAGTAAGCTGGAATCTTCAAAAGTTCAAATCTTTATAAGTAAAAAGATTTATTAAAATGAATAACCAAGTGTTTTAATTGACATCAGAAGATGAAAACAATAAACCCTGAGAACATAGAGAAAAGATAAATAAAGATATGAGCAGAACTTAATACAACAGAAAACGTATAAAATTCAGGTGATTTAGTAAGTCCAAAGAATCTTCTTTGAAAAGAATTAAAAGACACAATTTGATTAAGGAAAACCAAAACATAAGTAAAGAATATACAGAAAGAGTCAGGACAATGTTAGAGCAGAGAATATATGAAATGCCAGTAAATTTGAACATTTCTGTAAAGTAGACCATTTCCTAGCTCCTAAAGTTTACCAACACTGACACAAGAGGAAATCATTTAAGGTCATCATGTCTGCCCTTGGCATTCTCGGAATGCCCTGGCCTCAGAATGCAGACTCTGTAGTCCATGGTAACCTGCGGTGAGGGGGCGGGGCTGAGGGAGGTTGGAACACTGCCCTCACTGAGGGAGTGGGTGTGGCCATCTCTGCTGTGACTGAACAAAGGGCAGGGGAGCAGGGGGCCCAGGGCAGGGCCCTCAGAGCCCGGCAGGCCCAGTGGAGTGTCACAAGCTTTTAGGCCCAGGCCAAAGGGCGCCTTCTTTGTCTGCACAGCTGCCCAAACTCTCACCTTTCCACTCAGGCCGCCCTCTTACTTGAAGTGTGTGTGGAACGTGTCCGCGCAGTACACCGCGCTGCACAGTTAAGCATAGTTCTGGGCATCGTAGCTTCCTGCCAGGTGACCGAAGTTTGCAGGCAGATGGCTCCCTGGGACACATGCGGAGAGGCTCCGGCCCGGGTCACAGGCCGCCCATGGCCCCTGCCCCAGATCGGGGGCCGCAAACAGCCCTGTCTGAGTCCCCTGCCTCTAGAGGGAGTATTGGAGCAACACTTGTAGAAAACGGGGTCCTTGCGGGCCACTCATTGGAGGGACACAAATAAATCTTTGCCGACTTTCTGCTGAAACTTATGAGCGTTCACACCTAAGCGTCTTACAAGGTCAGCTGTTTAGCTAAACATGAGCTCATGATCTAAATTTACACAATATTGAAGAAAGCAGCTACAAGGGGAGACAATCAGCCAAAACCATCAATACCAGGATTAGATTCCCAAGGCCATCCATCAGATGTAGGAATAATCGTGTGCAAGGCAGAAAATATACATAAAACTGGAACTGAAACAAGGCACAAGGATGTTTTCAAAGACTGGTAGGATCTCTAAAACATTTTTCAAGGACATGTCATTGATAAAGCTAAATACTCCAAGGTTGTGTAATACAACAGATTAATCATTGAGAAGAGTGAAATTATGCTGTTTTGAAAACTATGGCAGGTCAGATTTTCTGCCTAATTATATAAGAAGATTTCTCTAAAAAATACACATTATTTCAAAGACTTATTGGCTGTGAAATTAGTTAAGGGTATTTCAAATGGCTTGTCTGCAAAGAAAGGTGAGATGTAGGGAATCACAGAAAGTCGAGGGGAAAATAGGTCAATATATACATTGCTGTATGGTGAACTAAGCCTTAGGCCAGCAACAATGGAGAGGACCTGACCCTTAGACACGTACAAGTAAGCTGGAATCTTCAAAAGTTCAAATCTTTATAAGTAAAAAGATTTATTAAAATGAATAACCAAGTGTTTTAATTGACATCAGAAGATGAAAACAATAAACCCTGAGAACATGGAGAAAAGATAAATAAAGATATGAGCAGAACTTAATACAACAGAAAACGTATAAAATTCAGGTGATTTAGTAAGTCCAAAGAATCTTTGAAAAGATTTAAAAGACACACTTTGATTAAGGAAAACCAAAACATAAGTAAAGAATATACAGAAAGAGTCAGGACAATGTTAGAGCAGAGAATATATGAAATGCCAGTAAATTTGAACATTTCTGTCAAGTGGACCATTTCCTAGCTCCTAAAGTTTACCAACACTGACACAAGAGGAAATCATTTAAGGTCATCATGTCTGCCCTTGGCATTCTCGGAACGCCCTGGCCTCAGAATGCAGCCTCTGTAGTCCATGGTAACCTGCGGAGAGGGGGCGGGGCTGAGGGAGGTTGGAACACTGCCCTCACTGAGGGAGTGGGTGTGGCCATCTCTGCTGTGACTGAACAAAGGGCAGGGGAGCAGGGGGCCCAGGGCAGGGACCTCAGAGCCCGGCAGGCCCAGTGGAGTGTCACACGCTTTTAGGCCCAGGCCAAAGGGCGCCTTCTTTGTCTGCACAGCTGCCCAAACTCTCACCTTTCCACTCAGGCCGCCCTCTTACTTGAAGTGTGTGTGGAACGTGTCCGCGCAGTACACCGCGCTGCACAGCTAAGCATAGTTCTGGGCATCGTAGCTTTCTGCCAGGTGACCGAAGTTCGCAGGCAGATGGGTCCCTGGGACACACGCAGAGAGGCTCCGGCCCGTGTCACAGGCCGCCCATGGCCCCTGCCCCAGATCGGGGGCCGCAAAGCAGCCCTGTCTGAGTCCCCTGCCTCTAGAGGGAGTATTGGACCAACACTTGTAGAAAACGGGGTCCTTGAGGGCCACTCATTGGAGGGACACAAATAAATCTTTGCCGACTTTCTGCTGAAACTTACGAGCGTTCACACCTAAGCCTCTTACAAGGTCAGCTGTTTAGCTAAACATGAGCTCATGATCTAAATTTACACAATATTGAAGAAAGCAGCTACAAGGGGAGACAATCAGCCAAAACCATCAATACCAGAATTAGATTCCCAAGGCCATCCATCAGATGTAGGAATAATCGTGTGCAAGGCAGAAAATATACATAAAACTGGAACTGAAACAACGCACAAGGATGTTTTCAAAGACTGGTAGGATCTCTAAAACATTTTTCAAGGACATGTCATTGATAAAGCTAAATACTCCAAGGTTGTGTAATACAACAGATTAATCATTGAGAAGAGTGAAATTATGCTGTTTTGAAAACTATGGCAGGTCAGATTTTCTGCCTAATTATACAAGAAGATTTCTCTAAAGAATACACATTATTGTCCGCCTGCCGATGCAGGGGATACAGGTTCGTGCCCCGGTCTGGGAGGATCCCATATGCCGCGGAGCGGCTGGGCCCGTGAGCCATGGCCGCTGGGCCTGCGCGTCCGGAGCCTGTGCTCTGCAACGGGAGAGGCCACAACAGTGAGAGGCCCGCATACAGCAAAAAAAAAAAAAAAAAAAAAAAAAAAAAAAAAAAAAGAATACACATTATTTCAAAGACTTATTGGCTGTGAAATAAGTTAAGGGTATTTCAAATGGCTTGTCTGCAAAGAAAGGTGAGATGTAGGGAATCACAGAAAGTCGAGGGGAAAATAGGTCAATATATACATTGCTGTATGGTGAACTAAGCCTTAGGCCAGCAACAATGGAGAGGACCTGACCCTTAGACAGGAACAAGTAAGCTGGAATCTTCAAAAGTTCAAATCTTTATAAGTAAAAAGATTTATTAAAATGAATAACCAAGTGTTTTAATTGACATCAGAAGATGAATACAATAAACCCTGAGAACATGGAGAAAAGATAAATAAAGATATGAGCAGAACTTAATACAACAGAAAACGTATAAAATTCAGGTGATTTAGTAAGTCCAAAGAATTTTCTTTGAAAAGAATTAAAAGACACACTTTGATTAAGGAAAACCAAAACATAAGTAAAGAATATACAGAAAGAGTCAGGACAATGTTAGAGCAGAGAATATATGAAATGCCAGTAAATTTGAACATTTCTGTAAAGTGGACCATTTCCTAGCTCCTAAAGTTTACCAACACTGACACAAGAGGAAATCATTTAAGGTCATCATGTCTGCCCTTGGCATTCTCGGAACGCCCTGGCCTCAGAATGCAGCCTCTGTAGTCCATGGTAACCTGCGGCGAGGGGGCGGGGCTGAGGGAGGTTGGAACACTGCCCTCACTGAGGGAGTGGGTGTGGCCATCTCTGCTGTGACTGAACAAAGGGCAGGGGAGCAGGGGGCCCAGGCCAGGGCCCTCAGAGCCCGGCAGGCCCAGTGGAGTGTCACAAGCTTTTAGGCCCAGGCCAAAGGGCGCCTTCTTTGTCTGCACAGCTGCCCAAACTCTCACCTTTCCACTCAGGCCGCCCTCTTACTTGAAGTGTGTGTGGAACGTGTCCGCGCAGTACACCGCGCTGCACAGTTAAGCATAGTTCTGGGCATCGTAGCTTCCTGCCAGGTGACCGAAGTTTGCAGGCAGATGGCTCCCTGGGACACACGCGGAGAGGCTCCGGCCCGGGTCACAGGCCGCCCATGGCCCCTGCCCCAGATCGGGGGCCGCAAAGCAGCCCTGTCTGAGTCCCCTGCCTCTAGAGGGAGTATTGGAGCAACACTTGTAGAAAACGGGGTCCTTGCGGGCCACTCATTGGAGGGACACAAATAAATCTTTGCCGACTTTCTGCTGAAACGTATGAGCGTTCACACCTAAGCGTCTTACAAGGTCAGCTGTTTAGCTAAACATGAGCTCATGATCTAAATTTACACAATATTGAAGAAAGCAGCTACAAGGGGAGACAATCAGCCAAAACCATCAATACCAGGATTAGATTCCCAAGGCCATCCATCAGATGTAGGAATAATCGTGTGCAAGGCAGAAAATATACATAAAACTGGAACTGAAACAAGGCACAAGGATGTTTTCAAAGACTGGTAGGATCTCTAAAACATTTTTCAAGGACATGTCATTGATAAAGCTAAATACTCCAAGGTTGTGTAATACAACAGATTAATCATTGAGAAGAGTGAAATTATGCTGTTTTGAAAACTATGGCAGGTCAGATTTTCTGCCTAATTATATAAGAAGATTTCTCTAAAAAATACACATTATTTCAAAGACTTATTGGCTGTGAAATTAGTTAAGGGTATTTCAAATGGCTTGTCTGCAAAGAAAGGTGAGATGTAGGGAATCACAGAAAGTCGAGGGGAAAATAGGTCAATATATACATTGCTGTATGGTGAACTAAGCCTTAGGCCAGCAACAATGGAGAGGACCTGACCCTTAGACAGGAACAAGTAAGCTGGAATCTTCAAAAGTTCAAATCTTTATAAGTAAAAAGATTTATTAAAATGAATAACCAAGTGTTTTAATTGACATCAGAAGATGAATACAATAAACCCTGAGAACATGGAGAAAAGATAAATAAAGATATGAGCAGAACTTAATACAACAGAAAACGTATAAAATTCAGGTGATTTAGTAAGTCCAAAGAATTTTCTTTGAAAAGAATTAAAAGACACACTTTGATTAAGGAAAACCAAAACATAAGTAAAGAATATACAGAAAGAGTCAGGACAATGTTAGAGCAGAGAATATATGAAATGCCAGTAAATTTGAACATTTCTGTCAAGTGGACCATTTCCTAGCTCCTAAAGTTTACCAACACTGACACAAGAGGAAATCATTTAAGGTCATCATGTCTGCCCTTGGCATTCTCGGAACGCCCTGGCCTCAGAATGCAGCCTCTGTAGTCCATGGTAACCTGCGGCGAGGGGGCGGGGCTGAGGGAGGTTGGAACACTGCCCTCACTGAGGGAGTGGGTGTGGCCATCTCTGCTGTGACTGAACAAAGGGCAGGGGAGCAGGGGGCCCAGGCCAGGGCCCTCAGAGCCCGGCAGGCCCAGTGGAGTGTCACAAGCTTTTAGGCCCAGGCCAAAGGGCGCCTTCTTTGTCTGCACAGCTGCCCAAACTCTCACCTTTCCACTCAGGCCGCCCTCTTACTTGAAGTGTGTGTGGAACGTGTCCGCGCAGTACACCGCGCTGCACAGTTAAGCATAGTTCTGGGCATCGTAGCTTCCTGCCAGGTGACCGAAGTTTGCAGGCAGATGGCTCCCTGGGACACACGCGGAGAGGCTCCGGCCCGGGTCACAGGCCGCCCATGGCCCCTGCCCCAGATCGGGGGCCGCAAAGCAGCCCTGTCTGAGTCCCCTGCCTCTAGAGGGAGTATTGGAGCAACACTTGTAGAAAACGGGGTCCTTGCGGGCCACTCATTGGAGGGACACAAATAAATCTTTGCCGACTTTCTGCTGAAACTTATGAGCGTTCACACCTAAGCGTCTTACAAGGTCAGCTGTTTAGCTAAACATGAGCTCATGATCTAAATTTACACAATATTGAAGAAAGCAGCTACAAGGGGAGACAATCAGCCAAAACCATCAATACCAGGATTAGATTCCCAAGGCCATCCATCAGATGTAGGAATAATCGGGTGCAAGGCAGAAAATATACATAAAACTGGAACTGAAACAAGGCACAAGGATGTTTTCAAAGACTGGTAGGATCTCTAAAACATTTTTCAAGGACATGTCATTGATAAAGCTAAATACTCCAAGGTTGTGTAATACAACAGATTAATCATTGAGAAGAGTGAAATTATGCTGTTTTGAAAACTATGGCAGGTCAGATTTTCTGCCTAATTATATAAGAAGATTTCTCTAAAAAATACACATTATTTCAAAGACTTATTGGCTGTGAAATTAGTTAAGGGTATTTCAAATGGCTTGTCTGCAAAGAAAGGTGAGATGTAGGGAATCACAGAAAGTCGAGGGGAAAATAGGTCAATATATACATTGCTGTATGGTGAACTAAGCCTTAGGCCAGCAACAATGGAGAGGACCTGACCCTTAGACACGTACAAGTAAGCTGGAATCTTCAAAAGTTCAAATCTTTATAAGTAAAAAGATTTATTAAAATGAATAACCAAGTGTTTTAATTGACATCAGAAGATGAAAACAATAAACCCTGAGAACATGGAGAAAATATAAATAAAGATATGAGCAGAACTTAATACAACAGAAAACGTATAAAATTCAGGTGATTTAGTAAGTCCAAAGAATCTTTGAAAAGATTTAAAAGACACACTTTGATTAAGGAAAACCAAAACATAAGTAAAGAATATACAGAAAGAGTCAGGACAATGTTAGAGCAGAGAATATATGAAATGCCAGTAAATTTGAACATTTCTGTAAAGTGGACCATTTCCTAGCTCCTAAAGTTTACCAACACTGACACAAGAGGAAATCATTTAAGGTCATCATGTCTGCCCTTGGCATTCTCGGAACGCCCTGGCCTCAGAATGCAGCCTCTGTAGTCCATGGTAACCTGCGGCGAGGGGGCGGGGCTGAGGGAGGTTGGAACACTGCCCTCACTGAGGGAGTGGGTGTGGCCATCTCTGCTGTGACTGAACAAAGGGCAGGGGAGCAGGGGGCCCAGGCCAGGGCCCTCAGAGCCCGGCAGGCCCAGTGGAGTGTCACAAGCTTTTAGGCCCAGGCCAAAGGGCGCCTTCTTTGTCTGCACAGCTGCCCAAACTCTCACCTTTCCACTCAGGCCGCCCTCTTACTTGAAGTGTGTGTGGAACGTGTCCGCGCAGTACACCGCGCTGCACAGTTAAGCATAGTTCTGGGCATCGTAGCTTCCTGCCAGGTGACCGAAGTTTGCAGGCAGATGGCTCCCTGGGACACACGCGGAGAGGCTCCGGCCCGGGTCACAGGCCGCCCATGGCCCCTGCCCCAGATCGGGGGCCGCAAAGCAGCCCTGTCTGAGTCCCCTGCCTCTAGAGGGAGTATTGGAGCAACACTTGTAGAAAACGGGGTCCTTGCGGGCCACTCATTGGAGGGACACAAATAAATCTTTGCCGACTTTCTGCTGAAACTTATGAGCGTTCACACCTAAGCGTCTTACAAGGTCAGCTGTTTAGCTAAACATGAGCTCATGATCTAAATTTACACAATATTGAAGAAAGCAGCTACAAGGGGAGACAATCAGCCAAAACCATCAATACCAGGATTAGATTCCCAAGGCCATCCATCAGATGTAGGAATAATCGGGTGCAAGGCAGAAAATATACATAAAACTGGAACTGAAACAAGGCACAAGGATGTTTTCAAAGACTGGTAGGATCTCTAAAACATTTTTCAAGGACATGTCATTGATAAAGCTAAATACTCCAAGGTTGTGTAATACAACAGATTAATCATTGAGAAGAGTGAAATTATGCTGTTTTGAAAACTATGGCAGGTCAGATTTTCTGCCTAATTATATAAGAAGATTTCTCTAAAAAATACACATTATTTCAAAGACTTATTGGCTGTGAAATTAGTTAAGGGTATTTCAAATGGCTTGTCTGCAAAGAAAGGTGAGATGTAGGGAATCACAGAAAGTCGAGGGGAAAATAGGTCAATATATACATTGCTGTATGGTGAACTAAGCCTTAGGCCAGCAACAATGGAGAGGACCTGACCCTTAGACACGTACAAGTAAGCTGGAATCTTCAAAAGTTCAAATCTTTATAAGTAAAAAGATTTATTAAAATGAATAACCAAGTGTTTTAATTGACATCAGAAGATGAAAACAATAAACCCTGAGAACATGGAGAAAATATAAATAAAGATATGAGCAGAACTTAATACAACAGAAAACGTATAAAATTCAGGTGATTTAGTAAGTCCAAAGAATCTTTGAAAAGATTTAAAAGACACACTTTGATTAAGGAAAACCAAAACATAAGTAAAGAATATACAGAAAGAGTCAGGACAATGTTAGAGCAGAGAATATATGAAATGCCAGTAAATTTGAACATTTCTGTCAAGTGGACCATTTCCTAGCTCCTAAAGTTTACCAACACTGACACAAGAGGAAATCATTTAAGGTCATCATGTCTGCCCTTGGCATTCTCGGAACGCCCTGGCCTCAGAATGCAGCCTCTGTAGTCCATGGTAACCTGCGGAGAGGGGGCGGGGCTGAGGGAGGTTGGAACACTGCCCTCACTGAGGGAGTGGGTGTGGCCATCTCTGCTGTGACTGAACAAAGGGCAGGGGAGCAGGGGGCCCAGGCCAGGGACCTCAGAGCCCGGCAGGCCCAGTGGAGTGTCACACGCTTTTAGGCCCAGGCCAAAGGGCGCCTTCTTTGTCTGCACAGCTGCCCAAACTCTCACCTTTCCACTCAGGCCGCCCTCTTACTTGAAGTGTGTGTGGAACGTGTCCGCGCAGTACACCGCGCTGCACAGCTAAGCATAGTTCTGGGCATCGTAGCTTTCTGCCAGGTGACCGAAGTTCGCACGCAGATGGGTCCCTGGGACACACGCAGAGAGGCTCCGGCCCGGGTCACAGGCCGGCCATGGCCCCTGCCCCAGATCGGGGGCCGCAAAGCAGCCCTGTCTGAGTCCCCTGCCTCTAGAGGGAGTATTGGACCAACACTTGTAGAAAACGGGGTCCTTGCGGGCCACTCATTGGAGGGACACAAATAAATCTTTGCCGACTTTCTGCTGAAACTTACGAGCGTTCACACCTAAGCCTCTTACAAGGTCAGCTGTTTAGCTAAACATGAGCTCATGATCTAAATTTACACAATATTGAAGAAAGCAGCTACAAGGGGAGACAATCAGCCAAAACCATCAATACCAGAATTAGATTCCCAAGGCCATCCATCAGATGTAGGAATAATCGGGTGCAAGGCAGAAAATATACATAAAACTGGAACTGAAACAAGGCACAAGGATGTTTTCAAAGACTGGTAGGATCTCTAAAACATTTTTCAAGGACATGTCATTGATAAAGCTAAATACTCCAAGGTTGTGTAATACAACAGATTAATCATTGAGAAGAGTGAAATTATGCTGTTTTGAAAACTATGGCAGGTCAGATTTTCTGCCTAATTATATAAGAAGATTTCTCTAAAAAATACACATTATTTCAAAGACTTATTGGCTGTGAAATAAGTTAAGGGTATTTCAAATGGCTTGTCTGCAAAGAAAGGTGAGATGTAGGGAATCACAGAAAGTCGAGGGGAAAATAGGTCAATATATACATTGCTGTATGGTGAACTAAGCCTTAGGCCAGCAACAATGGAGAGGACCTGACCCTTAGACACGTACAAGTAAGCTGGAATCTTCAAAAGTTCAAATCTTTATAAGTAAAAAGATTTATTAAAATGAATAACCAAGTGTTTTAATTGACATCAGAAGATGAAAACAATAAACCCTGAGAACATGGAGAAAAGATAAATAAAGATATGAGCCGAACTTAATACAACAGAAAACGTATAAAATTCAGGTGATTTAGTAAGTCCAAAGAATCTTTGAAAAGATTTAAAAGACACACTTTGATTAAGGAAAACCAAAACATAAGTAAAGAATATACAGAAAGAGTCAGGACAATGTTAGAGCAGAGAATATATGAAATGCCAGTAAATTTGAACATTTCTGTCAAGTGGACCATTTCCTAGCTCCTAAAGTTTACCAACACTGACACAAGAGGAAATCATTTAAGGTCATCATGTCTGCCCTTGGCATTCTCGGAACGCCCTGGCCTCAGAATGCAGCCTCTGTAGTCCATGGTAACCTGCGGAGAGGGGGCGGGGCTGAGGGAGGTTGGAACACTGCCCTCACTGAGGGAGTGGGTGTGGCCATCTCTGCTGTGACTGAACAAAGGGCAGGGGAGCAGGGGGCCCAGGCCAGGGCCCTCAGAGCCCGGCAGGCCCAGTGGAGTGTCACAAGCTTTTAGGCCCAGGCCAAAGGGCGCCTTCTTTGTCTGCACAGCTGCCCAAACTCTCACCTTTCCACTCAGGCCGCCCTCTTACTTGAAGTGTGTGTGGAACGTGTCCGCGCAGTACACCGCGCTGCACAGTTAAGCATAGTTCTGGGCATCGTAGCTTCCTGCCAGGTGACCGAAGTTTGCAGGCAGATGGCTCCCTGGGACACACGCGGAGAGGCTCCGGCCCGGGTCACAGGCCGCCCATGGCCCCTGCCCCAGATCGGGGGCCGCAAAGCAGCCCTGTCTGAGTCCCCTGCCTCTAGAGGGAGTATTGGAGCAACACTTGTAGAAAACGGGGTCCTTGCGGGCCACTCATTGGAGGGACACAAATAAATCTTTGCCGACTTTCTGCTGAAACTTATGAGCGTTCACACCTAAGCGTCTTACAAGGTCAGCTGTTTAGCTAAACATGAGCTCATGATCTAAATTTACACAATATTGAAGAAAGCAGCTACAAGGGGAGACAATCAGCCAAAACCATCAATACCAGGATTAGATTCCCAAGGCCATCCATCAGATGTAGGAATAATCGTGTGCAAGGCAGAAAATATACATAAAACTGGAACTGAAACAAGGCACAAGGATGTTTTCAAAGACTGGTAGGATCTCTAAAACATTTTTCAAGGACATGTCATTGATAAAGCTAAATACTCCAAGGTTGTGTAATACAACAGATTAATCATTGAGAAGAGTGAAATTATGCTGTTTTGAAAACTATGGCAGGTCAGATTTTCTGCCTAATTATATAAGAAGATTTCTCTAAAAAATACACATTATTTCAAAGACTTATTGGCTGTGAAATTAGTTAAGGGTATTTCAAATGGCTTGTCTGCAAAGAAAGGTGAGATGTAGGGAATCACAGAAAGTCGAGGGGAAAATAGGTCAATATATACATTGCTGTATGGTGAACTAAGCCTTAGGCCAGCAACAATGGAGAGGACCTGACCCTTAGACAGGAACAAGTAAGCTGGAATCTTCAAAAGTTCAAATCTTTATAAGTAAAAAGATTTATTAAAATGAATAACCAAGTGTTTTAATTGACATCAGAAGATGAATACAATAAACCCTGAGAACATGGAGAAAAGATAAATAAAGATATGAGCAGAACTTAATACAACAGAAAACGTATAAAATTCAGGTGATTTAGTAAGTCCAAAGAATTTTCTTTGAAAAGAATTAAAAGACACACTTTGATTAAGGAAAACCAAAACATAAGTAAAGAATATACAGAAAGAGTCAGGACAATGTTAGAGCAGAGAATATATGAAATGCCAGTAAATTTGAACATTTCTGTAAAGTGGACCATTTCCTAGCTCCTAAAGTTTACCAACACTGACACAAGAGGAAATCATTTAAGGTCATCATGTCTGCCCTTGGCATTCTCGGAACGCCCTGGCCTCAGAATGCAGCCTCTGTAGTCCATGGTAACCTGCGGCGAGGGGGCGGGGCTGAGGGAGGTTGGAACACTGCCCTCACTGAGGGAGTGGGTGTGGCCATCTCTGCTGTGACTGAACAAAGGGCAGGGGAGCAGGGGGCCCAGGCCAGGGCCCTCAGAGCCCGGCAGGCCCAGTGGAGTGTCACAAGCTTTTAGGCCCAGGCCAAAGGGCGCCTTCTTTGTCTGCACAGCTGCCCAAACTCTCACCTTTCCACTCAGGCCGCCCTCTTACTTGAAGTGTGTGTGGAACGTGTCCGCGCAGTACACCGCGCTGCACAGTTAAGCATAGTTCTGGGCATCGTAGCTTCCTGCCAGGTGACCGAAGTTTGCAGGCAGATGGCTCCCTGGGACACACGCGGAGAGGCTCCGGCCCGGGTCACAGGCCGCCCATGGCCCCTGCCCCAGATCGGGGGCCGCAAAGCAGCCCTGTCTGAGTCCCCTGCCTCTAGAGGGAGTATTGGAGCAACACTTGTAGAAAACGGGGTCCTTGCGGGCCACTCATTGGAGGGACACAAATAAATCTTTGCCGACTTTCTGCTGAAACTTATGAGCGTTCACACCTAAGCGTCTTACAAGGTCAGCTGTTTAGCTAAACATGAGCTCATGATCTAAATTTACACAATATTGAAGAAAGCAGCTACAAGGGGAGACAATCAGCCAAAACCATCAATACCAGGATTAGATTCCCAAGGCCATCCATCAGATGTAGGAATAATCGTGTGCAAGGCAGAAAATATACATAAAACTGGAACTGAAACAAGGCACAAGGATGTTTTCAAAGACTGGTAGGATCTCTAAAACATTTTTCAAGGACATGTCATTGATAAAGCTAAATACTCCAAGGTTGTGTAATACAACAGATTAATCATTGAGAAGAGTGAAATTATGCTGTTTTGAAAACTATGGCAGGTCAGATTTTCTGCCTAATTATATAAGAAGATTTCTCTAAAAAATACACATTATTTCAAAGACTTATTGGCTGTGAAATAAGTTAAGGGTATTTCAAATGGCTTGTCTGCAAAGAAAGGTGAGATGTAGGGAATCACAGAAAGTCGAGGGGAAAATAGGTCAATATATACATTGCTGTATGGTGAACTAAGCCTTAGGCCAGCAACAATGGAGAGGACCTGACCCTTAGACACGTACAAGTAAGCTGGAATCTTCAAAAGTTCAAATCTTTATAAGTAAAAAGATTTATTAAAATGAATAACCAAGTGTTTTAATTGACATCAGAAGATGAAAACAATAAACCCTGAGAACATGGAGAAAATATAAATAAAGATATGAGCAGAACTTAATACAACAGAAAACGTATAAAATTCAGGTGATTTAGTAAGTCCAAAGAATCTTTGAAAAGATTTAAAAGACACACTTTGATTAAGGAAAACCAAAACATAAGTAAAGAATATACAGAAAGAGTCAGGACAATGTTAGAGCAGAGAATATATGAAATGCCAGTAAATTTGAACATTTCTGTAAAGTGGACCATTTCCTAGCTCCTAAAGTTTACCAACACTGACACAAGAGGAAATCATTTAAGGTCATCATGTCTGCCCTTGGCATTCTCGGAACGCCCTGGCCTCAGAATGCAGCCTCTGTAGTCCATGGTAACCTGCGGCGAGGGGGCGGGGCTGAGGGAGGTTGGAACACTGCCCTCACTGAGGGAGTGGGTGTGGCCATCTCTGCTGTGACTGAACAAAGGGCAGGGGAGCAGGGGGCCCAGGCCAGGGCCCTCAGAGCCCGGCAGGCCCAGTGGAGTGTCACAAGCTTTTAGGCCCAGGCCAAAGGGCGCCTTCTTTGTCTGCACAGCTGCCCAAACTCTCACCTTTCCACTCAGGCCGCCCTCTTACTTGAAGTGTGTGTGGAACGTGTCCGCGCAGTACACCGCGCTGCACAGTTAAGCATAGTTCTGGGCATCGTAGCTTCCTGCCAGGTGACCGAAGTTTGCAGGCAGATGGCTCCCTGGGACACATGCGGAGAGGCTCCGGCCCGGGTCACAGGCCGCCCATGGCCCCTGCCCCAGATCGGGGGCCGCAAAGCAGCCCTGTCTGAGTCCCCTGCCTCTAGAGGGAGTATTGGAGCAACACTTGTAGAAAACGGGGTCCTTGCGGGCCACTCATTGGAGGGACACAAATAAATCTTTGCCGACTTTCTGCTGAAACTTATGAGCGTTCACACCTAAGCGTCTTACAAGGTCAGCTGTTTAGCTAAACATGAGCTCATGATCTAAATTTACACAATATTGAAGAAAGCAGCTACAAGGGGAGACAATCAGCCAAAACCATCAATACCAGGATTAGATTCCCAAGGCCATCCATCAGATGTAGGAATAATCGTGTGCAAGGCAGAAAATATACATAAAACTGGAACTGAAACAAGGCACAAGGATGTTTTCAAAGACTGGTAGGATCTCTAAAACATTTTTCAAGGACATGTCATTGATAAAGCTAAATACTCCAAGGTTGTGTAATACAACAGATTAATCATTGAGAAGAGTGAAATTATGCTGTTTTGAAAACTATGGCAGGTCAGATTTTCTGCCTAATTATATAAGAAGATTTCTCTAAAAAATACACATTATTTCAAAGACTTATTGGCTGTGAAATTAGTTAAGGGTATTTCAAATGGCTTGTCTGCAAAGAAAGGTGAGATGTAGGGAATCACAGAAAGTCGAGGGGAAAATAGGTCAATATATACATTGCTGTATGGTGAACTAAGCCTTAGGCCAGCAACAATGGAGAGGACCTGACCCTTAGACACGTACAAGTAAGCTGGAATCTTCAAAAGTTCAAATCTTTATAAGTAAAAAGATTTATTAAAATGAATAACCAAGTGTTTTAATTGACATCAGAAGATGAAAACAATAAACCCTGAGAACATGGAGAAAATATAAATAAAGATATGAGCAGAACTTAATACAACAGAAAACGTATAAAATTCAGGTGATTTAGTAAGTCCAAAGAATCTTTGAAAAGATTTAAAAGACACACTTTGATTAAGGAAAACCAAAACATAAGTAAAGAATATACAGAAAGAGTCAGGACAATGTTAGAGCAGAGAATATATGAAATGCCAGTAAATTTGAACATTTCTGTCAAGTGGACCATTTCCTAGCTCCTAAAGTTTACCAACACTGACACAAGAGGAAATCATTTAAGGTCATCATGTCTGCCCTTGGCATTCTCGGAACGCCCTGGCCTCAGAATGCAGCCTCTGTAGTCCATGGTAACCTGCGGAGAGGGGGCGGGGCTGAGGGAGGTTGGAACACTGCCCTCACTGAGGGAGTGGGTGTGGCCATCTCTGCTGTGACTGAACAAAGGGCAGGGGAGCAGGGGGCCCAGGCCAGGGACCTCAGAGCCCGGCAGGCCCAGTGGAGTGTCACACGCTTTTAGGCCCAGGCCAAAGGGCGCCTTCTTTGTCTGCACAGCTGCCCAAACTCTCACCTTTCCACTCAGGCCGCCCTCTTACTTGAAGTGTGTGTGGAACGTGTCCGCGCAGTACACCGCGCTGCACAGCTAAGCATAGTTCTGGGCATCGTAGCTTTCTGCCAGGTGACCGAAGTTCGCACGCAGATGGGTCCCTGGGACACACGCAGAGAGGCTCCGGCCCGGGTCACAGGCCGGCCATGGCCCCTGCCCCAGATCGGGGGCCGCAAAGCAGCCCTGTCTGAGTCCCCTGCCTCTAGAGGGAGTATTGGACCAACACTTGTAGAAAACGGGGTCCTTGCGGGCCACTCATTGGAGGGACACAAATAAATCTTTGCCGACTTTCTGCTGAAACTTACGAGCGTTCACACCTAAGCCTCTTACAAGGTCAGCTGTTTAGCTAAACATGAGCTCATGATCTAAATTTACACAATATTGAAGAAAGCAGCTACAAGGGGAGACAATCAGCCAAAACCATCAATACCAGAATTAGATTCCCAAGGCCATCCATCAGATGTAGGAATAATCGGGTGCAAGGCAGAAAATATACATAAAACTGGAACTGAAACAAGGCACAAGGATGTTTTCAAAGACTGGTAGGATCTCTAAAACATTTTTCAAGGACATGTCATTGATAAAGCTAAATACTCCAAGGTTGTGTAATACAACAGATTAATCATTGAGAAGAGTGAAATTATGCTGTTTTGAAAACTATGGCAGGTCAGATTTTCTGCCTAATTATATAAGAAGATTTCTCTAAAAAATACACATTATTTCAAAGACTTATTGGCTGTGAAATAAGTTAAGGGTATTTCAAATGGCTTGTCTGCAAAGAAAGGTGAGATGTAGGGAATCACAGAAAGTCGAGGGGAAAATAGGTCAATATATACATTGCTGTATGGTGAACTAAGCCTTAGGCCAGCAACAATGGAGAGGACCTGACCCTTAGACACGTACAAGTAAGCTGGAATCTTCAAAAGTTCAAATCTTTATAAGTAAAAAGATTTATTAAAATGAATAACCAAGTGTTTTAATTGACATCAGAAGATGAAAACAATAAACCCTGAGAACATGGAGAAAAGATAAATAAAGATATGAGCCGAACTTAATACAACAGAAAACGTATAAAATTCAGGTGATTTAGTAAGTCCAAAGAATCTTTGAAAAGATTTAAAAGACACACTTTGATTAAGGAAAACCAAAACATAAGTAAAGAATATACAGAAAGAGTCAGGACAATGTTAGAGCAGAGAATATATGAAATGCCAGTAAATTTGAACATTTCTGTCAAGTGGACCATTTCCTAGCTCCTAAAGTTTACCAACACTGACACAAGAGGAAATCATTTAAGGTCATCATGTCTGCCCTTGGCATTCTCGGAACGCCCTGGCCTCAGAATGCAGCCTCTGTAGTCCATGGTAACCTGCGGAGAGGGGGCGGGGCTGAGGGAGGTTGGAACACTGCCCTCACTGAGGGAGTGGGTGTGGCCATCTCTGCTGTGACTGAACAAAGGGCAGGGGAGCAGGGGGCCCAGGCCAGGGACCTCAGAGCCCGGCAGGCCCAGTGGAGTGTCACACGCTTTTAGGCCCAGGCCAAAGGGCGCCTTCTTTGTCTGCACAGCTGCCCAAACTCTCACCTTTCCACTCAGGCCGCCCTCTTACTTGAAGTGTGTGTGGAACGTGTCCGCGCAGTACACCGCGCTGCACAGCTAAGCATAGTTCTGGGCATCGTAGCTTTCTGCCAGGTGACCGAAGTTCGCAGGCAGATGGGTCCCTGGGACACACGCGGAGAGGCTCCGGCCCGGGTCACAGGCCGCCCATGGCCCCTGCCCCAGATCGGGGGCCGCAAAGCAGCCCTGTCTGAGTCCCCTGCCTCTAGAGGGAGTATTGGACCAACACTTGTAGAAAACGGGGTCCTTGAGGGCCACTCATTGGAGGGACACAAATAAATCTTTGCCGACTTTCTGCTGAAACTTACGAGCGTTCACACCTAAGCCTCTTACAAGGTCAGCTGTTTAGCTAAACATGAGCTCATGATCTAAATTTACACAATATTGAAGAAAGCAGCTACAAGGGGAGACAATCAGCCAAAACCATCAATACCAGAATTAGATTCCCAAGGCCATCCATCAGATGTAGGAATAATCGTGTGCAAGGCAGAAAATATACATAAAACTGGAACTGAAACAACGCACAAGGATGTTTTCAAAGACTGGTAGGATCTCTAAAACATTTTTCAAGGACATGTCATTGATAAAGCTAAATACTCCAAGGTTGTGTAATACAACAGATTAATCATTGAGAAGAGTGAAATTATGCTGTTTTGAAAACTATGGCAGGTCAGATTTTCTGCCTAATTATATAAGAAGATTTCTCTAAAAAATACACATTATTTCAAAGACTTATTGGCTGTGAAATAAGTTAAGGGTATTTCAAATGGCTTGTCTGCAAAGAAAGGTGAGATGTAGGGAATCACAGAAAGTCGAGGGGAAAATAGGTCAATATATACATTGCTGTATGGTGAACTAAGCCTTAGGCCAGCAACAATGGAGAGGACCTGACCCTTAGACACGTACAAGTAAGCTGGAATCTTCAAAAGTTCAAATCTTTATAAGTAAAAAGATTTACTAAAATCAATAACCAAGTGTTTTAATTGACATCAGAAGATGAAAACAATAAACCCTGAGAACATGGAGAAAAGATAAATAAAGATATGAGCAGAACTTAATACAACAGAAAACGTATAAAATTCAGGTGATTTAGTAAGTCCAAAGAATCTTTGGAAAGATTTAAAAGACACACTTTGATTAAGGAAAACCAAAACATAAGTAAAGAATATACAGAAAGAGTCAGGACAATGTTAGAACAGAGAATATATGAAATGCCAGTAAATTTGAACATTTCTGTCAAGTGGACCATTTCCTAGCTCCTAAAGTTTACCAACACTGACACAAGAGGAAATCATTTAAGGTCATCATGTCTGCCCTTGGCATTCTCGGAACGCCCTGGCCTCAGAATGAAGCCTCTGTAGTCCATGGTAACCTGCGGAGAGGGGGCGGGGCTGAGGGAGGTTGGAACACTGCCCTCACTGAGGGAGTGGGTGTGGCCATCTCTGCTGTGACTGAACAAAGGGCAGGGGAGCAGGGGGCCCAGGCCAGGGCCCTCAGAGCCCGGCAGGCCCAGTGGAGTGTCACACGCTTTTAGGCCCAGGCCAAAGGGCGCCTTCTTTGTCTGCACAGCTGCCCAAACTCTCACCTTTCCACTCAGGCCGCCCTCTTACTTGAAGTGTGTGTGGAACGTGTCCGCGCAGTACACCGCGCTGCACAGCTAAGCATAGTTCTGGGCATCGTAGCTTTCTGCCAGGTGACCGAAGTTCGCAGGCAGATGGGTCCCTGGGACACACGCGGAGGGGCTCCTGCCCGGGTCACACTCCGCCCACTGCCCCTGCCCCAGATCGGGGGCCGCAAAGCAGCCCTGTCTGAGTCCCCTGCCTATAGAGGGAGTATTGGACAAACACTTGTAGAAAACGGGGACCTTGCGGGCCACTCATTGGAGGGACACAAATAAATCTTTGCCAACATTTTGCTGAAACTTACGAGCGTTCATAACTACGCCTCTTAAAAGGTCAGCTGTTTAGCTAAACATGAGCTCATGATCTAAATTTACACAATAATGAAGAAAGCAGCTACAAGGGGAGACAATCAGCCAAAACCATCAATACCAGAATTAGATTCCCAAGGCCATCCATCAGATGAAGGAATAATCGGGTGCAAGGCAGAAAATATACATAAAACTGGAACTGAAACAAGGCACAAGGATGTTTTAGAAGACTGGTAGGATCTCTAAAACATTTTTCAAGGACATGTCATTGATAAAGCTAAATACTCCAAGGTTGTGTAATACAACAGATTAATCATTGAGAAGAGTGAAATTATGCTGTTTTGAAAACTATGGCAGGTCAGATTTTCTGCCTAATTATATAAGAAGATTTCTCTAAAAAATACACATTATTTCAAAGACTTATTGGCTGTGAAATAAGTTAAGGGTATTTCAAATGGCTTGTCTGCAAAGAAAGGTGAGATGTAGGGAATCACAGAAAGTCGAGGGGAAAATAGGTTAACATATACATTGCTGTATGGTGAACTAAGCCTTAGGCTAGCAACAATGGAGAGGACGTGACCCTTAGACACATACAAGTAAGCTGGAATCTTCAAAAGTTCAAATCTTTATAAGTAAAAAGATTTATTAAAATGAATAACCAAGTGTTTTAATTGACATCAGAAGATGAAAACGATAAACCCTGAGAACATAGAGAAAAGATAAATAAAGATATGAGCAGAACTTAATACAACAGAAAACGTATAAAATTGAGGTGATTTAGTAAGTCCAAAGAATCTTCTTTGAAAAGAATTAAAAGACACAATTTGATTAAGGAAAACAAAAACATAAGTAAAGAATATACAGAAAGAGTCAGGACAATGTTAGAGCAGAGAATATATGAAATGCCAGTAAATTTGAACATTTCTGTAAAGTGGACCATTTCCTAGCTCCTAAAGTTTACCAACACTGACACAAGAGGAAATCATTTAAGGTCATCATGTCTGCCCTTGGCATACTCGGAACGCCCTGGCCTCAGAATGCAGCCTCTGTAGTCCATGGTAACCTGCGGAGAGGGGGCGGTGCTGAGGGAGGTTGGAACACTGCCCTCACTGAGGGAGTGGGTGTGGCCATCTCTGCTGTGACTGAACAAAGGGCAGGGGAGCAGGGGGCCCAGGGCAGGGCCCTCATAGCCCGGCAGGCCCAGTGGAGTGTCACAAGCTTTTAGGCCCAGGCCAAAGGGTGCCTTCTTTGTCTGCACAGCTGCCCAAACTCTCACTTTTCCACTCAGGCCGCCCTCTTACTTGAAGTGTGTGTGGAACGTGTCCGCGCAGTATACCGCGCTGCACAGCTAAGCATAGGTCTGTGCATCGTAGCTTCCTGCCAGGTGACCGAAGTTCGCAGGCAGATGGGTCCCTGGGACACACGCGGAGAGGCTCCTGCCCGGGTCACAGGCCGCCCACTGCCCCTGCCCCAGATCGGGAGCCGCAAAGCAGCCCTGTCTGAGTCCCCTGCCTCTAGAGGGAGTATTGGACCAACACTTGTAGAAAACGGGGTCCTTGCGGGCCACTCATTGGAGGGACACAAATAAATCTTTGCCGACTTTCTGCTGAAACTTACGAGCGTTCACACCTAAGCCTCTTACAAGGTCAGCTGTTTAGCTAAACATGAGCTCATGATCTAAATTTACACAATATTGAAGAAAGCAGCTACAAGGGGAGACAATCAGCCAAAACCATCAATACCAGAATTAGATTCCCAAGGCCATCCATCAGATGTAGGAATAATCGGGTGCAAGGCAGAAAATATACATAAAACTGGAACTGAAACAAGGCACAAGGATGTTTTCAAAGACTGGTAGGATCTCTAAAACATTTTTCAAGGACATGTCATTGATAAAGCTAAATACTCCAAGGTTGTGTAATACAACAGATTAATCATTGAGAAGAGTGAAATTATGCTGTTTTGAAAACTATGGCAGGTCAGATTTTCTGCCTAATTATATAAGAAGATTTCTCTAAAAAATACACATTATTTCAAAGACTTATTGGCTGTGAAATAAGTTAAGGGTATTTCAAATGGCTTGTCTGCAAAGAAAGGTGAGATGTAGGGAATCACAGAAAGTCGAGGGGAAAATAGGTCAATATATACATTGCTGTATGGTGAACTAAGCCTTAGGCCAGCAACAATGGAGAGGACCTGACCCTTAGACACGTACAAGTAAGCTGGAATCTTCAAAAGTTCAAATCTTTATAAGTAAAAAGATTTATTAAAATGAATAACCAAGTGTTTTAATTGACATCAGAAGATGAAAACAATAAACCCTGAGAACATAGAAAAAAGATAAATAAAGATATGAGCAGAACTTAATACAACAGAAAACGTATAAAATTGAGGTGATTTAGTAAGTCCAAAGAATCTTCTTTGAAAAGATTTAAAATACACACTTTGATTAAGGAAAACCAAAACATAAGTAAAGAATATACAGAAAGAGTCAGGACAATGTTAGAGCAGAGAATATATGAAATGCCAGTAAATTTGAACATTTCTGTCAAGTGGACCATTTCCTAGCTCCTAAAGTTTACCAACACTGACACAAGAGGAAATCATTTAAGGTCATCATGTCTGCCCTTGGCATTCTCGGAACGCCCTGGCCTCAGAATGCAGCCTCTGTAGTCCATGGTAACCTGCGGAGAGTGGGCGGGGCTGAGGGAGGTTGGAACACTGCCCTCACTGAGGGAGTGTGTGTGGCCATCTCTGCTGTGACTGAACAAAGGGCAGGGGAGCAGGGGGCACAGGGCAGGGCCCTCAGAGCCCGGCAGGCCCAGTGGAGTGTCACAAGATTTTAGGCCCAGGCCAAAGGGCGCCTTCTTTGTCTGCACAGCTGCCCAAAGTCTCACCTTTCCACTCAGGCCGCCCTCTTACTTGAAGTGTGTGTGGAACGTGTCCGCGCAGTATACCGCGCTGCACAGCTAAGCATAGGTCTGGGCATCGTAGCTTCCTGCCAGGTGACCGAAGTTCGCAGGCAGATGGGTCCCTGGGACACACGCGGAGAGGCTCCTGCCCGGGTCACAGGCAGCCCACTGCCCCTGCCCCAGATCGGGAGCCGCAAAGCAGCCCTGTCTGAGTCCCCTGCCTCTAGAGGGAGTATTGGACCAACACTTGTAGAAAACGGGGTCCTTGCAGGCCACTCATTGGAGGGACACAAATAAATCTTTGCTGACTTTCTGCTGAAACTTACGAGCGTTCAAACCTAAGCCTCTTACAAGGTCAGCTGTTTAGCTAAACATTAGCTCATGATCTAAATTTACACAATATTGAAGAAAGCAGCTACAAGGGGAGACAATCAGCCAAAACCATCAACACCAGAATTAGATTCCCAAGGCCATCCATCAGATGTAGGAATAATCGGGTGCAAGGCAGAAAATATACATAAAACTGGAACTGAAACAAGGCACAAGGATGTTTTCAAAGACTGGTAGGATCTCTAAAACATTTTTCAAGGACATGTCATTGATAAAGCTAAATACTCCAAGGTTGTGTAATACAACAGATTAATCATTGAGAAGAGTGAAATTATGCTGTTTTGAAAACTATGGCAGGTCAGATTTTCTGCCTAATTCTATAAGAAGATTTCTCTAAAAAATACACATTATTTCAAAGACTTATTGGCTGTGAAATAAGTTAAGGGTATTTCAAATGGCTTGTCTGCAAAGAAAGGTGAGATGTAGGGAATCACAGAAAGTCGAGGGGAAAATAGGTCAATATATACATTGCTGTATGGTGAACTAAGCCTTAGGCCAGCAACAATGGAGAGGACGTGACCCTTAGACACGTACAAGTAAGCTGGAATCTTCAAAAGTTCAAATCTTTATAAGTACAAAGATTTATTAAAATGAATAACCAAGTGTTTTAATTGACATCAGAAGATGAAAACAATAAACCCTGAGAACATGGAGAAAAGATAAATAAAGATATGAGCAGAACTTAATACAACAGAAAACGTATAAAATTCAGGTGATTTAGTAAGTCCAAAGAATCTTTGAAAAGATTTAAAAGACACACTTTGATTAAGGAAAACCAAAACATAAGTAAAGAATATACAGAAAGAGTCAGGACAATGTTAGAGCAGAGAATATATGAAATGCCAGTAAATTTGAACATTTCTGTCAAGTGGACCATTTCCTAGCTCCTAAAGTTTACCAACACTGACACAAGAGGAAATCATTTAAGGTCATCATGTCTGCCCTTGGCATTCTCGGAACGCCCTGGCCTCAGAATGCAGCCTCTGTAGTCCATGGTAACCTGCGGAGAGGGGGCGGGGCTGAGGGAGGTTGGAACACTGCCCTCACTGAGGGAGTGGGTGTGGCCATCTCTGCTGTGACTGAACAAAGGGCAGGGGAGCAGGGGGCCCAGGCCAGGGACCTCAGAGCCCGGCAGGCCCAGTGGAGTGTCACACGCTTTTAGGCCCAGGCCAAAGGGCGCCTTCTTTGTCTGCACAGCTGCCCAAACTCTCACCTTTCCACTCAGGCCGCCCTCTTACTTGAAGTGTGTGTGGAACGTGTCCGCGCAGTACACCGCGCTGCACAGCTAAGCATAGTTCTGGGCATCGTAGCTTTCTGCCAGTTGACCGAAGTTCGCAGGCAGATGGGTCCCTGGGACACACGCGGAGAGGCTCCGGCCCGGGTCACAGGCCGCCCATGGCCCCTGCCCCAGATCGGGGGCCGCAAAGCAGCCCTGTCTGAGTCCCCTGCCTCTAGAGGGAGTATTGGACCAACACTTGTAGAAAACGGGGTCCTTGAGGGCCACTCATTGGAGGGACACAAATAAATCTTTGCCGACTTTCTGCTGAAACTTACGAGCGTTCACACCTAAGCCTCTTACAAGGTCAGCTGTTTAGCTAAACATGAGCTCATGATCTAAATTTACACAATATTGAAGAAAGCAGCTACAAGGGGAGACAATCAGCCAAAACCATCAATACCAGAATTAGATTCCCAAGGCCATCCATCAGATGCAGGAATAATCGTGTGCAAGGCAGAAAATATACATAAAACTGGAACTGAAACAACGCACAAGGATGTTTTCAAAGACTGGTAGGATCTCTAAAACATTTTTCAAGGACATGTCATTGATAAAGCTAAATACTCCAAGGTTGTGTAATACAACAGATTAATCATTGAGAAGAGTGAAATTATGCTGTTTTGAAAACTATGGCAGGTCAGATTTTCTGCCTAATTATATAAGAAGATTTCTCTAAAAAATACACATTATTTCAAAGACTTATTGGCTGTGAAATAAGTTAAGGGTATTTCAAATGGCTTGTCTGCAAAGAAAGGTGAGATGTAGGGAATCACAGAAAGTCGAGGGGAAAATAGGTCAATATATACATTGCTGTATGGTGAACTAAGCCTTAGGCCAGCAACAATGGAGAGGACCTGACCCTTAGACACGTACAAGTAAGCTGGAATCTTCAAAAGTTCAAATCTTTATAAGTAAAAAGATTTACTAAAATCAATAACCAAGTGTTTTAATTGACATCAGAAGATGAAAACAATAAACCCTGAGAACATGGAGAAAAGATAAATAAAGATATGAGCAGAACTTAATACAACAGAAAACGTATAAAATTCAGGTGATTTAGTAAGTCCAAAGAATCTTTGAAAAGATTTAAAAGACACACTTTGATTAAGGAAAACCAAAACATAAGTAAAGAATATACAGAAAGAGTCAGGACAATGTTAGAGCAGAGAATATATGAAATGCCAGTAAATTTGAACATTTCTGTCAAGTGGACCATTTCCTAGCTCCTAAAGTTTACCAACACTGACACAAGAGGAAATCATTTAAGGTCATCATGTCTGCCCTTGGCATTCTCGGAACGCCCTGGCCTCAGAATGCAGCCTCTGTAGTCCATGGTAACCTGCGGAGAGGGGGCGGGGCTGAGGGAGGTTGGAACACTGCCCTCACTGAGGGAGTGTGTGTGGCCATCTCTGCTGTGACTGAACAAAGGGCAGGGGAGCAGGGGGCCCAGGCCAGGGCCCTCAGAGCCCGGCAGGCCCAGTGGAGTGTCACACGCTTTTAGGCCCAGGCCAAAGGGCGCCTTCTTTGTCTGCACAGCTGCCCAAACTCTCACCTGTCCACTCAGGCCGCCCTCTTACTTGAAGTGTGTGTGGAACGTGTCCGCGCAGTACACCGCGCTGCACAGCTAAGCATAGTTCTGGGCATCGTAGCTTTCTGCCAGGTGACCGAAGTTCGCAGGCAGATGGGTCCCTGGGTCACACGCGGAGGGGCTCCTGCCAGGGTCACACTCCGCCCACTGCCCCTGCCCCAGATCGGGGGCCGCAAAGCAGCCCTGTCTGAGTCCCCTGCCTCTAGAGGGAGTATTGGACCAACACTTGTAGAAAACGGGGACCTTGCGGGCCACTCATTGGAGGGACACAAATAAATCTTTGCCAACATTTTGCTGAAACTTACGAGCGTTCATAACTAAGCCTCTTAAAAGGTCAGCTGTTTAGCTAAACATGAGCTCATGATCTAAATTTACACAATAATGAAGAAAGCAGCTACAAGGGGAGACAATCAGCCAAAACCATCAATACCAGAATTAGATTCCCAAGGCCATCCATCAGATGAAGGAATAATCGGGTGCAAGGCAGAAAATATACATAAAACTGGAACTGAAACAAGGCACAAGGATGTTTTAGAAGACTGGTAGGATCTCTAAAACATTTTTCAAGGACATGTCATTGATAAAGCTAAATACTCCAAGGTTGTGTAATACAACAGATTAATCATTGAGAAGAGTGAAATTATGCTGTTTTGAAAACTATGGCAGGTCAGATTTTCTGCCTAATTATATAAGAAGATTTCTCTAAAAAATACACATTATTTCAAAGACTTATTGGCTGTGAAATAAGTTAAGGGTATTTCAAATGGCTTGTCTGCAAAGAAAGGTGAGATGTAGGGAATCACAGAAAGTCGAGGGGAAAATAGGTTAACATATACATTGCTGTATGGTGAACTGAGCCTTAGGCTAGCAACAATGGAGAGGACGTGACCCTTAGACACGTACAAGTAAGCTGGAATCTTCAAAAGTTCAAATCTTTATAAGTAAAAAGATTTATTAAAATGAATAACCAAGTGTTTTAATTGACATCAGAAGATGAAAACGATAAACCCTGAGAACATAGAGAAAAGATAAATAAAGATATGAGCAGAACTTAATACAACAGAAAACGTATAAAATTGAGGTGATTTAGTAAGTCCAAAGAATCTTCTTTGAAAAGAATTAAAAGACACAATTTGATTAAGGAAAACAAAAACATAAGTAAAGAATATACAGAAAGAGTCAGGACAATGTTAGAGCAGAGAATATATGAAATGCCAGTAAATTTGAACATTTCTGTCAAGTGGACCATTTCCTAGCTCCTAAAGTTTAAAAACACTGACACAAGAGGAAATCATTTAAGGTCATCATGTCTGCCCTTGGCATTCTCGGAACGCCCTGGCCTCAGAATGCAGCCTCTGTGGTCCATGGTAACCTGCGGAGAGGGGGCGGGGCTGAGGGAGGTTGGAACACTGCCCTCACTGAGGGAGTGGGTGTGGCCATCTCTGCTGTGACTGAACAAAGGGCAGGGGAGCAGGGGGCCCAGGGCAGGGCCCTCATAGCCCGGCAGGCCCAGTGGAGTGTCACAAGCTTTTAGGCCCAGGCCAAAGGGTGCCTTCTTTGTCTGCACAGCTGCCCAAACTCTCACTTTTCCACTCAGGCCGCCCTCTTACTTGAAGTGTGTGTGGAACGTGTCCGCGCAGTATACCGCGCTGCACAGCTAAGCATAGGTCTGTGCATCGTAGCTTCCTGCCAGGTGACCGAAGTTCGCAGGCAGATGGGTCCCTGGGACACACGCGGAGAGGCTCCTGCCCGGGTCACAGGCCGCCCACTGCCCCTGCCCCAGATCGGGAGCCGCAAAGCAGCCCTGTCTGAGTCCCCTGCCTCTAGAGGGAGTATTGGACCAACACTTGTAGAAAACGGGGTCCTTGCGGGCCACTCATTGGAGGGACACAAATAAATCTTTGCCGACTTTCTGCTGAAACTTACGAGCGTTCACACCTAAGCCTCTTACAAGGTCAGCTGTTTAGCTAAACATGAGCTCATGATCTAAATTTACACAATATTGAAGAAACCAGCTACAAGGGGAGACAATCAGCCAAAACCATCAATACCAGAATTAGATTCCCAAGGCCATCCATCAGATGAAGGAATAATCGGGTGCAAGGCAGAAAATATACATAAAACTGGAACTGAAACAAGGCACAAGGATGTTTTCAAAGACTGGTAGGATCTCTAAAACATTTTTCAAGGACATGTCATTGATAAAGCTAAATACTCCAAGGTTGTGTAATACAACAGATTAATCATTGAGAAGAGTGAAATTATGCTGTTTTGAAAACTATGGCAGGTCAGATTTTCTGCCTAATTATATAAGAAGATTTCTCTAAAAAATACACATTATTTCAAAGACTTATTGGCTGTGAAATAAGTTAAGGGTATTTCAAATGGCTTGTCTGCAAAGAAAGGTGAGATGTAGGGAATCACAGAAAGTCGAGGGGAAAATAGGTCAATATATACATTGCTGTATGGTGAACTAAGCCTTAGGCCAGCAACAATGGAGAGGACCTGACCCTTAGACACGTACAAGTAAGCTGGAATCTTCAAAAGTTCAAATCTTTATAAGTAAAAAGATTTACTAAAATCAATAACCAAGTGTTTTAATTGACATCAGAAGATGAAAACAATAAACCCTGAGAACATGGAGAAAAGATAAATAAAGATATGAGCAGAACTTAATACAACAGAAAACGTATAAAATTCAGGTGATTTAGTAAGTCCAAAGAATCTTTGAAAAGATTTAAAAGACACACTTTGATTAAGGAAAACCAAAACATAAGTAAAGAATATACAGAAAGAGTCAGGACAATGTTAGAGCAGAGAATATATGAAATGCCAGTAAATTTGAACATTTCTGTCAAGTGGACCATTTCCTAGCTCCTAAAGTTTACCAACACTGACACAAGAGGAAATCATTTAAGGTCATCATGTCTGCCCTTGGCATTCTCGGAACGCCCTGGCCTCAGAATGCAGCCTCTGTAGTCCATGGTAACCTGCGGAGAGGGGGCGGGGCTGAGGGAGGTTGGAACACTGCCCTCACTGAGGGAGTGGGTGTGGCCATCTCTGCTGTGACTGAACAAAGGGCAGGGGAGCAGGGGGCCCAGGGCAGGGCCCTCAGAGCCCGGCAGGCCCAGTGGAGTGTCACAAGATTTTAGGCCCAGGCCAAAGAGCGCCTTCTTGGTCTGCACAGCTGCCCAAACTCTCACCTTTCCACTCAGGCCGCCCTCTTACTTTAAGTGTGTGTGGAACTTGTCCGTGCAGTATACCGCGCTGCACAGCTATGCATAGGTCTGGGCATCGTAGCTTCCTGCCAGGTGACCGAAGTTCGCAGGCAGATGGGTCCCTGGGACACACGCGGAGGGGCTCCTGCCCGGGTCACAGGCCGCCCACTGCCCCTGCCCCAGATCGGGGGCCGCAAAGCAGCCCTGTCTGAGTCCCCTGCCTCTAGAGGGAGTATTGGAGCAACACTTGTAGAAAACGGGGTCCTTGCGGGCCACTCATTGGAGGGACACAAATAAATCTTTGCCGACTTTCTGCTGAAACTTACGAGCGTTCACACCTAAGCCTCTTACAAGGTCAGCTGTTTAGCTAAACATGAGCTCATGATCTAAATTTACACAATATTGAAGAAAGCAGCTACAAAGGGAGACAATCAGCCAAAACCATCAATACCAGAATTAGATTCCCAAGGCCATCCATCAGATGTAGGAATAATCGGGTGCAAGGCAGAAAATATACATAAAACTGGAACTGAAACAAGGCACAAGGATGTTTCCAAAGACTGGTAGGATGTCTAAAACATTTTTCAAGGACATGTCATTGATAAAGCTAAATACTCCAAGGTTGTGTAATACAACAGATTAATCATTGAGAAGAGTGAAATTATGCTGTTTTGAAAACTATGGCAGGTCAGATTTTCTGCCTAATTATATAAGAAGATTTCTCTAAAAAATACACATTATTTCAAAGACTTATTGGCTGTGAAATAAGTTAAGGGTATTTCAAATGGCTTGTCTGCAAAGAAAGGTGAGATGTAGGGAATCACAGAAAGTCGAGGGGAAAATAGGTCAATATATACATTGCTGTATGGTGAACTAAGCCTTAGGCCAGCAACAATGGAGAGGACCTGACCCTTAGACAGGAACAAGTAAGCTGGAATCTTCAAAAGTTCAAATCTTTATAAGTAAAAAGATTTATTAAAATGAATAACCAAGTGTTTTAATTGACATCAGAAGATGAAAACAATAAACCCTGAGAACATGGAGAAAAGATAAATAAAGATATGAGCAGAACTTAATACAACAGAAAACGTATAAAATTCAGGTGATTTAGTAAGTCCAAAGAATTTTCTTTGAAAAGAATTAAAAGACACACTTTGATTAAGGAAAACCAAAACATAAGTAAAGAATATACAGAAAGAGTCAGGACAATGTTAGAGCAGAGAATATATGAAATGCCAGTAAATTTGAACATTTCTGTAAAGTGGACCATTTCCTAGCTCCTAAAGTTTACCAACACTGACACAAGAGGAAATCATTTAAGGTCATCATGTCTGCCCTTGGCATTCTCGGAACGCCCTGGCCTCAGAATGCAGCCTCTGTAGTCCATGGTAACCTGCGGAGAGGGGGTGGGGCTGAGGGAGGTGGGAACACTGCCCTCACTGAGGGAGTGGGTGTGGCCATCTCTGCTGTGACTGAACAAAGGGCAGGGGAGCAGGGGGCCCAGGGCAGGGCCCTCAGAGCCCGGCAGGCCCAGTGGAGTGTCACAAGTTTTTAGGCCCAGGCCAAAGGGTGCCTTCTTTGTCTGCACAGCTGCCCAAACTCTCACCTTTCCACTCAGGCCGCCCTCTTACTTGAAGTGTGTGTGGAACGTGTCTGCGCAGTACACTGCGCTGCACAGCTAAGCATAGTTCTGGGCATCGTAGATTCCTGCCAGGTGACCGAAGTTCGCAGGCAGATGCGTCCCTGGGACACACGCGGAGAGGCTCCGGCCCGGGTCACAGGCCGCCCATGGCCCCTGCCCCAGATCAGGGGCCGCAAAGCAGCCCTGTCTGAGTCCCCTGCCTCTAGAGGGAGTATTGGACCAACACTTGTAGAAAACGGGGTCCTTGAGGGCCACTCATTGGAGGGACACAAATAAATCTTTGCCGACTTTCTGCTGAAACTTACGAGCGTTCACACCTAAGCCTCTTACAAGGTCAGCTGTTTAGCTAAACATGAGCTCATGATCTAAATTTACACAATATTGAAGAAAGCAGCTACAAGGGGAGACAATCAGCCAAAACCATCAATACCAGAATTAGATTCCCAAGGCCATCCATCAGATGTAGGAATAATCGGGTGCAAGGCAGAAAATATACATAAAACTGGAACTGAAACAAGGCACAAGGATGTTTTCAAAGACTGGTAGGATCTCTAAAACATTTTTCAAGGACATGTCATTGATAAAGCTAAATACTCCAAGGTTGTGTAATACAACAGATTAATCATTGAGAAGAGTGAAATTATGCTGTTTTGAAAACTATGGCAGGTCAGATTTTCTGCCTAATTATATAAGAAGATTTCTCTAAAAAATACACATTATTTCAAAGACTTATTGGCTGTGAAATAAGTTAAGGGTATTTCAAATGGCTTGTCTGCAAAGAAAGGTGAGATGTAGGGAATCACAGAAAGTCGAGGGGAAAATAGGTCAATATATACATTGCTGTATGGTGAACTAAGCCTTAGGCCAGCAACAATGGAGAGGACCTGACCCTTAGACACGTACAAGTAAGCTGGAATCTTCAAAAGTTCAAATCTTTATAAGTAAAAAGATTTATTAAAATGAATAACCAAGTGTTTTAATTGACATCAGAAGATGAAAACAATAAACCCTGAGAACATGGAGAAAATATAAATAAAGATATGAGCCGAACTTAATACAACAGAAAACGTATAAAATTCAGGTGATTTAGTAAGTCCAAAGAATCTTTGAAAAGATTTAAAAGACACACTTTGATTAAGGAAAACCAAAACATAAGTAAAGAATATACAGAAAGAGTCAGGACAATGTTAGAGCAGAGAATATATGAAATGCCAGTAAATTTGAACATTTCTGTCAAGTGGACCATTTCCTAGCTCCTAAAGTTTACCAACACTGACACAAGAGGAAATCATTTAAGGTCATCATGTCTGCCCTTGGCATTCTCGGAACGCCCTGGCCTCAGAATGCAGCCTCTGTAGTCCATGGTAACCTGCGGAGAGGGGGCGGGGCTGAGGGAGGTTGGAACACTGCCCTCACTGAGGGAGTGGGTGTGGCCATCTCTGCTGTGACTGAACAAAGGGCAGTGGAGCAGGGGGCCCAGGCCAGGGCCCTCAGAGCCCGGCAGGCCCAGTGGAGTGTCACACGCTTTTAGGCCCAGGCCAAAGGGCGCCTTCTTTGTCTGCACAGCTGCCCAAACTCTCACCTTTCCACTCAGGCCGCCCTCTTACTTGAAGTGTGTGTGGAACGTGTCTGCGCAGTACACCGCGCTGCACAGCTAAGCATAGTTCTGGGCATCGTAGCTTTCTGCCAGGTGACCGAAGTTCGCAGGCAGATGGGTCCCTGGGACACACGCGGAGAGGCTCCGGCCCGGGTCACAGGCCGCCCATTGCCCCTGCCCCAGATCGGGGGCCGCAAAGCAGCCCTGTCTGAGTCCCCTGCCTCTAGAGGGAGTATTGGACCAACACTTGTAGAAAACGGGGTCCTTGAGGGCCACTCATTGGAGGGACACAAATAAATCTTTGCCGACTTTCTGCTGAAACTTACGAGTGTTCACACCTAAGCCTCTTACAAGGTCAGCTGTTTAGCTAAACATGAGCTCATGATCTAAATTTACACAATATTGAAGAAAGCAGCTACAAGGGGAGACAATCAGCCAAAACCATCAATACCAGAATTAGATTCCCAAGGCCATCCATCAGATGTAGGAATAATCGGGTGCAAGGCAGAAAATATACATAAAACTGGAACTGAAACAACGCACAAGGATGTTTTCAATGACTGGTAGGATCTCTAAAACATTTTTCAAGGACATGTCATTGATAAAGCTAAATACTCCAAGGTTGTGTAATACAACAGATTAATCATTGAGAAGAGTGAAATTATGCTGTTTTGAAAACTATGGCAGGTCAGATTTTCTGCCTAATTATATAAGAAGATTTCTCTAAAAAATACACATAATTTCAAAGACTTATTGGCTGTGAAATAAGTTAAGGGTATTTCAAATGGCTTGTCTGCAAAGAAAGGTGAGATGTAGGGAATCACAGAATGTCGAGGGGAAAATAGGTCAATATATACATTGCTGTATGGTGAACTAAGCCTTAGGCCAGCAACAATGGAGAGGACCTGACCCTTAGACACGTACAAGTAAGCTGGAATCTTCAAAAGTTCAAATCTTTATAAGTAAAAAGATTTACTAAAATCAATAACCAAGTGTTTTAATTGACATCAGAAGATGAAAACAATAAACCCTGAGAACATGGAGAAAAGATAAATAAAGATATGAGCAGAACTTAATACAACAGAAAACGTATAAAATTCAGGTGATTTAGTAAGTCCAAAGAATCTTTGAAAAGATTTAAAAGACACACTTTGATTAAGGAAAACCAAAACATAAGTAAAGAATATACAGAAAGAGTCAGGACAATGTTAGAGCAGAGAATATATGAAATGCCAGTAAATTTGAACATTTCTGTAAAGTGGACCATTTCCTAGCTCCTAAAGTTTACCAACACTGACACAAGAGGAAATCATTTAAGGTCATCTTGTCTGCCCTTGGCATTCTCGGAACGCCCTGGCCTCAGAATGCAGCCTCTGTAGTCCATGGTAACCTGCGGAGAGGGGGCGGGGCTGAGGGAGGTTGGAACACTGCCCTCACTGAGGGAGTGGGTGTGGCCATCTCTGCTGTGACTGAACAAAGGGCAGGGGAGCAGGGGGCCCAGGCCAGGGACCTCAGAGCCCGGCAGGCCCAGTGGAGTGTCACAAGATTTTAGGCCCAGGCCAAAGAGCGCCTTCTTGGTCTGCACAGCTGCCCAAACTCTCACCTTTCCACTCAGGCCGCCCTCTTACTTTAAGTGTGTGTGGAACTTGTCCGTGCAGTATACCGCGCTGCACAGCTAAGCATAGGTCTGTGCATCGTAGCTTCCTGCCAGGTGACCGAAGTTCGCAGGCAGATGGGTCCCTGGGACACACGCGGAGGGGCTCCTGCCCGGGTCACAGGCCGCCCACTGCCCCTGCCCCAGATCGGGGGCCGCAAAGCAGCCCTGTCTGAGTCCCCTGCCTCTAGAGGGAGTATTGGAGCAACACTTGTAGAAAACGGGGTCCTTGCGGGCCACTCATTGGAGGGACACAAATAAATCTTTGCCGACTTTCTGCTGAAACTTACGAGCGTTCACACCTAAGCCTCTTACAAGGTCAGCTGTTTAGCTAAACATGAGCTCATGATCTAAATTTACACAATATTGAAGAAAGCAGCTACAAGGGGAGACAATCAGCCAAAACCATCAATACCAGAATTAGATTCCCAAGGACATCCATCAGATGTAGGAATAATCGGGTGCAAGGCAGAAAATATACATAAAACTGGAACTGAAACAAGGCACAAGGATGTTTCCAAAGACTGGTAGGATCTCTAAAACATTTTTCAAGGACATGTCATTGATAAAGCTAAATACTCCAAGGTTGTGTAATACAACAGATTAATCATTGAGAAGAGTGAAATTATGCTGTTTTGAAAACTATGGCAGGTCAGATTTTCTGCCTAATTATATAAGAAGATTTCTCTAAAAAATACACATTATTTCAAAGACTTCTTGGCTGTGAAATAAGTTAAGGGTATTTCAAATGGCTTGTCTGCAAAGAAAGGTGAGATGTAGGGAATCACAGAAAGTCGAGGGGAAAATAGGTCAATATATACATTGCTGTATGGTGAACTAAGCCTTAGGCCAGCAACATTGGAGAGGACCTGACCCTTAGAAAGGAACAAGTAAGCTGGAATCTTCAAAAGTTCAAATCTTTATAAGTAAAAAGATTTATTAAAATGAATAACCAAGTGTTTTAATTGACATCAGAAGATGAAAACAATAAACCCTGAGAACATGGAGAAAAGATAAATAAAGATATGAGCAGAACTTAATACAACAGAAAACGTATAAAATTCAGGTGATTTAGTAAGTCCAAAGAATTTTCTTTGAAAAGAATTAAAAGACACACTTTGATTAAGGAAAACCAAAACATAAGTAAAGAATATACAGAAAGAGTCAGGACAATGTTAGAGCAGAGAATATATGAAATGCCAGTAAATTTGAACATTTCTGTAAAGTGGACCATTTCCTAGCTCCTAAAGTTTACCAACACTGACACAAGAGGAAATCATTTAAGGTCATCATGTCTGCCCTTGGCATTCTCGGAACGCCCTGGCCTCAGAATGCAGCCTCTGTAGTCCATGGTAACCTGCGGAGAGTGGGCGGGGCTGAGGGAGGTTGGAACACTGCCCTCACTGAGGGAGTGGGTGTGGCCATCTCTGCTGTGACTGAACAAAGGGCAGGGGAGCAGGGGGCCCAGGGCAGGGCCCTCAGAGCCCGGCAGGCCCAGTGGAGTGTCACAAGTTTTTAGGCCCAGGCCAAAGGGCGCCTTCTTTGTCTGCACAGCTGCCCATACTCTCACCTTTCCACTCAGGCCGCCCTCTTACTTGAAGTGTGTGTGGAACGTGTCTGCGCAGTACACCGCGCTGCACAGCTAAGCATAGTTCTGGGCATCGTAGATTCCTGCCAGGTGACCGAAGTTCGCAGGCAGATGCGTCCCTGGGACACACGTGGAGAGGCTCCGGCCCGGGTCACAGGCCGCCCACGGCCCCTGCCCCAGATCAGGGGCCGCAAAGCAGCCCTGTCTGAGTCCCCTGCCTCTAGAGGGAGTATTGGACCAACACTTGTAGAAAACGGGGTCCTTGCGGGCCACTCATTGGAGGGACACAAATAAATCTTTGCCGACTTTCTGCTGAAACTTACGAGCGTTCACACCTAAGCCTCTTACAAGGTCAGCTGTTTAGCTAAACATGAGCTCATGATCTAAATTTACACAATATTGAAGAAAGCAGCTACAAGGGGAGACAATCAGCCAAAACCATCAATACCAGAATTAGATTCCCAAGGCCATCCATCAGATGTAGGAATAATCGGGTGCAAGGCAGAAAATATACATAAAACTGGAACTGAAACAAGGCACAAGGATGTTTTAGAAGACTGGTAGGATCTCTAAAACATTTTTCAAGGACATGTCATTGATAAAGCTAAATACTCCAAGGTTGTGTAATACAACATATTAATCATTGAGAAGAGTGAAATTATGCTGTTTTGAAAACTATGGCAGGTCAGATTTTCTGCCTAATTATATAAGAAGATTTCTCTAAAAAATACACATTATTTCAAAGACTTATTGGCTGTGAAATAAGTTAAGGGTATTTCAAATGGCTTGTCTGCAAAGAAAGGTGAGATGTAGGGAATCACAGAAAGTCGAGGGGAAAATAGGTTAACATATACATTGCTGTATGGTGAACTAAGCCTTAGGCTAGCAACAATGGAGAGGACGTGACCCTTAGACACGTACAAGTAAGCTGGAATCTTCAAAAGTTCAAATCTTTATAAGTAAAAAGATTTATTAAAATGAATAACCAAGTGTTTTAATTGACATCAGAAGATGAAAACAATAAACCCTGAGAACATAGAGAAAAGATAAATAAAGATATGAGCAGAACTTAATACAACAGAAAACGTATAAAATTGAGGTGATTTAGTAAGTCCAAAGAATCTTCTTTGAAAAGAATTAAAAGACACAATTTGATTAAGGAAAACAAAAACATAAGTAAAGAATATACAGAAAGAGTCAGGACAATGTTAGAGCAGAGAATATATGAAATGCCAGTAAATTTGAACATTTCTGTAAAGTGGACCATTTCCTAGCTCCTAAAGTTTACCAACACTGACACAAGAGGAAATCATTTAAGGTCATCATGTCTGCCCTTGGCATACTCGGAACGCCCTGGCCTCAGAATGCAGCCTCTGTAGTCCATGGTAACCAGCGGAGAGGGGGCGGGGCTGAGGGAGGTTGGAACACTGCCCTCACTGAGGGAGTGTGTGTGGCCATCTCTGCTGTGACTGAACAAAGGGCAGGGGAGCAGGGGGCCCAGGGCAGGGCCCTCAGAGCCCGGCAGGCCCAGTGGAGTGTCACAAGATTTTAGGCCCAGGCCAAAGAGCGCCTTCTTGGTCTGCACAGCTGCCCAAACTCTCACCTTTCCACTCAGGCCGCCCTCTTACTTTAAGTGTGTGTGGAACTTGTCCGTGCAGTATACCGCGCTGCACAGCTATGCATAGGTCTGGGCATCGTAGCTTCCTGCCAGGTGACCGAAGTTCGCAGGCAGATGGGTCCCTGGGACACACGCGGAGGGGCTCCTGCCCGGGTCACAGGCCGCCCACTGCCCCTGCCCCAGATCGGGGGCCGCAAAGCAGCCCTGTCTGAGTCCCCTGCCTCTAGAGGGAGTATTGGAGCAACACTTGTAGAAAACGGGGTCCTTGCGGGCCACTCATTGGAGGGACACAAATAAATCTTTGCCGACTTTCTGCTGAAACTTACGAGCGTTCACACCTAAGCCTCTTACAAGGTCAGCTGTTTAGCTAAACATGAGCTCATGATCTAAATTTACACAATATTGAAGAAAGCAGCTACAAGGGGAGACAATCAGCCAAAACCATCAATACCAGAATTAGATTCCCAAGGCCATCCATCAGATGTAGGAATAATCGGGTGCAAGGCAGAAAATATACATAAAACTGGAACTGAAACAAGGCACAAGGATGTTTTAGAAGACTGGTAGGATCTCTAAAACATTTTTCAAGGACATGTCATTGATAAAGCTAAATACTCCAAGGTTGTGTAATACAACATATTAATCATTGAGAAGAGTGAAATTATGCTGTTTTGAAAACTATGGCAGGTCAGATTTTCTGCCTAATTATATAAGAAGATTTCTCTAAAAAATACACATTATTTCAAAGACTTCTTGGCTGTGAAATAAGTTAAGGGTATTTCAAATGGCTTGTCTGCAAAGAAAGGTGAGATGTAGGGAATCACAGAAAGTCGAGGGGAAAATAGGTCAATATATACATTGCTGTATGGTGAACTAAGCCTTAGGCCAGCAACATTGGAGAGGACCTGACCCTTAGAAAGGAACAAGTAAGCTGGAATCTTCAAAAGTTCAAATCTTTATAAGTAAAAAGATTTATTAAAATGAATAACCAAGTGTTTTAATTGACATCAGAAGATGAAAACAATAAACCCTGAGAACATGGAGAAAAGATAAATAAAGATATGAGCAGAACTTAATACAACAGAAAACGTATAAAATTCAGGTGATTTAGTAAGTCCAAAGAATTTTCTTTGAAAAGAATTAAAAGACACACTTTGATTAAGGAAAACCAAAACATAAGTAAAGAATATACAGAAAGAGTCAGGACGATGTTAGAGCAGAGAATATATGAAATGCCAGTAAATTTGAAAATTTCTGTAAAGTGGACCATTTCCTAGCTCCTAAAGTTTACCAACACTGACACAAGAGGAAATCATTTAAGGTCATCATGTCTGCCCTTGGCATTCTCGGAACGCCCTGGCCTCAGAATGCAGCCTCTGTAGTCCATGGTAACCTGCGGAGAGGGGGCGGGGCTGAGGGAGGTTGGAACACTGCCCTCACTGAGGGAGTGGGTGTGGCCATCTCTGCTGTGACTGAACAAAGGGCAGGGGAGCAGGGGGCCCAGGGCAGGGCCCTCAGAGCCCGGCAGGCCCAGTGGAGTGTCACAAGTTTTTAGGCCCAGGCCAAAGGGTGCCTTCTTTGTCTGCACAGCTGCCCAAACTCTCACCTTTCCACTCAGGCCGCCCTCTTACTTGAAGTGTGTGTGGAACGTGTCTGCGCAGTACACCGCGCTGCACAGCTAAGCATAGTTCTGGGCATCGTAGATTCCTGCCAGGTGACCGAAGTTCGCAGGCAGATGCGTCCCTGGGACACACGTGGAGAGGCTCCGGCCCGGGTCACAGGCCGCCCACGGCCCCTGCCCCAGATCAGGGGCCGCAAAGCAGCCCTGTCTGAGTCCCCTGCCTCTAGAGGGAGTATTGGACCAACACTTGTAGAAAACGGGGTCCTTGCGGGCCACTCATTGGAGGGACACAAATAAATCTTTGCCGACTTTCTGCTGAAACTTACGAGCGTTCACACCTAAGCCTCTTACAAGGTCAGCTGTTTAGCTAAACATGAGCTCATGATCTAAATTTACACAATATTGAAGAAAGCAGCTACAAGGGGAGACAATCAGCCAAAACCATCAATACCAGAATTAGATTCCCAAGGCCATCCATCAGATGTAGGAATAATCGGGTGCAAGGCAGAAAATATACATAAAACTGGAACTGAAACAAGGCACAAGGATGTTTTAGAAGACTGGTAGGATCTCTAAAACATTTTTCAAGGACATGTCATTGATAAAGCTAAATACTCCAAGGTTGTGTAATACAACATATTAATCATTGAGAAGAGTGAAATTATGCTGTTTTGAAAACTATGGCAGGTCAGATTTTCTGCCTAATTATATAAGAAGATTTCTCTAAAAAATACACATTATTTCAAAGACTTATTGGCTGTGAAATAAGTTAAGGGTATTTCAAATGGCTTGTCTGCAAAGAAAGGTGAGATGTAGGGAATCACAGAAAGTCGAGGGGAAAATAGGTTAACATATACATTGCTGTATGGTGAACTAAGCCTTAGGCTAGCAACAATGGAGAGGACGTGACCCTTAGACACGTACAAGTAAGCTGGAATCTTCAAAAGTTCAAATCTTTATAAGTAAAAAGATTTATTAAAATGAATAACCAAGTGTTTTAATTGACATCAGAAGATGAAAACAATAAACCCTGAGAACATAGAGAAAAGATAAATAAAGATATGAGCAGAACTTAATACAACAGAAAACGTATAAAATTGAGGTGATTTAGTAAGTCCAAAGAATCTTCTTTGAAAAGAATTAAAAGACACAATTTGATTAAGGAAAACAAAAACATAAGTAAAGAATATACAGAAAGAGTCAGGACAATGTTAGAGCAGAGAATATATGAAATGCCAGTAAATTTGAACATTTCTGTAAAGTGGACCATTTCCTAGCTCCTAAAGTTTACCAACACTGACACAAGAGGAAATCATTTAAGGTCATCATGTCTGCCCTTGGCATACTCGGAACGCCCTGGCCTCAGAATGCAGCCTCTGTAGTCCATGGTAACCTGCGGAGAGGGGGCGGGGCTGAGGGAGGTTGGAACACTGCCCTCACTGAGGGAGTGGGTGTGGCCATCTCTGCTGTGACTGAACAAAGGGCAGGGGAGCAGGGGGCCCAGGGCAGGGCCCTCATAGCCCGGCAGGCCCAGTGGAGTGTCACAAGCTTTTAGGCCCAGGCCAAAGGGTGCCTTCTTTGTCTGCACAGCTGCCCAAACTCTCACTTTTCCACTCAGGCCGCCCTCTTACTTGAAGTGTGTGTGGAACGTGTCCGCGCAGTACACCGCGCTGCACAGCTAAGCATAGGTCTGGGCATCGTAGCTTCCTGCCAGGTGACCGAAGTTCGCAGGCAGATGGGTCCCTGGGACACACGCGGAGAGGCTCCTGCCCGGGTCACAGGCCGCCCACTGCCCCTGCCCCAGATCGGGAGCCGCAAAGCAGCCCTGTCTGAGTCCCCTGCCTCTAGAGGGAGTATTGGACCAACACTTGTAGAAAACGGGGTCCTTGCGGGCCACTCATTGGAGGGACACAAATAAATCTTTGCCGACTTTCTGCTGAAACTTACGAGCGTTCACACCTAAGCCTCTTACAAGGTCAGCTGTTTAGCTAAACATGAGCTCATGATCTAAATTTACACAATATTGAAGAAAGCAGCTACAAGGGGAGACAATCAGCCAAAACCATCAATACCAGAATTAGATTCCCAAGGCCATCCATCAGATGTAGGAATAATCGGGTGCAAGGCAGAAAATATACATAAAACTGGAACTGAAACAAGGCACAAGGATGTTTTAGAAGACTGGTAGGATCTCTAAAACATTTTTCAAGGACATGTCATTGATAAAGCTAAATACTCCAAGGTTGTGTAATACAACATATTAATCATTGAGAAGAGTGAAATTATGCTGTTTTGAAAACTATGGCAGGTCAGATTTTCTGCCTAATTATATAAGAAGATTTCTCTAAAAAATACACATTATTTCAAAGACTTATTGGCTGTGAAATAAGTTAAGGGTATTTCAAATGGCTTGTCTGCAAAGAAAGGTGAGATGTAGGGAATCACAGAAAGTCGAGGGGAAAATAGGTTAACATATACATTGCTGTATGGTGAACTAAGCCTTAGGCTAGCAACAATGGAGAGGACGTGACCCTTAGACACGTACAAGTAAGCTGGAATCTTCAAAAGTTCAAATCTTTATAAGTAAAAAGATTTATTAAAATGAATAACCAAGTGTTTTAATTGACATCAGAAGATGAAAACAATAAACCCTGAGAACATAGAGAAAAGATAAATAAAGATATGAGCAGAACTTAATACAACAGAAAACGTATAAAATTGAGGTGATTTAGTAAGTCCAAAGAATCTTCTTTGAAAAGAATTAAAAGACACAATTTGATTAAGGAAAACAAAAACATAAGTAAAGAATATACAGAAAGAGTCAGGACAATGTTAGAGCAGAGAATATATGAAATGCCAGTAAATTTGAACATTTCTGTCAAGTGGACCATTTCCTAGCTCCTAAAGTTTACCAACACTGACACAAGAGGAAATCATTTAAGGTCATCATGTCTGCCCTTGGCATACTCGGAACGCCCTGGCCTCAGAATGCAGCCTCTGTAGTCCATGGTAACCTGCGGAGAGGGGGCGGGGCTGAGGGAGGTTGGAACACTGCCCTCACTGAGGGAGTGGGTGTGGCCATCTCTGCTGTGACTGAACAAAGGGCAGGGGAGCAGGGGGCCCAGGGCAGGGCCCTCATAGCCCGGCAGGCCCAGTGGAGTGTCACAAGCTTTTAGGCCCAGGCCAAAGGGTGCCTTCTTTGTCTGCACAGCTGCCCAAACTCTCACTTTTCCACTCAGGCCGCCCTCTTACTTGAAGTGTGTGTGGAACGTGTCCGCGCTGTACACCGCGCTGCACAGCTAAGCATAGGTCTGGGCATCGTAGCTTCCTGCCAGGTGACCGAAGTTCGCAGGCAGATGGGTCCCTGGGACACACGCGGAGAGGCTCCTGCCCGGGTCACAGGCCGCCCACTGCCCCTGCCCCAGATCGGGAGCCGCAAAGCAGCCCTGTCTGAGTCCCCTGCCTCTAGAGGGAGTATTGGACCAACACTTGTAGAAAACGGGGTCCTTGCGGGCCACTCATTGGAGGGACACAAATAAATCTTTGCCGACTTTCTGCTGAAACTTACGAGCGTTCACACCTAAGCCTCTTACAAGGTCAGCTGTTTAGCTAAACATGAGCTCATGATCTAAATTTACACAATAATGAAGAAAGCAGCTACAAGGGGAGACAATCAGCCAAAACCATCAATACCAGAATTAGATTCCCAAGGCCATCCATCAGATGAAGGAATAATCGGGTGCAAGGCAGAAAATATACATAAAACTGGAACTGAAACAAGGCACAAGGATGTTTTAGAAGACTGGTAGGATCTCTAAAACATTTTTCAAGGACATGTCATTGATAAAGCTAAATACTCCAAGGTTGTGTAATACAACAGATTAATCATTGAGAAGAGTGAAATTATGCTGTTTTGAAAACTATGGCAGGTCAGATTTTCTGCCTAATTATATAAGAAGATTTCTCTAAAAAATACACATTATTTCAAAGACTTATTGGCTGTGAAATAAGTTAAGGGTATTTCAAATGGCTTGTCTGCAAAGAAAGGTGAGATGTAGGGAATCACAGAAAGTCGAGGGGAAAATAGGTCAATATATACATTGCTGTATGGTGAACTAAGCCTTAGGCCAGCAACAATGGAGAGGACCTGACCCTTAGACACGTACAAGTAAGCTGGAATCTTCAAAAGTTCAAATCTTTATAAGTAAAAAGATTTATTAAAATGAATAACCAAGTGTTTTAATTGACATCAGAAGATGAAAACAATAAACCCTGAGAACATAGAGAAAAGATAAATAAAGATATGAGCAGAACTTAATACAACAGAAAACGTATAAAATTCAGGTGATTGAGTAAGTCCAAAGAATTTTCTATGAAAAGATTTAAAAGACACACTTTGATTAAGGAAAACCAAAACATAAGTAAAGAATATACAGAAAGAGTCAGGACAATGTTAGAGCAGAGAATATATGAAATGCCAGTAAATTTGAACATTTCTGTAAAGTGGACCATTTCCTAGCTCCTAAAGTTTACCAACACTGACACAAGAGGAAATCATTTAAGGTCATCATGTCTGCCCTTGGCATTCTCGGAACGCCCTGGCCTCAGAATGCAGCCTCTGTAGTCCATGGTAACCTGCGGAGAGGGGGCGGGGCTGAGGGAGGTTGGAACACTGCCCTCAATGAGGGAGTGGGTGTGGCCATCTCTGCTGTGACTGAACAAAGGGCAGGGGAGCAGGGGGCCCAGGCCAGGGCCCTCAGAGCCCGGCAGGCCCAGTGGAGTGTCACAAGTTTTTAGGCCCAGGCCAAAGGGTGCCTTCTTTGTCTGCACAGCTGCCCAAACTCTCACCTTTCCACTCAGGCCGCCCTCTTACTTGAAGTGTGTGTGGAACGTGTCTGCGCAGTACACCACGCTGCACAGCTAAGCATAGTTCTGGGCATCGTAGATTCATGCAAGGTGACCGAAGTTCGCAGGCAGATGGGACCCTGGGACACACGCGGAGGGGCTCCTGCCCGGGTCACAGGCCGCCCACTGCCCCTGCCCCAGATCGGGGGCCGCAAAGCAGCTCTGTCTGAGTCCCCTGCCTCTAGAGGGAGTATTGGACCAACACTTGTAGAAAACGGGGCCCTTGCGGGCCACTCGTTGGAGGGACACAAATAAATCTTTGCCGACTTTTTGCTGAAACTTACGAGCGTTCATACCTAAGCCTCTTAAAAGGTCAGCTGTTTAGCTAAACATGAGCTCATGATATAAATTTACACAATAATGAAGAAAGCAGCTACAAGGGGAGACAATCAGCCAAAACCATCAATACCAGAATTAGATTCCCAAGGCCATCCATCAGATGAAGTAATAATCGGGTGCAAGGCAGAAAATATACATAAAACTGGAACTGAAACAAGGCACAAGGATGTTTTAGAAGACTGGTAGGATCTCTAAAACATTTTTCAAGGACATGTCATTGATAAAGCTAAATACTCCAAGGTTGTGTAATACAACAGATTAATCATTGAGAAGAGTGAAATTATGCTGTTTTGAAACTATGGCAGGTCAGATTTTCTGCCTAATTATTAAAGAAGATTTTTCTAAAAAATACATATTATTTCAAAGACTTATTGGCTGTGAAATAAGTTAAGGGTATTTCAAATGGCTTGTCTGCAAAGAAAGGTGAGATGTAGGGAATCACAGAAAGTCGAGGGGAAAATAGGTCAATATATACATTGCTGTATGGTGAACTAAGCCTTAGGCCAGCAACAATGGAGAGGACCTGACCCTTAGACACGTACAAGTAAGCTGGAATCTTCAAAAGTTCAAATCTTTATAAGTAAAAAGATTTATTAAAATGAATAACCAAGTGTTTTAATTGACATCAGAAGATGAAAACAATAAACCCTGAGAACATAGAGAAAAGATAAATAAAGATATGAGCAGAACTTAATACAACAGAAAACGTATAAAATTGAGGTGATTTAGTAAGTCCAAAGAATCTTCTTTGAAAAGAATTAAAAGACACAATTTGATTAAGGAAAACCAAAACATAAGTAAAGAATATACAGAAAGAGTCAGGACAATGTTAGAGCAGAGAATATATGAAATGCCAGTAAATTTGAACATTTCTGTAAAGTGGACCATTTCCTAGCTCCTAAAGTTTACCAACACTGACACAAGAGGAAATCATTTAAGGTCATCATGTCTGCCCTTGGCATTCTCGGAACGCCCTGGCCTCAGAATGCAGCCTCTGTAGTCCATGGTAACCTGCGGAGAGTGGGCGGGGCTGAGGGAGGTTGGAACACTGCCCTCACTGAGGGAGTGGGTGTGGCCATCTCTGCTGTGACTGAACAAAGGGCAGGGGAGCAGGGGGCCCAGGGCAGGGCCCTCAGAGCCCGGCAGGCCCAGTGGAGTGTCACAAGATTTTAGGCCCATGCCAAAGGGCGCCTTCTTGGTCTGCACAGCTGCCCAAACTCTCACCTTTCCACTCAGGCCGCCCTCTTACTTTAAGTGTGTGTGGAACGTGTCCGTGCAGTATACCGCGCTGCACAGCTATGCATAGGTCTGGGCATCGTAGCTTCCTGCAAGGTGACCGAAGTTCGCAGGCAGATGGGTCCCTGGGACACACGCGGAGGGGCTCCTGCCCGGGTCACAGGCCGCCCACTGCCCATGCCCCAGATCGGGAGCCGCAAAGCAGCCCTGTCTGAGTCCCCTGCCTCTAGAGGGAGTATTGGACCAACACTTGTAGAAAACGGGGTCCTTGCGGGCCACTCATTGGAGGGACACAAATAAATCTTTGCCGACTTTCTGCTGAAACTTACGAGCGTTCACACCTAAGCCTCTTACAAGGTCAGCTGTTTAGCTAAACATGAGCTCATGATCTAAATTTACACAATATTGAAGAAAGCAGCTACAAGGGGAGACAATCAGCCAAAACCATCAATACCAGAATTAGATTCCCAAGGCCATCCATCAGATGTAGGAATAATCGGGTGCAAGGCAGAAAATATACATAAAACTGGAACTGAAACAAGGCACAAGGATGTTTTCAAAGACTGGTAGGATCTCTAAAACATTTTTCAAGGACATGTCATTGATAAAGCTAAATACTCCAAGGTTGTGTAATACAACAGATTAATCATTGAGAAGAGTGAAATTATGCTGTTTTGAAAACTATGGCAGGTCAGATTTTCTGCCTAATTATATAAGAAGATTTCTCTAAAAAATACACATTATTTCAAAGACTTATTGGCTGTGAAATAAGTTAAGGGTATTTCAAATGGCTTGTCTGCAAAGAAAGGTGAGATGTAGGGAATCACAGAAAGTCGAGGGGAAAATAGGTCAATATATACATTGCTGTATGGTGAACTAAGCCTTAGGCCAGCAACAATGGAGAGGACCTGACCCTTAGACACGTACAAGTAAGCTGGAATCTTCAAAAGTTCAAATCTTTATAAGTAAAAAGATTTATTAAAATGAATAACCAAGTGTTTTAATTGACATCAGAAGATGAAAACAATAAACCCTGAGAACATAGAGAAAAGATAAATAAAGATATGAGCAGAACTTAATACAACAGAAAACGTATAAAATTCAGGTGATTGAGTAAGTCCAAAGAATTTTCTATGAAAAGATTTAAAAGACACACTTTGAATAAGGAAAACCAAAACATAAGTAAAGAATATACAGAAAGAGTCAGGACAATGTTAGAGCAGAGAATATATGAAATGCCAGTAAATTTGAACATTTCTGTAAAGTGGACCATTTCCTAGCTCCTAAAGTTTACCAACACTGACACAAGAGGAAATCATTTAAGGTCATCATGTCTGCCCTTGGCATTCTCGGAACGCCCTGGCCTCAGAATGCAGCCTCTGTAGTCCATGGTAACCTGCGGAGAGGGGGCGGGGCTGAGGGAGGTTGGAACACTGCCCTCAATGAGGGAGTGGGTGTGGCCATCTCTGCTGTGACTGAACAAAGGGCAGGGGAGCAGGGGGCCCAGGCCAGGGCCCTCAGAGCCCGGCAGGCCCAGTGGAGTGTCACAAGTTTTTAGGCCCAGGCCAAAGGGTGCCTTCTTTGTCTGCACAGCTGCCCAAACTCTCACCTTTCCACTCAGGCCGCCCTCTTACTTGAAGTGTGTGTGGAACGTGTCTGCGCAGTACACCACGCTGCACAGCTAAGCATAGTTCTGGGCATCGTAGATTCATGCAAGGTGACCGAAGTTCGCAGGCAGATGGGACCCTGGGACACACGCGGAGGGGCTCCTGCCCGGGTCACACTCCGCCCACTGCCCCTGCCCCAGATCGGGGGCCGCAAAGCAGCCCTGTCTGAGTCCCCTGCCTCTAGAGGGAGTATTGGACCAACACTTGTAGAAAACGGGGCCCTTGCGGGCCACTCGTTGGAGGGACACAAATAAATCTTTGCCGACTTTTTGCTGAAACTTACGAGCGTTCATACCTAAGCCTCTTAAAAGGTCAGCTGTTTAGCTAAACATGAGCTCATGATCTAAATTTACACAATAATGAAGAAAGCAGCTACAAGGGGAGACAATCAGCCAAAACCATCAATACCAGAATTAGATTCCCAAGGCCATCCATCAGATGAAGGAATAATCGGGTGCAAGGCAGAAAATATACATAAAACTGGAACTGAAACAAGGCACAAGGATGTTTTAGAAGACTGGTAGGATCTCTAAAACATTTTTCAAGGACATGTCATTGATAAAGCTAAATACTCCAAGGTTGTGTAATACAACAGATTAATCATTGAGAAGAGTGAAATTATGCTGTTTTGAAACTATGGCAGGTCAGATTTTCTGCCTAATTATTAAAGAAGATTTTTCTAAAAAATACATATTATTTCAAAGACTTATTGGCTGTGAAATAAGTTAAGGGTATTTCAAATGGCTTGTCTGCAAAGAAAGGTGAGATGTAGGGAATCACAGAAAGTCGAGGGGAAAATAGGTCAATATATACATTGCTGTATGGTGAACTAAGCCTTAGGCCAGCAACAATGGAGAGGACCTGACCCTTAGACACGTACAAGTAAGCTGGAATCTTCAAAAGTTGAAATCTTTATAAGTAAAAAGATTTATTAAAATGAATAACCAAGTGTTTTAATTGACATCAGAAGATGAAAACAATAAACCCTGAGAACATAGAGAAAAGATAAATAAAGATATGAGCAGAACTTAATACAACAGAAAACGTATAAAATTGAGGTGATTTAGTAAGTCCAAAGAATCTTCTTTGAAAAGAATTAAAAGACACAATTTGATTAAGGAAAACCAAAACATAAGTAAAGAATATACAGAAAGAGTCAGGACAATGTTAGAGCAGAGAATATATGAAATGCCAGTAAATTTGAACATTTCTGTAAAGTGGACCATTTCCTAGCTCCTAAAGTTTACCAACACTGACACAAGAGGAAATCATTTAAGGTCATCATGTCTGCCCTTGGCATTCTCGGAACGCCCTGGCCTCAGAATGCAGCCTCTGTAGTCCATGGTAACCTGCGGAGAGGGGGCGGGGCTGAGGGAGGTTGGAACACTGCCCTCACTGAGGGAGTGGGTGTGGCCATCTCTGCTGTGACTGAACAAAGGGCAGGGGAGCAGGGGGCCCAGGGCAGGGCCCTCAGAGCCCGGCAGGCCCAGTGGAGTGTCACAAGATTTTAGGCCCATGCCAAAGGGCGCCTTCTTGGTCTGCACAGCTGCCCAAACTCTCACCTTTCCACTCAGGCCGCCCTCTTACTTTAAGTGTGTGTGGAACGTGTCCGTGCAGTATACCGCGCTGCACAGCTATGCATAGGTCTGGGCATCGTAGCTTCCTGCAAGGTGACCGAAGTTCGCAGGCAGATGGGTCCCTGGGACACACGCGGAGGGGCTCCTGCCCGGGTCACAGGCCGCCCACTGCCCCTGCCCCAGATCGGGGGCCACAAAGCAGCCCTGTATGAGTCCCCTGCCTCTAGAGGGAGTATTGGAGCAACACTTGTAGAAAACGGGGTCCTTGCGGGCCACTCATTGGAGGGACACAAATAAATCTTTGCCGACTTTCTGCTGAAACTTACGAGCGTTCACACCTAAGCCTCTTACAAGGTCAGCTGTTTAGCTAAACATGAGCTCATGATCTAAATTTACACAATATTGAAGAAAGCAGCTACAAGGGGAGACAATCAGCCAAAACCATCAATACCAGAATTAGATTCCCAAGGCCATCCATCAGATGTAGGAATAATCGGGTGCAAGGCAGAAAATATACATAAAACAGGAACCGAAACAAGGCACAAGGATGTTATCAAAGACTGGTAGGATCTCTAAAACATTTTTCAAGGACATGTCATTGATAAAGCTAAATACTCCAAGGTTGTGTAATACAACAGATTAATCATTGAGAAGAATGAAATTATGCTGTTTTGAAAACTATGCCAGGTCAGATTTTCTGCCTAATTATATAAGAAGATTTCTCTAAAACATACACATTATTTCAAAGACTTATTGGCTGTGAAATAAGTTAAGGGTATTTCAAATGGCTTGTCTGCAAGGAAAGGTGAGATGTAGGGAATCACAGAAAGTGGAGGGGAAAATAGGTCAATATATACATTGCTGTATGGTGAACTAAGCCTTAGGCCAGCAACAATGGAGAGGACCTGACCCTTAGACACGTACAAGTAAGCTGGAATCTTCAAAAGTTCAAATCTTTATAAGTAAAAAGATTTATTAAAATGAATAACCAAGTGTTTTAATTGACATCAGAAGATGAAAACAATAAACCCTGAGAACATAGAGAAAAGATAAATAAAGATATGAGCAGAACTTAATACAACAGAAAACGTATAAAATTCAGGTGATTGAGTAAGTCCAAAGAATTTTCTATGAAAACATTTAAAAGACACACTTTGAATAAGGAAAACCAAAACATAAGTAAAGAATATACAGAAAGAGTCAGGACAATGTTAGAGCAGAGAATATATGAAATGCCAGTAAATTTGAACATTTCTGTAAAGTGGACCATTTCCTAGCTCCTAAAGTTTACCAACACTGACACAAGAGGAAATCATTTAAGGTCATCATGTCTGCCCTTGGCATTCTCGGAACGCCCTGGCCTCAGAATGCAGCCTCTGTAGTCCATGGTAACCTGCGGAGAGGGGGCGGGGCTGAGGGAGGTTGGAACACTGCCCTCACTGAGGGAGTGGGTGTGGCCGTCTCTGCTGTGACTGAACAAAGGGCAGGGGAGCAGGGGGCCCAGGCCAGGGCCCTCAGAGCCCGGCAGGCCCAGTGGAGTGTCACAAGCTTTTAGGCCCAGGCCAAAGGGCCCCTTCTTTGTCTGCACAGCTGCCCAAACTCTCACCTTTCCACTCAGGCCGCCCTCTTACTTGAAGTGTGTGTGGAACGTGTCCGCGCAGTAAACCGCGCTGCACAGCTAAGCATAGTTCTGGGCATCGTAGCTTCCTGCAAGGTGACCGAAGTTCGCAGGCAGATGGGTCCCTGGGACACACGCGGAGAGGCTCCGGCCCGGGTCACAGGCCGCCCATGGGCCCTGCCCCAGATCGGGGGCCGCAAAGCAGCCCTGTCTGAGTCCCCTCCCTCTAGAGGGAGTATTGGACCAACACTTGTAGAAAACGGGGTCCTTGCGGGCCACTCATTGGTGGGACACAAATAAATCTTTGCCGACTTTCTGCTGAAACTTACGAGCGTTCACACCTAAGCCTCTTACAAGGTCAGCTGTTTAGCTAAACATGAGCTCATGATCTAAATTTACACAATATTGAAGAAAGCAGCTACAAGGGGAGACAATCAGCCAAAACCATCAATACCAGAATTAGATTCCCAAGGCCATCCATCAGATGTAGGAATAATCGGGTGCAAGGCAGAAAATATACATAAAACTGGAACTGAAACAAGGCACAAGGATGTTTTCAAAGACTGGTAGGATCTCTAAAACATTTTTCAAGGACATGTCATTGATAAAGCTAAATACTCCAAGGTTGTGTAATACAACAGATTAATCATTGAGAAGAGTGAAATTATGCTGTTTTGAAAACTATGGCAGGTCAGATTTTCTGCCTAATTATATAAGAAGATTTCTCTAAAAAATACACATTATTTCAAAGACTTATTGGCTGTGAAATAAGTTAAGGGTATTTCAAATGGCTTGTCTGCAAAGAAAGGTGAGATGTAGGGAATCACAGAAAGTCGAGGGGAAAATAGGTCAATATATACATTGCTGTATGGTGAACTAAGCCTTAGGCCAGCAACAATGGAGAGGACCTGACCCTTAGACAGGAACAAGTAAGCTGGAATCTTCAAAAGTTCAAATCTTTATAAGTAAAAAGATTTATTAAAATGAATAACCAAGTGTTTTAATTGACATCAGAACATGAAAACAATAAACCCTGAGAACATGGAGAAAAGATAAATAAAGATATGAGCAGAACTTAATACAACAGAAAACGTATAAAATTCAGGTGATTTAGTAAGTCCAAAGAATTTTCTTTGAAAAGAATTAAAAGACACACTTTGATTAAGGAAAACCAAAACATAAGTAAAGAATATACAGAAAGAGTCAGGACAATGTTAGAGCAGAGAATATATGAAATGCCAGTAAATTTGAACATTTCTGTAAAGTGGACCATTTCCTAGCTCCTAAAGTTTACCAACACTGACACAAGAGGAAATCATTTAAGGTCATCATGTCTGCCCTTGGCATTCTCGGAACGCCCTGGCCTCAGAATGCAGCCTCTGTAGTCCATGGTAACCTGCGGAGAGGGGGCGGGGCTGAAGGAGGTTGGAACACTGCCCTCACTGAGGGAGTGGGTGTGGCCATCTCTGCTGTGACTGAACAAAGGGCAGGGGAGTAGGGGGCACAGGCCAGGGCCCTCAGAGCCCGGCAGGCCCAGTGGAGTGTCACAAGTTTTTAGGCCCAGGCCAAAGGGTGCCTTCTTTGTCTGCACAGCTGCCCAAACTCTCACCTTTCCACTCAGGCCGCCCTCTTACTTGAAGTGTGTGTGGAACGTGTCTGCACAGTACACCGCGCTGCACAGCTAAGCATAGTTCTGGGCATCGTAGATTCATGCAAGGTGACCGAAGTTCGCAGGCAGATGGGACCCTGGGACACACGCGGAGGGGCTCCTGCCCGGGTCACACTCCGCCCACTGCCCCTGCTCCAGATCGGGGGCCGCAAAGCAGCCCTGTCTGAGTCCCCTGCCTCTAGAGGGAGTATTGGACCAACACTTGTAGAAAACGGGGCCCTTGCGGGCCACTCGTTGGAGGGACACAAATAAATCTTTGCCGACTTTTTGCTGAAACTTACGAGCGTTCATACCTAAGCCACTTAAAAGGTCAGCTGTTTAGCTAAACATGAGCTCATGATCTAAATTTACACAATAATGAAGAAAGCAGCTACAAGGGGAGACAATCAGCCAAAACCATCAATACCAGAATTAGATTCCCAAGGCCATCCATCAGATGAAGGAATAATCGGGTGCAAGGCAGAAAATATACATAAAACTGGAACTGAAACAAGGCACAAGGATGTTTTAGAAGACTGGTAGGATCTCTAAAACATTTTTCAAGGACATGTCATTGATAAAGCTAAATACTCCAAGGTTGTGTAATACAACAGATTAATCATTGAGAAGAGTGAAATTATGCTGTTTTGAAACTATGGCAGGTCAGATTTTCTGCCTAATTATAAAAGAAGATTTTTCTAAAAAATACACATTATTTCAAAGACTTATTGGCTGTGAAATAAGTTAAGGGTATTTCAAATGGCTTGTCTGCAAAGAAAGGTGAGATGTAGGGAATCACAGAAAGTCGAGGGGAAAATAGGTCAATATATACATTGCTGTATGGTGAACTAAGCCTTAGTCCAGCAACAATGGAGAGGACCTGACCCTTAGACACGTACAAGTAAGCTGGAATCTTCAAAAGTTCAAATCTTTATAAGTAAAAAGATTTATTAAAATGAATAACCATGTGTTTTAATTGACATCAGAAGATGAAAAGAATAAACCCTGAGAACATAGAGAAAAGATAAATAAAGATATGAGCAGAACTTAATACAACAGAAAACGTATAAAATTCAGGTGATTGAGTAAGTCCAAAGAATTTTCTATGAAAAGATTTAAAAGACACACTTTGATTAAGGAAAACCAAAACATAAGTAAAGAATATACAGAAAGAGTCAGGACAATGTTAGAGCAGAGAATATATGAAATGCCAGTAAATTTGAACATTTCTGTAAAGTGGACCATTTCCTAGCTCCTAAAGTTTACCAACACTGACACAAGAGGAAATCATTTAAGGTCATCATGTCTGCCCTTGGCATTCTCGGAACGCCCTGGCCTCAGAATGCAGCCTCTGTAGTCCATGGTAACCTGCGGAGAGGGGGCGGGGCTGAGGGAGGTTGGAACACTGCCCTCACTGAGGGAGTGGGTGTGGCCATCTCTGCTGTGACTGAACAAAGGGCAGGGGAGCAGGGGGCCCAGGGCAGGGCCCTCAGAGCCCGGCAGGCCCAGTGGAGTGTCACAAGCTTTTAGGCCCAGGCCAAAGGGTGCCTGCTTTGTCTGCACAGCTGCCCAAACTCTCACCTTTCCACTCAGGCCGCCCTCTTACTTGAAGTGTGTGTGGAACGTGTCCGCGCAGTACACCGCGCTGCACAGCTAAGCATAGGTCTGGGCATCGTAGCTTCCTGCCAGGTGACCGAAGTTCGCAGGCAGATGGGTCCCTGGGACACACGCGGAGAGGCTCCGGCCCGGGTCACAGGCCGCCCACTGCCCCTGCCCCAGATCGGGGGCCGCAAAGCAGCCCTGTCTGAGTCCCCTGCCTCTAGAGGGAGTATTGGACCAACACTTGTAGAAAACGGGGTCCTTGCGGGCCACTCGTTGGAGGGACACAAATAAATCTTTGCCTACTTTCTGCGGAAACTTACGAGCGTTCACACCTAAGCCTCTTACAAGGTCAGCTGTTTAGCTAAACATGAGCTCATGATCTAAATTTACACAATATTGAAGAAAGCAGCTACAAGGGGAGACAATCAGCCAAAACCATCAATACCAGAATTAGATTCCCAAGGCCATCCATCAGATGTAGGAATAATCGGGTGCAAGGCAGAAAATATACATAAAACTGGAACTGAAACAAGGCACAAGGATGTTTTCAAAGACTGGTAGGATCTCTAAAACATTTTTCAAGGACATGTCATTGATAAAGCTAAATACTCCAAGGTTGTGTAATACAACAGATTAATCATTGAGAAGAGTGAAATTATGCTGTTTTGAAAACTATGGCAGGTCAGATTTTCTGCCTAATTATATAAGAAGATTTCTCTAAAAAATACACATTATTTCAAAGACTTATTGGCTGTGAAATAAGTTAAGGGTATTTCAAATGGCTTGTCTGCAAAGAAAGGTGAGATGTAGGGAATCACAGAAAGTCGAGGGGAAAATAGGTCAATATATACATTGCTGTATGGTGAACTAAGCCTTAGGCCAGCAACAATGGAGAGGACCTGACCCTTAGACACGTACAAGTAAGCTGGAATCTTCAAAAGTTCAAATCTTTATAAGTAAAAAGATTTATTAAAATGAATAACCAAGTGTTTTAATTGACATCAGAAGATGAAAACAATAAACCCTGAGAACATGGAGAAAAGATAAATAAAGATATGAGCAGAACTTAATACAACAAAAAACGTATAAAATTCAGGTGATTTAGTAAGTCCAAAGAATCTTTGAAAAGATTTAAAAGACACACTTTGATTAAGGAAAACCAAAACATAAGTAAAGAATATACAGAAAGAGTCAGGACAATGTTAGAGCAGAGAATATATGAAATGCCAGTAAATTTGAACATTTCTGTAAAGTGGACCATTTCCTAGCTCCTAAAGTTTACCAACACTGACACAAGAGGAAATCATTTAAGGTCATCATGTCTGCCCTTGGCATTCTCGGAACGCCCTGGCCTCAGAATGCAGCCTCTGTAGTCCATGGTAACCTGCGGAGAGGGGGCGGGGCTGAGGGAGGTTGGAACACTGCCCTCACTGAGGGAGTGGGTGTGGCCATCTCTGCTGTGACTGAACAAAGGGCAGGGGAGCAGGGGGCCCAGGGCAGGGCCCTCAGAGCCCGGCAGGCCCAGTGGAGTGTCACAAGATTTTAGGCCCATGCCAAACGGCGCCTTCTTGGTCTGCACAGCTGCCCAAACTCTCACCTTTCCACTCAGGCCGCCCTCTTACTTTAAGTGTGTGTGGAACGTGTCCGTGCAGTATACCGAGCGGCACAGCTATGCATAGGTCTGGGCATCGTAGCTTACTGCCAGGTGACCGAAGTTCGCAGGCAGCTGGGTCCCTGGGACACACGCGGAGAGGCTCCTGCCCGGGTCACAGGCCGCCCACTGCCCCTGCCCCAGATCGTGAGCCGCAAAGCAGCCCTGTCTGAGTCCCCTGCCTGTAGAGGGAGTATTGGACCAACACTTGTAGAAAACGGGGTCCTTGCGGGCCACTCATTGGAGGGACACAAATAAATCTTTGCCGACTTTCTGCTGAAACTTACGAGCGTTCACACCTAAGCCTCTTACAAGGTCAGCTGTTTAGCTAAACATGAGCTCATGATCTAAATTTACACAATATTGAAGAAATCAGCTACAAGGGGAGACAATCAGCCAAAACCATCAATACCAGAATTAGATTCCCAAGGCCATCCATCAGATGTAGGAATAATCGGGTGCAAGGCAGAAAATATACATAAAACTGGAAATGAAACAAGGCACAAGGATGTTTTCAAAGACTGGTAGGATCTCTAAAACATTTTTCAAGGACATGTCATTGATAAAGCTAAATACTCCAAGGTTGTGTAATACAACAGATTAATCATTGAGAAGAGTGAAATTATGCTGTTTTGAAACTATGGCAGGTCAGATTTTCTGCCTAATTATAAAAGAAGATTTTTCTAAAAAATACACATTATTTCAAAGACTTATTGGCTGTGAAATAAGTTAAGGGTATTTCAAATGGCTTGTCTGCAAAGAAAGGTGAGATGTAGGGAATCACAGAAAGTCGAGGGGAAAATAGGTCAATATATACATTGCTGTATGGTGAACTAAGCCTTAGTCCAGCAACAATGGAGAGGACCTGACCCTTAGACACGTACAAGTAAGCTGAAATCTTCAAAAGTTCAAATCTTTATAAGTAAAAAGATTTATTAAAATGAATAACCAAGTGTTTTAATTGACATCAGAAGATGAAAACAATAAACCCTGAGAACATAGAGAAAAGATAAATAAAGATATGAGCAGAACTTAATACAACAGAAAACGTATAAAATTCAGGTGATTGAGTAAGTCCAAAGAATTTTCTATGAAAAGATTTAAAAGACACACTTTGATTAAGGAAAACCAAAACATAAGTAAAGAATATACAGAAAGAGTCAGGACAATGTTAGAGCAGAGAATATATGAAATGCCAGTAAATTTGAACATTTCTGTAAAGTGGACCATTTCCTAGCTCCTAAAGTTTACCAACACTGACACAAGAGGAAATCATTTAAGGTCATCATGTCTGCCCTTGGCATTCTCGGAACGCCCTGGCCTCAGAATGCAGCCTCTGTAGTCCATGGTAACCTGCGGAGAGGGGGCGGGGCTGAGGGAGGTTGGAACAATGCCCTCACTGAGGGAGTGGGTGTGGCCATCTCTGCTGTGACTGAACAAAGGGCAGGGGAGCAGGGGGCCCAGGGCAGGGCCCTCAGAGCCCGGCAGGCCCAGTGGAGTGTCACAAGCTTTTAGGCCCAGGCCAAAGGGTGCCTGCTTTGTCTGCACAGCTGCCCAAACTCTCACCTTTCCACTCAGGCCGCCCTCTTACTTGAAGTGTGTGTGGAACGTGTCCGCGCAGTATACCGCGCTGCACAGTTAAGCATAGGTCTGGGCATCGTAGCTTCCTGCCAGGTGACCGAAGTTCGCAGGCAGATGGGTCCCTGGGACACACGCGGAGAGGCTCCTGCCCGGGTCACAGGCCGCCCACTGCCCCTGCCCCAGATCGGGAGCCGCAAAGCAGCCCTGTCTGAGTCCCCTGCCTCTAGAGGGAGTATTGGACCAACACTTGTAGAAAACGGGGTCCTTGCGGGCCACTCGTTGGAGGGACACAAATAAATCTTTGCCGACTTTCTGCTGAAACTTACGAGCGTTCACACCTAAGCCTCTTACAAGGTCAGCTGTTTAGCTAAACATGAGCTCATGATCTAAATTTACACAATATTGAAGAAAGCAGCTACAAGGGGAGACAATCAGCCAAAACCATCAATACCAGAATTAGATTCCCAAGGCCATCCATCAGATGTAGGAATAATCGGGTGCAAGGCAGAAAATATACATAAAACTGGAACTGAAACAAGGCACAAGGATGTTTTCAAAGACTGGTAGGATCTCTAAAACATTTTTCAAGGACATGTCATTGATAAAGCTAAATACTCCAAGGTTGTGTAATACAACAGATTAATCATTGAGAAGAGTGAAATTATGCTGTTTTGAAAACTATGGCAGGTCAGATTTTCTGCCTAATTATATAAGAAGATTTCTCTAAAAAATACACATTATTTCAAAGACTTATTGGCTGTGAAATAAGTTAAGGGTATTTCAAATGGCTTGTCTGCAAAGAAAGGTGAGATGTAGGTAATCACAGAAAGTCGAGGGGAAAATAGGTCAATATATACATTGCTGTATGGTGAACTAAGCCTTAGGCCAGCAACAATGGAGAGGACCTGACCCTTAGACACGTACAAGTAAGCTGGAATCTTCAAAAGTTCAAATCTTTATAAGTAAAAAGATTTACTAAAATCAATAACCAAGTGTTTTAATTGACATCAGAAGATGAAAACAATAAACCCTGAGAACATGGAGAAAAGATAAATAAAGATATGAGCAGAACTTAATACAACAGAAAACGTATAAAATTCAGGTGATTTAGTAAGTCCAAAGAATCTTCTTTGAAAAGATTTAAAAGACACACTTTGATAAAGGAAAACCAAAACATAAGTAAAGAATATACAGAAAGAGTCAGGACAATGTTAGAGCAGAGAATATATGAAATGCCAGTAAATTTGAACATTTCTGTAAAGTGGACCATTTCCTAGCTCCTAAAGTTTACCAACACTGACACAAGAGGAAACCATTTAAGGTCATCATGTCTGCCCTTCGCATTCTCGGAAGGCCCTGGCCTCAGAATGCAGCCTCTGTAGTCCATGGTAACCTGCGGAGAGGGGGCGGGGCTGAGGGAGGTTGGAACACTGCCCTCACTGAGGGAGTGGGTGTGGCCATCTCTGCAGTGACTGAACAAAGGGCAGGGGAGCAGGGGGCCCAGGGCAGGGCCCTCAGAGCCCGGCAGGCCCAGTGGAGTGTCACAAGCTTTTAGGCCCAGGCCAAAGGGCGCCTTCTTTGTCTGCACAGCTGCCCAAACTCTCACCTTTCCACTCAGGCCGCCCTCTTACTTTAAGTGTGTGTGGAACGTGTCCGTGCAGTATACCGCGCTGCACAGCTAAGCATAGGTCTGGGCATCGTAGCTTCCTGCCAGGTGACCGAAGTTCGCAGGCAGATGGGTCCCTGGGACACACGCGGAGGGGCTCCTGCCCGGGTCACAGGCCGCCCACTGCCCCTGCCCCAGATCGGGGGCCGCAAAGCAGCCCTGTCTGAGTCCCCTGCCTCTAGAGGGAGTATTGGAGCAACACTTGTAGAAAACGGGGTCCTTGCGGGCCACTCATTGAAGGGACACAAATAAATCTTTGCCGACTTTCTGCTGAAACTTACGAGCGTTCATACCTAAGCCTCTTAAAAGGTCAGCTGTTTAGCTAAACATGAGCTCATGATCTAAATTTACACAATATTGAAGAAAGCAGCTACAAGGGGAGACAATCAGCCAAAACCATCAATACCAGAATTAGATTCCCAAGGCCATCCATCAGATGTAGGAATAATCGGGTGCAAGGCAGAAAATATACATAAAACTGGAACTGAAACAAGGCACAAGGATGTTTTCAAAGACTGGTAGGATCTCTAAAACATTTTTCAAGGACATGTCATTGATAAAGCTAAATACTCCAAGGTGGTGTAATACAACAGATTAATCATTGAGAAGAGTGAAATTATGCTGTTTTGAAAACTATGGCAGGTCAGATTTTCTGCCTAATTATATAAGAAGATTTCTCTAAAAAATACACATTATTTCAAAGACTTATTGGCTGTGAAATAAGTTAAGGGTATTTCAAATGGCTTGTCTGCAAAGAAAGGTGAGATGTAGGGAATCACAGAAAGTCGAGGGGAAAATAGGTCAATATATACATTGCTGTATGGTGAACTAAGCCTTAGGCCAGCAACAATGGAGAGGACGTGACCCTTAGACACGTACAAGTAAGCTGGAATCTTCAAAAGTTCAAATCTTTATAAGTAAAAAGATTTATTAAAATGAATAACCAAGTGTTTTAATTGACATCAGAAGATGAAAACAATAAACCCTGAGAACATAGAGAAAAGATAAATAAAGATATGAGCAGAACTTAATACAACAGAAAACGTATAAAATTCAGGTGATTTAGTAAGTCCAAAGAATCTTCTTTGAAAAGAATTAATAGACACACTTTGATTAAGGAAAACCAAAACATAAGTAAAGAATATACAGAAAGAGTCAGGACAATGTTAGAGCAGAGAATATATGAAATGCCAGTAAATTTGAACATTTCTGTCAAGTGGACCATTTCCTAGCTCCTAAAGTTTACCAACACTGACACAAGAGGAAATCATTTAAGGTCATCATGTCTGCCCTTGGCATTCTCGGAACGCCCTGGCCTCAGAATGCAGCCTCTGTAGTCCATGGTAACCTGCGGAGAGGGGGCGGGGCTGAGGGAGGTTGGAACACTGCCCTCACTGAGGGAGTGTGTGTGGCCATCTCTGCTGTGACTGAACAAAGGGCAGGGGAGCAGGGGGCCCAGGGCAGGGCCCTCAGAGCCCGGCAGGCCCAGTGGAGTGTCACAAGCTTTTAGGCCCAGGCCAAAGGGCGCCTTCTTTGTCTGCACAGCTGCCCAAATTCTCACCATTCCACTCAGGCCGCCCTCTTACTTGAAGTGTGTGTGGAACGTGTCCGCACAGTATACCGCGCTACACAGCTAAGCATAGGTCAGGGCATCGTAGCTTCCTGCCAGGTGACCGAAGTTCGCAGGCAGATGGGTCCCTGGGACACACGCGGAGGGGCTCTTGCCCGGGTCACAGGCCGCCCACTGCCCCTGCCCCAGATCGGGAGCCGCAAAGCAGCCCTGTCTGAGTCCCCTGCCTCTAGAGGGAGTATTGGAGCCACACTTGTAGAAAACGGGGTCCTTGCGGGCCACTCATTGGAGGGACACAAATAAATCTTTGCCGACTTTCTGCTGAAACTTACGAGCGTTCACACCTAAGCCTCTTACAAGGTCAGCTGTTTAGCTAAACATGAGCTCATGATCTAAATTTACACAATATTGAAGAAAGCAGCTACAAGGGGAGACAATCAGCCAAAACCATCAATACCAGAATTAGATTCCCAAGGCCATCCATCAGATGTAGGAATAATCGGGTGCAAGGCAGAAAATATACATAAAACTGGAACTGAAACAAGGCACAAGGATGTTTTCAAAGACTGGTAGGATCTCTAAAACATTTTTCAAGGACATGTCATTGATAAAGCTAAATACTCCAAGGTTGTGTAATACAACAGATTAATCATTGAGAAGAGTGAAATTATGCTGTTTTGAAAACTATGGCAGGTCAGATTTTCTGCCTAATTATAAAAGAAGATTTCTCTAAAAAATACACATTATTTCAAAGACTTATTGGCTGTGAAATAAGTTAAGGGTATTTCAAATGGCTTGTCTGCAAAGAAAGGTGAGATGTAGGGAATCACAGAAAGTCGAGGGGAAAATAGGTTAATATATACATTGCTGTATGGTGAACTAAGCCTTAGGCCAGCAACAATGGAGAGGACCTGACCCTTAGACACGTACAAGTAAGCTGGAATCTTCAAAAGTTCAAATCTTTATAAGTAAAAAGATTTATTAAAATGAATAACCAAGTGTTTTAATTGACATCAGAAGATGAAAACAATAAACCCTGAGAACATAGAGAAAAGATAAATAAAGATATGAGCAGAACTTAATACAACAGAAAACGTATAAAATTCAGGTGATTTAGTAAGTCCAAAGAATCTTCTTTGAAAAGAATTAATAGACACACTTTGATTAAGGAAAACCAAAACATAAGTAAAGAATATACAGAAAGAGTCAGGACAATGTTAGAGCAGAGAATATATGAAATGCCAGTAAATTTGAACATTTCTGTCAAGTGGACCATTTCCTAGCTCCTAAAGTTTACCAACACTGACACAAGAGGAAATCATTTAAGGTCATCATGTCTGCCCTTGGCATTCTCGGAACGCCCTGGCCTCAGAATGCAGCCTCTGTAGTCCATGGTAACCTGCGGAGAGGGGGCGGGGCTGAGGGAGGTTGGAACACTGCCCTCACTGAGGGAGTGTGTGTGGCCATCTCTGCTGTGACTGAACAAAGGGCAGGGGAGCAGGGGGCCCAGGGCAGGGCCCTCAGAGCCCGGCAGGCCCAGTGGAGTGTCACAAGCTTTTAGGCCCAGGCCAAAGGGCGCCTTCTTTGTCTGCACAGCTGCCCAAATTCTCACCTTTCCACACAGGCCGCCCTCTTACTTGAAGTGTGTGTGGAACGTGTCCGCACAGTATACCGCGCTGCACAGCTAAGCATAGGTCTGGGCATCGTAGCTTCCTGCCAGGTGACCGAAGTTCGCAGGCAGATGGGTCCCTGGGACACACGCGGAGGGGCTCTTGCCCGGGTCACAGGCCGCCCACTGCCCCTGCCCCAGATCGGGAGCCGCAAAGCAGCCCTGTCTGAGTCCCCTGCCTCTAGAGGGAGTATTGGAGCCACACTTGTAGAAAACGGGGTCCTTGCGGGCCACTCATTGGAGGGACACAAATAAATCTTTGCCGACTTTCTGCTGAAACTTACGAGCGTTCACACCTAAGCCTCTTACAAGGTCAGCTGTTTAGCTAAACATGAGCTCATGATCTAAATTTACACAATATTGAAGAAAGCAGCTACAAGGGGAGACAATCAGCCAAAACCATCAATACCAGAATTAGATTCCCAAGGCCATCCATCAGATGTAGGAATAATCGGGTGCAAGGCAGAAAATATACATAAAACTGGAACTGAAACAAGGCACAAGGATGTTTTCAAAGACTGGTAGGATCTCTAAAACATTTTTCAAGGACATGTCATTGATAAAGCTAAATACTCCAAGGTGGTGTAATACAACAGATTAATCATTGAGAAGAGTGAAATTATGCTGTTTTGAAAACTATGGCAGGTCAGATTTTCTGCCTAATTATATAAGAAGATTTCTCTAAAAAATACACATTATTTCAAAGACTTATTGGCTGTGAAATAAGTTAAGGGTATTTCAAATGGCTTGTCTGCAAAGAAAGGTGAGATGTAGGGAATCACAGAAAGTCGAGGGGAAAATAGGTCAATATATACATTGCTGTATGGTGAACTAAGCCTTAGGCCAGCAACAATGGAGAGGACGTGACCCTTAGACACGTACAAGTAAGCTGGAATCTTCAAAAGTTCAAATCTTTATAAGTAAAAAGATTTATTAAAATGAATAACCAAGTGTTTTAATTGACATCAGAAGATGAAAACAATAAACCCTGAGAACATAGAGAAAAGATAAATAAAGATATGAGCAGAACTTAATACAACAGAAAACGTATAAAATTCAGGTGATTTAGTAAGTCCAAAGAATCTTCTTTGAAAAGAATTAATAGACACACTTTGATTAAGGAAAACCAAAACATAAGTAAAGAATATACAGAAAGAGTCAGGACAATGTTAGAGCAGAGAATATATGAAATGCCAGTAAATTTGAACATTTCTGTCAAGTGGACCATTTCCTAGCTCCTAAAGTTTACCAACACTGACACAAGAGGAAATCATTTAAGGTCATCATGTCTGCCCTTGGCATTCTCGGAACGCCCTGGCCTCAGAATGCAGCCTCTGTAGTCCATGGTAACCTGCGGAGAGGGGGCGGGGCTGAGGGAGGTTGGAACACTGCCCTCACTGAGGGAGTGTGTGTGGCCATCTCTGCTGTGACTGAACAAAGGGCAGGGGAGCAGGGGGCCCAGGGCAGGGCCCTCAGAGCCCGGCAGGCCCAGTGGAGTGTCACAAGCTTTTAGGCCCAGGCCAAAGGGCGCCTTCTTTGTCTGCACAGCTGCCCAAATTCTCACCTTTCCACTCAGGCCGCCCTCTTACTTGAAGTGTGTGTGGAACGTGTCCGCACAGTATACCGCGCTGCACAGCTAAGCATAGGTCTGGGCATCGTAGCTTCCTGCCAGGTGACCGAAGTTCGCAGGCAGATGGGTCCCTGGGACACACGCGGAGGGGCTCTTGCCCGGGTCACAGGCCGCCCACTGCCCCTGCCCCAGATCGGGAGCCGCAAAGCAGCCCTGTCTGAGTCCCCTGCCTCTAGAGGGAGTATTGGAGCCACACTTGTAGAAAACGGGGTCCTTGCGGGCCACTCATTGGAGGGACACAAATAAATCTTTGCCGACTTTCTGCTGAAACTTACGAGCGTTCACACCTAAGCCTCTTACAAGGTCAGCTGTTTAGCTAAACATGAGCTCATGATCTAAATTTACACAATATTGAAGAAAGCAGCTACAAGGGGAGACAATCAGCCAAAACCATCAATACCAGAATTAGATTCCCAAGGCCATCCATCAGATGTAGGAATAATCGGGTGCAAGGCAGAAAATATACATAAAACTGGAACTGAAACAAGGCACAAGGATGTTTTCAAAGACTGGTAGGATCTCTAAAACATTTTTCAAGGACATGTCATTGATAAAGCTAAATACTCCAAGGTTGTGTAATACAACAGATTAATCATTGAGAAGAGTGAAATTATGCTGTTTTGAAAACTATGGCAGGTCAGATTTTCTGCCTAATTATAAAAGAAGATTTCTCTAAAAAATACACATTATTTCAAAGACTTATTGGCTGTGAAATAAGTTAAGGGTATTTCAAATGGCTTGTCTGCAAAGAAAGGTGAGATGTAGGGAATCACAGAAAGTCGAGGGGAAAATAGGTTAATATATACATTGCTGTATGGTGAACTAAGCCTTAGGCCAGCAACAATGGAGAGGACCTGACCCTTAGACACGTACAAGTAAGCTGGAATCTTCAAAAGTTCAAATCTTTATAAGTAAAAAGATTTATTAAAATGAATAACCAAGTGTTTTAATTGACATCAGAAGATGAAAACAATAAACCCTGAGAACATAGAGAAAAGATAAATAAAGATATGAGCAGAACTTAATACAACAGAAAACGTATAAAATTCAGGTGATTTAGTAAGTCCAAAGAATCTTCTTTGAAAAGAATTAATAGACACACTTTGATTAAGGAAAACCAAAACATAAGTAAAGAATATACAGAAAGAGTCAGGACAATGTTAGAGCAGAGAATATATGAAATGCCAGTAAATTTGAACATTTCTGTCAAGTGGACCATTTCCTAGCTCCTAAAGTTTACCAACACTGACACAAGAGGAAATCATTTAAGGTCATCATGTCTGCCCTTGGCATTCTCGGAACGCCCTGGCCTCAGAATGCAGCCTCTGTAGTCCATGGTAACCTGCGGAGAGGGGGCGGGGCTGAGGGAGGTTGGAACACTGCCCTCACTGAGGGAGTGTGTGTGGCCATCTCTGCTGTGACTGAACAAAGGGCAGGGGAGCAGGGGGCCCAGGGCAGGGCCCTCAGAGCCCGGCAGGCCCAGTGGAGTGTCACAAGCTTTTAGGCCCAGGCCAAAGGGCGCCTTCTTTGTCTGCACAGCTGCCCAAATTCTCACCTTTCCACACAGGCCGCCCTCTTACTTGAAGTGTGTGTGGAACGTGTCCGCACAGTATACCGCGCTGCACAGCTAAGCATAGGTCTGGGCATCGTAGCTTCCTGCCAGGTGACCGAAGTTCGCAGGCAGATGGGTCCCTGGGACACACGCGGAGGGGCTCTTGCCCGGGTCACAGGCCGCCCACTGCCCCTGCCCCAGATCGGGAGCCGCAAAGCAGCCCTGTCTGAGTCCCCTGCCTCTAGAGGGAGTATTGGAGCCACACTTGTAGAAAACGGGGTCCTTGCGGGCCACTCATTGGAGGGACACAAATAAATCTTTGCCGACTTTCTGCTGAAACTTACGAGCGTTCACACCTAAGCCTCTTACAAGGTCAGCTGTTTAGCTAAACATGAGCTCATGATCTAAATTTACACAATATTGAAGAAAGCAGCTACAAGGGGAGACAATCAGCCAAAACCATCAATACCAGAATTAGATTCCCAAGGCCATCCATCAGATGTAGGAATAATCGGGTGCAAGGCAGAAAATATACATAAAACTGGAACTGAAACAAGGCACAAGGATGTTTTCAAAGACTGGTAGGATCTCTAAAACATTTTTCAAGGACATGTCATTGATAAAGCTAAATACTCCAAGGTGGTGTAATACAACAGATTAATCATTGAGAAGAGTGAAATTATGCTGTTTTGAAAACTATGGCAGGTCAGATTTTCTGCCTAATTATATAAGAAGATTTCTCTAAAAAATACACATTATTTCAAAGACTTATTGGCTGTGAAATAAGTTAAGGGTATTTCAAATGGCTTGTCTGCAAAGAAAGGTGAGATGTAGGGAATCACAGAAAGTCGAGGGGAAAATAGGTTAATATATACATTGCTGTATGGTGAACTAAGCCTTAGGCCAGCAACAATGGAGAGGACCTGACCCTTAGACACGTACAAGTAAGCTGGAATCTTCAAAAGTTCAAATCTTTATAAGTAAAAAGATTTATTAAAATGAATAACCAAGTGTTTTAATTGACATCAGAAGATGAAAACAATAAACCCTGAGAACATAGAGAAAAGATAAATAAAGATATGAGCATAACTTAATACAACAGAAAACGTATAAAATTCAGGTGATTTAATAAGTCCAAAGAATCTACTTTGAAAAGAATTAATAGACACACTTTGATTAAGGAAAACCAAAACATAAGTAAAGAATATACAGAAAGAGTCAGGACAATGTTAGAGCAGAGAATACATGAAATGCCAGTAAATTTGAACATTTCTGTAAAGTGGACCATTTCCTAGCTCCTAAAGTTTACCAACACTGACACAAGAGGAAATCATTTAAGGTCATCATGTCTGCCCTTGGCATTCTCGGAACGCCCTGGCCTCAGAATGCAGCCTCTGTAGTCCAAGGTAACCTGCGGAGAGGGGGCGGGGCTGAGGGAGGTTGGAACACTGCCCTCACTGAGGGAGTGTGTGTGGCCATCTCTACTGTGACTGAACAAAGGGCAGGGGAGCAGGGGGCCCAGGGCAGGGCCCTCAGAGCCCGGCAGGCCCAGTGGAGTGTCACAAGCTTTTAGGCCCAGGCCAAAGGGCGCCTTCTTTGTCTGCACAGCTGCCCAAATTCTCACCTTTCCACTCAGGCCGCCCTCTTACTTGAAGTGTGTGTGGAACGTGTCCGCGCAGTATACCGCGCTGCACAGCTAAGCATAGGTCTGGGCATCGTAGCTTCCTGCCAGGTGACCAAAGTTCGCAGGCAGATGGGTCCCTGGGACACACGCGGAGAGGCTCCTGCCCGGGTCACAGGCCGCCCACTGCCCCTGCCCCAGATCGGGAGCCGCAAAGCAGCCCTGTCTGAATCCCATGCCTCTAGAGGGAGTATTGGACCAACACTTGTAGAAAACGGGGTCCTTGCGGGCCACTCATTGGAGGGACACAAATAAATCTTTGCCGACTTTCTGCTGAAACTTACGAGCGTTCACACCTAAGCCTCTTACAAGGTCAGCTGTTTAGCTAAACATGAGCTCATGATCTAAATTTACACAATATTGAAGAAAGGAGCTACAAGGGGAGACAATCAGCCAAAACCATCAATACCAGAATTAGATTCCCAAGGCCATCCATCAGATGTAGGAATAATCGGGTGCAAGGCAGAAAATATACATAAAACTGGAACTGAAACAAGGCACAAGGATGTTTTCAAAGACTGGTAGGATCTCTAAAACATTTTTCAAGGACATGTCATTGATAAAGCTAAATACTCCAAGGTTGTGTAATACAACAGATTAATCATTGAGAAGAGTGAAATTATGCTGTTTTGAAAACTATGGCAGGTCAGATTTTCTGCCTAATTATATAAGAAGATTTCTCTAAAAAATACACATTATTTCAAAGACTTATTGGCTGTGAAATAAGTTAAGGGTATTTCAAATGGCTTGTCTGCAAAGAAAGGTGAGATGTAGGGAATCACAGAAAGTCGAGGGGAAAATAGGTCAATATATACATTGCTGTATGGTGAACTAAGCCTTAGGCCAGCAACAATGGAGAGGACCTGACCCTTAGACACGTACAAGTAAGCTGGAATCTTCAAAAGTTCAAATCTTTATAAGTAAAAAGATTTATTAAAATGAATAACCAAGTGTTTTAATTGACATCAGAAGATGAAAACAATAAACCCTGAGAACATAGAGAAAAGATAAATAAAGATATGAGCAGAACTTAATACAACAGAAAACGTATAAAATTCAGGTGATTTAGTAAGTCCAAAGAATCTTCTTTGAAAAGAATTAATAGACACACTTTGATTAAGGAAAACCAAAACATAAGTAAAGAATATACAGAAAGAGTCAGGACAATGTTAGAGCAGAGAATATATGAAATGCCAGTAAATTTGAACATTTCTGTCAAGTGGACCATTTCCTAGCTCCTAAAGTTTACCAACACTGACACAAGAGGAAATCATTTAAGGTCATCATGTCTGCCCTTGGCATTCTCGGAACGCCCTGGCCTCAGAATGCAGCCTCTGTAGTACATGGTAACCTGCGGAGAGGGGGCGGGGCTGAGGGAGGTTGGAACACTGCTCTCACTGAGGGAGTGTGTGTGGCCATCTCTGCTGTGACTGAACAAAGGGCAGGGGAGCAGGGGGCCCAGGGCAGGGCCCTCAGAGCCCGGCAGGCCCAGTGGAGTGTCACAAGCTTTTAGGCCCAGGCCAAAGGGCGCCTTCCTTGTCTGCACAGCTGCCCAAATTCTCACCTTTCCACTCAGGCCGCCCTCTTACTTGAAGTGTGTGTGGAACGTGTCCGCGCAGTATACCGCGCTGCACAGCTAAGCATAGGTCTGGGCATCGTAGCTTCCTGCCAGGTGACCGAAGTTCGCAGGCAGATGGGTCCCTGGGACACACGCGCAGAGGCTCCTGCCCGGGTCACAGGCAGCCCACTGCCCCTGCCCCAGATCGGGAGCCGCAAAGCAGCCCTGTCTGAATCCCATGCCTCTAGAGGGAGTATTGGACCAACACTTGTAGAAAACGGGGTCCTTGCGGGCCACTCATTGGAGGGACACAAATAAATCTTTGCCGACTTTCTGCTGAAACTTACGAGCGTTCACACCTAAGCCTCTTACAAGGTCAGCTGTTTAGCTAAACATGAGCTCATGATCTAAATTTACACAATATTGAAGAAAGGAGCTACAAGGGGAGACAATCAGCCAAAACCATCAATACCAGAATTAGATTCCCAAGGCCATCCATCAGATGTAGGAATAATCGGGTGCAAGGCAGAAAATATACATAAAACTGGAACTGAAACAAGGCACAAGGATGTTTTCAAAGACTGGTAGGATCTCTAAAACATTTTTCAAGGACATGTCATTGATAAAGCTAAATACTCCAAGGTTGTGTAATACAACAGATTAATCATTGAGAAGAGTGAAATTATGCTATTTTGAAAACTATGGCAGGTCAGATTTTCTGCCTAATTATATAAGAAGATTTCTCTAAAAAATACACATTATTTCAAAGACTTATTGGCTGTGAAATAAGTTAAGGGTATTTCAAATGGCTTGTCTGCAAAGAAAGGTGAGATGTAGGGAATCACAGAAAGTCGAGGGGAAAATAGGTCAATATATACATTGCTGTATGGTGAACTAAGCCTTAGGCCAGCAACAATGGAGAGGACGTGACCCTTAGACACGTACAAGTAAGCTGGAATCTTCAAAAGTTCAAATCTTTATAAGTAAAAAGATTTATTAAAATGAATAACCAAGTGTTTTAATTGACATCAGAAGATGAAAACAATAAACCCTGAGAACATAGAGAAAAGATAAATAAAGATATGAGCAGAACTTAATACAACAGAAAACGTATAAAATTCAGGTGATTTAGTAAGTCCAAAGAATCTTCTTTGAAAAGAATTAAAAGACACACTTTGATTAAGGAAAACCAAAACATAAGTAAAGAATATACAGAAAGAGTCAGGACAATGTTAGAGCAGAGAATATATGAAATGCCAGTAAATTTGAATATTTCTGTCAAGTGGACCATTTCCTAGCTCCTAAAGTTTACCAACACTGACACAAGAGGAAATCATTTAAGGTCATCATGTCTGCCCTTGGCATTCTCGGAACGCCCTGGCCTCAGAATGCAGCCTCTGTAGTCCATGGTAACCTGCGGAGAGGGGGCGGGGCTGAGGGAGGTTGGAACACTGCCCTCACTGAGGGAGTGTGTGTGGCCATCTCTGCTGTGACTGAACAAAGGGCAGGGGAGCAGGGGGCCCAGGGCAGGGCCCTCAGAGCCCGGCAGGCCCAGTGGAGTGTCACAAGCTTTTAGGCCCAGGCCAAAGGGCGCCTTCTTTGTCTGCACAGCTGCCCAAATTCTCACCTTTCCACTCAGGCCGCCCTCTTACTTGAAGTGTGTGTGGAACGTGTCCGCGCAGTATACCGCGCTGCACAGCTAAGCATAGGTCTGGGCATCGTAGCTTCCTGCCAGGTGACAGAAGTTCGCAGGCAGATGGGTCCCTGGGACACACGCGGAGAGGCTCCTGCCCGGGTCACAGGCCGCCCACTGCCCCTGCCCCAGATCGGGAGCCGCAAAGCAGCCCTGTCTGAGTCCCCTGCCTCTAGAGGGAGTATTGGACCAACACTTGTAGAAAACGGGGTCCTTGCGGGCCACTCATTGGAGGGACACAAATAAATCTTTGCCGACTTTCTGCTGAAACTTACGAGCGTTCACACCTAAGCCTCTTACAAGGTCAGCTGTTTAGCTAAACATGAGCTCATGATCTAAATTTACACAATATTGAAGAAAGCAGCTACAAGGGGAGACAATCAGCCAAAACCATCAATACCAGAATTAGATTCCCAAGGCCATCCATCAGATGTAGGAATAATCGGGTGCAAGGCAGAAAATATACATAAAACTGGAACTGAAACAAGGCACGAGGATGTTTTCAAAGACTGGTAGGATCTCTAAAACATTTTTCAAGGACATGTCATTGATAAAGCTAAATACTCCAAGGTTGTGTAATACAACAGATTAATCATTGAGAAGAGTGAAATTATGCTGTTTTGAAAACTATGGCAGGTCAGATTTTCTGCCTAATTATATAAGAAGATTTCTCTAAAAAATACACATTATTTCAAAGACTTATTGGCTGTGAAATAAGTTAAGGGTATTTCAAATGGCTTGTCTGCAAAGAAAGGTGAGATGTAGGGAATCACAGAAAGTCGAGGGGAAAATAGGTCAATATATACATTGCTGTATGGTGAACTAAGCCTTAGGCCAGCAACAATGGAGAGGACCTGACCCTTAGACACGTACAAGTAAGCTGGAATCTTCAAAAGTTCAAATCTTTATAAGTAAAAAGATTTATTAAAATGAATAACCAAGTGTTTTAATTGACATCAGAAGATGAAAACAATAAACCCTGAGAACATAGAGAAAAGATAAATAAAGATATGAGCAGAACTTAATACAACAGAAAACGTATAAAATTCAGGTGATTTAGTAAGTCCAAAGAATCTTCTTTGAAAAGAATTAATAGACACACTTTGATTAAGGAAAACCAAAACATAAGTAAAGAATATACAGAAAGAGTCAGGACAATGTTAGAGCAGAGAATATATGAAATGCCAGTAAATTTGAACATTTCTGTAAAGTGGACCATTTCCTAGCTCCTAAAGTTTACCAACACTGACACAAGAGGAAATCATTTAAGGTCATCATGTCTGCCCTTGGCATTCTCGGAACGCCCTGGCCTCAGAATGCAGCCTCTGTAGTCCATGGGAACCTGCGGAGAGGGGGCGGGGCTGAGGGAGGTTGGAACACTGCCCTCACTGAGGGAGTGTGTGTGGCCATCTCTGCTGTGACTGAACAAAGGGCAGGGGAGCAGGGGGCCCAGGGCAGGGCCCTCAGAGCCCGGCAGGCCCAGTGGAGTGTCACAAGCTTTTAGGCCCAGTCCAAAGGGCGCCTTCTTTGTCTGCACAGCTGCCCAAATTCTCACCTTTCCACTCAGGCCGCCCTCTTACTTGAAGTGTGTGTGGAACGTGTCCGCGCAGTATACCGCGCTGCACAGCTAAGCATAGGTCTGGGCATCGTAGCTTCCTGCCAGGTGACCGACGTTCGCAGGCAGATGGGTCCCTGGGACACACGCGGAGAGGCTCCTGCCCGGGTCACAGGCCGCCCACTGCCCCTGCCCCAGATCGGGAGCCGCAAAGCAGCCCTGTCTGAATCCCATGCCTCTAGAGGGAGTATTGGAGCAACACTTGTAGAAAACGGGGTCCTTGCGGGCCACTCATTGGAGGGACACAAATAAATCTTTGCCGACTTTCTGCTGAAACTTACGAGCGTTCACACCTAAGCCTCTTACAAGGTCAGCTGTTTAGCTAAACATGAGCTCATGATCTAAATTTACACAATATTGAAGAAAGGAGCTACAAGGGGAGACAATCAGCCAAAACCATCAATACCAGAATTAGATTCCCAAGGCCATCCATCAGATGTAGGAATAATCGGGTGCAAGGCAGAAAATATACATAAAACTGGAACTGAAACAAGGCACAAGGATGTTTTCAAAGACTGGTAGGATCTCTAAAACATTTTTCAAGGACATGTCATTGATAAAGCTAAATACTCCAAGGTTGTGTAATACAACAGATTAATCATTGAGAAGAGTGAAATTATGCTGTTTTGAAAACTATGGCAGGTCAGATTTTCTGCCTAATTATATAAGAAGATTTCTCTAAAAAATACACATTATTTCAAAGACTTATTGGCTGTGAAATAAGTTAAGGGTATTTCAAATGGCTTGTCTGCAAAGAAAGGTGAGATGTAGGGAATCACAGAAAGTCGAGGGGAAAATAGGTCAATATATACATTGCTGTATGGTGAACTAAGCCTTAGGCCAGCAACAATGGAGAGGACCTGACCCTTAGACACGTACAAGTAAGCTGGAATCTTCAAAAGTTCAAATCTTTATAAGTAAAAAGATTTATTAAAATGAATAACCAAGTGTTTTAATTGACATCAGAAGATGAAAACAATAAACCCTGAGAACATAGAGAAAAGATAAATAAAGATATGAGCAGAACTTAATACAACAGAAAACGTATAAAATTCAGGTGATTTAGTAAGTCCAAAGAATCTTCTTTGAAAAGAATTAATAGACACACTTTGATTAAGGAAAACCAAAACATAAGTAAAGAATATACAGAAAGAGTCAGGACAATGTTAGAGCAGAGAATATATGAAATGCCAGTAAATTTGAACATTTCTGTCAAGTGGACCATTTCCTAGCTCCTAAAGTTTACCAACACTGACACAAGAGGAAATCATTTAAGGTCATCATGTCTGCCCTTGGCATTCTCGGAACGCCCTGGCCTCAGAATGCAGCCTCTGTAGTACATGGTAACCTGCGGAGAGGGGGCGGGGCTGAGGGAGGTTGGAACACTGCCCTCACTGAGGGAGTGTGTGTGGCCATCTCTGCTGTGACTGAACAAAGGGCAGGGGAGCAGGGGGCCCAGGGCAGGGCCCTCAGAGCCCGGCAGGCCCAGTGGAGTGTCACAAGCTTTTAGGCCCAGGCCAAAGGGCGCCTTCCTTGTCTGCACAGCTGCCCAAATTCTCACCTTTCCACTCAGGCCGCCCTCTTACTTGAAGTGTGTGTGGAACGTGTCCGCGCAGTATACCGCGCTGCACAGCTAAGCATAGGTCTGGGCATCGTAGCTTCCTGCCAGGTGACCGAAGTTCGCAGGCAGATGGGTCCCTGGGACACACGCGGAGAGGCTCCTGCCCGGGTCACAGGCCGCCCACTGCCCCTGCCCCAGATCGGGAGCCGCAAAGCAGCCCTGTCTGAGTCCCCTGCCTCTAGAGGGAGTATTGGACCAACACTTGTAGAAAACGGGGTCCTTGCGGGCCACTCGTTGGAGGGACACAAATAAATCTTTGCCGACTTTCTGCTGAAACTTACGAGCGTTCACACCTAAGCCTCTTACAAGGTCAGCTGTTTAGCTAAACATGAGCTCATGATCTAAATTTACACAATATTGAAGAAAGCAGCTACAAGGGGAGACAATCAGCCAAAACCATCAATACCAGAATTAGATTCCCAAGGCCATCCATCAGATGTAGGAATAATCGGGTGCAAGGCAGAAAATATACATAAAACTGGAACTGAAACAAGGCACAAGGATGTTTTCAAAGACTGGTAGGATCTCTAAAACATTTTTCAAGGACATGTCATTGATAAAGCTAAATACTCCAAGGTTGTGTAATACAACAGATTAATCATTGAGAAGAGTGAAATTATGCTGTTTTGAAAACTATGGCAGGTCAGATTTTCTGCCTAATTATATAAGAAGATTTCTCTAAAAAATACACATTATTTCAAAGACTTATTGGCTGTGAAATAAGTTAAGGGTATTTCAAATGGCTTGTCTGCAAAGAAAGGTGAGATGTAGGGAATCACAGAAAGTCGAGGGGAAAATAGGTCAATATATACATTGCTGTATGGTGAATTAAGCCTTAGGCCAGCAACAATGGAGAGGACCTGACCCTTAGACACGTACAAGTAAGCTGGAATCTTCAAAAGTTCAAATCTTTATAAGTTAAAAGATTTATTAAAATGAATAACCAAGTGTTTTAATTGACATCAGAAGATGAAAACAATAAACCCTGAGAACATAGAGAAAAGATAAATAAAGATATGAGCAGAACTTAATACAACAGAAAACGTATAAAATTCAGGTGATTTAGTAAGTCCAAAGAATCTTCTTTGAAAAGAATTAAAAGACACACTTTGATTAAGGAAAACCAAAACATAAGTAAAGAATATACAGAAAGAGTCAGGACAATGTTAGAGCAGAGAATATATGAAATGCCAGTAAATTTGAATATTTCTGTCAAGTGGACCATTTCCTAGCTCCTAAAGTTTACCAACACTGACACAAGAGGAAATCATTTAAGGTCATCATGTCTGCCCTTGGCATTCTCGGAACGCCCTGGCCTCAGAATGCAGCCTCTGTAGTCCATGGTAACCTGCGGAGAGGGGGCGGGGCTGAGGGAGGTTGGAACACTGCCCTCACTGAGGGAGTGTGTGTGGCCATCTCTGCTGTGACTGAACAAAGGGCAGGGGAGCAGGGGGCCCAGGGCAGGGCCCTCAGAGCCCGGCAGGCCCAGTGGAGTGTCACAAGCTTTTAGGCCCAGGCCAAAGGGCGCCTTCTTTGTCTGCACAGCTGCCCAAATTCTCACCTTTCCACTCAGGCCGCCCTCTTACTTGAAGTGTGTGTGGAACGTGTCCGCGCAGTATACCGCGCTGCACAGCTAAGCATAGGTCTGGGCATCGTAGCTTCCTGCCAGGTGACAGAAGTTCGCAGGCAGATGGGTCCCTGGGACACACGCGGAGAGGCTCCTGCCCGGGTCACAGGCCGCCCACTGCCCCTGCCCCAGATCGGGAGCCGCAAAGCAGCCCTGTCTGAGTCCCCTGCCTCTAGAGGGAGTATTGGACCAACACTTGTAGAAAACGGGGTCCTTGCGGGCCACTCATTGGAGGGACACAAATAAATCTTTGCCGACTTTCTGCTGAAACTTACGAGCGTTCACACCTAAGCCTCTTACAAGGTCAGCTGTTTAGCTAAACATGAGCTCATGATCTAAATTTACACAATATTGAAGAAAGCAGCTACAAGGGGAGACAATCAGCCAAAACCATCAATACCAGAATTAGATTCCCAAGGCCATCCATCAGATGTAGGAATAATCGGGTGCAAGGCAGAAAATATACATAAAACTGGAACTGAAACAAGGCACAAGGATGTTTTCAAAGACTGGTAGGATCTCTAAAACATTTTTCAAGGACATGTCATTGATAAAGCTAAATACTCCAAGGTTGTGTAATACAACAGATTAATCATTGAGAAGAGTGAAATTATGCTGTTTTGAAAACTATGGCAGGTCAGATTTTCTGCCTAATTATATAAGAAGATTTCTCTAAAAAATACACATTATTTCAAAGACTTATTGGCTGTGAAATAAGTTAAGGGTATTTCAAATGGCTTGTCTGCAAAGAAAGGTGAGATGTAGGGAATCACAGAAAGTCGAGGGGAAAATAGGTCAATATATACATTGCTGTATGGTGAACTAAGCCTTAGGCCAGCAACAATGGAGAGGACGTGACCCTTAGACACGTACAAGTAAGCTGGAATCTTCAAAAGTTCAAATCTTTATAAGTAAAAAGATTTATTAAAATGAATAACCAAGTGTTTTAATTGACATCAGAAGATGAAAACAATAAACCCTGAGAACATAGAGAAAAGATAAATAAAGATATGAGCAGAACTTAATACAGCAGAAAACGTATAAAATTCAGGTGATTTAGTAAGTCCAAAGAATCTTCTTTGAAAAGAATTAATAGACACACTTTGATTAAGGAAAACCAAAACATAAGTAAAGAATATACAGAAAGAGTCAGGACAATGTTAGAGCAGAGAATATATGAAATGCCAGTAAATTTGAACATTTCTGTCAAGTGGACCATTTCCTAGCTCCTAAAGTTTACCAACACTGACACAAGAGGAAATCATTTAAGGTCATCATGTCTGCCCTTGGCATTCTCGGAACGCCCTGGCCTCAGAATGCAGCCTCTGTAGTCCATGGGAACCTGCGGAGAGGGGGCGGGGCTGAGGGAGGTTGGAACACTGCCCTCACTGAGGGAGTGGGTGTGGCCATCTCTGCTGTGACTGAACAAAGGGCAGGGGAGCAGGGGGCACAGGCCAGGGCCCTCAGAGCCCGGCAGGCCCAGTGGAGTGTCACAAGTTTTTAGGCCCAGGCCAAAGGGCGCCTTCTTTGTCTGCACAGCTGCCCAAACTCTCACCTTTCCACTCAGGCCGCCCTCTTACTTGAAGTGTGTGTGGAACGTGTCTGCGCAGTACACCGTGCTGCACAGCTAAGCATAGTTCTGGGCATCGTAGCTTCCTGCAAGGTGACCGAAGTTCGCAGGCAGATGGGACCCTGGGACACACGCGGAGGGGCTCCTGCCCGGGTCACACTCCGCCCACTGCCCCTGCCCCAGATCGGGGGCCGCAAAGCAGCCCTGTCTGAATCCCCTGCCTCTAGAGGGAGTATTGGACCAACACTTGTAGAAAACGAGGCCCTTGCGGGCCACTCGTTGGAGGGACACAAATAAATCTTTGCCGACTTTCTGCTGAAACTTACGAGCGTTCATACCTAAGCCTCTTAAAAGGTCAGCTGTTTAGCTAAACATGAGCTCATGATCTAAATTTACACAATATTGAAGAAAGCAGCTACAAGGGGAGACAATCAGCCAAAACCATCAATACCAGAATTAGATTCCCAAGGCCATCCATCAGATGTAGGAATAATCGGGTGCAAGGCAGAAAATATACATAAAACTGGAACTGAAACAAGGCACGAGGATGTTTTCAAAGACTGGTAGGATCTCTAAAACATTTTTCAAGGACATGTCATTGATAAAGCTAAATACTCCAAGGTTGTGTAATACAACAGATTAATCATTGAGAAGAGTGAAATTATGCTGTTTTGAAAACTATGGCAGGTCAGATTTTCTGCCTAATTATATAAGAAGATTTCTCTAAAAAATACACATTATTTCAAAGACTTATTGGCTGTGAAATAAGTTAAGGGTATTTCAAATGGCTTGTCTGCAAAGAAAGGTGAGATGTAGGGAATCACAGAAAGTCGAGGGGAAAATAGGTCAATATATACATTGCTGTATGGTGAACTAAGCCTTAGGCCAGCAACAATGGAGAGGACGTGACCCTTAGACACGTACAAGTAAGCTGGAATCTTCAAAAGTTCAAATCTTTATAAGTAAAAAGATTTATTAAAATGAATAACCAAGTGTTTTAATTGACATCAGAAGATGAAAACAATAAACCCTGAGAACATAGAGAAAAGATAAATAAAGATATGAGCAGAACTTAATACAACAGAAAACGTATAAAATTCAGGTGATTTAGTAAGTCCAAAGAATCTTCTTTGAAAAGAATTAATAGACACACTTTGATTAAGGAAAACCAAAACATAAGTAAAGAATATACAGAAAGAGTCAGGACAATGTTAGAGCAGAGAATATATGAAATGCCAGTAAATTTGAACATTTCTGTCAAGTGGACCATTTCCTAGCTCCTAAAGTTTACCAACACTGACACAAGAGGAAATCATTTAAGGTCATCATGTCTGCCCTTGGCATTCTCGGAACGCCCTGGCCTCAGAATGCAGCCTCTGTAGTCCATGGTAACCTGCGGAGAGGGGGCGGGGCTGAGGGAGGTTGGAACACTGCCCTCACTGAGGGAGTGTGTGTGGCCATCTCTGCTGTGACTGAACAAAGGGCAGGGGAGCAGGGGGCCCAGGGCAGGGCCCTCAGAGCCCGGCAGGCCCAGTGGAGTGTCACAAGCTTTTAGGCCCAGGCCAAAGGGCGCCTTCCTTGTCTGCACAGCTGCCCAAATTCTCACCTTTCCACTCAGGCCGCCCTCTTACTTGAAGTGTGTGTGGAACGTGTCCGCACAGTATACCGCGCTGCACAGCTAAGCATAGGTCTGGGCATCGTAGCTTCCTGCCAGGTGACCGAAGTTCGCAGGCAGATGGGTCCCTGGGACACACGCGGAGAGGCTCCTGCCCGGGTCACAGGCCGCCCACTGCCCCTGCCCCAGATCGGGAGCCGCAAAGCAGCCCTGTCTGAATCCCATGCCTCTAGAGGGAGTATTGGACCAACACTTGTAGAAAACGGGGTCCTTGCGGGCCACTCATTGGAGGGACACAAATAAATCTTTGCCGACTTTCTGCTGAAACTTACGAGCGTTCACACCTAAGCCTCTTACAAGGTCAGCTGTTTAGCTAAACATGAGCTCATGATCTAAATTTACACAATATTGAAGAAAGCAGCTACAAGGGGAGACAATCAGCCAAAACCATCAATACCAGAATTAGATTCCCAAGGCCATCCGTCAGATGTAGGAATAATCGGGTGCAAGGCAGAAAATATACATAAAACTGGAACTGAAACAAGGCACAAGGATGTTTTCAAAGACTGGTAGGATCTCTAAAACATTTTTCAAGGACATGTCATTGATAAAGCTAAATACTCCAAGGTTGTGTAATACAACAGATTAATCATTGAGAAGAGTGAAATTATGCTGTTTTGAAAACTATGGCAGGTCAGATTTTCTGCCTAATTATATAAGAAGATTTCTCTAAAAAATACACATTATTTCAAAGACTTATTGGCTGTGAAATAAGTTAAGGGTATTTCAAATGGCTTGTCTGCAAAGAAAGGTGAGATGTAGGGAATCACAGAAAGTCGAGGGGAAAATAGGTCAATATATACATTGCTGTATGGTGAATTAAGCCTTAGGCCAGCAACAATGGAGAGGACCTGACCCTTAGACACGTACAAGTAAGCTGGAATCTTCAAAAGTTCAAATCTTTATAAGTTAAAAGATTTATTAAAATGAATAACCAAGTGTTTTAATTGACATCAGAAGATGAAAACAATAAACCCTGAGAACATAGAGAAAAGATAAATAAAGATATGAGCAGAACTTAATACAACAGAAAACGTATAAAATTCAGGTGATTTAGTAAGTCCAAAGAATCTTCTTTGAAAAGAATTAAAAGACACACTTTGATTAAGGAAAACCAAAACATAAGTAAAGAATATACAGAAAGAGTCAGGACAATGTTAGAGCAGAGAATATATGAAATGCCAGTAAATTTGAATATTTCTGTCAAGTGGACCATTTCCTAGCTCCTAAAGTTTACCAACACTGACACAAGAGGAAATCATTTAAGGTCATCATGTCTGCCCTTGGCATTCTCGGAACGCCCTGGCCTCAGAATGCAGCCTCTGTAGTCCATGGTAACCTGCGGAGAGGGGGCGGGGCTGAGGGAGGTTGGAACACTGCCCTCACTGAGGGAGTGTGTGTGGCCATCTCTGCTGTGACTGAACAAAGGGCAGGGGAGCGGGGGGCCCAGGGCAGGGCCCTCAGAGCCCGGCAGGCCCAGTGGAGTGTCACAAGCTTTTAGGCCCAGGCCAAAGGGCGCCTTCTTTGTCTGCACAGCTGCCCAAACTCTCACCTTTCCACTCAGGCCGCCCTCTTACTTGAAGTGTGTGTGGAACGTGTCCACGCAGTATACCGCGCTGCACAGCTAAGCATAGGTCTGGGCATCGTAGCTTCCTGCCAGGTGACAGAAGTTCGCAGGCAGATGGGTCCCTGGGACACACGCGGAGAGGCTCCTGCCCGGGTCACAGGCCGCCCACTGCCCCTGCCCCAGATCGGGAGCCGCAAAGCAGCCCTGTCTGAGTCCCCTGCCTCTAGAGGGAGTATTGGACCAACACTTGTAGAAAACGGGGTCCTTGCGGGCCACTCATTGGAGGGACACAAATAAATCTTTGCCGACTTTCTGCTGAAACTTACGAGCGTTCACACCTAAGCCTCTTACAAGGTCAGCTGTTTAGCTAAACATGAGCTCATGATCTAAATTTACACAATATTGAAGAAAGCAGCTACAAGGGGAGACAATCAGCCAAAACCATCAATACCAGAATTAGATTCCCAAGGCCATCCATCAGATGTAGGAATAATCGGGTGCAAGGCAGAAAATATACATAAAACTGGAACTGAAACAAGGCACGAGGATGTTTTCAAAGACTGGTAGGATCTCTAAAACATTTTTCAAGGACATGTCATTGATAAAGCTAAATACTCCAAGGTTGTGTAATACAACAGATTAATCATTGAGAAGAGTGAAATTATGCTGTTTTGAAAACTATGGCAGGTCAGATTTTCTGCCTAATTATATAAGAAGATTTCTCTAAAAAATACACATTATTTCAAAGACTTATTGGCTGTGAAATAAGTTAAGGGTATTTCAAATGGCTTGTCTGCAAAGAAAGGTGAGATGTAGGGAATCACAGAAAGTCGAGGGGAAAATAGGTCAATATATACATTGCTGTATGGTGAATTAAGCCTTAGGCCAGCAACAATGGAGAGGACCTGACCCTTAGACACGTACAAGTAAGCTGGAATCTTCAAAAGTTCAAATCTTTATAAGTTAAAAGATTTATTAAAATGAATAACCAAGTGTTTTAATTGACATCAGAAGATGAAAACAATAAACCCTGAGAACATAGAGAAAAGATAAATAAAGATATGAGCAGAACTTAATACAACAGAAAACGTATAAAATTCAGGTGATTTAGTAAGTCCAAAGAATCTTCTTTGAAAAGAATTAAAAGACACACTTTGATTAAGGAAAACCAAAACATAAGTAAAGAATATACAGAAAGAGTCAGGACAATGTTAGAGCAGAGAATATATGAAATGCCAGTAAATTTGAATATTTCTGTCAAGTGGACCATTTCCTAGCTCCTAAAGTTTACCAACACTGACACAAGAGGAAATCATTTAAGGTCATCATGTCTGCCCTTGGCATTCTCGGAACGCCCTGGCCTCAGAATGCAGCCTCTGTAGTCCATGGTAACCTGCGGAGAGGGGGCGGGGCTGAGGGAGGTTGGAACACTGCCCTCACTGAGGGAGTGTGTGTGGCCATCTCTGCTGTGACTGAACAAAGGGCAGGGGAGCAGGGGGCCCAGGGCAGGGCCCTCAGAGCCCGGCAGGCCCAGTGGAGTGTCACAAGCTTTTAGGCCCAGGCCAAAGGGCGCCTTCTTTGTCTGCACAGCTGCCCAAACTCTCACCTTTCCACTCAGGCCGCCCTCTTACTTGAAGTGTGTGTGGAACGTGTCCGCGCAGTATACCGCGCTGCACAGCTAAGCATAGGTCTGGGCATCGTAGCTTCCTGCCAGGTGACAGAAGTTCGCAGGCAGATGGGTCCCTGGGACACACGCGGAGAGGCTCCTGCCCGGGTCACAGGCCGCCCACTGCCCCTGCCCCAGATCGGGAGCCGCAAAGCAGCCCTGTCTGAGTCCCCTGCCTCTAGAGGGAGTATTGGACCAACACTTGTAGAAAACGGGGTCCTTGCGGGCCACTCATTGGAGGGACACAAATAAATCTTTGCCGACTTTCTGCTGAAACTTACGAGCGTTCACACCTAAGCCTCTTACAAGGTCAGCTGTTTAGCTAAACATGAGCTCATGATCTAAATTTACACAATATTGAAGAAAGCAGCTACAAGGGGAGACAATCAGCCAAAACCATCAATACCAGAATTAGATTCCCAAGGCCATCCATCAGATGTAGGAATAATCGGGTGCAAGGCAGAAAATATACATAAAACTGGAACTGAAACAAGGCACGAGGATGTTTTCAAAGACTGGTAGGATCTCTAAAACATTTTTCAAGGACATGTCATTGATAAAGCTAAATACTCCAAGGTTGTGTAATACAACAGATTAATCATTGAGAAGAGTGAAATTATGCTGTTTTGAAAACTATGGCAGGTCAGATTTTCTGCCTAATTATATAAGAAGATTTCTCTAAAAAATACACATTATTTCAAAGACTTATTGGCTGTGAAATAAGTTAAGGGTATTTCAAATGGCTTGTCTGCAAAGAAAGGTGAGATGTAGGGAATCACAGAAAGTCGAGGGGAAAATAGGTCAATATATACATTGCTGTATGGTGAACTAAGCCTTAGGCCAGCAACAATGGAGAGGACGTGACCCTTAGACACGTACAAGTAAGCTGGAATCTTCAAAAGTTCAAATCTTTATAAGTAAAAAGATTTATTAAAATGAATAACCAAGTGTTTTAATTGACATCAGAAGATGAAAACAATAAACCCTGAGAACATAGAGAAAAGATAAATAAAGATATGAGCAGAACTTAATACAACAGAAAACGTATAAAATTCAGGTGATTTAGTAAGTCCAAAGAATCTTCTTTGAAAAGAATTAATAGACACACTTTGATTAAGGAAAACCAAAACATAAGTAAAGAATATACAGAAAGAGTCAGGACAATGTTAGAGCAGAGAATATATGAAATGCCAGTAAATTTGAACATTTCTGTAAAGTGGACCATTTCCTAGCTCCTAAAGTTTACCAACACTGACACAAGAGGAAACCATTTAAGGTCATCATGTCTGCCCTTGGCATTCTCGGAACGCCCTGGCCTCAGAATGCAGCCTCTGTAGTCCATGGTAACCTGCGGAGAGGGGGCGGGGCTGAGGGAGGTTGGAACACTGCCCTCACTGAGGGAGTGGGTGTGGCCATCTCTGCTGTGACTGAACAAAGGGCAGGGGAGCAGGGGGCCCAGGGCAGGGCCCTCAGAGCCCGGCAGGCCCAGTGGAGTGTCACAAGCTTTTAGGCCCAGGCCAAAGGGCGCCTTCTTTGTCTGCACAGCTGCCCAAATTCTCACCTTTCCACTCAGGCCGCCCTCTTACTTGAAGTGTGTGTGGAACGTGTCCGCGCAGTATACCGCGCTGCACAGCTAAGCATAGGTCTGGGCATCGTAGCTTCCTGCCATGTGACCGACGTTCGCAGGCAGATGGGTCCCTGGGACACACGCGGAGAGGCTCCTGCCCGGGTCACAGGCCGCTCACTGCCCCTGCCCCAGATCGGGAGCCGCAAAGCAGCCCTGTCTGAATCCCATGCCTCTAGAGGGAGTATTGGACCAACACTTGTAGAAAACGGGGTCCTTGCGGGCCACTCATTGGAGGGACACAAATAAATCTTTGCCGACTTTCTGCTGAAACTTACGAGCGTTCACACCTAAGCCTCTTACAAGGTCAGCTGTTTAGCTAAACATGAGCTCATGATCTAAATTTACACAATATTGAAGAAAGCAGCTACAAGGGGAGACAATCAGCCAAAACCATCAATACCAGAATTAGATTCCCAAGGCCATCCATCAGATGTAGGAATAATCGGTTGCAAGGCAGAAAATATACATAAAACTGGAACTGAAACAAGGCACAAGGATGTTTTCAAAGACTGGTAGGATCTCTAAAACATTTTTCAAGGACATGTCATTGATAAAGCTAAATACTCCAAGGTTGTGTAATACAACAGATTAATCATTGAGAAGAGTGAAATTATGCTGTTTTGAAAACTATGGCAGGTCAGATTTTCTGCCTAATTATATAAGAAGATTTCTCTAAAAAATACACATTATTTCAAAGACTTATTGGCTGTGAAATAAGTTAAGGGTATTTCAAATGGCTTGTCTGCAAAGAAAGGTGAGATGTAGGGAATCACAGAAAGTCGAGGGGAAAATAGGTCAATATATACATTGCTGTATGGTGAACTAAGCCTTAGGCCAGCAACAATGGAGAGGACGTGACCCTTAGACACGTACAAGTAAGCTGGAATCTTCAAAAGTTCAAATCTTTATAAGTAAAAAGATTTATTAAAATGAATAACCAAGTGTTTTAATTGACATCAGAAGATGAAAACAATAAACCCTGAGAACATAGAGAAAAGATAAATAAAGATATGAGCAGAACTTAATACAACAGAAAACGTATAAAATTCAGGTGATTTAGTAAGTCCAAAGAATCTTCTTTGAAAAGAATTAATAGACACACTTTGATTAAGGAAAACCAAAACATAAGTAAAGAATATACAGAAAGAGTCAGGACAATGTTAGAGCAGAGAATATATGAAATGCCAGTAAATTTGAACATTTCTGTCAAGTGGACCATTTCCTAGCTCCTAAAGTTTACCAACACTGACACAAGAGGAAATCATTTAAGGTCATCATGTCTGCCCTTGGCATTCTCGGAACGCCCTGGCCTCAGAATGCAGCCTCTGTAGTCCATGGTAACCTGCGGAGAGGGGGCGGGGCTGAGGGAGGTTGGAACACTGCCCTCACTGAGGGAGTGGGTGTGGCCATCTCTGCTGTGACTGAACAAAGGGCAGGGGAGCAGGGGGCCCAGGGCAGGGCCCTCAGAGCCCGGCAGGCCCAGTGGAGTGTCACAAGCTTTTAGGCCCAGGCCAAAGGGCGCCTTCTTTGTCTGCACAGCTGCCCAAACTCTCACCTTTCCACTCAGGCCGCCCTCTTACTTGAAGTGTGTGTGGAACGTGTCCGCGCAGTATACCGCGCTGCACAGCTAAGCATAGGTCTGGGCATCGTAGCTTCCTGCCAGGTGACAGAAGTTCGCAGGCAGATGGGTCCCTGGGACACACGCGGAGAGGCTCCTGCCCGGGTCACAGGCCGCCCACTGCCCCTGCCCCAGATCGGGAGCCGCAAAGCAGCCCTGTCTGAGTCCCCTGCCTCTAGAGGGAGTATTGGACCAACACTTGTAGAAAACGGGGTCCTTGCGGGCCACTCATTGGAGGGACACAAATAAATCTTTGCCGACTTTCTGCTGAAACTTACGAGCGTTCACACCTAAGCCTCTTACAAGGTCAGCTGTTTAGCTAAACATGAGCTCATGATCTAAATTTACACAATATTGAAGAAAGCAGCTACAAGGGGAGACAATCAGCCAAAACCATCAATACCAGAATTAGATTCCCAAGGCCATCCATCAGATGTAGGAATAATCGGGTGCAAGGCAGAAAATATACATAAAACTGGAACTGAAACAAGGCACGAGGATGTTTTCAAAGACTGGTAGGATCTCTAAAACATTTTTCAAGGACATGTCATTGATAAAGCTAAATACTCCAAGGTTGTGTAATACAACAGATTAATCATTGAGAAGAGTGAAATTATGCTGTTTTGAAAACTATGGCAGGTCAGATTTTCTGCCTAATTATATAAGAAGATTTCTCTAAAAAATACACATTATTTCAAAGACTTATTGGCTGTGAAATAAGTTAAGGGTATTTCAAATGGCTTGTCTGCAAAGAAAGGTGAGATGTAGGGAATCACAGAAAGTCGAGGGGAAAATAGGTCAATATATACATTGCTGTATGGTGAATTAAGCCTTAGGCCAGCAACAATGGAGAGGACCTGACCCTTAGACACGTACAAGTAAGCTGGAATCTTCAAAAGTTCAAATCTTTATAAGTTAAAAGATTTATTAAAATGAATAACCAAGTGTTTTAATTGACATCAGAAGATGAAAACAATAAACCCTGAGAACATAGAGAAAAGATAAATAAAGATATGAGCAGAACTTAATACAACAGAAAACGTATAAAATTCAGGTGATTTAGTAAGTCCAAAGAATCTTCTTTGAAAAGAATTAAAAGACACACTTTGATTAAGGAAAACCAAAACATAAGTAAAGAATATACAGAAAGAGTCAGGACAATGTTAGAGCAGAGAATATATGAAATGCCAGTAAATTTGAATATTTCTGTCAAGTGGACCATTTCCTAGCTCCTAAAGTTTACCAACACTGACACAAGAGGAAATCATTTAAGGTCATCATGTCTGCCCTTGGCATTCTCGGAACGCCCTGGCCTCAGAATGCAGCCTCTGTAGTCCATGGTAACCTGCGGAGAGGGGGCGGGGCTGAGGGAGGTTGGAACACTGCCCTCACTGAGGGAGTGTGTGTGGCCATCTCTGCTGTGACTGAACAAAGGGCAGGGGAGCAGGGGGCCCAGGGCAGGGCCCTCAGAGCCCGGCAGGCCCAGTGGAGTGTCACAAGCTTTTAGGCCCAGGCCAAAGGGCGCCTTCTTTGTCTGCACAGCTGCCCAAACTCTCACCTTTCCACTCAGGCCGCCCTCTTACTTGAAGTGTGTGTGGAACGTGTCCGCGCAGTATACCGCGCTGCACAGCTAAGCATAGGTCTGGGCATCGTAGCTTCCTGCCAGGTGACAGAAGTTCGCAGGCAGATGGGTCCCTGGGACACACGCGGAGAGGCTCCTGCCCGGGTCACAGGCCGCCCACTGCCCCTGCCCCAGATCGGGAGCCGCAATGCAGCCCTGTCTGAGTCCCCTGCCTCTAGAGGGAGTATTGGACCAACACTTGTAGAAAACGGGGTCCTTGCGGGCCACTCATTGGAGGGACACAAATAAATCTTTGCCGACTTTCTGCTGAAACTTACGAGCGTTCACACCTAAGCCTCTTACAAGGTCAGCTGTTTAGCTAAACATGAGCTCATGATCTAAATTTACACAATATTGAAGAAAGCAGCTACAAGGGGAGACAATCAGCCAAAACCATCAATACCAGAATTAGATTCCCAAGGCCATCCATCAGATGTAGGAATAATCGGGTGCAAGGCAGAAAATATACATAAAACTGGAACTGAAACAAGGCACGAGGATGTTTTCAAAGACTGGTAGGATCTCTAAAACATTTTTCAAGGACATGTCATTGATAAAGCTAAATACTCCAAGGTTGTGTAATACAACAGATTAATCATTGAGAAGAGTGAAATTATGCTGTTTTGAAAACTATGGCAGGTCAGATTTTCTGCCTAATTATATAAGAAGATTTCTCTAAAAAATACACATTATTTCAAAGACTTATTGGCTGTGAAATAAGTTAAGGGTATTTCAAATGGCTTGTCTGCAAAGAAAGGTGAGATGTAGGGAATCACAGAAAGTCGAGGGGAAAATAGGTCAATATATACATTGCTGTATGGTGAACTAAGCCTTAGGCCAGCAACAATGGAGAGGACGTGACCCTTAGACACGTACAAGTAAGCTGGAATCTTCAAAAGTTCAAATCTTTATAAGTAAAAAGATTTATTAAAATGAATAACCAAGTGTTTTAATTGACATCAGAAGATGAAAACAATAAACCCTGAGAACATAGAGAAAAGATAAATAAAGATATGAGCAGAACTTAATACAACAGAAAACGTATAAAATTCAGGTGATTTAGTAAGTCCAAAGAATCTTCTTTGAAAAGAATTAATAGACACACTTTGATTAAGGAAAACCAAAACATAAGTAAAGAATATACAGAAAGAGTCAGGACAATGTTAGAGCAGAGAATATATGAAATGCCAGTAAATTTGAACATTTCTGTAAAGTGGACCATTTCCTAGCTCCTAAAGTTTACCAACACTGACACAAGAGGAAACCATTTAAGGTCATCATGTCTGCCCTTGGCATTCTCGGAACGCCCTGGCCTCAGAATGCAGCCTCTGTAGTCCATGGGAACCTGCGGAGAGGGGGCGGGGCTGAGGGAGGTTGGAACACTGCCCTCACTGAGGGAGTGGGTGTGGCCATCTCTGCTGTGACTGAACAAAGGGCAGGGGAGCAGGGGGCCCAGGGCAGGGCCCTCAGAGCCCGGCAGGCCCAGTGGAGTGTCACAAGCTTTTAGGCCCAGGCCAAAGGGCGCCTTCTTTGTCTGCACAGCTGCCCAAATTCTCACCTTTCCACTCAGGCCGCCCTCTTACTTGAAGTGTGTGTGGAACGTGTCCGCGCAGTATACCGCGCTGCACAGCTAAGCATAGGTCTGGGCATCGTAGCTTCCTGCCAGGTGACCGACGTTCGCAGGCAGATGGGTCCCTGGGACACACGCGGAGAGGCTCCTGCCCGGGTCACAGGCCGCTCACTGCCCCTGCCCCAGATCGGGAGCCGCAAAGCAGCCCTGTCTGAATCCCATGCCTCTAGAGGGAGTATTGGACCAACACTTGTAGAAAACGGGGTCCTTGCGGGCCACTCATTGGAGGGACACAAATAAATCTTTGCCGACTTTCTGCTGAAACTTACGAGCGTTCACACCTAAGCCTCTTACAAGGTCAGCTGTTTAGCTAAACATGAGCTCATGATCTAAATTTACACAATATTGAAGAAAGCAGCTACAAGGGGAGACAATCAGCCAAAACCATCAATACCAGAATTAGATTCCCAAGGCCATCCATCAGATGTAGGAATAATCGGGTGCAAGGCAGAAAATATACATAAAACTGGAACTGAAACAAGGCACAAGGATGTTTTCAAAGACTGGTAGGATCTCTAAAACATTTTTCAAGGACATGTCATTGATAAAACTAAATACTCCAAGGTTGTGTAATACAACAGATTAATCATTGAGAAGAGTGAAATTATGCTGTTTTGAAAACTATGGCAGGTCAGATTTTCTGCCTAATTATATAAGAAGATTTCTCTAAAAAATACACATTATTTCAAAGACTTATTGGCTGTGAAATAAGTTAAGGGTATTTCAAATGGCTTGTCTGCAAAGAAAGGTGAGATGTAGGGAATCACAGAAAGTCGAGGGGAAAATAGGTCAATATATACATTGCTGTATGGTGAACTAAGCCTTAGGCCAGCAACAATGGAGAGGACGTGACCCTTAGACACGTACAAGTAAGCTGGAATCTTCAAAAGTTCAAATCTTTATAAGTAAAAAGATTTATTAAAATGAATAACCAAGTGTTTTAATTGACATCAGAAGATGAAAACAATAAACCCTGAGAACATAGAGAAAAGATAAATAAAGATATGAGCAGAACTTAATACAACAGAAAACGTATAAAATTCAGGTGATTTAGTAAGTCCAAAGAATCTTCTTTGAAAAGAATTAATAGACACACTTTGATTAAGGAAAACCAAAACATAAGTAAAGAATATACAGAAAGAGTCAGGACAATGTTAGAGCAGAGAATATATGAAATGCCAGTAAATTTGAACATTTCTGTAAAGTGGACCATTTCCTAGCTCCTAAAGTTTACCAACACTGACACAAGAGGAAATCATTTAAGGTCATCATGTCTGCCCTTGGCATTCTCGGAACGCCCTGGCCTCAGAATGCAGCCTCTGTAGTCCATGGTAACCTGCGGAGAGGGGGCGGGGCTGAGGGAGGTTGGAACACTGCCCTCACTGAGGGAGTGGGTGTGGCCATCTCTGCTGTGACTGAACAAAGGGCAGGGGAGCAGGGGGCCCAGGGCAGGGCCCTCAGAGCCCGGCAGGCCCAGTGGAGTGTCACAAGATTTTAGGCCCATGCCAAAGGGCGCCTTCTTGGTCTGCACAGCTGCCCAAACTCTCACCTTTCCACTCAGGCCGCCCTCTTACTTTAAGTGTGTGTGGAACGTGTCCGTGCAGTATACCGCGCTGCACAGCTATGCATAGGTCTGGGCATCGTAGCTTCCTGCAAGGTGACCGAAGTTCGCAGGCAGATGGGTCCCTGGGACACACGCGGAGGGGCTCCTGCCCGGGTCACAGGCCGCCCACTGCCCCTGCCCCAGATCGGGGGCCGCAAAGCAGCCCTGTATGAGTCCCCTGCCTCTAGAGGGAGTATTGGAGCAACACTTGTAGAAAACGGGGTCCTTGCGGGCCACTCATTGGAGGGACACAAATAAATCTTTGCCGACTTTCTGCTGAAACTTACGAGCGTTCACACCTAAGCCTCTTACAAGGTCAGCTGTTTAGCTAAACATGAGCTCATGATCTAAATTTACACAATATTGAAGAAAGCAGCTACAAGGGGAGACAATCAGCCAAAACCATCAATACCAGAATTAGATTCCCAAGGCCATCCATCAGATGTAGGAATAATCGTGTGCAAGGCAGAAAATATACATAAAACAGGAACCGAAACAAGGCACAAGGATGTTTTCAAAGACTGGTAGGATCTCTAAAACATTTTTCAAGGACATGTCATTGATAAAGCTAAATACTCCAAGGTTGTGTAATACAACAGATTAATCATTGAGAAGAGTGAAATTATGCTGTTTTGAAAACTATGCCAGGTCAGATTTTCTGCCTAATTATATAAGAAGATTTCTCTAAAACATACACATTATTTCAAAGACTTATTGGCTGTGAAATAAGTTAAGGGTATTTCAAATGGCTTGTCTGCAAAGAAAGGTGAGATGTAGGGAATCACAGAAAGTGGAGGGGAAAATAGGTCAATATATACATTGCTGTATGGTGAACTAAGCCTTAGGCCAGCAACAATGGAGAGGACCTGACCCTTAGACACGTACAAGTAAGCTGGAATCTTCAAAAGTTCAAATCTTTATAAGTAAAAAGATTTATTAAAATGAATAACCAAGTGTTTTAATTGACATCAGAAGATGAAAACAATAAACCCTGAGAACATAGAGAAAAGATAAATAAAGATATGAGCAGAACTTAATACAACAGAAAACGTATAAAATTCAGGTGATTGAGTAAGTCCAAAGAATTTTCTATGAAAAGATTTAAAAGACACACTTTGAATAAGGAAAACCAAAACATAAGTAAAGAATATACAGAAAGAGTCAGGACAATGTTAGAGCAGAGAATATATGAAATGCCAGTAAATTTGAACATTTCTGTAAAGTGGACCATTTCCTAGCTCCTAAAGTTTACCAACACTGACACAAGAGGAAATCATTTAAGGTCATCATGTCTGCCCTTGGCATTCTCGGAACGCCCTGGCCTCAGAATGCAGCCTCTGTAGTCCATGGTAACCTGCGGAGAGGGGGCGGGGCTGAGGGAGGTTGGAACACTGCCCTCACTGAGGGAGTGGGTGTGGCCATCTCTGCTGTGACTGAACAAAGGGCAGGGGAGCAGGGGGCCCAGGCCAGGGCCCTCAGAGCCCGGCAGGCCCAGTGGAGTGTCACAAGATTTTAGGCCCAGGCCAAAGGGTGCCTTCTTTGTCTGCACAGCTGCCCAAACTCTCACCTTTCCACTCAGGCCGCCCTCTTACTTGAAGTGTGTGTGGAACGTGTCTGCGCAGTACACCGCGCTGCACAGCTAAGCATAGTTCTGGGCATCGTAGATTCATGCAAGGTGACCGAAGTTCGCAGGCAGATGGGACCCTGGGACACACGCGGAGGGGCTCCTGCCCGGGTCACACTCCGCCCACTGCCCCTGCCCCAGATCGGGGGCCGCAAAGCAGCCCTGTCTGAGTCCCCTGCCTCTAGAGGGAGTCTTGGACCAACACTTGTAGAAAACGGGGCCCTTGCGGGCCACTCGTTGGAGGGACACAAATAAATCTTTGCCGACTTTTTGCTGAAACTTACGAGCGTTCATACCTAAGCCTCTTAAAAGGTCAGCTGTTTAGCTAAACATGAGCTCATGATCTAAATTTACACAATAATGAAGAAAGCAGCTACAAGGGGAGACAATCAGCCAAAACCATCAATACCAGAATTAGATTCCCAAGGCCATCCATCAGATGAAGGAATAATCGGGTGCAAGGCAGAAAATATACATAAAACTGGAACTGAAACAAGGCACAAGGATGTTTTAGAAGACTGGTAGGATCTCTAAAACATTTTTCAAGGACATGTCATTGATAAAGCTAAATACTCCAAGGTTGTGTAATACAACAGATTAATCATTGAGAAGAGTGAAATTATACTGTTTTGAAACTATGGCAGGTCAGATTTTCTGCCTAATTATAAAAGAAGATTTTTCTAAAAAATACATATTATTTCAAAGACTTATTGGCTGTGAAATAAGTTAAGGGTGTTTCAAATGGCTTGTCTGCAAAGAAAGGTGAGATGTAGGGAATCACAGAAAGTCGAGGGGAAAATAGGTCAATATATACATTGCTGTATGATGAACTAAGCCTTAGGCCAGCAACAATGGAGAGGACCTGACCCTTAGACACGTACAAGTAAGCTGGAATCTTCAAAAGTTCAAATCTTTATAAGGAAAAAGATTTATTAAAATGAATAACCAAGTGTTTTAATTGACATCAGAAGATGAAAACAATAAACCCTGAGAACATAGAGAAAAGATAAATAAAGATATGAGCAGAACTTAATACAACAGAAAACGTATAAAATTGAGGTGATTTAGTAAGTCCAAAGAATCTTCTTTGAAAAGAATTAAAAGACACAATTTGATTAAGGAAAACCAAAACATAAGTAAAGAATATACAGAAAGAGTCAGGACAATGTTAGAGCAGAGAATATATGAAATGCCAGTAAATTTGAACATTTCTGTCAAGTGGACCATTTCCTAGCTCCTAAAGTTTACCAACACTGACACAAGAGGAAATCATTTAAGGTCATCATGTCTGCCCTTGGCATTCTCGGAACGCCCTGGCCTCAGAATGCAGCCTCTGTAGTCCATGGTAACCTGCGGAGAGGGGGCGGGGCTGAGGGAGGTTGGAACACTGCCCTCACTGAGGGAGTGGGTGTGGCCATCTCTGCTGTGACTGAACAAAGGGCAGGGGAGCAGGGGGCCCAGGCCAGGGCCCTCAGAGCCCGGCAGGCCCAGTGGAGTGTCACAAGCTTTTAGGCCCAGGCCAAAGGGCGCCTTCTTTGTCTGCACAGCTGCCCAAACTCTCACCTTTCCACTCAGGCCGCCCTCTTACTTGAAGTGTGTGTGGAACGTGTCCGCGCAGTACACCGCGCTGCACAGCTAAGCATAGTTCTGGGCATCGTAGCTTCCTGCCAGGTGACCGAAGTTCGCAGGCAGATGGGTCCCTGGGACACACGCGGAGAGGCTCCGGCCCGGGTCACAGGCCGCCCATGGCCCCTGCCACAGATCGGGGGCCGCAAAGCAGCCCTGTCTGAGTCCCCTGCCTCTAGAGGGAGTATTGGACCAACACTTGTAGAAAACGGGGTCCTTGCGGGCCACTCATTGGAGGGACACAAATAAATCTTTGCCGACTTTCTGCTGAAACTTACGAGCGTTCACACCTAAGCCTCTTACAAGGTCAGCTGTTTAGCTAAACATGAGCTCATGATCTAAATTCACACAATATTGAAGAAAGCAGCTACAAGGGGAGACAATCAGCCAAAACCATCAATACCAGAATTAGATTCCCAAGGCCATCCATCAGATGTAGGAATAATCGGGTGCAAGGCAGAAAATATACATAAAACTGGAACTGAAACAAGGCACAAGGATGTTTCCAAAGACTGGTAGGATCTCTCAAACATTTTTCAAGGACATGTCATTGATAAAGCTAAATACTCCAAGGTTGTGTAATACAACAGATTAATCATTGAGAAGAGTGAAATTATGCTGTTTTGAAACTATGGCAGGTCAGATTTTCTGCCTAATTATAAAAGAAGATTTTTCTAAAAAATACATATTATTTCAAAGACTTATTGGCTGTGAAATAAGTTAAGGGTGTTTCAAATGGCTTGTCTGCAAAGAAAGGTGAGATGTAGGGAATCACAGAAAGTCGAGGGGAAAATAGGTCAATATATACATTGCTGTATGGTGAACTAAGCCTTAGGCCAGCAACAATGGAGAGGACCTGACCCTTAGACACGTACAAGTAAGCTGGAATCTTCAAAAGTTCAAATCTTTATAAGTAAAAAGATTTATTAAAATGAATAACCAAGTGTTTTAATTGACATCAGAAGATGAAAACAATAAACCCTGAGAACATGGAGAAAAGATAAATAAAGATATGAGCAGAACTTAATACAACAAAAAACGTATAAAATTCAGGTGATTTAGTAAGTCCAAAGAATCTTTGAAAAGATTTAAAAGACACACTTTGATTAAGGAAAACCAAAACATAAGTAAAGAATATACAGAAAGAGTCAGGACAATGTTAGAGCAGAGAATATATGAAATGCCAGTAAATTTGAACATTTCTGTAAAGTGGACCATTTCCTTTCCTAGCTCCTAAAGTTTACCAACACTGACACAAGAGGAAATCATTTAAGGTCATCATGTCTGCCCTTGGCATTCTCGGAACGCCCTGGCCTCAGAATGCAGCCTCTGTAGTCCATGGTAACCTGCGGAGAGGGGGCGGGGCTGAGGGAGGTTGGAACACTGCCCTCACTGAGGGAGTGGGTGTGGCCATCTCTGCTGTGACTGAACAAAGGGCAGGGGAGCAGGGGGCCCAGGGCAGGGCCCTCAGAGCCCGGCAGGCCCAGTGGAGTGTCACAAGATTTTAGGCCCAGGCCAAAGGGCGCCTTCTTGGTCTGCACAGCTGCCCAAACTCTCACCTTTCCACTCAGGCCGCCCTCTTACTTTAAGTGTGTGTGTAACGTGTCCGTGCAGTATACCGCGCGGCACAGCTATGCATAGGTCTGGGCATCGTAGCTTCCTGCCAGGTGACCGAAGTTCGCAGGCAGATGGGTCCCTGGGACACACGCGGAGAGGCTCCTGCCCGGGTCACAGGCCGCCCACTGCCCCTGCCCCAGATCGGGAGCCGCAAAGCAGCCCTGTCTGAATCCCATGCCTCTAGAGGGAGTATTGGACCAACACTTGTAGAAAACGGGGTCCTTGCGGGCCACTCATTGGAGGGACACAAATAAATCTTTGCCGACTTTCTGCTGAAACTTACGAGCGTTCACACCTAAGCCTCTTACAAGGTCAGCTGTTTAGCTAAACATGAGCTCATGATCTAAATTTACACAATATTGAAGAAAGCAGCTACAAGGGGAGACAATCAGCCAAAACCATCAATACCAGAATTAGATTCCCAAGGCCATCCATCAGATGTAGGAATAATCGGGTGCAAGGCAGAAAATATACATAAAACTGGAACTGAAACAAGGCACAAGGATGTTTTCAAAGACTGGTAGGATCTCTAAAACATTTTTCAAGGACATGTCATTGATAAAGCTAAATACTCCAAGGTTGTGTAATACAACAGATTAATCATTGAGAAGAGTGAAATTATGCTGTTTTGAAAACTATGGCAGGTCAGATTTTCTGCCTAATTATATAAGAAGATTTCTCTAAAAAATACACATTATTTCAAAGACTTATTGGCTGTGAAATAAGTTAAGGGTATTTCAAATGGCTTGTCTGCAAAGAAAGGTGAGATGTAGGGAATCACAGAAAGTCGAGGGGAAAATAGGTCAATATATACATTGCTGTATGGTGAACTAAGCCTTAGGCCAGCAACAATGGAGAGGACCTCACCCTTAGACAGGAACAAGTAAGCTGGAATCTTCAAAAGTTCAAATCTTTATAAGTAAAAAGATTTATTAAAATGAATAACCAAGTGTTTTAATTGACATCAGAAGATGAAAACAATAAACCCTGAGAACATGGAGAAAAGATAAATAAAGATATGAGCAGAACTTAATACAACAGAAAACGTATAAAATTCAGGTGATTTAGTAAGTCCAAAGAATTTTCTTTGAAAAGAATTAAAAGACACACTTTGATTAAGGAAAACCAAAACATAAGTAAAGAATATACAGAAAGAGTCAGGACAATGTTAGAGCAGAGAATATATGAAATGCCAGTAAATTTGAACATTTCTGTAAAGTGGACCATTTCCTAGCTCCTAAAGTTTACCAACACTGACACAAGAGGAAATCATTTAAGGTCATCATGTCTGCCCTTGGCATTCTCGGAACGCCCTTGCCTCAGAATGCAGCCTCTGTAGTCCATGGTAACCTGCGGAGAGGGGGCTGGGCTGAAGGAGGTTGGAACACTGCCCTCACTGAGGGAGTGGGTGTGGCCATCTCTGCTGTGACTGAACAAAGGGCAGGGGAGCAGGGGGCACAGGCCAGGGCCCTCAGAGCCCGGCAGGCCCAGTGGAGTGTCACAAGTTTTTAGGCCCAGGCCAAAGGGTGCCTTCTTTGTCTGCACAGCTGCCCAAACTCTCACCTTTCCACTCAGGCCGCCCTCTTACTTTAAGTGTGTGTGGAACGTGTCCGTGCAGTATACCGCGCTGCACAGCTATGCATAGGTCTGGGCATCGTAGCTTCCTGCAAGGTGACCGAAGTTCGCAGGCAGATGGGTCCCTGGGACACACGCGGAGGGGCTCCTGCCCGGGTCACAGGCCGCCCACTGCCCCTGCCCCAGATCGGGGGCCGCAAAGCAGCCCTGTATGAGTCCCCTGCCTCTAGAGGGAGTATTGGAGCAACACTTGTAGAAAACGGGGTCCTTGCGGGCCACTCATTGGAGGGACACAAATAAATCTTTGCCGACTTTCTGCTGAAACTTACGAGCGTTCACACCTAAGCCTCTTACAAGGTCAGCTGTTTAGCTAAACATGAGCTCATGATCTAAATTTACACAATATTGAAGAGAGCAGCTACAAGGGGAGACAATCAGCCAAAACCATCAATACCAGAATTAGATTCCCAAGGCCATCCATCAGATGTAGGAATAATCGGGTGCAAGGCAGAAAATATACATAAAACAGGAACCGAAACAAGGCACAAGGATGTTTTCAAAGACTGGTAGGATCTCTAAAACATTTTTCAAGGACATGTCATTGATAAAGCTAAATACTCCAAGGTTGTGTAATACAACAGATTAATCATTGAGAAGAGTGAAATTATGCTGTTTTGAAAACTATGCCAGGTCAGATTTTCTGCCTAATTATATAAGAAAATTTCTCTAAAACATACACATTATTTCAAAGACTTATTGGCTGTGAAATAAGTTAAGGGTATTTCAAATGGCTTGTCTGCAAAGAAAGGTGAGATGTAGGGAATCACAGAAAGTGGAGGGGAAAATAGGTCAATATATACATTGCTGTATGGTGAACTAAGCCTTAGGCCAGCAACAATGGAGAGGACCTGACCCTTAGACACGTACAAGTAAGCTGGAATCTTCAAAAGTTCAAATCTTTATAAGTAAAAAGATTTATTAAAATGAATAACCAAGTGTTTTAATTGACATCAGAAGATGAAAACAATAAACCCTGAGAACATAGAGAAAAGATAAATAAAGATATGAGCAGAACTTAATACAACAGAAAACGTATAAAATTCAGGTGATTGAGTAAGTCCAAAGAATTTTCTATGAAAAGATTTAAAAGACACACTTTGAATAAGGAAAACCAAAACATAAGTAAAGAATATACAGAAAGAGTCAGGACAATGTTAGAGCAGAGAATATATGAAATGCCAGTAAATTTGAACATTTCTGTAAAGTGGACCATTTCCTAGCTCCTAAAGTTTACCAACACTGACACAAGAGGAAATCATTTAAGGTCATCATGTCTGCCCTTGGCATTCTCGGAACGCCCTGGCCTCAGAATGCAGCCTCTGTAGTCCATGGTAACCTGCGGAGAGGGGGCGGGGCTGAGGGAGGTTGGAACACTGCCCTCACTGAGGGAGTGGGTGTGGCCATCTCTGCTGTGACTGAACAAAGGGCAGGGGAGCAGGGGGCCCAGGCCAGGGCCCTCAGAGCCCGGCAGGCCCAGTGGAGTGTCACAAGATTTTAGGCCCAGGCCAAAGGGTGCCTTCTTTGTCTGCACAGCTGCCCAAACTCTCACCTTTCCACTCAGGCCGCCCTCTTACTTGAAGTGTGTGTGGAACGTGTCTGCGCAGTACACCGCGCTGCACAGCTAAGCATAGTTCTGGGCATCGTAGATTCATGCAAGGTGACCGAAGTTCGCAGGCAGATGGGACCCTGGGACACACGCGGAGGGGCTCCTGCCCGGGTCACACTCCGCCCACTGCCCCTGCCCCAGATCGGGGGCCGCAAAGCAGCCCTGTCTGAGTCCCCTGCCTCTAGAGGGAGTATTGGACCAACACTTGTAGAAAACGGGGCCCTTGCGGGCCACTCGTTGGAGGGACACAAATAAATCTTTGCCGACTTTTTGCTGAAACTTACGAGCGTTCATACCTAAGCCTCTTAAAAGGTCAGCTGTTTAGCTAAACATGAGCTCATGATCTAAATTTACACAATAATGAAGAAAGCAGCTACAAGGGGAGACAATCAGCCAAAACCATCAATACCAGAATTAGATTCCCAAGGCCATCCATCAGATGAAGGAATAATCGGGTGCAAGGCAGAAAATATACATAAAACTGGAACTGAAACAAGGCACAAGGATGTTTTAGAAGACTGGTAGGATCTCTAAAACATTTTTCAAGGACATGTCATTGATAAAGCTAAATACTCCAAGGTTGTGTAATACAACAGATTAATCATTGAGAAGAGTGAAATTATACTGTTTTGAAACTATGGCAGGTCAGATTTTCTGCCTAATTATAAAAGAAGATTTTTCTAAAAAATACATATTATTTCAAAGACTTATTGGCTGTGAAATAAGTTAAGGGTGTTTCAAATGGCTTGTCTGCAAAGAAAGGTGAGATGTAGGGAATCACAGAAAGTCGAGGGGAAAATAGGTCAATATATACATTGCTGTATGGTGAACTAAGCCTTAGGCCAGCAACAATGGAGAGGACCTGACCCTTAGACACGTACAAGTAAGCTGGAATCTTCAAAAGTTCAAATCTTTATAAGGAAAAAGATTTATTAAAATGAATAACCAAGTGTTTTAATTGACATCAGAAGATGAAAACAATAAACCCTGAGAACATAGAGAAAAGATAAATAAAGATATGAGCAGAACTTAATACAACAGAAAACGTATAAAATTGAGGTGATTTAGTAAGTCCAAAGAATCTTCTTTGAAAAGAATTAAAAGACACAATTTGATTAAGGAAAACCAAAACATAAGTAAAGAATATACAGAAAGAGTCAGGACAATGTTAGAGCAGAGAATATATGAAATGCCAGTAAATTTGAACATTTCTGTCAAGTGGACCATTTCCTAGCTCCTAAAGTTTACCAACACTGACACAAGAGGAAATCATTTAAGGTCATCATGTCTGCCCTTGGCATTCTCGGAACGCCCTGGCCTCAGAATGCAGCCTCTGTAGTCCATGGTAACCTGCGGAGAGGGGGCGGGGCTGAGGGAGGTTGGAACACTGCCCTCACTGAGGGAGTGGGTGTGGCCATCTCTGCTGTGACTGAACAAAGGGCAGGGGAGCAGGGGGCCCAGGCCAGGGCCCTCAGAGCCCGGCAGGCCCAGTGGAGTGTCACAAGCTTTTAGGCCCAGGCCAAAGGGCGCCTTCTTTGTCTGCACAGCTGCCCAAACTCTCACCTTTCCACTCAGGCCGCCCTCTTACTTGAAGTGTGTGTGGAACGTGTCCGCGCAGTACACCGCGCTGCACAGCTAAGCATAGTTCTGGGCATCGTAGCTTCCTGCCAGGTGACCGAAGTTCGCAGGCAGATGGGTCCCTGGGACACACGCGGAGAGGCTCCGGCCCGGGTCACAGGCCGCCCATGGCCCCTGCCCCAGATCGGGGGCCGCAAAGCAGCCCTGTCTGAGTCCCCTGCCTCTAGAGGGAGTATTGGACCAACACTTGTAGAAAACGGGGTCCTTGCGGGCCACTCATTGGAGGGACACAAATAAATCTTTGCCGACTTTCTGCTGAAACTTACGAGCGTTCACACCTAAGCCTCTTACAAGGTCAGCTGTTTAGCTAAACATGAGCTCATGATCTAAATTTACACAATATTGAAGAAAGCAGCTACAAGGGGAGACAATCAGCCAAAACCATCAATACCAGAATTAGATTCCCAAGGCCATCCATCAGATGTAGGAATAATCGGGTGCAAGGCAGAAAATATACATAAAACTGGAACTGAAACAAGGCACAAGGATGTTTTCAAAGACTGGTAGGATCTCTAAAACATTTTTCAAGGACATGTCATTGATAAAGCTAAATACTCCAAGGTTGTGTAATACAACAGATTAATCATTGAGAAGAGTGAAATTATGCTGTTTTGAAAACTATGGCAGGTCAGATTTTCTGCCTAATTATATAAGAAGATTTCTCTAAAAAATACACATTATTTCAAAGACTTATTGGCTGTGAAATAAGTTAAGGGTATTTCAAATGGCTTGTCTGCAAAGAAAGGTGAGATGTAGGGAATCACAGAAAGTCGAGGGGAAAATAGGTCAATATATACATTGCTGTATGGTGAACTAAGCCTTAGGCCAGCAACAATGGAGAGGACCTGACCCTTAGACACGTACAAGTAAGCTGGAATCTTCAAAAGTTCAAATCTTTATAAGTAAAAAGATTTATTAAAATGAATAACCAAGTGTTTTAATTGACATCAGAAGATGAAAACAATAAACCCTGAGAACATGGAGAAAAGATAAATAAAGATATGAGCAGAACTTAATACAACAAAAAACGTATAAAATTCAGGTGATTTAGTAAGTCCAAAGAATCTTTGAAAAGATTTAAAAGACACACTTTGATTAAGGAAAACCAAAACATAAGTAAAGAATATACAGAAAGAGTCAGGACAATGTTAGAGCAGAGAATATATGAAATGCCAGTAAATTTGAACATTTCTGTAAAGTGGACCATTTCCTAGCTCCTAAAGTTTACCAACACTGACACAAGAGGAAATCATTTAAGGTCATCATGTCTGCCCTTGGCATTCTCGGAACGCCCTGGCCTCAGAATGCAGCCTCTGTAGTCCATGGTAACCTGCGGAGAGGGGGCGGGGCTGAGGGAGGTTGGAACACTGCCCTCACTGAGGGAGTGGGTGTGGCCATCTCTGCTGTGACTGAACAAAGGGCAGGGGAGCAGGGGGCCCAGGGCAGGGCCCTCAGAGCCCGGCAGGCCCAGTGGAGTGTCACAAGATTTTAGGCCCAGGCCAAAGGGCGCCTTCTTGGTCTGCACAGCTGCCCAAACTCTCACCTTTCCACTCAGGCCGCCCTCTTACTTTAAGTGTGTGTGGAACGTGTCCGTGCAGTATACCGCGCGGCACAGCTATGCATAGGTCTGGGCATCGTAGCTTCCTGCCAGGTGACTGAAGTTCGCAGGCAGATGGGTCCCTGGGACACACGCGGAGAGGCTCCTGCCCGGGTCACAGGCCGCCCACTGCCCCTGCCCCAGATCGGGAGCCGCAAAGCAGCCCTGTCTGAATCCCATGCCTCTAGAGGGAGTATTGGACCAACACTTGTAGAAAACGGGGTCCTTGCGGGCCACTCATTGGAGGGACACAAATAAATCTTTGCCGACTTTCTGCTGAAACTTACGAGCGTTCACACCTAAGCCTCTTACAAGGTCAGCTGTTTAGCTAAACATGAGCTCATGATCTAAATTTACACAATATTGAAGAAAGCAGCTACAAGGGGAGACAATCAGCCAAAACCATCAATACCAGAATTAGATTCCCAAGGCCATCCATCAGATGTAGGAATAATCGGGTGCAAGGCAGAAAATATACATAAAACTGGAACTGAAACAAGGCACAAGGATGTTTTCAAAGACTGGTAGGATCTCTAAAACATTTTTCAAGGACATGTCATTGATAAAGCTAAATACTCCAAGGTTGTGTAATACAACAGATTAATCATTGAGAAGAGTGAAATTATGCTGTTTTGAAAACTATGGCAGGTCAGATTTTCTGCCTAATTATATAAGAAGATTTCTCTAAAAAATACACATTATTTCAAAGACTTATTGGCTGTGAAATAAGTTAAGGGTATTTCAAATGGCTTGTCTGCAAAGAAAGGTGAGATGTAGGGAATCACAGAAAGTCGAGGGGAAAATAGGTCAATATATACATTGCTGTATGGTGAACTAAGCCTTAGGCCAGCAACAATGGAGAGGACCTGACCCTTAGACAGGAACAAGTAAGCTGGAATCTTCAAAAGTTCAAATCTTTATAAGTAAAAAGATTTATTAAAATGAATAACCAAGTGTTTTAATTGACATCAGAAGATGAAAACAATAAACCCTGAGAACATGGAGAAAAGATAAATAAAGATATGAGCAGAACTTAATACAACAGAAAACGTATAAAATTCAGGTGATTGAGTAAGTCCAAAGAATTTTCTTTGAAAAGAATTAAAAGACACACTTTGATTAAGGAAAACCAAAACATAAGTAAAGAATATACAGAAAGAGTCAGGACAATGTTAGAGCAGAGAGTATATGAAATGCCAGTAAATTTGAACATTTCTGTAAAGTGGACCATTTCCTAGCTCCTAAAGTTTACCAACACTGACACAAGAGGAAATCATTTAAGGTCATCATGTCTGCCCTTGGCATTCTCGGAACGCCCTGGCCTCAGAATGCAGCCTCTGTAGTCCATGGTAACCTGCGGAGAGGGGGCGGGGCTGAAGGAGGTTGGAACACTGCCCTCACTGAAGGAGTGGGTGTGGCCATCTCTGCTGTGACTGAACAAAGGGCAGGGGAGCAGGGGGCACAGGCCAGGGCCCTCAGAGCCCGGCAGGCCCAGTGGAGTGTCACAAGCTTTTAGGCCCAGGCCAAAGGGCGCCTTCTTTGTCTGCACAGCTGCCCAAACTCTCACCTTTCCACTCAGGCCGCCCTCTTACTTGAAGTGTGTGTGGAACGTGTCCGCGCAGTACACCGCGCTGCACAGCTAAGCATAGTTCTGGGCATCGTAGCTTCCTGCCAGGTGACCGAAGTTCGCAGGCAGATGGGTCCCTGGGACACACGCGGAGAGGCTCCGGCCCGGGTCACAGGCCGCCCATGGCCCCTGCCACAGATCGGGGGCCGCAAAGCAGCCCTGTCTGAGTCCCCTGCCTCTAGAGGGAGTATTGGACCAACACTTGTAGAAAACGGGGTCCTTGCGGGCCACTCATTGGAGGGACACAAATAAATCTTTGCCGACTTTCTGCTGAAACTTACGAGCGTTCACACCTAAGCCTCTTACAAGGTCAGCTGTTTAGCTAAACATGAGCTCATGATCTAAATTCACACAATATTGAAGAAAGCAGCTACAAGGGGAGACAATCAGCCAAAACCATCAATACCAGAATTAGATTCCCAAGGCCATCCATCAGATGTAGGAATAATCGGGTGCAAGGCAGAAAATATACATAAAACTGGAACTGAAACAAGGCACAAGGATGTTTCCAAAGACTGGTAGGATCTCTCAAACATTTTTCAAGGACATGTCATTGATAAAGCTAAATACTCCAAGGTTGTGTAATACAACAGATTAATCATTGAGAAGAGTGAAATTATGCTGTTTTGAAACTATGGCAGGTCAGATTTTCTGCCTAATTATAAAAGAAGATTTTTCTAAAAAATACATATTATTTCAAAGACTTATTGGCTGTGAAATAAGTTAAGGGTGTTTCCAATGGCTTGTCTGCAAAGAAAGGTGAGATGTAGGGAATCACAGAAAGTCGAGGGGAAAATAGGTCAATATATACATTGCTGTATGGTGAACTAAGCCTTAGGCCAGCAACAATGGAGAGGACCTGACCCTTAGACACGTACAAGTAAGCTGGAATCTTCAAAAGTTCAAATCTTTATAAGTAAAAAGATTTATTAAAATGAATAACCAAGTGTTTTAATTGACATCAGAAGATGAAAACAATAAACCCTGAGAACATGGAGAAAAGATAAATAAAGATATGAGCAGAACTTAATACAACAAAAAACGTATAAAATTCAGGTGATTTAGTAAGTCCAAAGAATCTTTGAAAAGATTTAAAAGACACACTTTGATTAAGGAAAACCAAAACATAAGTAAAGAATATACAGAAAGAGTCAGGACAATGTTAGAGCAGAGAATATATGAAATGCCAGTAAATTTGAACATTTCTGTAAAGTGGACCATTTCCTTTCCTAGCTCCTAAAGTTTACCAACACTGACACAAGAGGAAATCATTTAAGGTCATCATGTCTGCCCTTGGCATTCTCGGAACGCCCTGGCCTCAGAATGCAGCCTCTGTAGTCCATGGTAACCTGCGGAGAGGGGGCGGGGCTGAGGGAGGTTGGAACACTGCCCTCACTGAGGGAGTGGGTGTGGCCATCTCTGCTGTGACTGAACAAAGGGCAGGGGAGCAGGGGGCCCAGGGCAGGGCCCTCAGAGCCCGGCAGGCCCAGTGGAGTGTCACAAGATTTTAGGCCCAGGCCAAAGGGCGCCTTCTTGGTCTGCACAGCTGCCCAAACTCTCACCTTTCCACTCAGGCCGCCCTCTTACTTTAAGTGTGTGTGTAACGTGTCCGTGCAGTATACCGCGCGGCACAGCTATGCATAGGTCTGGGCATCGTAGCTTCCTGCCAGGTGACCGAAGTTCGCAGGCAGATGGGTCCCTGGGACACACGCGGAGAGGCTCCTGCCCGGGTCACAGGCCGCCCACTGCCCCTGCCCCAGATCGGGAGCCGCAAAGCAGCCCTGTCTGAATCCCATGCCTCTAGAGGGAGTATTGGACCAACACTTGTAGAAAACGGGGTCCTTGCGGGCCACTCATTGGAGGGACACAAATAAATCTTTGCCGACTTTCTGCTGAAACTTACGAGCGTTCACACCTAAGCCTCTTACAAGGTCAGCTGTTTAGCTAAACATGAGCTCATGATCTAAATTTACACAATATTGAAGAAAGCAGCTACAAGGGGAGACAATCAGCCAAAACCATCAATACCAGAATTAGATTCCCAAGGCCATCCATCAGATGTAGGAATAATCGGGTGCAAGGCAGAAAATATACATAAAACTGGAACTGAAACAAGGCACAAGGATGTTTTCAAAGACTGGTAGGATCTCTAAAACATTTTTCAAGGACATGTCATTGATAAAGCTAAATACTCCAAGGTTGTGTAATACAACAGATTAATCATTGAGAAGAGTGAAATTATGCTGTTTTGAAAACTATGGCAGGTCAGATTTTCTGCCTAATTATATAAGAAGATTTCTCTAAAAAATACACATTATTTCAAAGACTTATTGGCTGTGAAATAAGTTAAGGGTATTTCAAATGGCTTGTCTGCAAAGAAAGGTGAGATGTAGGGAATCACAGAAAGTCGAGGGGAAAATAGGTCAATATATACATTGCTGTATGGTGAACTAAGCCTTAGGCCAGCAACAATGGAGAGGACCTCACCCTTAGACAGGAACAAGTAAGCTGGAATCTTCAAAAGTTCAAATCTTTATAAGTAAAAAGATTTATTAAAATGAATAACCAAGTGTTTTAATTGACATCAGAAGATGAAAACAATAAACCCTGAGAACATGGAGAAAAGATAAATAAAGATATGAGCAGAACTTAATACAACAGAAAACGTATAAAATTCAGGTGATTTAGTAAGTCCAAAGAATTTTCTTTGAAAAGAATTAAAAGACACACTTTGATTAAGGAAAACCAAAACATAAGTAAAGAATATACAGAAAGAGTCAGGACAATGTTAGAGCAGAGAATATATGAAATGCCAGTAAATTTGAACATTTCTGTAAAGTGGACCATTTCCTAGCTCCTAAAGTTTACCAACACTGACACAAGAGGAAATCATTTAAGGTCATCATGTCTGCCCTTGGCATTCTCGGAACGCCCTTGCCTCAGAATGCAGCCTCTGTAGTCCATGGTAACCTGCGGAGAGGGGGCTGGGCTGAAGGAGGTTGGAACACTGCCCTCACTGAGGGAGTGGGTGTGGCCATCTCTGCTGTGACTGAACAAAGGGCAGGGGAGCAGGGGGCACAGGCCAGGGCCCTCAGAGCCCGGCAGGCCCAGTGGAGTGTCACAAGTTTTTAGGCCCAGGCCAAAGGGTGCCTTCTTTGTCTGCACAGCTGCCCAAACTCTCACCTTTCCACTCAGGCCGCCCTCTTACTTTAAGTGTGTGTGGAACGTGTCCGTGCAGTATACCGCGCTGCACAGCTATGCATAGGTCTGGGCATCGTAGCTTCCTGCAAGGTGACCGAAGTTCGCAGGCAGATGGGTCCCTGGGACACACGCGGAGGGGCTCCTGCCCGGGTCACAGGCCGCCCACTGCCCCTGCCCCAGATCGGGGGCCGCAAAGCAGCCCTGTATGAGTCCCCTGCCTCTAGAGGGAGTATTGGAGCAACACTTGTAGAAAACGGGGTCCTTGCGGGCCACTCATTGGAGGGACACAAATAAATCTTTGCCGACTTTCTGCTGAAACTTACGAGCGTTCACACCTAAGCCTCTTACAAGGTCAGCTGTTTAGCTAAACATGAGCTCATGATCTAAATTTACACAATATTGAAGAGAGCAGCTACAAGGGGAGACAATCAGCCAAAACCATCAATACCAGAATTAGATTCCCAAGGCCATCCATCAGATGTAGGAATAATCGGGTGCAAGGCAGAAAATATACATAAAACAGGAACCGAAACAAGGCACAAGGATGTTTTCAAAGACTGGTAGGATCTCTAAAACATTTTTCAAGGACATGTCATTGATAAAGCTAAATACTCCAAGGTTGTGTAATACAACAGATTAATCATTGAGAAGAGTGAAATTATGCTGTTTTGAAAACTATGCCAGGTCAGATTTTCTGCCTAATTATATAAGAAAATTTCTCTAAAACATACACATTATTTCAAAGACTTATTGGCTGTGAAATAAGTTAAGGGTATTTCAAATGGCTTGTCTGCAAAGAAAGGTGAGATGTAGGGAATCACAGAAAGTGGAGGGGAAAATAGGTCAATATATACATTGCTGTATGGTGAACTAAGCCTTAGGCCAGCAACAATGGAGAGGACCTGACCCTTAGACACGTACAAGTAAGCTGGAATCTTCAAAAGTTCAAATCTTTATAAGTAAAAAGATTTATTAAAATGAATAACCAAGTGTTTTAATTGACATCAGAAGATGAAAACAATAAACCCTGAGAACATAGAGAAAAGATAAATAAAGATATGAGCAGAACTTAATACAACAGAAAACGTATAAAATTCAGGTGATTGAGTAAGTCCAAAGAATTTTCTATGAAAAGATTTAAAAGACACACTTTGAATAAGGAAAACCAAAACATAAGTAAAGAATATACAGAAAGAGTCAGGACAATGTTAGAGCAGAGAATATATGAAATGCCAGTAAATTTGAACATTTCTGTAAAGTGGACCATTTCCTAGCTCCTAAAGTTTACCAACACTGACACAAGAGGAAATCATTTAAGGTCATCATGTCTGCCCTTGGCATTCTCGGAACGCCCTGGCCTCAGAATGCAGCCTCTGTAGTCCATGGTAACCTGCGGAGAGGGGGCGGGGCTGAGGGAGGTTGGAACACTGCCCTCACTGAGGGAGTGGGTGTGGCCATCTCTGCTGTGACTGAACAAAGGGCAGGGGAGCAGGGGGCCCAGGCCAGGGCCCTCAGAGCCCGGCAGGCCCAGTGGAGTGTCACAAGATTTTAGGCCCAGGCCAAAGGGTGCCTTCTTTGTCTGCACAGCTGCCCAAACTCTCACCTTTCCACTCAGGCCGCCCTCTTACTTGAAGTGTGTGTGGAACGTGTCTGCGCAGTACACCGCGCTGCACAGCTAAGCATAGTTCTGGGCATCGTAGATTCATGCAAGGTGACCGAAGTTCGCAGGCAGATGGGACCCTGGGACACACGCGGAGGGGCTCCTGCCCGGGTCACACTCCGCCCACTGCCCCTGCCCCAGATCGGGGGCCGCAAAGCAGCCCTGTCTGAGTCCCCTGCCTCTAGAGGGAGTATTGGACCAACACTTGTAGAAAACGGGGCCCTTGCGGGCCACTCGTTGGAGGGACACAAATAAATCTTTGCCGACTTTTTGCTGAAACTTACGAGCGTTCATACCTAAGCCTCTTAAAAGGTCAGCTGTTTAGCTAAACATGAGCTCATGATCTAAATTTACACAATAATGAAGAAAGCAGCTACAAGGGGAGACAATCAGCCAAAACCATCAATACCAGAATTAGATTCCCAAGGCCATCCATCAGATGAAGGAATAATCGGGTGCAAGGCAGAAAATATACATAAAACTGGAACTGAAACAAGGCACAAGGATGTTTTAGAAGACTGGTAGGATCTCTAAAACATTTTTCAAGGACATGTCATTGATAAAGCTAAATACTCCAAGGTTGTGTAATACAACAGATTAATCATTGAGAAGAGTGAAATTATACTGTTTTGAAACTATGGCAGGTCAGATTTTCTGCCTAATTATAAAAGAAGATTTTTCTAAAAAATACATATTATTTCAAAGACTTATTGGCTGTGAAATAAGTTAAGGGTGTTTCAAATGGCTTGTCTGCAAAGAAAGGTGAGATGTAGGGAATCACAGAAAGTCGAGGGGAAAATAGGTCAATATATACATTGCTGTATGGTGAACTAAGCCTTAGGCCAGCAACAATGGAGAGGACCTGACCCTTAGACACGTACAAGTAAGCTGGAATCTTCAAAAGTTCAAATCTTTATAAGGAAAAAGATTTATTAAAATGAATAACCAAGTGTTTTAATTGACATCAGAAGATGAAAACAATAAACCCTGAGAACATAGAGAAAAGATAAATAAAGATATGAGCAGAACTTAATACAACAGAAAACGTATAAAATTGAGGTGATTTAGTAAGTCCAAAGAATCTTCTTTGAAAAGAATTAAAAGACACAATTTGATTAAGGAAAACCAAAACATAAGTAAAGAATATACAGAAAGAGTCAGGACAATGTTAGAGCAGAGAATATATGAAATGCCAGTAAATTTGAACATTTCTGTCAAGTGGACCATTTCCTAGCTCCTAAAGTTTACCAACACTGACACAAGAGGAAATCATTTAAGGTCATCATGTCTGCCCTTGGCATTCTCGGAACGCCCTGGCCTCAGAATGCAGCCTCTGTAGTCCATGGTAACCTGCGGAGAGGGGGCGGGGCTGAGGGAGGTTGGAACACTGCCCTCACTGAGGGAGTGGGTGTGGCCATCTCTGCTGTGACTGAACAAAGGGCAGGGGAGCAGGGGGCCCAGGCCAGGGCCCTCAGAGCCCGGCAGGCCCAGTGGAGTGTCACAAGCTTTTAGGCCCAGGCCAAAGGGCGCCTTCTTTGTCTGCACAGCTGCCCAAACTCTCACCTTTCCACTCAGGCCGCCCTCTTACTTGAAGTGTGTGTGGAACGTGTCCGCGCAGTACACCGCGCTGCACAGCTAAGCATAGTTCTGGGCATCGTAGCTTCCTGCCAGGTGACCGAAGTTCGCAGGCAGATGGGTCCCTGGGACACACGCGGAGAGGCTCCGGCCCGGGTCACAGGCCGCCCATGGCCCCTGCCCCAGATCGGGGGCCGCAAAGCAGCCCTGTCTGAGTCCCCTGCCTCTAGAGGGAGTATTGGACCAACACTTGTAGAAAACGGGGTCCTTGCGGGCCACTCATTGGAGGGACACAAATAAATCTTTGCCGACTTTCTGCTGAAACTTACGAGCGTTCACACCTAAGCCTCTTACAAGGTCAGCTGTTTAGCTAAACATGAGCTCATGATCTAAATTTACACAATATTGAAGAAAGCAGCTACAAGGGGAGACAATCAGCCAAAACCATCAATACCAGAATTAGATTCCCAAGGCCATCCATCAGATGTAGGAATAATCGGGTGCAAGGCAGAAAATATACATAAAACTGGAACTGAAACAAGGCACAAGGATGTTTTCAAAGACTGGTAGGATCTCTAAAACATTTTTCAAGGACATGTCATTGATAAAGCTAAATACTCCAAGGTTGTGTAATACAACAGATTAATCATTGAGAAGAGTGAAATTATGCTGTTTTGAAAACTATGGCAGGTCAGATTTTCTGCCTAATTATATAAGAAGATTTCTCTAAAAAATACACATTATTTCAAAGACTTATTGGCTGTGAAATAAGTTAAGGGTATTTCAAATGGCTTGTCTGCAAAGAAAGGTGAGATGTAGGGAATCACAGAAAGTCGAGGGGAAAATAGGTCAATATATACATTGCTGTATGGTGAACTAAGCCTTAGGCCAGCAACAATGGAGAGGACCTGACCCTTAGACACGTACAAGTAAGCTGGAATCTTCAAAAGTTCAAATCTTTATAAGTAAAAAGATTTATTAAAATGAATAACCAAGTGTTTTAATTGACATCAGAAGATGAAAACAATAAACCCTGAGAACATGGAGAAAAGATAAATAAAGATATGAGCAGAACTTAATACAACAAAAAACGTATAAAATTCAGGTGATTTAGTAAGTCCAAAGAATCTTTGAAAAGATTTAAAAGACACACTTTGATTAAGGAAAACCAAAACATAAGTAAAGAATATACAGAAAGAGTCAGGACAATGTTAGAGCAGAGAATATATGAAATGCCAGTAAATTTGAACATTTCTGTAAAGTGGACCATTTCCTAGCTCCTAAAGTTTACCAACACTGACACAAGAGGAAATCATTTAAGGTCATCATGTCTGCCCTTGGCATTCTCGGAACGCCCTGGCCTCAGAATGCAGCCTCTGTAGTCCATGGTAACCTGCGGAGAGGGGGCGGGGCTGAGGGAGGTTGGAACACTGCCCTCACTGAGGGAGTGGGTGTGGCCATCTCTGCTGTGACTGAACAAAGGGCAGGGGAGCAGGGGGCCCAGGGCAGGGCCCTCAGAGCCCGGCAGGCCCAGTGGAGTGTCACAAGATTTTAGGCCCAGGCCAAAGGGCGCCTTCTTGGTCTGCACAGCTGCCCAAACTCTCACCTTTCCACTCAGGCCGCCCTCTTACTTTAAGTGTGTGTGGAACGTGTCCGTGCAGTATACCGCGCGGCACAGCTATGCATAGGTCTGGGCATCGTAGCTTCCTGCCAGGTGACTGAAGTTCGCAGGCAGATGGGTCCCTGGGACACACGCGGAGAGGCTCCTGCCCGGGTCACAGGCCGCCCACTGCCCCTGCCCCAGATCGGGAGCCGCAAAGCAGCCCTGTCTGAATCCCATGCCTCTAGAGGGAGTATTGGACCAACACTTGTAGAAAACGGGGTCCTTGCGGGCCACTCATTGGAGGGACACAAATAAATCTTTGCCGACTTTCTGCTGAAACTTACAAGCGTTCACACCTAAGCCTCTTACAAGGTCAGCTGTTTAGCTAAACATGAGCTCATGATCTAAATTTACACAATATTGAAGAAAGCAGCTACAAGGGGAGACAATCAGCCAAAACCATCAATACCAGAATTAGATTCCCAAGGCCATCCATCAGATGTAGGAATAATCGGGTGCAAGGCAGAAAATATACATAAAACTGGAACTGAAACAAGGCACAAGGATGTTTTCAAAGACTGGTAGGATCTCTAAAACATTTTTCAAGGACATGTCATTGATAAAGCTAAATACTCCAAGGTTGTGTAATACAACAGATTAATCATTGAGAAGAGTGAAATTATGCTGTTTTGAAAACTATGGCAGGTCAGATTTTCTGCCTAATTATATAAGAAGATTTCTCTAAAAAATACACATTATTTCAAAGACTTATTGGCTGTGAAATAAGTTAAGGGTATTTCAAATGGCTTGTCTGCAAAGAAAGGTGAGATGTAGGGAATCACAGAAAGTCGAGGGGAAAATAGGTCAATATATACATTGCTGTATGGTGAACTAAGCCTTAGGCCAGCAACAATGGAGAGGACCTGACCCTTAGACAGGAACAAGTAAGCTGGAATCTTCAAAAGTTCAAATCTTTATAAGTAAAAAGATTTATTAAAATGAATAACCAAGTGTTTTAATTGACATCAGAAGATGAAAACAATAAACCCTGAGAACATGGAGAAAAGATAAATAAAGATATGAGCAGAACTTAATACAACAGAAAACGTATAAAATTCAGGTGATTGAGTAAGTCCAAAGAATTTTCTTTGAAAAGAATTAAAAGACACACTTTGATTAAGGAAAACCAAAACATAAGTAAAGAATATACAGAAAGAGTCAGGACAATGTTAGAGCAGAGAGTATATGAAATGCCAGTAAATTTGAACATTTCTGTAAAGTGGACCATTTCCTAGCTCCTAAAGTTTACCAACACTGACACAAGAGGAAATCATTTAAGGTCATCATGTCTGCCCTTGGCATTCTCGGAACGCCCTGGCCTCAGAATGCAGCCTCTGTAGTCCATGGTAACCTGCGGAGAGGGGGCGGGGCTGAAGGAGGTTGGAACACTGCCCTCACTGAAGGAGTGGGTGTGGCCATCTCTGCTGTGACTGAACAAAGGGCAGGGGAGCAGGGGGCACAGGCCAGGGCCCTCAGAGCCCGGCAGGCCCAGTGGAGTGTCACAAGTTTTTAGGCCCAGGCCAAAGGGTGCCTTCTTTGTCTGCACAGCTGCCCAAACTCTCACCTTTCCACTCAGGCCGCCCTCTTACTTGAAGTGTGTGTGGAACGTGTCTGCGCAGTACACCGCGCTGCACAGCTAAGCATAGTTCTGGGCATCGTAGATTCATGCAAGGTGACCGAAGTTCGCAGGCAGATGGGACCCTGGGACACACGCGGAGGGGCTCCTGCTCGGGTCACACTCCGCCCACTGCCCCTGCTCCAGATCGGGGGCCGCAAAGCAGCCCTGTCTGAGTCCCCTGCCTCTAGAGGGAGTATTGGACCAACACTTGTAGAAAACGGGGCCCTTGCGGGCCACTCGTTGGAGGGACACAAATAAATCTTTGCCGACTTTTTGCTGAAACTTACGAGCGTTCATATCTAAGCCTCTTAAAAGGTCAGCTGTTTAGCTAAACATGAGCTCATGATCTAAATTTACACAATAATGAAGAAAGCAGCTACAAGGGGAGACAATCAGCCAAAACCATCAATACCAGAATTAGATTCCCAAGGCCATCCATCAGATGAAGGAATAATCGGGTGCAAGGCAGAAAATATACATAAAACTGGAACTGAAACAAGTCACAAGGATGTTTTAGAAGACTGGTAGGATCTCTAAAACATTTTTCAAGGACATGTCATTGATAAAGCTAAATACTCCAAGGTTGTGTAATACAACAGATTAATCATTGAGAAGAGTGAAATTATGCTGTTTTGAAACTATGGCAGGTCAGATTTTCTGCCTAATTATAAAAGAAGATTTTTCTAAAAAATACACATTATTTCAAAGACTTATTGGCTGTGAAATAAGTTAAGGGTATTTCAAATGGCTTGTCTGCAAAGAAAGGTGAGATGTAGGGAATCACAGAAAGTCGAGGGGAAAATAGGTCAATATATACATTGCTGTATGGTGAACTAAGCCTTAGTCCAGCAACAATGGAGAGGACCTGACCCTTAGACACGTACAAGTAAGCTGGAATCTTCAAAAGTTCAAATCTTTATAAGTAAAAAGATTTATTAAAATGAATAACCAAGTGTTTTAATTGACATCAGAAGATGAAAACAATAAACCCTGAGAACATAGAGAAAAGATAAATAAAGATATGAGCAGAACTTAATACAACAGAAAACGTATAAAATTCAGGTGATTGAGTAAGTCCAAAGAATTTTCTATGAAAAGGTTTAAAAGACACACTTTGATTAAAGAAAATCAAAACATAAGTAAAGAATATACAGAAAGAGTCAGGACAATGTTAGAGCAGAGAATATATGAAATGCCAGTAAATTTGAACATTTTTGTAAAGTGGACCATTTCCTAGCTCCTAAAGTTTACCAACACTGACACAAGAGGAAATCATTTAAGGTCATCATGTCTGCCCTTGGCATTCTCGGAACGCCCTGGCCTCAGAATGCAGCCTCTGTAGTCCATGGTAACCTGCGGAGAGGGGGCGGGGCTGAGGGAGGTTGGAACACTGCCCTCACTGAGGGAGTGGGTGTGGCCATCTCTGCTGTGACTGAACAAAGGGCAGGGGAGCAGGGGGCCCAGGGCAGGGCCCTCAGAGCCCGGCAGGCCCAGTGGAGTGTCACAAGCTTTTAGGCCCAGGCCAAAGGGTGCCTGCTTTGTCTGCACAGCTGCCCAAACTCTCACCTTTCCACTCAGGCCGCCCTCTTACTTGAAGTGTGTGTGGAACGTGTCCGTGCAGTACACCGCGCTGCACAGCTAAGCATAGGTCTGGGCATCGTAGCTTCCTGCCAGGTGACCGAAGTTCGCAGGCAGATGGGTCCCTGGGACACACGCGGAGAGGCTCCGGCCCGGGTCACAGGCCGCCCACTGCCCCTGCCCCAGATCGGGGGCCGCAAAGCAGCCCTGTCTGAGTCCCCTGCCTCTAGAGGGAGTATTGGACCAACACTTGTAGAAAACGGGGTCCTTGCGGGCCACTCGTTGGAGGGACACAAATAAATCTTTGCCGACTTTCTGCTGAAACTTACGAGCGTTCACACCTAAGCCTCTTACAAGGTCAGCTGTTTAGCTAAACATGAGCTCATGATCTAAATTTACACAATATTGAAGAAAGCAGCTACAAGGGGAGACAATCAGCCAAAACCATCAATACCAGAATTAGATTCCCAAGGCCATCCATCAGATGTAGGAATAATCGGGTGCAAGGCAGAAAATATACATAAAACTGGAACTGAAACAAGGCACAAGGATGTTTTCAAAGACTGGTAGGATCTCTAAAACATTTTTCAAGGACATGTCATTGATAAAGCTAAATACTCCAAGGTTGTGTAATACAACAGATTAATCATTGAGAAGAGTGAAATTATGCTGTTTTGAAAACTATGGCAGGTCAGATTTTCTGCCTAATTATATAAGAAGATTTCTCTAAAAAATACACATTATTTCAAAGACTTATTGGCTGTGAAATAAGTTAAGGGTATTTCAAATGGCTTGTCTGCAAAGAAAGGTGAGATGTAGGGAATCACAGAAAGTCGAGGGGAAAATAGGTCAATATATACATTGCTGTATGGTGAACTAAGCCTTAGGCCAGCAACAATGGAGAGGACCTGACCCTTAGACACGTACAAGTAAGCTGGAATCTTCAAAAGTTCAAATCTTTATAAGTAAAAAGATTTATTAAAATGAATAACCAAGTGTTTTAATTGACATCAGAAGATGAAAACAATAAACCCTGAGAACATGGAGAAAAGATAAATAAAGATATGAGCAGAACTTAATACAACAAAAAACGTATAAAATTCAGGTGATTTAGTAAGTCCAAAGAATCTTTGAAAAGATTTAAAAGACACACTTTGATTAAGGAAAACCAAAACATAAGTAAAGAATATACAGAAAGAGTCAGGACAATGTTAGAGCAGAGAATATATGAAATTCCAGTAAATTTGAACATTTCTGTAAAGTGGACCATTTCCTAGCTCCTAAAGTTTACCAACACTGACACAAGAGGAAATCATTTAAGGTCATCATGTCTTCCCTTGGCATTCTCGGAACGCCCTGGCCTCAGAATGCAGCCTCTGTAGTCCATGGTAACCTGCGGAGAGGGGGCGGGGCTGAGGGAGGTTGGAACACTGCCCTCACTGAGGGAGTGGGTGTGGCCATCTCTGCTGTGACTGAACAAAGGGCAGGGGAGCAGGGGGCCCAGGGCAGGGCCCTCAGAGCCCGGCAGGCCCAGTGGAGTGTCACAAGATTTTAGGCCCATGCCAAAGGGCGCCTTCTTGGTCTGCACAGCTGCCCAAACTCTCACCTTTCCACTCAGGCCGCCCTCTTACTTTAAGTGTGTGTGGAACGTGTCCGTGCAGTATACCGCGCGGCACAGCTATGCATAGGTCTGGGCATCGTAGCTTCCTGCCAGGTGACCGAAGTTCGCAGGCAGATGGGTCCCTGGGACACACGCGGAGAGGCTCCTGCCCGGGTCACAGGCCGCCCACTGCCCCTGCCCCAGATCGGGAGCCGCAAAGCAGCCCTGTCTGAATCCCATGCCTCTAGAGGGAGTATTGGACCAACACTTGTAGAAAACGGGGTCCTTGCGGGCCACTCATTGGAGGGACACAAATAAATCTTTGCCGACTTTCTGCTGAAACTTATGAGCGTTCACACCTAAGCCTCTTACAAGGTCAGCTGTTTAGCTAAACATGAGCTCATGATCTAAATTTACACAATATTGAAGAAAGCAGCTACAAGGGGAGACAATCAGCCAAAACCATCAATACCAGAATTAGATTCCCAAGGCCATCCATCAGATGTAGGAATAATCGGGTGCAAGGCAGAAAATATACATAAAACTGGAACTGAAACAAGGCACAAGGATGTTTTCAAAGACTGGTAGGATCTCTAAAACATTTTTCAAGGACATGTCATTGATAAAGCTAAATACTCCAAGGTTGTGTAATACAACAGATTAATCATTGAGAAGAGTGAAATTATGCTGTTTTGAAAACTATGGCAGGTCAGATTTTCTGCCTAATTATATAAGAAGATTTCTCTAAAAAATACACATTATTTCAAAGACTTATTGGCTGTGAAATAAGTTAAGGGTATTTCAAATGGCTTGTCTGCAAAGAAAGGTGAGATGTAGGGAATCACAGAAAGTCGAGGGGAAAATAGGTCAATATATACATTGCTGTATGGTGAACTAAGCCTTAGGCCAGCAACAATGGAGAGGACCTGACCCTTAGACAGGAACAAGTAAGCTGGAATCTTCAAAAGTTCAAATCTTTATAAGTAAAAAGATTTATTAAAATGAATAACCAAGTTTTTTAATTGACATCAGAAGATGAAAACAATAAACCCTGAGAACATGGAGAAAAGATAAATAAAGATATGAGCAGAACTTAATACAACAGAAAACGTATAAAATTCAGGTGATTTAGTAAGTCCAAAGAATTTTCTTTGAAAAGAATTAAAAGACACACTTTGATTAAGGAAAACCAAAACATAAGTAAAGAATATACAGAAAGAGTCAGGACAATGTTAGAGCAGAGAATATATGAAATGCCAGTAAATTTGAACATTTCTGTAAAGTGGACCATTTCCTAGCTCCTAAAGTTTACCAACACTGACACAAGAGGAAATCATTTAAGGTCATCATGTCTGCCCTTGGCATTCTCGGAACGCCCTGGCCTCAGAATGCAGCCTCTGTAGTCCATGGTAACCTGCGGAGAGGGGGCGGGGCTGAAGGAGGTTGGAACACTGCCCTCACTGAGGGAGTGGGTGTGGCCATCTCTGCTGTGACTGAACAAAGGGCAGGGGAGCAGGGGGCACAGGCCAGGGCCCTCAGAGCCCGGCAGGCCCAGTGGAGTGTCACAAGTTTTTAGGCCCAGGCCAAAGGGTGCCTTCTTTGTCTGCACAGCTGCCCAAACTCTCACCTTTCCACTCAGGCCGCCCTCTTACTTTAAGTGTGTGTGGAACGTGTCTGCGCAGTACACCGCGCTGCACAGCTAAGCATAGTTCTGGGCATCGTAGATTCATGCAAGGTGACCGAAGTTCGCAGGCAGATGGGACCCTGGGACACACGCGGAGGGGCTCCTGCCCGGGTCACACTCCGCCCACTGCCCCTGCTCCAGATCGGGGGCCGCAAAGCAGCCCTGTCTGAGTCCCCTGCCTCTAGAGGGAGTATTGGACCAACACTTGTAGAAAACGGGGTCCTTGCGGGCCACTCGTTGGAGGGACACAAATAAATCTTTGCCGACTTTTTGCTGAAACTTACGAGCGTTCATACCTAAGCCTCTTAAAAGGTCAGCTGTTTAGCTAAACATGAGCTCATGATCTAAATTTACACAATAATGAAGAAAGCAGCTACAAGGGGAGACAATCAGCCAAAACCATCAATACCAGAATTAGATTCCCAAGGCCATCCATCAGATGAAGGAATAATCGGGTGCAAGGCAGAAAATATACATAAAACTGGAACTGAAACAAGGCACAAGGATGTTTTAGAAGACTGGTAGGATCTCTAAAACATTTTTCAAGGACATGTCATTGATAAAGCTAAATACTCCAAGGTTGTGTAATACAACAGATTAATCATTGAGAAGAGTGAAATTATGCTGTTTTGAAAACTATGGCAGGTCAGATTTTCTGCCTAATTATAAAAGAAGATTTTTCTAAAAAATACACATTATTTCAAAGACTTATTGGCTGTGAAATAAGTTAAGGGTATTTCAAATGGCTTGTCTGCAAAGAAAGGTGAGATGTAGGGAATCACAGAAAGTCGAGGGGAAAATAGGTCAATATATACATTGCTGTATGGTGAACTAAGCCTTAGTCCAGCAACAATGGAGAGGACCTGACCCTTAGACACGTACAAGTAAGCTGGAATCTTCAAAAGTTCAAATCTTTATAAGTAAAAAGATTTATTAAAATGAATAACAAAGTGTTTTAATTGACATCAGAAGATGAAAACAATAAACCCTGAGAACATAGAGAAAAGATAAATAAAGATATGAGCAGAACTTAATACAACAGAAAACGTATAAAATTCAGGTGATTGAGTAAGTGCAAAGAATTTTCTATGAAAAGATTTAAAAGACACACTTTGATTAAGGAAAACCAAAACATAAGTAAAGAATATACAGAAAGAGTCAGGACAATGTTAGAGCAGAGAATATATGAAATGCCAGTAAATTTGAACATTTCTGTAAAGTGGACCATTTCCTAGCTCCTAAAGTTTACCAACACTGACACAAGAGGAAATCATTTAAGGTCATCATGTCTGCCCTTGGCATTCTCGGAACGCCCTGGCCTCAGAATGCAGCCTCTGTAGTCCATGGTAACCTGCGGAGAGGGGGCGGGGCTGAGGGAGGTTGGAACACTGCCCTCACTGAGGGAGTGGGTGTGGCCATCTCTGCTGTGACTGAACAAAGGGCAGGGGAGCAGGGGGCCCAGGGCAGGGCCCTCAGAGCCCGGCAGGCCCAGTGGAGTGTCACAAGCTTTTAGGCCCAGGCCAAAGGGTGCCTGCTTTGTCTGCACAGCTGCCCAAACTCTCACCTTTCCACTCAGGCCGCCCTCTTACTTGAAGTGTGTGTGGAACATGTCCGCGCAGTATACCGCGCTGCACAGTTAAGCATAGGTCTGGGCATCGTAGCTTCCTGCCAGGTGACCGAAGTTCGCAGGCAGATGGGTCCCTGGGACACACGCGGAGAGGCTCCTGCCCGGGTCACAGGCCGCCCACTGCCCCTGCCCCAGATCGGGAGCCGCAAAGCAGCCCTGTCTGAGTCCCCTGCCTCTAGAGGGAGTATTGGACCAACACTTGTAGAAAACGGGGTCCTTGCGGGCCACTCGTTGGAGGGACACAAATAAATCTTTGCCGACTTTCTGCTGAAACTTACGAGCGTTCACACCTAAGCCTCTTACAAGGTCAGCTGTTTAGCTAAACATGAGCTCATGATCTAAATTTACACAATATTGAAGAAAGCAGCTACAAGGGGAGACAATCAGCCAAAACCATCAATACCAGAATTAGATTCCCAAGGCCATCCATCAGATGTAGGAATAATCGGGTGCAAGGCAGAAAATATACATAAAACTGGAACTGAAACAAGGCACAAGGATGTTTTCAAAGACTGGTAGGATCTCTAAAACATTTTTCAAGGACATGTCATTGATAAAGCTAAATACTCCAAGGTTGTGTAATACAACAGATTAATCATTGAGAAGAGTGAAATTATGCTGTTTTGAAAACTATGGCAGGTCAGATTTTCTGCCTAATTATATAAGAAGATTTCTCTAAAAAATACACATTATTTCAAAGACTTATTGGCTGTGAAATAAGTTAAGGGTATTTCAAATGGCTTGTCTGCAAAGAAAGGTGAGATGTAGGGAATCACAGAAAGTCGAGGGGAAAATAGGTCAATATATACATTGCTGTATGGTGAACTAAGCCTTAGGCCAGCAACAATGGAGAGGACCTGACCCTTAGACACGTACAAGTAAGCTGGAATCTTCAAAAGTTCAAATCTTTATAAGTAAAAAGATTTACTAAAATCAATAACCAAGTGTTTTAATTGACATCAGAAGATGAAAACAATAAACCCTGAGAACATGGAGAAAAGATAAATAAAGATATGAGCAGAACTTAATACAACAGAAAACGTATAAAATTCAGGTGATTTAGTAAGTCCAAAGAATCTTCTTTGAAAAGATTTAAAAGACACACTTTGATAAAGGAAAACCAAAACATAAGTAAAGAATATACAGAAAGAGTCAGGACAATGTTAGAGCAGAGAATATATGAAATGCCAGTAAATTTGAACATTTCTGTAAAGTGGACCATTTCCTAGCTCCTAAAGTTTACCAACACTGACACAAGAGGAAACCATTTAAGGTCATCATGTCTGCCCTTCGCATTCTCGGAAGGCCCTGGCCTCAGAATGCAGCCTCTGTAGTCCATGGTAACCTGCGGAGAGGGGGCGGGGCTGAGGGAGGTTGGAACACTGCCCTCACTGAGGGAGTGGGTGTGGCCATCTCTGCAGTGACTGAACAAAGGGCAGGGGAGCAGGGGGCCCAGGGCAGGGCCCTCAGAGCCCGGCAGGCCCAGTGGAGTGTCACAAGCTTTTAGGCCCAGGCCAAAGGGCGCCTTCTTTGTCTGCACAGCTGCCCAAACTCTCACCTTTCCACTCAGGCCGCCCTCTTAATTTAAGTGTGTGTGGAACGTGTCCGTGCAGTATACCGCGCTGCACAGCTAAGCATAGGTCTGGGCATCGTAGCTTCCTGCCAGGTGACCGAAGTTCGCAGGCAGATGGGTCCCTGGGACACACGCGGAGGGGCTCCTGCCCGGGTCACAGGCCGCCCACTGCCCCTGCCCCAGATCGGGGGCCGCAAAGCAGCCCTGTCTGAGTCCCCTGCCTCTAGAGGGAGTATTGGAGCAACACTTGTAGAAAACGGGGTCCTTGCGGGCCACTCATTGGAGGGACACAAATAAATCTTTGCCGACTTTCTGCTGAAACTTACGAGCGTTCATACCTAAGCCTCTTAAAAGGTCAGCTGTTTAGCTAAACATGAGCTCATGATCTAAATTTACACAATATTGAAGAAAGCAGCTACAAGGGGAGACAATCAGCCAAAACCATCTATACCAGAATTAGATTCCCAAGGCCATCCATCAGATGTAGGAATAATCGGGTGCAAGGCAGAAAATATACATAAAACTGGAACTGAAACAAGGCACGAGGATGTTTTCAAAGACTGGTAGGATCTCTAAAACATTTTTCAAGGACATGTCATTGATAAAGCTAAATACTCCAAGGTTGTGTAATACAACAGATTAATCATTGAGAAGAGTGAAATTATGCTGTTTTGAAAACTATGGCAGGTCAGATTTTCTGCCTAATTATATAAGAAGATTTCTCTAAAAAATACACATTATTTCAAAGACTTATTGGCTGTGAAATAAGTTAAGGGTATTTCAAATGGCTTGTCTGCAAAGAAAGGTGAGATGTAGGGAATCACAGAAAGTCGAGGGGAAAATAGGTCAATATATACATTGCTGTATGGTGAACTAAGCCTTAGGCCAGCAACAATGGAGAGGACGTGACCCTTAGACACGTACAAGTAAGCTGGAATCTTCAAAAGTTCAAATCTTTATAAGTAAAAAGATTTATTAAAATGAATAACCAAGTGTTTTAATTGACATCAGAAGATGAAAACAATAAACCCTGAGAACATAGAGAAAAGATAAATAAAGATATGAGCAGAACTTAATACAACAGAAAACGTATAAAATTCAGGTGATTTAGTAAGTCCAAAGAATCTTCTTTGAAAAGAATTAATAGACACACTTTGATTAAGGAAAACCAAAACATAAGTAAAGAATATACAGAAAGAGTCAGGACAATGTTAGAGCAGAGAATATATGAAATGCCAGTAAATTTGAACATTTCTGTCAAGTGGACCATTTCCTAGCTCCTAAAGTTTACCAACACTGACACAAGAGGAAATCATTTAAGGTCATCATGTCTGCCCTTGGCATTCTCGGAACGCCCTGGCCTCAGAATGCAGCCTCTGTAGTCCATGGTAACCTGCGGAGAGGGGGCGGGGCTGAGGGAGGTTGGAACACTGCCCTCACTGAGGGAGTGTGTGTGGCCATCTCTGCTGTGACTGAACAAAGGGCAGGGGAGCAGGGGGCCCAGGGCAGGGCCCTCATAGCCCGGCAGGCCCAGTGGAGTGTCACAAGCTTTTAGGCCCAGGCCAAAGGGCGCCTTCTTTGTCTGCACAGCTGCCCAAATTCTCACCTTTCCACTCAGGCCGCCCTCTTACTTGAAGTGTGTGTGGAACGTGTCCGCACAGTATACCGCGCTGCACAGCTAAGCATAGGTCTGGGCATCGTAGCTTCCTGCCAGGTGACCGAAGTTCGCAGGCAGATGGGTCCCTGGGACACACGCGGAGGGGCTCTTGCCCGGGTCACAGGCCGCCCACTGCCCCTGCCCCAGATCGGGAGCCGCAAAGCAGCCCTGTCTGAGTCCCCTGCCTCTAGAGGGAGTATTGGACCAACACTTGTAGAAAACGGGGTCCTTGCGGGCCACTCATTGGAGGGACACAAATAAATCTTTGCCGACTTTCTGCTGAAACTTACGAGCGTTCACACCTAAGCCTCTTACAAGGTCAGCTGTTTAGCTAAACATGAGCTCATGATCTAAATTTACACAATATTGAAGAAAGCAGCTACAAGGGGAGACAATCAGCCAAAACCATCAATACCAGAATTAGATTCCCAAGGCCATCCATCAGATGTAGGAATAATCGGGTGCAAGGCAGAAAATATACATAAAACTGGAACTGAAACAAGGCACAAGGATGTTTTCAAAGACTGGTAGGATCTCTAAAACATTTTTCAAGGACATGTCATTGATAAAGCTAAATACTCCAAGGTTGTGTAATACAACAGATTAATCATTGAGAAGAGTGAAATTATGCTGTTTTGAAAACTATGGCAGGTCAGATTTTCTGCCTAATTATATAAGAAGATTTCTCTAAAAAATACACATTATTTCAAAGACTTATTGGCTGTGAAATAAGTTAAGGGTATTTCAAATGGCTTGTCTGCAAAGAAAGGTGAGATGTAGGGAATCACAGAAAGTCGAGGGGAAAATAGGTTAATATATACATTGCTGTATGGTGAACTAAGCCTTAGGCCAGCAACAATGGAGAGGACCTGACCCTTAGACACGTACAAGTAAGCTGGAATCTTCAAAAGTTCAAATCTTTATAAGTAAAAAGATTTATTAAAATGAATAACCAAGTGTTTTAATTGATATCAGAAGATGAAAACAATAAACCCTGAGAACATAGAGAAAAGATAAATAAAGATATGAGCAGAACTTAATACAACAGAAAACGTATAAAATTCAGGTGATTTAGTAAGTCCAAAGAATCTTCTTTGAAAAGAATTAATAGACACTCTTTGATTAAGGAAAACCAAAACATAAGTAAATAATATACAGAAAGAGTCAGGACAATGTTAGAGCAGAGAATATATGAAATGCCAGTAAATTTGAACATTTCTGTAAAGTGGACCATTTCCTAGCTCCTAAAGTTTACCAACACTGACACAAGAGGAAATCATTTAAGGTCATCATGTCTGCCCTTGGCATTCTCGGAACGCCCTGGCCTCAGAATGCAGCCTCTGTAGTCCATGGTAACCTGCGGAGAGGGGGCGGGGCTGAGGGAGGTTGGAACACTGCCCTCACTGAGGGAGTGTGTGTGGCCATCTCTACTGTGACTGAACAAAGGGCAGGGGAGCAGGGGGCCCAGGGCAGGGCCCTCATAGCCCGGCAGGCCCAGTGGAGTGTCACAAGTTTTTAGGCCCAGGCCAAAGGGCGCCTTCTTTGTCTGCACAGCTGCCCAAACTCTCACCTTTCCACTCAGGCCGCCCTCTTACTTGAAGTGTGTGTGGAACGTGTCTGCGCAGTACACCGCGCTGCACAGCTAAGCATAGTTCTGGGCATCGTAGCTTCCTGCAAGGTGACCGAAGTTCGCAGGCAGATGGGACCCTGGGACACACGCGGAGGGGCTCCTGCCCGGGTCACACTCCGCCCACTGCCCCTGCCCCAGATCGGGGGCCGCAAAGCAGCCCTGTCTGAGTCCCCTGCCTCTAGAGGGAGTATTGGACCAACACTTGTAGAAAACGAGGCCATTGCGGGCCACTCGTTGGAGGGACACAAATAAATTTTTGCCGACTTTTTGCTGAAACTTACGAGCGTTCATACCTAAGCCTCTTACAAGGTCAGCTGTTTAGCTAAACATGAGCTCATGATCTAAATTTACACAATATTGAAGAAAGCAGCTACAAGGGGAGACAATCAGCCAAAACCATCAATACCAGAATTAGATTCCCAAGGCCATCCATCAGATGTAGGAATAATCGGGTGCAAGGCAGAAAATATACATAATACTGGAACTGAAACAAGGCACGAGGATGTTTTCAAAGACTGGTAGGATCTCTAAAACATTTTTCAAGGACATGTCATTGATAAAGCTAAATACTCCAAGGTTGTGTAATACAACAGATTAATCATTGAGAAGAGTGAAATTATGCTGTTTTGAAAACTATGGCAGGTCAGATTTTCTGCCTAATTATATAAGAAGATTTCTCTAAAAAATACACATTATTTCAAAGACTTATTGGCTGTGAAATAAGTTAAGGGTATTTCAAATGGCTTGTCTGCAAAGAAAGGTGAGATGTAGGGAATCACAGAAAGTCGAGGGGAAAATAGGTCAATATATACATTGCTGTATGGTGAACTAAGCCTTAGGCCAGCAACAATGGAGAGGACCTGACCCTTAGACAGGAACAAGTAAGCTGGAATCTTCAAAAGTTCAAATCTTTATAAGTAAAAAGATTTATTAAAATGAATAACCAAGTGTTTTAATTGACATCAGAAGATGATAACAATAAACCCTGAGAACATGGAGAAAAGATAAATAAAGATATGAGCAGAACTTAATACAACACAAAACGTATAAAATTCAGGTGATTTAGTAAGTCCAAAGAATTTTCTTTGAAAAGAATTAAAAGACAAACTTTGATTAAGGAAAACCAAAACATAAGTAAAGAATATACAGAAAGAGTCAGGACAATGTTAGAGCAGAGAATATATGAAATGCCAGTAAATTTGAACATTTCTGTAAAGTGGACCATTTCCTAGCTCCTAAAGTTTACCAACACTGACACAAGATGAAATCATTTAAGGTCATCATGTCTGCCCTTGGCATTCTCGGAACGCCCTGGCCTCAGAATGCAGCCTCTGTAGTCCATGGTAACCTGCGGAGAGGGGGCGGGGCTGAGGGAGGTTGGAACACTGCCCTCACTGAGGGAGTGGGTGTGGCCATCTCTGCTGTGACTGAACAAAGGGCAGGGGAGCAGGGGGCCCAGGGCAGGGCCCTCAGAGCCCGGCAGGCCCAGTGGAGTGTCACAAGCTTTTAGGCCCAGGCCAAAGGGTGCCTGCTTTGTCTGCACAGCTGCCCAAACTCTCACCTTTCCACTCAGGCCGCCCTCTTACTTGAAGTGTGTGTGGAACGTGTCCGCGCAGTATACCGCGCTGCACAGTTAAGCATAGGTCTGGGCATCGTAGCTTCCTGCCAGGTGACCGAAGTTCGCAGGCAGATGGGTCCCTGGGACACACGCGGAGAGGCTCCTGCCCGGGTCACAGGCCGCCCACTGCCCCTGCCCCAGATCGGGAGCCGCAAAGCAGCCCTGTCTGAGTCCCCTGCCTCTAGAGGGAGTATTGGACCAACACTTGTAGAAAACGGGGTCCTTGCGGGCCACTCGTTGGAGGGACACAAATAAATCTTTGCCGACTTTCTGCTGAAACTTACGAGCGTTCACACCTAAGCCTCTTACAAGGTCAGCTGTTTAGCTAAACATGAGCTCATGATCTAAATTTACACAATATTGAAGAAAGCAGCTACAAGGGGAGACAATCAGCCAAAACCATCAATACCAGAATTAGATTCCCAAGGCCATCCATCAGATGTAGGAATAATCGGGTGCAAGGCAGAAAATATACATAAAACTGGAACTGAAACAAGGCACAAGGATGTTTTCAAAGACTGGTAGGATCTCTAAAACATTTTTCAAGGACATGTCATTGATAAAGCTAAATACTCCAAGGTTGTGTAATACAACAGATTAATCATTGAGAAGAGTGAAATTATGCTGTTTTGAAAACTATGGCAGGTCAGATTTTCTGCCTAATTATATAAGAAGATTTCTCTAAAAAATACACATTATTTCAAAGACTTATTGGCTGTGAAATAAGTTAAGGGTATTTCAAATGGCTTGTCTGCAAAGAAAGGTGAGATGTAGGGAATCACAGAAAGTCGAGGGGAAAATAGGTCAATATATACATTGCTGTATGGTGAACTAAGCCTTACGCCAGCAACAATGGAGAGGACCTGACCCTTAGACACGTACAAGTAAGCTGGAATCTTCAAAAGTTCAAATCTTTATAAGTAAAAAGATTTACTAAAATCAATAACCAAGTGTTTTAATTGACATCAGAAGATGAAAACAATAAACCCTGAGAACATGGAGAAAAGATAAATAAAGATATGAGCAGAACTTAATACAAGAGAAAACGTATAAAATTCAGGTGATTTAGTAAGTCTAAAGAATCTTCTTTGAAAAGATTTAAAAGACACACTTTGATAAAGGAAAACCAAAACATAAGTAAAGAATATACAGAAAGAGTCAGGACAATGTTAGAGCAGAGAATATATGAAATGCCAGTAAATTTGAACATTTCTGTAAAGTGGACCATTTCCTAGCTCCTAAAGTTTACCAACACTGACACAAGAGGAAACCATTTAAGGTCATCATGTCTGCCCTTCGCATTCTCGGATGGCCCTGGCCTCAGAATGCAGCCTCTGTAGTCCATGGTAACCTGCGGAGAGGGGGTGGGGCTGAGGGAGGTTGGAACACTGCCCTCACTGAGGGAGTGGGTGTGGCCATCTCTGCAGTGACTGAACAAAGGGCAGGGGAGCAGGGGGCCCAGGGCAGGGCCCTCAGAGCCCGGCAGGCCCAGTGGAGTGTCACAAGCTTTTAGGCCCAGGCCAAAGGGCGCCTTCTTTGTCTGCACAGCTGCCCAAACTCTCACCTTTCCACTCAGGCCGCCCTCTTAATTTAAGTGTGTGTGGAACGTGTCCGTGCAGTATACCGCGCTGCACAGCTAAGCATAGGTCTGGGCATCGTAGCTTCCTGCCAGGTAACCGAAGTTCGCAGGCAGATGGGTCCCTGGGACACACGCGGAGGGGCTCCTGCCCGGGTCACAGGCCGCCCACTGCCCCTGCCCCAGATCGGGAGCCGCAAAGCAGCCCTGTCTGAGTCCCCTGCCTCTAGAGGGAGTATTGGAGCAACACTTGTAGAAAACGGGGTCCTTGCGGGCCACTCATTGGAGGGACACAAATAAATCTTTGCCGACTTTCTGCTGAAACTTACGAGCGTTCATACCTAAGCCTCTTAAAAGGTCAGCTGTTTAGCTAAACATGAGCTCATGATCTAAATTTACACAATATTGAAAAAAGCAGCTACAAGGGGAGACAATCAGCCAAAACCATCAATACCAGAATTAGATTCCCAAGGCCATCCATCAGATGTAGGAATAATCGGGTGCAAGGCAGAAAATATACATAAAACTGGAACTGAAACAAGGCACGAGGATGTTTTCAAAGACTGGTAGGATCTCTAAAACATTTTTCAAGGACATGTCATTGATAAAGCTAAATACTCCAAGGTTGTGTAATACAACAGATTAATCATTGAGAAGAGTGAAATTATGCTGTTTTGAAAACTATGGCAGGTCAGATTTTCTGCCTAATTATATAAGAAGATTTCTCTAAAAAATACACATTATTTCAAAGACTTATTGGCTGTGAAATAAGTTAAGGGTATTTCAAATGGCTTGTCTGCAAAGAAAGGTGAGATGTAGGGAATCACAGAAAGTCGAGGGGAAAATAGGTCAATATATACATTGCTGTATGGTGAACTAAGCCTTAGGCCAGCAACAATGGAGAGGACCTGACCCTTAGACACGTACAAGTAAGCTGGAATCTTCAAAAGTTCAAATCTTTATAAGTAAAAAGATTTATTAAAATGAATAACCAAGTGTTTTAATTGACATCAGAAGATGAAAACAATAAACCCTGAGAACATAGAGAAAAGATAAATAAAGATATGAGCAGAACTTAATACAACAGAAAACGTATAAAATTCAGGTGATTTAGTAAGTCCAAAGAATCTTCTTTGAAAAGAATTAATAGACACACTTTGATTAAGGAAAACCAAAACATAAGTAAAGAATATACAGAAAGAGTCAGGACAATGTTAGAGCAGAGAATATATGAAATGCCAGTAAATTTGAACATTTCTGTCAAGTGGACCATTTCCTAGCTCCTAAAGTTTACCAACACTGACACAAGAGGAAATCATTTAAGGTCATCATGTCTGCCCTTGGCATTCTCGGAACGCCCTGGCCTCAGAATGCAGCCTCTGTAGTCCATGGTAACCTGCGGAGAGGGGGCGGGGCTGAGGGAGGTTGGAACACTGCCCTCACTGAGGGAGTGTGTGTGGCCATCTCTGCTGTGACTGAACAAAGGGCAGGGGAGCAGGGGGCCCAGGGCAGGGCCCTCAGAGCCCGGCAGGCCCAGTGGAGTGTCACAAGCTTTTAGGCCCAGGCCAAAGGGCGCCTTCTTTGTCTGCACAGCTCCCCAAATTCTCACCTTTCCACTCAGGCCGCCCTCTTACTTGAAGTGTGTGTGGAACGTGTGCGCACAGTATACCGCGCTGCACAGCTAAGCATAGGTCTGGGCATCGTAGCTTCCTGCCAGGTGACCGAAGTTCGCAGGCAGATGGGTCCCTGGGACACACGCGGAGGGGCTCTTGCCCGGGTCACAGGCCTCCCACTGCCCCTGCCCCAGATCGGGAGCCGCAAAGCAGCCCTGTCTGAGTCCCCTGCCTCTAGAGGGAGTATTGGAGCAACACTTGTAGAAAACGGGGTCCTTGCGGGCCACTCATTGGAGGGACACAAATAAATCTTTGCCGACTTTCTGCTGAAACTTACGAGCGTTCACACCTAAGCCTCTTACAAGGTCAGCTGTTTAGCTAAACATGAGCTCATGATCTAAATTTACACAATATTGAAGAAAGCAGCTACAAGGGGAGACAATCAGCCAAAACCATCAATACCAGAATTAGATTCCCAAGGCCATCCATCAGATGTAGGAATAATCCGGTGCAAGGCAGAAAATATACATAAAACTGGAACTGAAACAAGGCACAAGGATGTTTTCAAAGACTGGTAGGATCTCTCAAACATTTTTCAAGGACATGTCATTGATAAAGCTAAATACTCCAAGGTTGTGTAATACAACAGATTAATCATTGAGAAGAGTGAAATTATGCTGTTTTGAAAACTATGGCAGGTCAGATTTTCTGCCTAATTATATAAGAAGATTTCTCTAAAAAATACACATTATTTCAAAGACTTATTGGCTGTGAAATAAGTTAAGGGTATTTCAAATGGCTTGTCTGCAAAGAAAGGTGAGATGTAGGGAATCACAGAAAGTCGAGGGGAAAATAGGTTAATATATACATTGCTGTATGGTGAACTAAGCCTTAGGCCAGCAACAATGGAGAGGACCTGACCCTTAGACACGTACAAGTAAGCTGGAATCTTCAAAAGTTCAAATCTTTATAAGTAAAAAGATTTATTAAAATGAATAACCAAGTGTTTTAATTGACATCAGAAGATGAAAACAATAAACCCTGAGAACATAGAGAAAAGATAAATAAAGATATGAGCAGAACTTAATACAACAGAAAACGTATAAAATTCAGGTGATTTAGTAAGTCCAAAGAATCTTCTTTGAAAAGAATTAATAGACACACTTTGATTAAGGAAAACCAAAACATAAGTAAAGAATATACAGAAAGAGTCAGGACAATGTTAGAGCAGAGAATATATGAAATGCCAGTAAATTTGAACATTTCTGTAAAGTGGACCATTTCCTAGCTCCTAAAGTTTACCAACACTGACACAAGAGGAAATCATTTAAGGTCATCATGTCTGCCCTTGGCATTCTCGGAACGCCCTGGCCTCAGAATGCAGCCTCTGTAGTCCATGGTAACCTGCGGAGAGGGGGCGGGGCTGAGGGAGGTTGGAACACTGCCCTCACTGAGGGAGTGTGTGTGGCCATCTCTACTGTGACTGAACAAAGGGCAGGGGAGCAGGGGGCCCAGGGCAGGGCCCTCAGAGCCCGGCAGGCCCAGTGGAGTGTCACAAGTTTTTAGGCCCAGGCCAAAGGGCGCCTTCTTTGTCTGCACAGCTGCCCAAACTCTCACCTTTCCACTCAGGCCGCCCTCTTACTTGAAGTGTGTGTGGAACGTGTCTGCGCAGTACACCGCGCTGCACAGCTAAGCATAGTTCTGGGCATCGTAGCTTCCTGCAAGGTGACCGAAGTTCGCAGGCAGATGGGACCCTGGGACACACGCGGAGGGGCTCCTGCCCGGGTCACACTCCGCCCACTGCCCCTGCCCCAGATCGGGGGCCGCAAAGCAGCCCTGTCTGAGTCCCCTGCCTCTAGAGGGAGTATTGGACCAACACTTGTAGAAAACGAGGCCCTTGCGGGCCACTCGTTGGAGGGACACAAATAAATTTCTGCCGACTTTTTGCTGAAACTTACGAGCGTTCATACCTAAGCCTCTTACAAGGTCAGCTGTTTAGCTAAACATGAGCTCATGATCTAAATTTACACAATATTGAAGAAAGCAGCTAAAAGGGGAGACAATCAGCCAAAACCATCAATACCAGAATTAGATTCCCAAGGCCATCCATCAGATGTAGGAATAATCGGGTGCAAGGCAGAAAATATACATAATACTGGAACTGAAACAAGGCACGAGGATGTTTTCAAAGACTGGTAGGATCTCTAAAACATTTTTCAAGGACATGTCATTGATAAAGCTAAATACTCCAAGGTTGTGTAATACAACAGATTAATCATTGAGAAGAGTGAAATTATGCTGTTTTGAAAACTATGGCAGGTCAGATTTTCTGCCTAATTATATAAGAAGATTTCTCTAAAAAATACACATCATTTCAAAGACTTATTGGCTGTGAAATAAGTTAAGGGTATTTCAAATGGCTTGTCTGCAAAGAAAGGTGAGATGTAGGGAATCACAGAAAGTCGAGGGGAAAATAGGTCAATATATACATTGCTGTATGGTGAACTAAGCCTTAGGCCAGCAACAATGGAGAGGACCTGACCCTTAGACACGTACAAGTAAGCTGGAATCTTCAAAAGTTCAAATCTTTATAAGTAAAAAGATTTATTAAAATGAATAACCAAGTGTTTTAATTGACATCAGAAGATGAAAACAATAAACCCTGAGAACATAGAGAAAAGATAAATAAAGATATGAGCAGAACTTAATACAACAGAAAACGTATAAAATTCAGGTGATTTAGTAAGTCCAAAGAATCTTCTTTGAAAAGAATTAATAGACACACTTTGATTAAGGAAAACCAAAACATAAGTAAAGAATATACAGAAAGAGTCAGGACAATGTTAGAGCAGAGAATATATGAAATGCCAGTAAATTTGAACATTTCTGTAAAGTGGACCATTTCCTAGCTCCTAAAGTTTACCAACACTGACACAAGAGGAAATCATTTAAGGTCATCATGTCTGCCCTTGGCATTCTCGGAACGCCCTGGCCTCAGAATGCAGCCTCTGTAGTCCATGGTAACCTGCGGAGAGGGGGCGGGGCTGAGGGAGGTTGGAACACTGCCCTCACTGAGGGAGTGTGTGTGGCCATCTCTGCTGTGACTGAACAAAGGGCAGGGGAGCAGGGGGCCCAGGGCAGGGCCCTCAGAGCCCGGCAGGCCCAGTGGAGTGTCACAAGCTTTTAGGCCCAGGCCAAAGGGCGCCTTCTTTGTCTGCACAGCTCCCCAAATTCTCACCTTTCCACTCAGGCCGCCCTCTTACTTGAAGTGTGTGTGGAACGTGTGCGCACAGTATACCGCGCTGCACAGCTAAGCATAGGTCTGGGCATCGTAGCTTCCTGCCAGGTGACCGAAGTTCGCAGGCAGATGGGTCCCTGGGACACACGCGGAGGGGCTCTTGCCCGGGTCACAGGCCTCCCACTGCCCCTGCCCCAGATCGGGAGCCGCAAAGCAGCCCTGTCTGAGTCCCCTGCCTCTAGAGGGAGTATTGGAGCAACACTTGTAGAAAACGGGGTCCTTGCGGGCCACTCATTGGAGGGACACAAATAAATCTTTGCCGACTTTCTGCTGAAACTTACGAGCGTTCACACCTAAGCCTCTTACAAGGTCAGCTGTTTAGCTAAACATGAGCTCATGATCTAAATTTACACAATATTGAAGAAAGCAGCTACAAGGGGAGACAATCAGCCAAAACCATCAATACCAGAATTAGATTCCCAAGGCCATCCATCAGATGTAGGAATAATCGGGTGCAAGGCAGAAAATATACATAAAACTGGAACTGAAACAAGGCACAAGGATGTTTTCAAAGACTGGTAGGATCTCTCAAACATTTTTCAAGGACATGTCATTGATAAAGCTAAATACTCCAAGGTTGTGTAATACAACAGATTAATCATTGAGAAGAGTGAAATTATGCTGTTTTGAAAACTATGGCAGGTCAGATTTTCTGCCTAATTATATAAGAAGATTTCTCTAAAAAATACACATTATTTCAAAGACTTATTGGCTGTGAAATAAGTTAAGGGTATTTCAAATGGCTTGTCTGCAAAGAAAGGTGAGATGTAGGGAATCACAGAAAGTCGAGGGGAAAATAGGTTAATATATACATTGCTGTATGGTGAACTAAGCCTTAGGCCAGCAACAATGGAGAGGACCTGACCCTTAGACACGTACAAGTAAGCTGGAATCTTCAAAAGTTCAAATCTTTATAAGTAAAAAGATTTATTAAAATGAATAACCAAGTGTTTTAATTGACATCAGAAGATGAAAACAATAAACCCTGAGAACATAGAGAAAAGATAAATAAAGATATGAGCAGAACTTAATACAACAGAAAACGTATAAAATTCAGGTGATTTAGTAAGTCCAAAGAATCTTCTTTGAAAAGAATTAATAGACACACTTTGATTAAGGAAAACCAAAACATAAGTAAAGAATATACAGAAAGAGTCAGGACAATGTTAGAGCAGAGAATATATGAAATGCCAGTAAATTTGAACATTTCTGTAAAGTGGACCATTTCCTAGCTCCTAAAGTTTACCAACACTGACACAAGAGGAAATCATTTAAGGTCATCATGTCTGCCCTTGGCATTCTCGGAACGCCCTGGCCTCAGAATGCAGCCTCTGTAGTCCATGGTAACCTGCGGAGAGGGGGCGGGGCTGAGGGAGGTTGGAACACTGCCCTCACTGAGGGAGTGTGTGTGGCCATCTCTACTGTGACTGAACAAAGGGCAGGGGAGCAGGGGGCCCAGGGCAGGGCCCTCAGAGCCCGGCAGGCCCAGTGGAGTGTCACAAGTTTTTAGGCCCAGGCCAAAGGGCGCCTTCTTTGTCTGCACAGCTGCCCAAACTCTCACCTTTCCACTCAGGCCGCCCTCTTACTTGAAGTGTGTGTGGAACGTGTCTGCGCAGTACACCGCGCTGCACAGCTAAGCATAGTTCTGGGCATCGTAGCTTCCTGCAAGGTGACCGAAGTTCGCAGGCAGATGGGACCCTGGGACACACGCGGAGGGGCTCCTGCCCGGGTCACACTCCGCCCACTGCCCCTGCCCCAGATCGGGGGCCGCAAAGCAGCCCTGTCTGAGTCCCCTGCCTCTAGAGGGAGTATTGGACCAACACTTGTAGAAAACGAGGCCCTTGCGGGCCACTCGTTGGAGGGACACAAATAAATTTTTGCCGACTTTTTGCTGAAACTTACGAGCGTTCATACCTAAGCCTCTTACAAGGTCAGCTGTTTAGCTAAACATGAGCTCATGATCTAAATTTACACAATATTGAAGAAAGCAGCTAAAAGGGGAGACAATCAGCCAAAACCATCAATACCAGAATTAGATTCCCAAGGCCATCCATCAGATGTAGGAATAATCGGGTGCAAGGCAGAAAATATACATAATACTGGAACTGAAACAAGGCACGAGGATGTTTTCAAAGACTGGTAGGATCTCTAAAACATTTTTCAAGGACATGTCATTGATAAAGCTAAATACTCCAAGGTTGTGTAATACAACAGATTAATCATTGAGAAGAGTGAAATTATGCTGTTTTGAAAACTATGGCAGGTCAGATTTTCTGCCTAATTATATAAGAAGATTTCTCTAAAAAATACACATCATTTCAAAGACTTATTGGCTGTGAAATAAGTTAAGGGTATTTCAAATGGCTTGTCTGCAAAGAAAGGTGAGATGTAGGGAATCACAGAAAGTCGAGGGGAAAATAGGTCAATATATACATTGCTGTATGGTGAACTAAGCCTTAGGCCAGCAACAATGGAGAGGACGTGACCCTTAGACACGTACAAGTAAGCTGGAATCTTCAAAAGTTCAAATCTTTATAAGTAAAAAGATTTATTAAAATGAATAACCCAGTGTTTTAATTGACATCAGAAGATGAAAAGAATAAACCCTGAGAACATAGAGAAAAGATAAATAAAGATATGAGCAGAACTTAATACAACAGAAAACGTATAAAATTCAGGTGATTTAGTAAGTCCAAAGAATCTTCTTTGAAAAGAATTAATAGACACACTTTGATTAAGGAAAACCAAAACATAAGTAAAGAATATACAGAAAGAGTCAGGACAATGTTAGAGCAGAGAATATATGAAATGCCAGTAAATTTGAACATTTCTGTAAAGTGGACCATTTCCTAGCTCCTAAAGTTTACCAACACTGACACAAGAGGAAATCATTTAAGGTCATCATGTCTGCCCTTGGCATTCTCAGAACGCCCTGGCCTCAGAATGCAGCCTCTGTAGTCCATGGTAACCTGCGGAGAGGGGGCGGGGCTGAGGGAGGTTGGAACACTGCCCTCACTGAGGGAGTGGGTGTGGCCATCTCTGCTGTGACTGAACAAAGGGCAGGGGAGCAGGGGGCCCAGGCCAGGGCCCTCAGAGCCCGGCAGGCCCAGTGGAGTGTCACAAGCTTTTAGGCCCAGGCCAAAGGGTGCCTGCTTTGTCTGCACAGCTGCCCAAACTCTCACCTTTCCACTCAGGCCGCCCTCTTACTTGAAGTGTGTGTGGAACGTGTCCACGCAGTATACCGCGCTGCACAGTTAAGCATAGGTCTGGGCATCGTAGCTTCCTGCCAGGTGACCGAAGTTCGCAGGCAGATGGGTCCCTGGGACACACGCGGAGAGGCTCCTGCCCGGGTCACAGGCCGCCCACTGCCCCTGCCCCAGATCGGGAGCCGCAAAGCAGCCCTGTCTGAGTCCCCTGCCTCTAGAGGGAGTATTGGACCAACACTTGTAGAAAACGGGGTCCTTGCGGGCCACTCGTTGGAGGGACACAAATAAATCTTTGCCGACTTTCTGCTGAAACTTACGAGCGTTCACACCTAAGCCTCTTACAAGGTCAGCTGTTTAGCTAAACATGAGCTCATGATCTAAATTTACACAATATTGAAGAAAGCAGCTACAAGGGGAGACAATCAGCCAAAACCATCAATACCAGAATTAGATTCCCAAGGCCATCCATCAGATGTAGGAATAATCGGGTGCAAGGCAGAAAATATACATAAAACTGGAACTGAAACAAGGCACAAGGATGTTTTCAAAGACTGGTAGGATCTCTAAAACATTTTTCAAGGACATGTCATTGATAAAGCTAAATACTCCAAGGTTGTGTAATACAACAGATTAATCATTGAGAAGAGTGAAATTATGCTGTTTTGAAAACTATGGCAGGTCAGATTTTCTGCCTAATTATATAAGAAGATTTCTCTAAAAAATACACATTATTTCAAAGACTTATTGGCTGTGAAATAAGTTAAGGGTATTTCAAATGGCTTGTCTGCAAAGAAAGGTGAGATGTAGGGAATCACAGAAAGTCGAGGGGAAAATAGGTCAATATATACATTGCTGTATGGTGAACTAAGCCTTAGGCCAGCAACAATGGAGAGGACGTGACCCTTAGACACGTACAAGTAAGCTGGAATCTTCAAAAGTTCAAATCTTTATAAGTAAAAAGATTTACTAAAATCAATAACCAAGTGTTTTAATTGACATCAGAAGATGAAAACAATAAACCCTGAGAACATGGAGAAAAGATAAATAAAGATATGAGCAGAACTTAATACAAGAGAAAACGTATAAAATTCAGGTGATTTAGTAAGTCCAAAGAATCTTCTTTGAAAAGATTTAAAAGACACACTTTGATAAAGGAAAACCAAAACATAAGTAAAGAATATACAGAAAGAGTCAGGACAATGTTAGAGCAGAGAATATATGAAATGCCAGTAAATTTGAACATTTCTGTAAAGTGGACCATTTCCTAGCTCCTAAAGTTTACCAACACTGACACAAGAGGAAACCATTTAAGGTCATCATGTCTGCCCTTCGCATTCTCGGATGGCCCTGGCCTCAGAATGCAGCCTCTGTAGTCCATGGTAACCTGCGGAGAGGGGGCGGGGCTGAGGGAGGTTGGAACACTGCCCTCACTGAGGGAGTGGGTGTGGCCATCTCTGCAGTGACTGAACAAAGGGCAGGGGAGCAGGGGGCCCAGGGCAGGGCCCTCAGAGCCCGGCAGGCCCAGTGGAGTGTCACAAGCTTTTAGGCCCAGGCCAAAGGGCGCCTTCTTTGTCTGCACAGCTGCCCAAACTCTCACCTTTCCACTCAGGCCGCCCTCTTAATTTAAGTGTGTGTGGAACGTGTCCGTGCAGTATACCGCGCTGCACAGCTAAGCATAGGTCTGGGCATCGTAGCTTCCTGCCAGGTGACCGAAGTTCGCAGGCAGATGGGTCCCTGGGACACACGCGGAGGGGCTCCTGCCCGGGTCACAGGCCGCCCACTGCCCCTGCCCCAGATCGGGGGCCGCAAAGCAGCCCTGTCTGAGTCCCCTGCCTCTAGAGGGAGTATTGGAGCAACACTTGTAGAAAACGGGGTCCTTGCGGGTCACTCATTGGAGGGACACAAATAAATCTTTGCCGACTTTCTGCTGAAACTTACGAGCGTTCATACCTAAGCCTCTTAAAAGGTCAGCTGTTTAGCTAAACATGAGCTCATGATCTAAATTTACACAATATTGAAAAAAGCAGCTACAAGGGGAGACAATCAGCCAAAACCATCAATACCAGAATTAGATTCCCAAGGCCATCCATCAGATGTAGGAATAATCGGGTGCAAGGCAGAAAATATACATAAAACTGGAACTGAAACAAGGCACGAGGATGTTTTCAAAGACTGGTAGGATCTCTAAAACATTTTTCAAGGACATGTCATTGATAAAGCTAAATACTCCAAGGTTGTGTAATACAACAGATTAATCATTGAGAAGAGTGAAATTATGCTGTTTTGAAAACTATGGCAGGTCAGATTTTCTGCCTAATTATATAAGAAGATTTCTCTAAAAAATACACATTATTTCAAAGACTTATTGGCTGTGAAATAAGTTAAGGGTATTTCAAATGGCTTGTCTGCAAAGAAAGGTGAGATGTAGGGAATCACAGAAAGTCGAGGGGAAAATAGGTCAATATATACATTGCTGTATGGTGAACTAAGCCTTAGGCCAGCAACAATGGAGAGGACCTGACCCTTAGACACGTACAAGTAAGCTGGAATCTTCAAAAGTTCAAATCTTTATAAGTAAAAAGATTTATTAAAATGAATAACCAAGTGTTTTAATTGACATCAGAAGATGAAAACAATAAACCCTGAGAACATAGAGAAAAGATAAATAAAGATATGAGCAGAACTTAATACAACAGAAAACGTATAAAATTCAGGTGATTTAGTAAGTCCAAAGAATCTTCTTTGAAAAGAATTAATAGACACACTTTGATTAAGGAAAACCAAAACATAAGTAAAGAATATACAGAAAGAGTCAGGACAATGTTAGAGCAGAGAATATATGAAATGCCAGTAAATTTGAACATTTCTGTCAAGTGGACCATTTCCTAGCTCCTAAAGTTTACCAACACTGACACAAGAGGAAATCATTTAAGGTCATCATGTCTGCCCTTGGCATTCTCAGAACGCCCTGGCCTCAGAATGCAGCCTCTGTAGTCCATGGTAACCTGCGGAGAGGGGGCGGGGCTGAGGGAGGTTGGAACACTGCCCTCACTGAGGGAGTGGGTGTGGCCATCTCTGCTGTGACTGAACAAAGGGCAGGGGAGCAGGGGGCCCAGGCCAGGGCCCTCAGAGCCCGGCAGGCCCAGTGGAGTGTCACAAGCTTTTAGGCCCAGGCCAAAGGGTGCCTGCTTTGTCTGCACAGCTGCCCAAACTCTCACCTTTCCACTCAGGCCGCCCTCTTACTTGAAGTGTGTGTGGAACGTGTCCACGCAGTATACCGCGCTGCACAGTTAAGCATAGGTCTGGGCATCGTAGCTTCCTGCCAGGTGACCGAAGTTCGCAGGCAGATGGGTCCCTGGGACACACGCGGAGAGGCTCCTGCCCGGGTCACAGGCCGCCCACTGCCCCTGCCCCAGATCGGGAGCCGCAAAGCAGCCCTGTCTGAGTCCCCTGCCTCTAGAGGGAGTATTGGACCAACACTTGTAGAAAACGGGGTCCTTGCGGGCCACTCGTTGGAGGGACACAAATAAATCTTTGCCGACTTTCTGCTGAAACTTACGAGCGTTCACACCTAAGCCTCTTACAAGGTCAGCTGTTTAGCTAAACATGAGCTCATGATCTAAATTTACACAATATTGAAGAAAGCAGCTACAAGGGGAGACAATCAGCCAAAACCATCAATACCAGAATTAGATTCCCAAGGCCATCCATCAGATGTAGGAATAATCGGGTGCAAGGCAGAAAATATACATAAAACTGGAACGGAAACAAGGCACAAGGATGTTTTCAAAGACTGGTAGGATCTCTAAAACATTTTTCAAGGACATGTCATTGATAAAGCTAAATACTCCAAGGTTGTGTAATACAACAGATTAATCATTGAGAAGAGTGAAATTATGCTGTTTTGAAAACTATGGCAGGTCAGATTTTCTGCCTAATTATATAAGAAGATTTCTCTAAAAAATACACATTATTTCAAAGACTTATTGGCTGTGAAATAAGTTAAGGGTATTTCAAATGGCTTGTCTGCAAAGAAAGGTGAGATGTAGGGAATCACAGAAAGTCGAGGGGAAAATAGGTTAATATATACATTGCTGTATGGTGAACTAAGCCTTAGGCCAGCAACAATGGAGAGGACCTGACCCTTAGACACGTACAAGTAAGCTGGAATCTTCAAAAGTTCAAATCTTTATAAGTAAAAAGATTTATTAAAATGAATAACCAAGTGTTTTAATTGACATCAGAAGATGAAAACAATAAACCCTGAGAACATAGAGAAAAGATAAATAAAGATATGAGCAGAACTTAATACAACAGAAAACGTATAAAATTCAGGTGATTTAGTAAGTCCAAAGAATCTTCTTTGAAAAGAATTAATAGACACACTTTGATTAAGGAAAACCAAAACATAAGTAAAGAATATACAGAAAGAGTCAGGACAATGTTAGAGCAGAGAATATATGAAATGCCAGTAAATTTGAACATTTCTGTAAAGTGGACCATTTCCTAGCTCCTAAAGTTTACCAACACTGACACAAGAGGAAATCATTTAAGGTCATCATGTCTGCCCTTGGCATTCTCGGAACGCCCTGGCCTCAGAATGCAGCCTCTGTAGTCCATGGTAACCTGCGGAGAGGGGGCGGGGCTGAGGGAGGTTGGAACACTGCCCTCACTGAGGGAGTGTGTGTGGCCATCTCTACTGTGACTGAACAAAGGGCAGGGGAGCAGGGGGCCCAGGGCAGGGCCCTCAGAGCCCGGCAGGCCCAGTGGAGTGTCACAAGTTTTTAGGCCCAGGCCAAAGGGCGCCTTCTTTGTCTGCACAGCTGCCCAAACTCTCACCTTTCCACTCAGGCCGCCCTCTTACTTGAAGTGTGTGTGGAACGTGTCTGCGCAGTACACCGCGCTGCACAGCTAAGCATAGTTCTGGGCATCGTAGCTTCCTGCAAGGTGACCGAAGTTCGCAGGCAGATGGGACCCTGGGACACACGCGGAGGGGCTCCTGCCCGGGTCACACTCCGCCCACTGCCCCTGCCCCAGATCGGGGGCCGCAAAGCAGCCCTGTCTGAGTCCCCTGCCTCTAGAGGGAGTATTGGACCAACACTTGTAGAAAACGAGGCCCTTGCGGGCCACTCGTTGGAGGGACACAAATAAATTTTTGCCGACTTTTTGCTGAAACTTACGAGCGTTCATACCTAAGCCTCTTACAAGGTCAGCTGTTTAGCTAAACATGAGCTCATGATCTAAATTTACACAATATTGAAGAAAGCAGCTAAAAGGGGAGACAATCAGCCAAAACCATCAATACCAGAATTAGATTCCCAAGGCCATCCATCAGATGTAGGAATAATCGGGTGCAAGGCAGAAAATATACATAATACTGGAACTGAAACAAGGCACGAGGATGTTTTCAAAGACTGGTAGGATCTCTAAAACATTTTTCAAGGACATGTCATTGATAAAGCTAAATACTCCAAGGTTGTGTAATACAACAGATTAATCATTGAGAAGAGTGAAATTATGCTGTTTTGAAAACTATGGCAGGTCAGATTTTCTGCCTAATTATATAAGAAGATTTCTCTAAAAAATACACATCATTTCAAAGACTTATTGGCTGTGAAATAAGTTAAGGGTATTTCAAATGGCTTGTCTGCAAAGAAAGGTGAGATGTAGGGAATCACAGAAAGTCGAGGGGAAAATAGGTCAATATATACATTGCTGTATGGTGAACTAAGCCTTAGGCCAGCAACAATGGAGAGGACGTGACTCTTAGACACGTACAAGTAAGCTGGAATCTTCAAAAGTTCAAATCTTTATAAGTAAAAAGATTTATTAAAATGAATAACCCAGTGTTTTAATTGACATCAGAAGATGAAAAGAATAAACCCTGAGAACATAGAGAAAAGATAAATAAAGATATGAGCAGAACTTAATACAACAGAAAACGTATAAAATTCAGGTGATTTAGTAAGTCCAAAGAATCTTCTTTGAAAAGAATTAATAGACACACTTTGATTAAGGAAAACCAAAACATAAGTAAAGAATATACAGAAAGAGTCAGGACAATGTTAGAGCAGAGAATATATGAAATGCCAGTAAATTTGAACATTTCTGTAAAGTGGACCATTTCCTAGCTCCTAAAGTTTACCAACACTGACACAAGAGGAAATCATTTAAGGTCATCATGTCTGCCCTTGGCATTCTCAGAACGCCCTGGCCTCAGAATGCAGCCTCTGTAGTCCATGGTAACCTGCGGAGAGGGGGCGGGGCTGAGGGAGGTTGGAACACTGCCCTCACTGAGGGAGTGGGTGTGGCCATCTCTGCTGTGACTGAACAAAGGGCAGGGGAGCAGGGGGCCCAGGCCAGGGCCCTCAGAGCCCGGCAGGCCCAGTGGAGTGTCACAAGCTTTTAGGCCCAGGCCAAAGGGTGCCTGCTTTGTCTGCACAGCTGCCCAAACTCTCACCTTTCCACTCAGGCCGCCCTCTTACTTGAAGTGTGTGTGGAACGTGTCCACGCAGTATACCGCGCTGCACAGTTAAGCATAGGTCTGGGCATCGTAGCTTCCTGCCAGGTGACCGAAGTTCGCAGGCAGATGGGTCCCTGGGACACACGCGGAGAGGCTCCTGCCCGGGTCACAGGCCGCCCACTGCCCCTGCCCCAGATCGGGAGCCGCAAAGCAGCCCTGTCTGAGTCCCCTGCCTCTAGAGGGAGTATTGGACCAACACTTGTAGAAAACGGGGTCCTTGCGGGCCACTCGTTGGAGGGACACAAATAAATCTTTGCCGACTTTCTGCTGAAACTTACGAGCGTTCACACCTAAGCCTCTTACAAGGTCAGCTGTTTAGCTAAACATGAGCTCATGATCTAAATTTACACAATATTGAAGAAAGCAGCTACAAGGGGAGACAATCAGCCAAAACCATCAATACCAGAATTAGATTCCCAAGGCCATCCATCAGATGTAGGAATAATCGGGTGCAAGGCAGAAAATATACATAAAACTGGAACTGAAACAAGGCACAAGGATGTTTTCAAAGACTGGTAGGATCTCTAAAACATTTTTCAAGGACATGTCATTGATAAAGCTAAATACTCCAAGGTTGTGTAATACAACAGATTAATCATTGAGAAGAGTGAAATTATGCTGTTTTGAAAACTATGGCAGGTCAGATTTTCTGCCTAATTATATAAGAAGATTTCTCTAAAAAATACACATTATTTCAAAGACTTATTGGCTGTGAAATAAGTTAAGGGTATTTCAAATGGCTTGTCTGCAAAGAAAGGTGAGATGTAGGGAATCACAGAAAGTCGAGGGGAAAATAGGTCAATATATACATTGCTGTATGGTGAACTAAGCCTTAGGCCAGCAACAATGGAGAGGACCTGACCCTTAGACACGTACAAGTAAGCTGGAATCTTCAAAAGTTCAAATCTTTATAAGTAAAAAGATTTACTAAAATCAATAACCAAGTGTTTTAATTGACATCAGAAGATGAAAACAATAAACCCTGAGAACATGGAGAAAAGATAAATAAAGATATGAGCAGAACTTAATACAAGAGAAAACGTATAAAATTCAGGTGATTTAGTAAGTCCAAAGAATCTTCTTTGAAAAGATTTAAAAGACACACTTTGATAAAGGAAAACCAAAACATAAGTAAAGAATATACAGAAAGAGTCAGGACAATGTTAGAGCAGAGAATATATGAAATGCCAGTAAATTTGAACATTTCTGTAAAGTGGACCATTTCCTAGCTCCTAAAGTTTACCAACACTGACACAAGAGGAAACCATTTAAGGTCATCATGTCTGCCCTTCGCATTCTCGGATGGCCCTGGCCTCAGAATGCAGCCTCTGTAGTCCATGGTAACCTGCGGAGAGGGGGCGGGGCTGAGGGAGGTTGGAACACTGCCCTCACTGAGGGAGTGGGTGTGGCCATCTCTGCAGTGACTGAACAAAGGGCAGGGGAGCAGGGGGCCCAGGGCAGGGCCCTCAGAGCCCGGCAGGCCCAGTGGAGTGTCACAAGCTTTTAGGCCCAGGCCAAAGGGCGCCTTCTTTGTCTGCACAGCTGCCCAAACTCTCACCTTTCCACTCAGGCCGCCCTCTTAATTTAAGTGTGTGTGGAACGTGTCCGTGCAGTATACCGCGCTGCACAGCTAAGCATAGGTCTGGGCATCGTAGCTTCCTGCCAGGTGACCGAAGTTCGCAGGCAGATGGGTCCCTGGGACACACGCGGAGGGGCTCCTGCCCGGGTCACAGGCCGCCCACTGCCCCTGCCCCAGATCGGGGGCCGCAAAGCAGCCCTGTCTGAGTCCCCTGCCTCTAGAGGGAGTATTGGAGCAACACTTGTAGAAAACGGGGTCCTTGCGGGTCACTCATTGGAGGGACACAAATAAATCTTTGCCGACTTTCTGCTGAAACTTACGAGCGTTCATACCTAAGCCTCTTAAAAGGTCAGCTGTTTAGCTAAACATGAGCTCATGATCTAAATTTACACAATATTGAAAAAAGCAGCTACAAGGGGAGACAATCAGCCAAAACCATCAATACCAGAATTAGATTCCCAAGGCCATCCATCAGATGTAGGAATAATCGGGTGCAAGGCAGAAAATATACATAAAACTGGAACTGAAACAAGGCACGAGGATGTTTTCAAAGACTGGTAGGATCTCTAAAACATTTTTCAAGGACATGTCATTGATAATGCTAAATACTCCAAGGTTGTGTAATACAACAGATTAATCATTGAGAAGAGTGAAATTATGCTGTTTTGAAAACTATGGCAGGTCAGATTTTCTGCCTAATTATATAAGAAGATTTCTCTAAAAAATACACATTATTTCAAAGACTTATTGGCTGTGAAATAAGTTAAGGGTATTTCAAATGGCTTGTCTGCAAAGAAAGGTGAGATGTAGGGAATCACAGAAAGTCGAGGGGAAAATAGGTCAATATATACATTGCTGTATGGTGAACTAAGCCTTAGGCCAGCAACAATGGAGAGGACCTGACCCTTAGACACGTACAAGTAAGCTGGAATCTTCAAAAGTTCAAATCTTTATAAGTAAAAAGATTTATTAAAATGAATAACCAAGTGTTTTAATTGACATCAGAAGATGAAAACAATAAACCCTGAGAACATAGAGAAAAGATAAATAAAGATATGAGCAGAACTTAATACAACAGAAAACGTATAAAATTCAGGTGATTTAGTAAGTCCAAAGAATCTTCTTTGAAAAGAATTAATAGACACACTTTGATTAAGGAAAACCAAAACATAAGTAAAGAATATACAGAAAGAGTCAGGACAATGTTAGAGCAGAGAATATATGAAATGCCAGTAAATTTGAACATTTCTGTCAAGTGGACCATTTCCTAGCTCCTAAAGTTTACCAACACTGACACAAGAGGAAATCATTTAAGGTCATCATGTCTGCCCTTGGCATTCTCAGAACGCCCTGGCCTCAGAATGCAGCCTCTGTAGTCCATGGTAACCTGCGGAGAGGGGGCGGGGCTGAGGGAGGTTGGAACACTGCCCTCACTGAGGGAGTGGGTGTGGCCATCTCTGCTGTGACTGAACAAAGGGCAGGGGAGCAGGGGGCCCAGGCCAGGGCCCTCAGAGCCCGGCAGGCCCAGTGGAGTGTCACAAGCTTTTAGGCCCAGGCCAAAGGGTGCCTGCTTTGTCTGCACAGCTGCCCAAACTCTCACCTTTCCACTCAGGCCGCCCTCTTACTTGAAGTGTGTGTGGAACGTGTCCACGCAGTATACCGCGCTGCACAGTTAAGCATAGGTCTGGGCATCGTAGCTTCCTGCCAGGTGACCGAAGTTCGCAGGCAGATGGGTCCCTGGGACACACGCGGAGAGGCTCCTGCCCGGGTCACAGGCCGCCCACTGCCCCTGCCCCAGATCGGGAGCCGCAAAGCAGCCCTGTCTGAGTCCCCTGCCTCTAGAGGGAGTATTGGACCAACACTTGTAGAAAACGGGGTCCTTGCGGGCCACTCGTTGGAGGGACACAAATAAATCTTTGCCGACTTTCTGCTGAAACTTACGAGCGTTCACACCTAAGCCTCTTACAAGGTCAGCTGTTTAGCTAAACATGAGCTCATGATCTAAATTTACACAATATTGAAGAAAGCAGCTACAAGGGGAGACAATCAGCCAAAACCATCAATACCAGAATTAGATTCCCAAGGCCATCCATCAGATGTAGGAATAATCGGGTGCAAGGCAGAAAATATACATAAAACTGGAACTGAAACAAGGCACAAGGATGTTTTCAAAGACTGGTAGGATCTCTAAAACATTTTTCAAGGACATGTCATTGATAAAGCTAAATACTCCAAGGTTGTGTAATACAACAGATTAATCATTGAGAAGAGTGAAATTATGCTGTTTTGAAAACTATGGCAGGTCAGATTTTCTGCCTAATTATATAAGAAGATTTCTCTAAAAAATACACATTATTTCAAAGACTTATTGGCTGTGAAATAAGTTAAGGGTATTTCAAATGGCTTGTCTGCAAAGAAAGGTGAGATGTAGGGAATCACAGAAAGTCGAGGGGAAAATAGGTCAATATATACATTGCTGTATGGTGAACTAAGCCTTAGGCCAGCAACAATGGAGAGGACCTGACCCTTAGACACGTACAAGTAAGCTGGAATCTTCAAAAGTTCAAATCTTTATAAGTAAAAAGATTTACTAAAATCAATAACCAAGTGTTTTAATTGACATCAGAAGATGAAAACAATAAACCCTGAGAACATGGAGAAAAGATAAATAAAGATATGAGCAGAACTTAATACAACAGAAAACGTATAAAATTCAGGTGATTTAGTAAGTCCAAAGAATCTTCTTTGAAAAGATTTAAAAGACACACTTTGATAAAGGAAAACCAAAACATAAGTAAAGAATATACAGAAAGAGTCAGGACAATGTTAGAGCAGAGAATATATGAAATGCCAGTAAATTTGAACATTTCTGTAAAGTGGACCATTTCCTAGCTCCTAAAGTTTACCAACACTGACACAAGAGGAAACCATTTAAGGTCATCATGTCTGCCCTTCGCATTCTCGGAAGGCCCTGGCCTCAGAATGCAGCCTCTGTAGTCCATGGTAACCTGCGGAGAGGGGGCGGGGCTGAGGGAGGTTGGAACACTGCCCTCACTGAGGGAGTGGGTGTGGCCATCTCTGCTGTGACTGAACAAAGGGCAGGGGAGCAGGGGGCCCAGGGCAGGGCCCTCAGAGCCCGGCAGGCCCAGTGGAGTGTCACAAGCTTTTAGGCCCAGGCCAAAGGGCGCCTTCTTTGTCTGCACAGCTGCCCAAACTCTCACCTTTCCACTCAGGCCGCCCTCTTAATTTAAGTGTGTGTGGAACGTGTCCGTGCAGTATACCGCGCTGCACAGCTAAGCATAGGTCTGGGCATCGTAGCTTCCTGCCAGGTGACCGAAGTTCGCAGGCAGATGGGTCCCTGGGACACACGCGGAGGGGCTCCTGCCCGGGTCACAGGCCGCCCACTGCCCCTGCCCCAGATCGGGGGCCGCAAAGCAGCCCTGTCTGAGTCCCCTGCCTCTAGAGGGAGTATTGGAGCAACACTTGTAGAAAACGTGGTCCTTGCGGGCCACTCATTGGAGGGACACAAATAAATCTTTGCCGACTTTCTGTTGAAACTTACGAGCGTTCATACCTAAGCCTCTTAAAAGGTCAGCTGTTTAGCTAAACATGAGCTCATGATCTAAATTTACACAATATTGAAGAAAGCAGCTACAAGGGGAGACAATCAGCCAAAACCATCTATACCAGAATTAGATTCCCAAGGCCATCCATCAGATGTAGGAATAATCGGGTGCAAGGCAGAAAATATACATAAAACTGGAACTGAAACAAGGCACGAGGATGTTTTCAAAGACTGGTAGGATCTCTAAAACATTTTTCAAGGACATGTCATTGATAAAGCTAAATACTCCAAGGTTGTGTAATACAACAGATTAATCATTGAGAAGAGTGAAATTATGCTGTTTTGAAAACTATGGCAGGTCAGATTTTCTGCCTAATTATATAAGAAGATTTCTCTAAAAAATACACATTATTTCAAAGACTTATTGGCTGTGAAATAAGTTAAGGGTATTTCAAATGGCTTGTCTGCAAAGAAAGGTGAGATGTAGGGAATCACAGAAAGTCGAGGGGAAAATAGGTCAATATATACATTGCTGTATGGTGAACTAAGCCTTAGGCCAGCAACAATGGAGAGGACGTGACCCTTAGACACGTACAAGTAAGCTGGAATCTTCAAAAGTTCAAATCTTTATAAGTAAAAAGATTTATTAAAATGAATAACCAAGTGTTTTAATTGACATCAGAAGATGAAAACAATAAACCCTGAGAACATAGAGAAAAGATAAATAAAGATATGAGCAGAACTTAATACAACAGAAAACGTATAAAATTCAGGCGATTTAGTAAGTCCAAAGAATCTTCTTTGAAAAGAATTAATAGACACACTTTGATTAAGGAAAACCAAAACATAAGTAAAGAATATACAGAAAGAGTCAGGACAATGTTAGAGCAGAGAATATATGAAATGCCAGTAAATTTGAACATTTCTGTCAAGTGGACCATTTCCTAGCTCCTAAAGTTTACCAACACTGACACAAGAGGAAATCATTTAAGGTCATCATGTCTGCCCTTGGCATTCTCGGAACGCCCTGGCCTCAGAATGCAGCCTCTGTAGTCCATGGTAACCTGCGGAGAGGGGGCGGGGCTGAGGGAGGTTGGAACACTGCCCTCACTGAGGGAGTGTGTGTGGCCATCTCTGCTGTGACTGAACAAAGGGCAGGGGAGCAGGGGGCCCAGGGCAGGGCCCTCATAGCCCGGCAGGCCCAGTGGAGTGTCACAAGCTTTTAGGCCCAGGCCAAAGGGCGCCTTCTTTGTCTGCACAGCTGCCCAAATTCTCACCTTTCCACTCAGGCCGCCCTCTTACTTGAAGTGTGTGTGGAACGTGTCCGCACAGTATACCGCGCTGCACAGCTAAGCATAGGTCTGGGCATCGTAGCTTCCTGCCAGGTGACCGAAGTTCGCAGGCAGATGGGTCCCTGGGACACACGCGGAGGGGCTCTTGCCCGGGTCACAGGCCGCCCACTGCCCCTGCCCCAGATCGGGAGCCGCAAAGCAGCCCTGTCTGAGTCCCCTGCCTCTAGAGGGAGTATTGGACCAACACTTGTAGAAAACGGGGTCCTTGCGGGCCACTCATTGGAGGGACACAAATAAATCTTTGCCGACTTTCTGCTGAAACTTACGAGCGTTCACACCTAAGCCTCTTACAAGGTCAGCTGTTTAGCTAAACATGAGCTCATGATCTAAATTTACACAATATTGAAGAAAGCAGCTACAAGGGGAGACAATCAGCCAAAACCATCAATACCAGAATTAGATTCCCAAGGCCATCCATCAGATGTAGGAATAATCGGGTGCAAGGCAGAAAATATACATAAAACTGGAACTGAAACAAGGCACAAGGATGTTTTCAAAGACTGGTAGGATCTCTAAAACATTTTTCAAGGACATGTCATTGATAAAGCTAAATACTCCAAGGTTGTGTAATACAACAGATTAATCATTGAGAAGAGTGAAATTATGCTGTTTTGAAAACTATGGCAGGTCAGATTTTCTGCCTAATTATATAAGAAGATTTCTCTAAAAAATACACATTATTTCAAAGACTTATTGGCTGTGAAATAAGTTAAGGGTATTTCAAATGGCTTGTCTGCAAAGAAAGGTGAGATGTAGGGAATCACAGAAAGTCGAGGGGAAAATAGGTTAATATATACATTGCTGTATGGTGAACTAAGCCTTAGGCCAGCAACAATGGAGAGGACCTGACCCTTAGACACGTACAAGTAAGCTGGAATCTTCAAAAGTTCAAATCTTTATAAGTAAAAAGATTTATTAAAATGAATAACCAAGTGTTTTAATTGACATCAGAAGATGAAAACAATAAACCCTGAGAACATAGAGAAAAGATAAATAAAGATATGAGCAGAACTTAATACAACAGAAAACGTATAAAATTCAGGTGATTTAGTAAGTCCAAAGAATCTTCTTTGAAAAGAATTAATAGACACTCTTTGATTAAGGAAAACCAAAACATAAGTAAAGAATATACAGAAAGAGTCAGGACAATGTTAGAGCAGAGAATATATGAAATGCCAGTAAATTTGAACATTTCTGTAAAGTGGACCATTTCCTAGCTCCTAAAGTTTACCAACACTGACACAAGAGGAAATCATTTAAGGTCATCATGTCTGCCCTTGGCATTCTCGGAACGCCCTGGCCTCAGAATGCAGCCTCTGTAGTCCATGGTAACCTGCGGAGAGGGGGCGGGGCTGAGGGAGGTTGGAACACTGCCCTCACTGAGGGAGTGTGTGTGGCCATCTCTACTGTGACTGAACAAAGGGCAGGGGAGCAGGGGGCCCAGGGCAGGGCCCTCATAGCCCGGCAGGCCCAGTGGAGTGTCACAAGTTTTTAGGCCCAGGCCAAAGGGCGCCTTCTTTGTCTGCACAGCTGCCCAAACTCTCACCTTTCCACTCAGGCCGCCCTCTTACTTGAAGTGTGTGTGGAACGTGTCTGCGCAGTACACCGCGCTGCACAGCTAAGCATAGTTCTGGGCATCGTAGCTTCCTGCAAGGTGACCGAAGTTCGCAGGCAGATGGGACCCTGGGACACACGCGGAGGGGCTCCTGCCCGGGTCACACTCCGCCCACTGCCCCTGCCCCAGATCGGGGGCCGCAAAGCAGCCCTGTCTGAGTCCCCTGCCTCTAGAGGGAGTATTGGACCAACACTTGTAGAAAACGAGGCCATTGCGGGCCACTCGTTGGAGGGACACAAATAAATTTTTGCCGACTTTTTGCTGAAACTTACGAGCGTTCATACCTAAGCCTCTTACAAGGTCAGCTGTTTAGCTAAACATGAGCTCATGATCTAAATTTACACAATATTGAAGAAAGCAGCTACAAGGGGAGACAATCAGCCAAAACCATCAATACCAGAATTAGATTCCCAAGGCCATCCATCAGATGTAGGAATAATCGGGTGCAAGGCAGAAAATATACATAATACTGGAACTGAAACAAGGCACGAGGATGTTTTCAAAGACTGGTAGGATCTCTAAAACATTTTTCAAGGACATGTCATTGATAAAGCTAAATACTCCAAGGTTGTGTAATACAACAGATTAATCATTGAGAAGAGTGAAATTATGCTGTTTTGAAAACTATGGCAGGTCAGATTTTCTGCCTAATTATATAAGAAGATTTCTCTAAAAAATACACATTATTTCAAAGACTTATTGGCTGTGAAATAAGTTAAGGGTATTTCAAATGGCTTGTCTGCAAAGAAAGGTGAGATGTAGGGAATCACAGAAAGTCGAGGGGAAAATAGGTCAATATATACATTGCTGTATGGTGAACTAAGCCTTAGGCCAGCAACAATGGAGAGGACCTGACCCTTAGACAGGAACAAGTAAGCTGGAATCTTCAAAAGTTCAAATCTTTATAAGTAAAAAGATTTATTAAAATGAATAACCAAGTGTTTTAATTGACATCAGAAGATGAAAACAATAAACCCTGAGAACATGGAGAAAAGATAAATAAAGATATGAGCAGAACTTAATACAACACAAAACGTATAAAATTCAGGTGATTTAGTAAGTCCAAAGAATTTTCTTTGAAAAGAATTAAAAGACACACTTTGATTAAGGAAAACCAAAACATAAGTAAAGAATATACAGAAAGAGTCAGGACAATGTTAGAGCAGAGAATATATGAAATGCCAGTAAATTTGAACATTTCTGTAAAGTGGACCATTTCCTAGCTCCTAAAGTTTACCAACACTGACACAAGATGAAATCATTTAAGGTCATCATGTCTGCCCTTGGCATTCTCGGAACGCCCTGGCCTCAGAATGCAGCCTCTGTAGTCCATGGTAACCTGCGGAGAGGGGGCGGGGCTGAGGGAGGTTGGAACACTGCCCTCACTGAGGGAGTGGGTGTGGCCATCTCTGCTGTGACTGAACAAAGGGCAGGGGAGCAGGGGGCCCAGGGCAGGGCCCTCAGAGCCCGGCAGGCCCAGTGGAGTGTCACAAGCTTTTAGGCCCAGGCCAAAGGGTGCCTGCTTTGTCTGCACAGCTGCCCAAACTCTCACCTTTCCACTCAGGCCGCCCTCTTACTTGAAGTGTGTGTGGAACGTGTCCGCGCAGTATACCGCGCTGCACAGTTAAGCATAGGTCTGGGCATCGTAGCTTCCTGCCAGGTGACCGAAGTTCGCAGGCAGATGGGTCCCTGGGACACACGCGGAGAGGCTCCTGCCCGGGTCACAGGCCGCCCACTGCCCCTGCCCCAGATCGGGAGCCGCAAAGCAGCCCTGTCTGAGTCCCCTGCCTCTAGAGGGAGTATTGGACCAACACTTGTAGAAAACGGGGTCCTTGCGGGCCACTCGTTGGAGGGACACAAATAAATCTTTGCCGACTTTCTGCTGAAACTTACGAGCGTTCACACCTAAGCCTCTTACAAGGTCAGCTGTTTAGCTAAACATGAGCTCATGATCTAAATTTACACAATATTGAAGAAAGCAGCTACAAGGGGAGACAATCAGCCAAAACCATCAATACCAGAATTAGATTCCCAAGGCCATCCATCAGATGTAGGAATAATCGGGTGCAAGGCAGAAAATATACATAAAACTGGAACTGAAACAAGGCACAAGGATGTTTTCAAAGACTGGTAGGATCTCTAAAACATTTTTCAAGGACATGTCATTGATAAAGCTAAATACTCCAAGGTTGTGTAATACAACAGATTAATCTTTGAGAAGAGTGAAATTATGCTGTTTTGAAAACTATGGCAGGTCAGATTTTCTGCCTAATTATATAAGAAGATTTCTCTAAAAAATACACATTATTTCAAAGACTTATTGGCTGTGAAATAAGTTAAGGGTATTTCAAATGGCTTGTCTGCAAAGAAAGGTGAGATGTAGGGAATCACAGAAAGTCGAGGGGAAAATAGGTCAATATATACATTGCTGTATGGTGAACTAAGCCTTACGCCAGCAACAATGGAGAGGACCTGACCCTTAGACACGTACAAGTAAGCTGGAATCTTCAAAAGTTCAAATCTTTATAAGTAAAAAGATTTACTAAAATCAATAACCAAGTGTTTTAATTGACATCAGAAGATGAAAACAATAAACCCTGAGAACATGGAGCAAAGATAAATAAAGATATGAGCAGAACTTAATACAAGAGAAAACGTATAAAATTCAGGTGATTTAGTAAGTCCAAAGAATCTTCTTTGAAAAGATTTAAAAGACACACTTTGATAAAGGAAAACCAAAACATAAGTAAAGAATATACAGAAAGAGTCAGGACAATGTTAGAGCAGAGAATATATGAAATGCCAGTAAATTTGAACATTTCTGTAAAGTGGACCATTTCCTAGCTCCTAAAGTTTACCAACACTGACACAAGAGGAAACCATTTAAGGTCATCATGTCTGCCCTTCGCATTCTCGGATGGCCCTGGCCTCAGAATGCAGCCTCTGTAGTCCATGGTAACCTGCGGAGAGGGGGCGGGGCTGAGGGAGGTTGGAACACTGCCCTCACTGAGGGAGTGGGTGTGGCCATCTCTGCAGTGACTGAACAAAGGGCAGGGGAGCAGGGGGCCCAGGGCAGGGCCCTCAGAGCCCGGCAGGCCCAGTGGAGTGTCACAAGCTTTTAGGCCCAGGCCAAAGGGCGCCTTCTTTGTCTGCACAGCTGCCCAAACTCTCACCTTTCCACTCAGGCCGCCCTCTTAATTTAAGTGTGTGTGGAACGTGTCCGTGCAGTATACCGCGCTGCACAGCTAAGCATAGGTCTGGGCATCGTAGCTTCCTGCCAGGTAACCGAAGTTCGCAGGCAGATGGGTCCCTGGGACACACGCGGAGGGGCTCCTGCCCGGGTCACAGGCCGCCCACTGCCCCTGCCCCAGATCGGGGGCCGCAAAGCAGCCCTGTCTGAGTCCCCTGCCTCTAGAGGGAGTATTGGAGCAACACTTGTAGAAAACGGGGTCCTTGCGGGCCACTCATTGGAGGGACACAAATAAATCTTTGCCGACTTTCTGCTGAAACTTACGAGCGTTCATACCTAAGCCTCTTAAAAGGTCAGCTGTTTAGCTAAACATGAGCTCATGATCTAAATTTACACAATATTGAAAAAAGCAGCTACAAGGGGAGACAATCAGCCAAAACCATCAATACCAGAATTAGATTCCCAAGGCCATCCATCAGATGTAGGAATAATCGGGTGCAAGGCAGAAAATATACATAAAACTGGAACTGAAACAAGGCACGAGGATGTTTTCAAAGACTGGTAGGATCTCTAAAACATTTTTCAAGGACATGTCATTGATAAAGCTAAATACTCCAAGGTTGTGTAATACAACAGATTAATCATTGAGAAGAGTGAAATTATGCTGTTTTGAAAACTATGGCAGGTCAGATTTTCTGCCTAATTATATAAGAAGATTTCTCTAAAAAATACACATTATTTCAAAGACTTATTGGCTGTGAAATAAGTTAAGGGTATTTCAAATGGCTTGTCTGCAAAGAAAGGTGAGATGTAGGGAATCACAGAAAGTCGAGGGGAAAATAGGTCAATATATACATTGCTGTATGGTGAACTAAGCCTTAGGCCAGCAACAATGGAGAGGACCTGACCCTTAGACACGTACAAGTAAGCTGGAATCTTCAAAAGTTCAAATCTTTATAAGTAAAAAGATTTATTAAAATGAATAACCAAGTGTTTTAATTGACATCAGAAGATGAAAACAATAAACCCTGAGAACATAGAGAAAAGATAAATAAAGATATGAGCAGAACTTAATACAACAGAAAACGTATAAAATTCAGGTGATTTAGTAAGTCCAAAGAATCTTCTTTGAAAAGAATTAATAGACACACTTTGATTAAGGAAAACCAAAACATAAGTAAAGAATATACAGAAAGAGTCAGGACAATGTTAGAGCAGAGAATATATGAAATGCCAGTAAATTTGAACATTTCTGTCAAGTGGACCATTTCCTAGCTCCTAAAGTTTACCAACACTGACACAAGAGGAAATCATTTAAGGTCATCATGTCTGCCCTTGGCATTCTCGGAACGCCCTGGCCTCAGAATGCAGCCTCTGTAGTCCATGGTAACCTGCGGAGAGGGGGCGGGGCTGAGGGAGGTTGGAACACTGCCCTCACTGAGGGAGTGTGTGTGGCCATCTCTGCTGTGACTGAACAAAGGGCAGGGGAGCAGGGGGCCCAGGGCAGGGCCCTCAGAGCCCGGCAGGCCCAGTGGAGTGTCACAAGCTTTTAGGCCCAGGCCAAAGGGCGCCTTCTTTGTCTGCACAGCTCCCCAAATTCTCACCTTTCCACTCAGGCCGCCCTCTTACTTGAAGTGTGTGTGGAACGTGTGCGCACAGTATACCGCGCTGCACAGCTAAGCATAGGTCTGGGCATCGTAGCTTCCTGCCAGGTGACCGAAGTTCGCAGGCAGATGGGTCCCTGGGACACACGCGGAGGGGCTCTTGCCCGGGTCACAGGCCTCCCACTGCCCCTGCCCCAGATCGGGAGCCGCAAAGCAGCCCTGTCTGAGTCCCCTGCCTCTAGAGGGAGTATTGGAGCAACACTTGTAGAAAACGGGGTCCTTGCGGGCCACTCATTGGAGGGACACAAATAAATCTTTGCCGACTTTCTGCTGAAACTTACGAGCGTTCACACCTAAGCCTCTTACAAGGTCAGCTGTTTAGCTAAACATGAGCTCATGATCTAAATTTACACAATATTGAAGAAAGCAGCTACAAGGGGAGACAATCAGCCAAAACCATCAATACCAGAATTAGATTCCCAAGGCCATCCATCAGATGTAGGAATAATCGGGTGCAAGGCAGAAAATATACATAAAACTGGAACTGAAACAAGGCACAAGGATGTTTTCAAAGACTGGTAGGATCTCTCAAACATTTTTCAAGGACATGTCATTGATAAAGCTAAATACTCCAAGGTTGTGTAATACAACAGATTAATCATTGAGAAGAGTGAAATTATGCTGTTTTGAAAACTATGGCAGGTCAGATTTTCTGCCTAATTATATAAGAAGATTTCTCTAAAAAATACACATTATTTCAAAGACTTATTGGCTGTGAAATAAGTTAAGGGTATTTCAAATGGCTTGTCTGCAAAGAAAGGTGAGATGTAGGGAATCACAGAAAGTCGAGGGGAAAATAGGTCAATATATACATTGCTGTATGGTGAACTAAGCCTTACGCCAGCAACAATGGAGAGGACCTGACCCTTAGACACGTACAAGTAAGCTGGAATCTTCAAAAGTTCAAATCTTTATAAGTAAAAAGATTTACTAAAATCAATAACCAAGTGTTTTAATTGACATCAGAAGATGAAAACAATAAACCCTGAGAACATGGAGCAAAGATAAATAAAGATATGAGCAGAACTTAATACAAGAGAAAACGTATAAAATTCAGGTGATTTAGTAAGTCCAAAGAATCTTCTTTGAAAAGATTTAAAAGACACACTTTGATAAAGGAAAACCAAAACATAAGTAAAGAATATACAGAAAGAGTCAGGACAATGTTAGAGCAGAGAATATATGAAATGCCAGTAAATTTGAACATTTCTGTAAAGTGGACCATTTCCTAGCTCCTAAAGTTTACCAACACTGACACAAGAGGAAACCATTTAAGGTCATCATGTCTGCCCTTCGCATTCTCGGATGGCCCTGGCCTCAGAATGCAGCCTCTGTAGTCCATGGTAACCTGCGGAGAGGGGGCGGGGCTGAGGGAGGTTGGAACACTGCCCTCACTGAGGGAGTGGGTGTGGCCATCTCTGCAGTGACTGAACAAAGGGCAGGGGAGCAGGGGGCCCAGGGCAGGGCCCTCAGAGCCCGGCAGGCCCAGTGGAGTGTCACAAGCTTTTAGGCCCAGGCCAAAGGGCGCCTTCTTTGTCTGCACAGCTGCCCAAACTCTCACCTTTCCACTCAGGCCGCCCTCTTAATTTAAGTGTGTGTGGAACGTGTCCGTGCAGTATACCGCGCTGCACAGCTAAGCATAGGTCTGGGCATCGTAGCTTCCTGCCAGGTAACCGAAGTTCGCAGGCAGATGGGTCCCTGGGACACACGCGGAGGGGCTCCTGCCCGGGTCACAGGCCGCCCACTGCCCCTGCCCCAGATCGGGGGCCGCAAAGCAGCCCTGTCTGAGTCCCCTGCCTCTAGAGGGAGTATTGGAGCAACACTTGTAGAAAACGGGGTCCTTGCGGGCCACTCATTGGAGGGACACAAATAAATCTTTGCCGACTTTCTGCTGAAACTTACGAGCGTTCATACCTAAGCCTCTTAAAAGGTCAGCTGTTTAGCTAAACATGAGCTCATGATCTAAATTTACACAATATTGAAAAAAGCAGCTACAAGGGGAGACAATCAGCCAAAACCATCAATACCAGAATTAGATTCCCAAGGCCATCCATCAGATGTAGGAATAATCGGGTGCAAGGCAGAAAATATACATAAAACTGGAACTGAAACAAGGCACGAGGATGTTTTCAAAGACTGGTAGGATCTCTAAAACATTTTTCAAGGACATGTCATTGATAAAGCTAAATACTCCAAGGTTGTGTAATACAACAGATTAATCATTGAGAAGAGTGAAATTATGCTGTTTTGAAAACTATGGCAGGTCAGATTTTCTGCCTAATTATATAAGAAGATTTCTCTAAAAAATACACATTATTTCAAAGACTTATTGGCTGTGAAATAAGTTAAGGGTATTTCAAATGGCTTGTCTGCAAAGAAAGGTGAGATGTAGGGAATCACAGAAAGTCGAGGGGAAAATAGGTCAATATATACATTGCTGTATGGTGAACTAAGCCTTAGGCCAGCAACAATGGAGAGGACCTGACCCTTAGACACGTACAAGTAAGCTGGAATCTTCAAAAGTTCAAATCTTTATAAGTAAAAAGATTTATTAAAATGAATAACCAAGTGTTTTAATTGACATCAGAAGATGAAAACAATAAACCCTGAGAACATAGAGAAAAGATAAATAAAGATATGAGCAGAACTTAATACAACAGAAAACGTATAAAATTCAGGTGATTTAGTAAGTCCAAAGAATCTTCTTTGAAAAGAATTAATAGACACACTTTGATTAAGGAAAACCAAAACATAAGTAAAGAATATACAGAAAGAGTCAGGACAATGTTAGAGCAGAGAATATATGAAATGCCAGTAAATTTGAACATTTCTGTCAAGTGGACCATTTCCTAGCTCCTAAAGTTTACCAACACTGACACAAGAGGAAATCATTTAAGGTCATCATGTCTGCCCTTGGCATTCTCGGAACGCCCTGGCCTCAGAATGCAGCCTCTGTAGTCCATGGTAACCTGCGGAGAGGGGGCGGGGCTGAGGGAGGTTGGAACACTGCCCTCACTGAGGGAGTGTGTGTGGCCATCTCTGCTGTGACTGAACAAAGGGCAGGGGAGCAGGGGGCCCAGGGCAGGGCCCTCAGAGCCCGGCAGGCCCAGTGGAGTGTCACAAGCTTTTAGGCCCAGGCCAAAGGGCGCCTTCTTTGTCTGCACAGCTCCCCAAATTCTCACCTTTCCACTCAGGCCGCCCTCTTACTTGAAGTGTGTGTGGAACGTGTGCGCACAGTATACCGCGCTGCACAGCTAAGCATAGGTCTGGGCATCGTAGCTTCCTGCCAGGTGACCGAAGTTCGCAGGCAGATGGGTCCCTGGGACACACGCGGAGGGGCTCTTGCCCGGGTCACAGGCCTCCCACTGCCCCTGCCCCAGATCGGGAGCCGCAAAGCAGCCCTGTCTGAGTCCCCTGCCTCTAGAGGGAGTATTGGAGCAACACTTGTAGAAAACGGGGTCCTTGCGGGCCACTCATTGGAGGGACACAAATAAATCTTTGCCGACTTTCTGCTGAAACTTACGAGCGTTCACACCTAAGCCTCTTACAAGGTCAGCTGTTTAGCTAAACATGAGCTCATGATCTAAATTTACACAATATTGAAGAAAGCAGCTACAAGGGGAGACAATCAGCCAAAACCATCAATACCAGAATTAGATTCCCAAGGCCATCCATCAGATGTAGGAATAATCGGGTGCAAGGCAGAAAATATACATAAAACTGGAACTGAAACAAGGCACAAGGATGTTTTCAAAGACTGGTAGGATCTCTCAAACATTTTTCAAGGACATGTCATTGATAAAGCTAAATACTCCAAGGTTGTGTAATACAACAGATTAATCATTGAGAAGAGTGAAATTATGCTGTTTTGAAAACTATGGCAGGTCAGATTTTCTGCCTAATTATATAAGAAGATTTCTCTAAAAAATACACATTATTTCAAAGACTTATTGGCTGTGAAATAAGTTAAGGGTATTTCAAATGGCTTGTCTGCAAAGAAAGGTGAGATGTAGGGAATCACAGAAAGTCGAGGGGAAAATAGGTTAATATATACATTGCTGTATGGTGAACTAAGCCTTAGGCCAGCAACAATGGAGAGGACCTGACCCTTAGACACGTACAAGTAAGCTGGAATCTTCAAAAGTTCAAATCTTTATAAGTAAAAAGATTTATTAAAATGAATAACCAAGTGTTTTAATTGACATCAGAAGATGAAAACAATAAACCCTGAGAACATAGAGAAAAGATAAATAAAGATATGAGCAGAACTTAATACAACAGAAAACGTATAAAATTCAGGTGATTTAGTAAGTCCAAAGAATCTTCTTTGAAAAGAATTAATAGACACACTTTGATTAAGGAAAACCAAAACATAAGTAAAGAATATACAGAAAGAGTCAGGACAATGTTAGAGCAGAGAATATATGAAATGCCAGTAAATTTGAACATTTCTGTAAAGTGGACCATTTCCTAGCTCCTAAAGTTTACCAACACTGACACAAGAGGAAATCATTTAAGGTCATCATGTCTGCCCTTGGCATTCTCGGAACGCCCTGGCCTCAGAATGCAGCCTCTGTAGTCCATGGTAACCTGCGGAGAGGGGGCGGGGCTGAGGGAGGTTGGAACACTGCCCTCACTGAGGGAGTGTGTGTGGCCATCTCTACTGTGACTGAACAAAGGGCAGGGGAGCAGGGGGCCCAGGGCAGGGCCCTCAGAGCCCGGCAGGCCCAGTGGAGTGTCACAAGTTTTTAGGCCCAGGCCAAAGGGCGCCTTCTTTGTCTGCACAGCTGCCCAAACTCTCACCTTTCCACTCAGGCCGCCCTCTTACTTGAAGTGTGTGTGGAACGTGTCTGCGCAGTACACCGCGCTGCACAGCTAAGCATAGTTCTGGGCATCGTAGCTTCCTGCAAGGTGACCGAAGTTCGCAGGCAGATGGGACCCTGGGACACACGCGGAGGGGCTCCTGCCCGGGTCACACTCCGCCCACTGCCCCTGCCCCAGATCGGGGGCCGCAAAGCAGCCCTGTCTGAGTCCCCTGCCTCTAGAGGGAGTATTGGACCAACACTTGTAGAAAACGAGGCCCTTGCGGGCCACTCGTTGGAGGGACACAAATAAATTTTTGCCGACTTTTTGCTGAAACTTACGAGCGTTCATACCTAAGCCTCTTACAAGGTCAGCTGTTTAGCTAAACATGAGCTCATGATCTAAATTTACACAATATTGAAGAAAGCAGCTACAAGGGGAGACAATCAGCCAAAACCATCAATACCAGAATTAGATTCCCAAGGCCATCCATCAGATGTAGGAATAATCGGGTGCAAGGCAGAAAATATACATAATACTGGAACTGAAACAAGGCACGAGGATGTTTTCAAAGACTGGTAGGATCTCTAAAACATTTTTCAAGGACATGTCATTGATAAAGCTAAATACTCCAAGGTTGTGTAATACAACAGATTAATCATTGAGAAGAGTGAAATTATGCTGTTTTGAAAACTATGGCAGGTCAGATTTTCTGCCTAATTATATAAGAAGATTTCTCTAAAAAATACACATCATTTCAAAGACTTATTGGCTGTGAAATAAGTTAAGGGTATTTCAAATGGCTTGTCTGCAAAGAAAGGTGAGATGTAGGGAATCACAGAAAGTCGAGGGGAAAATAGGTCAATATATACATTGCTGTATGGTGAACTAAGCCTTAGGCCAGCAACAATGGAGAGGACGTGACCCTTAGACACGTACAAGTAAGCTGGAATCTTCAAAAGTTCAAATCTTTATAAGTAAAAAGATTTATTAAAATGAATAACCCAGTGTTTTAATTGACATCAGAAGATGAAAACAATAAACCCTGAGAACATAGAGAAAAGATAAATAAAGATATGAGCAGAACTTAATACAACAGAAAACGTATAAAATTCAGGTGATTTAGTAAGTCCAAAGAATCTTCTTTGAAAAGAATTAATAGACACACTTTGATTAAGGAAAACCAAAACATAAGTAAAGAATATACAGAAAGAGTCAGGACAATGTTAGAGCAGAGAATATATGAAATGCCAGTAAATTTGAACATTTCTGTAAAGTGGACCATTTCCTAGCTCCTAAAGTTTACCAACACTGACACAAGAGGAAATCATTTAAGGTCATCATGTCTGCCCTTGGCATTCTCAGAACGCCCTGGCCTCAGAATGCAGCCTCTGTAGTCCATGGTAACCTGCGGAGAGGGGGCGGGGCTGAGGGAGGTTGGAACACTGCCCTCACTGAGGGAGTGGGTGTGGCCATCTCTGCTGTGACTGAACAAAGGGCAGGGGAGCAGGGGGCCCAGGCCAGGGCCCTCAGAGCCCGGCAGGCCCAGTGGAGTGTCACAAGCTTTTAGGCCCAGGCCAAAGGGTGCCTGCTTTGTCTGCACAGCTGCCCAAACTCTCACCTTTCCACTCAGGCCGCCCTCTTACTTGAAGTGTGTGTGGAACGTGTCCACGCAGTATACCGCGCTGCACAGTTAAGCATAGGTCTGGGCATCGTAGCTTCCTGCCAGGTGACCGAAGTTCGCAGGCAGATGGGTCCCTGGGACACACGCGGAGAGGCTCCTGCCCGGGTCACAGGCCGCCCACTGCCCCTGCCCCAGATCGGGAGCCGCAAAGCAGCCCTGTCTGAGTCCCCTGCCTCTAGAGGGAGTATTGGACCAACACTTGTAGAAAACGGGGTCCTTGCGGGCCACTCGTTGGAGGGACACAAATAAATCTTTGCCGACTTTCTGCTGAAACTTACGAGCGTTCACACCTAAGCCTCTTACAAGGTCAGCTGTTTAGCTAAACATGAGCTCATGATCTAAATTTACACAATATTGAAGAAAGCAGCTACAAGGGGAGACAATCAGCCAAAACCATCAATACCAGAATTAGATTCCCAAGGCCATCCATCAGATGTAGGAATAATCGGGTGCAAGGCAGAAAATATACATAAAACTGGAACTGAAACAAGGCACAAGGATGTTTTCAAAGACTGGTAGGATCTCTAAAACATTTTTCAAGGACATGTCATTGATAAAGCTAAATACTCCAAGGTTGTGTAATACAACAGATTAATCATTGAGAAGAGTGAAATTATGCTGTTTTGAAAACTATGGCAGGTCAGATTTTCTGCCTAATTATATAAGAAGATTTCTCTAAAAAATACACATTATTTCAAAGACTTATTGGCTGTGAAATAAGTTAAGGGTATTTCAAATGGCTTGTCTGCAAAGAAAGGTGAGATGTAGGGAATCACAGAAAGTCGAGGGGAAAATAGGTCAATATATACATTGCTGTATGTTGAACTAAGCCTTAGGCCAGCAACAATGGAGAGGACCTGACCCTTAGACACGTACAAGTAAGCTGGAATCTTCAAAAGTTCAAATCTTTATAAGTAAAAAGATTTACTAAAATCAATAACCAAGTGTTTTAATTGACATCAGAAGATGAAAACAATAAACCCTGAGAACATGGAGAAAAGATAAATAAAGATATGAGCAGAACTTAATACAAGAGAAAACGTATAAAATTCAGGTGATTTAGTAAGTCCAAAGAATCTTCTTTGAAAAGATTTAAAAGACACACTTTGATAAAGGAAAACCAAAACATAAGTAAAGAATATACAGAAAGAGTCAGGACAATGTTAGAGCAGAGAATATATGAAATGCCAGTAAATTTGAACATTTCTGTAAAGTGGACCATTTCCTAGCTCCTAAAGTTTACCAACACTGACACAAGAGGAAACCATTTAAGGTCATCATGTCTGCCCTTCGCATTCTCGGATGGCCCTGGCCTCAGAATGCAGCCTCTGTAGTCCATGGTAACCTGCGGAGAGGGGGCGGGGCTGAGGGAGGTTGGAACACTGCCCTCACTGAGGGAGTGGGTGTGGCCATCTCTGCAGTGACTGAACAAAGGGCAGGGGAGCAGGGGGCCCAGGGCAGGGCCCTCAGAGCCCGGCAGGCCCAGTGGAGTGTCACAAGCTTTTAGGCCCAGGCCAAAGGGCGCCTTCTTTGTCTGCACAGCTGCCCAAACTCTCACCTTTCCACTCAGGCCGCCCTCTTAATTTAAGTGTGTGTGGAACGTGTCCGTGCAGTATACCGCGCTGCACAGCTAAGCATAGGTCTGGGCATCGTAGCTTCCTGCCAGGTGACCGAAGTTCGCAGGCAGATGGGTCCCTGGGACACACGCGGAGGGGCTCCTGCCCGGGTCACAGGCCGCCCACTGCCCCTGCCCCAGATCGGGGGCCGCAAAGCAGCCCTGTCTGAGTCCCCTGCCTCTAGAGGGAGTATTGGAGCAACACTTGTAGAAAACGGGGTCCTTGCGGGCCACTCATTGGAGGGACACAAATAAATCTTTGCCGACTTTCTGCTGAAACTTACGAGCGTTCATACCTAAGCCTCTTAAAAGGTCAGCTGTTTAGCTAATCATGAGCTCATGATCTAAATTTACACAATATTGAAAAAAGCAGCTACAAGGGGAGACAATCAGCCAAAACCATCAATACCAGAATTAGATTCCCAAGGCCATCCATCAGATGTAGGAATAATCGGGTGCAAGGCAGAAAATATACATAAAACTGGAACTGAAACAAGGCACGAGGATGTTTTCAAAGACTGGTAGGATCTCTAAAACATTTTTCAAGGACATGTCATTGATAAAGCTAAATACTCCAAGGTTGTGTAATACAACAGATTAATCATTGAGAAGAGTGAAATTATGCTGTTTTGAAAACTATGGCAGGTCAGATTTTCTGCCTAATTATATAAGAAGATTTCTCTAAAAAATACACATTATTTCAAAGACTTATTGGCTGTGAAATAAGTTAAGGGTATTTCAAATGGCTTGTCTGCAAAGAAAGGTGAGATGTAGGGAATCACAGAAAGTCGAGGGGAAAATAGGTCAATATATACATTGCTGTATGGTGAACTAAGCCTTAGGCCAGCAACAATGGAGAGGACCTGACCCTTAGACACGTACAAGTAAGCTGGAATCTTCAAAAGTTCAAATCTTTATAAGTAAAAAGATTTATTAAAATGAATAACCAAGTGTTTTAATTGACATCAGAAGATGAAAACAATAAACCCTGAGAACATAGAGAAAAGATAAATAAAGATATGAGCAGAACTTAATACAACAGAAAACGTATAAAATTCAGGTGATTTAGTAAGTCCAAAGAATCTTCTTTGAAAAGAATTAATAGACACACTTTGATTAAGGAAAACCAAAACATAAGTAAAGAATATACAGAAAGAGTCAGGACAATGTTAGAGCAGAGAATATATGAAATGCCAGTAAATTTGAACATTTCTGTCAAGTGGACCATTTCCTAGCTCCTAAAGTTTACCAACACTGACACAAGAGGAAATCATTTAAGGTCATCATGTCTGCCCTTGGCATTCTCGGAACGCCCTGGCCTCAGAATGCAGCCTCTGTAGTCCATGGTAACCTGCGGAGAGGGGGCGGGGCTGAGGGAGGTTGGAACACTGCCCTCACTGAGGGAGTGTGTGTGGCCATCTCTGCTGTGACTGAACAAAGGGCAGGGGAGCAGGGGGCCCAGGGCAGGGCCCTCAGAGACCGGCAGGCCCAGTGGAGTGTCACAAGCTTTTAGGCCCAGGCCAAAGGGCGCCTTCTTTGTCTGCACAGCTCCCCAAATTCTCACCTTTCCACTCAGGCCGCCCTCTTACTTGAAGTGTGTGTGGAACGTGTCCGCACAGTATACCGCGCTGCACAGCTAAGCATAGGTCTGGGCATCGTAGCTTCCTGCCAGGTGACCGAAGTTCGCAGGCAGATGGGTCCCTGGGACACACGCGGAGGGGCTCTTGCCCGGGTCACAGGCCGCCCACTGCCCCTGCCCCAGATCGGGAGCCGCAAAGCAGCCCTGTCTGAGTCCCCTGCCTCTAGAGGGAGTATTGGAGCAACACTTGTAGAAAACGGGGTCCTTGCGGACCACTCATTGGAGGGACACAAATAAATCTTTGCCGACTTTCTGCTGAAACTTACGAGCGTTCACACCTAAGCCTCTTACAAGGTCAGCTGTTTAGCTAAACATGAGCTCATGATCTAAATTTACACAATATTGAAGAAAGCAGCTACAAGGGGAGACAATCAGCCAAAACCATCAATACCAGAATTAGATTCCCAAGGCCATCCATCAGATGTAGGAATAATCGGGTGCAAGGCAGAAAATATACATAAAACTGGAACTGAAACAAGGCACAAGGATGTTTTCAAAGACTGGTAGGATCTCTAAAACATTTTTCAAGGACATGTCATTGATAAAGCTAAATACTCCAAGGTTGTGTAATACAACAGATTAATCATTGAGAAGAGTGAAATTATGCTGTTTTGAAAACTATGGCAGGTCAGATTTTCTGCCTAATTATATAAGAAGATTTCTCTAAAAAATACACATTATTTCAAAGACTTATTGGCTGTGAAATAAGTTAAGGGTATTTCAAATGGCTTGTCTGCAAAGAAAGGTGAGATGTAGGGAATCACAGAAAGTCGAGGGGAAAATAGGTTAATATATACATTGCTGTATGGTGAACTAAGCCTTAGGCCAGCAACAATGGAGAGGACCTGACCCTTAGACACGTACAAGTAAGCTGGAATCTTCAAAAGTTCAAATCTTTATAAGTAAAAAGATTTATTAAAATGAATAACCAAGTGTTTTAATTGACATCAGAAGATGAAAAGAATAAACCCTGAGAACATAGAGAAAAGATAAATAAAGATATGAGCAGAACTTAATACAACAGAAAACGTATAAAATTCAGGTGATTTAGTAAGTCCAAAGAATCTTCTTTGAAAAGAATTAATAGACACACTTTGATTAAGGAAAACCAAAACATAAGTAAAGAATATACAGAAAGAGTCAGGACAATGTTAGAGCAGAGAATATATGAAATGCCAGTAAATTTGAACATTTCTGTAAAGTGGACCATTTCCTAGCTCCTAAAGTTTACCAACACTGACACAAGAGGAAATCATTTAAGGTCATCATGTCTGCCCTTGGCATTCTCGGAACGCCCTGGCCTCAGAATGCAGCCTCTGTAGTCCATGGTAACCTGCGGAGAGGGGGCGGGGCTGAGGGAGGTTGGAACACTGCCCTCACTGAGGGAGTGTGTGTGGCCATCTCTACTGTGACTGAACAAAGGGCAGGGGAGCAGGGGGCCCAGGGCAGGGCCCTCAGAGCCCGGCAGGCCCAGTGGAGTGTCACAAGTTTTTAGGCCCAGGCCAAAGGGCGCCTTCTTTGTCTGCACAGCTGCCCAAACTCTCACCTTTCCACTCAGGCCGCCCTCTTACTTGAAGTGTGTGTGGAACGTGTCTGCGCAGTACACCGCGCTGCACAGCTAAGCATAGTTCTGGGCATCGTAGCTTCCTGCAAGGTGACCGAAGTTCGCAGGCAGATGGGACCCTGGGACACACGCGGAGGGGCTCCTGCCCGGGTCACACTCCGCCCACTGCCCCTGCCCCAGATCGGGGGCCGCAAAGCAGCCCTGTCTGAGTCCCCTGCCTCTAGAGGGAGTATTGGACCAACACTTGTAGAAAACGAGGCCCTTGCGGGCCACTCGTTGGAGGGACACAAATAAATTTTTGCCGACTTTTTGCTGAAACTTACGAGCGTTCATACCTAAGCCTCTTACAAGGTCAGCTGTTTAGCTAAACATGAGCTCATGATCTAAATTTACACAATATTGAAGAAAGCAGCTACAAGGGGAGACAATCAGCCAAAACCATCAATACCAGAATTAGATTCCCAAGGCCATCCATCAGATGTAGGAATAATCGGGTGCAAGGCAGAAAATATACATAAAACTGGAACTGAAACAAGGCACGAGGATGTTTTCAAAGACTGGTAGGATCTCTAAAACATTTTTCAAGGACATGTCATTGATAAAGCTAAATACTCCAAGGTTGTGTAATACAACAGATTAATCATTGAGAAGAGTGAAATTATGCTGTTTTGAAAACTATGGCAGGTCAGATTTTCTGCCTAATTATATAAGAAGATTTCTCTAAAAAATACACATTATTTCAAAGACTTATTGGCTGTGAAATAAGTTAAGGGTATTTCAAATGGCTTGTCTGCAAAGAAAGGTGAGATGTAGGGAATCACAGAAAGTCGAGGGGAAAATAGGTCAATATATACATTGCTGTATGGTGAACTAAGCCTTAGGCCAGCAACAATGGAGAGGACGTGACCCTTAGACACGTACAAGTAAGCTGGAATCTTCAAAAGTTCAAATCTTTATAAGTAAAAAGATTTATTAAAATGAATAACCCAGTGTTTTAATTGACATCAGAAGATGAAAAGAATAAACCCTGAGAACATAGAGAAAAGATAAATAAAGATATGAGCAGAACTTAATACAACAGAAAACGTATAAAATTCAGGTGATTTAGTAAGTCCAAAGAATCTTCTTTGAAAAGAATTAATAGACACACTTTGATTAAGGAAAACCAAAACATAAGTAAAGAATATACAGAAAGAGTCAGGACAATGTTAGAGCAGAGAATATATGAAATGCCAGTAAATTTGAACATTTCTGTCAAGTGGACCATTTCCTAGCTCCTAAAGTTTACCAACACTGACACAAGAGGAAATCATTTAAGGTCATCATGTCTGCCCTTGGCATTCTCAGAACGCCCTGGCCTCAGAATGCAGCCTCTGTAGTCCATGGTAACCTGCGGAGAGGGGGCGGGGCTGAGGGAGGTTGGAACACTGCCCTCACTGAGGGAGTGGGTGTGGCCATCTCTGCTGTGACTGAACAAAGGGCAGGGGAGCAGGGGGCCCAGGCCAGGGCCCTCAGAGCCCGGCAGGCCCAGTGGAGTGTCACAAGCTTTTAGGCCGAGGCCAAAGGGCGCCTTCTTTGTCTGCACAGCTGCCCAAATTCTCACCTTTCCACTCAGGCCGCCCTCTTACTTGAAGTGTGTGTGGAACGTGTCCGCGCAGTATACCGCGCTGCACAGCTAAGCATAGGTCTGGGCATCGTAGCTTCCTGCCAGGTGACCGAAGTTCGCAGGCAGATGGGTCCCTGGGACACACACGGAGAGGCTCCTGCCCGGGTCACAGGCCGCCCACTGCCCCTGCCCCAGATCGGGAGCCGCAAAGCAGCCCTGTCTGAATCCCATGCCTCTAGAGGGAGTATTGGACCAACACTTGTAGAAAACGGGGTCCTTGCGGGCCACTCATTGGAGGGACACAAATAAATCTTTGCCGACTTTCTGCTGAAACTTACGAGCGTTCACACCTAAGCCTCTTACAAGGTCAGCTGTTTAGCTAAACATGAGCTCATGATCTAAATTTACACAATATTGAAGAAAGCAGCTACAAGGGGAGACAATCAGCCAAAACCATCAATACCAGAATTAGATTCCCAAGGCCATCCATCAGATGTAGGAATAATCGGGTGCAAGGCAGAAAATATACATAAAACTGGAACTGAAACAAGGCACAAGGATGTTTTCAAAGACTGGTAGGATCTCTAAAACATTTTTCAAGGACATGTCACTGATAAAGCTAAATACTCCAAGGTTGTGTAATACAACAGATTAATCATTGAGAAGAGTGAAATTATGCTGTTTTGAAAACTATGGCAGTTCAGATTTTCTGCCTAATTATATAAGAAGATTTCTCTAAAAAAGACACATTATTTCAAAGACTTATTGGCTGTGAAATAAGTTAAGGGTATTTCAAATGGCTTCTCTGCAAAGAAAGGTGAGATGTAGGGAATCACAGAAAGCCGAGGGGAAAATAGGTCAATATATACATTGCTGTATGGTGAACTAAGCCTTAGGCCAGCAACAATGGAGAGGACGTGACCCTTAGACACGTACAAGTAAGCTGGAATCTTCAAAAGTTCAAATCTTTATAAGTAAAAAGATTTATTAAAATGAATAACCCAGTGTTTTAATTGACATCAGAAGATGAAAAGAATAAACCCTGAGAACATAGAGAAAAGATAAATAAAGATATGAGCAGAACTTAATACAACAGAAAACGTATAAAATTGAGGTGATTTAGTAAGTCCAAAGAATCTTCTTTGAAAAGATTGAAAAGACACACTTTGATTAAGGAAAACCAAAACATAAGTAAAGAATATACAGAAAGAGTCAGGACAATGTTAGAGCAGAGAATATATGAAATGCCAGTAAATTTGAACATTTCTGTAAAGTGGACCATTTCCTAGCTCCTAAAGTTTACCAACACTGACACAAGAGGAAATCATTTAAGGTCATCATGTCTGCCCTTGGCATTCTCAGAACGCCCTGGCCTCAGAATGCAGCCTCTGTAGTCCATGGTAACCTGCGGAGAGGAGGCGGGGCTGAGGGAGGTTGGAACACTGCCCTCACTGAGGGAGTGGGTGTGGCCATCTCTGCTGTGACTGAACAAAGGGCAGGGGAGCAGGGGGCCCAGGGCAGGGCCCTCAGAGCCCGGCAGGCCCAGTGGAGTGTCACAAGCTTTTAGGCCCAGGCCAAAGGGCGCCTTCTTTGTCTGCACAGCTGCCCAAATTCTCACCTTTCCACTCAGGCCGCCCTCTTACTTGAAGTGTGTGTGGAACGTGTCCGCGCAGTATACCGCGCTGCACAGCTAAGCATAGGTCTGGGCATCGTAGCTTCCTGCCAGGTGACCGAAGTTCGCAGGCAGATCGGTCCCTGGGACACACGCGGAGAGGCTCCTGCCCGGGTCACAGGCCGCCCACTGCCCCTGCCCCAGATCGGGAGCCGCAAAGCAGCCCTGTCTGAATCCCATGCCTCTAGAGGGAGTATTGGACCAACACTTGTAGAAAACGGGGTCCTTGCGGGCCACTCATTGGAGGGACACAAATAAATCTTTGCCGACTTTCTGCTGAAACTTACGAGCGTTCACACCTAAGCCTCTTACAAGGTCAGCTGTTTAGCTAAACATGAGCTCATGATCTAAATTTACACAATATTGAAGAAAGCAGCTACAAGGGGAGACAATCAGCCAAAACCATCAATACCAGAATTAGATTCCCAAGGCCATCCATCAGATGTAGGAATAATCGGGTGCAAGGCAGAAAATATACATAATACTGGAACTGAAACAAGGCACGAGGATGTTTTCAAAGACTGGTAGGATCTCTAAAACATTTTTCAAGGACATGTCATTGATAAAGCTAAATACTCCAAGGTTGTGTAATACAACAGATTAATCATTGAGAAGAGTGAAATTATGCTGTTTTGAAAACTATGGCAGGTCAGATTTTCTGCCTAATTATATAAGAAGATTTCTCTAAAAAAGACACATTATTTCAAAGACTTATTGGCTGTGAAATAAGTTAAGGGTATTTCAAATGGCTTGTCTGCAAAGAAAGGTGAGATGTAGGGAATCACAGAAAGTCGAGGGGAAAATAGGTCAATATATACATTGCTGTATGGTGAACTAAGCCTTAGGCCAGCAACAATGGAGAGGACCTGACCCTTAGACACGTACAAGTAAGCTGGAATCTTCAAAAGTTCAAATCTTTATAAGTAAAAAGATTTATTAAAATGAATAACCAAGTGTTTTAATTGACATCAGAAGATGAAAAGAATAAACCCTGAGAACATAGAGAAAAGATAAATAAAGATATGAGCAGAACTTAATACAACAGAAAACGTATAAAATTCAGGTGATTTAGTAAGTCCAAAGAATCTTCTTTGAAAAGAATTAATAGACACACTTTGATTAAGGAAAACCAAAACATAAGTAAAGAATATACAGAAAGAGTCAGGACAATGTTAGAGCAGAGAATATATGAAATGCCAGTAAATTTGAACATTTCTGTAAAGTGGACCATTTCCTAGCTCATAAAGTTTACCAACACTGACACAAGAGGAAATCATTTAAGGTCATCATGTCTGCCCTTGGCATTCTCAGAACGCCCTGGCCTCAGAATGCAGCCTCTGTAGTCCATGGTAACCTGCGGAGAGGGGGCGGGGCTGAGGGAGGTTGGAACACTGCCCTCACTGAGGGAGTGGGTGTGGCCATCTCTGCTGTTACTGAACAACGAGCAGGGGAGCAGGGGGCCCAGGGCAGGGCCCTCAGAGCCCGGCAGGCCCAGTGGAGTGTCACAAGCTTTTAGGCCCAGGCCAAAGGGCGCCTTCTTTGTCTGCACAGCTGCCCAAATTCTCACCTTTCCACTCAGGCCGCCCTCTTACTTGAAGTGTGTGTGGAACGTGTCCGCGCAGTATACCGCGCTGCACAGCTAAGCATAGGTCTGGGCATCGTAGCTTCCTGCCAGGTGACCGTAGTTCGCAGGCAGATGGGTCCCTGGGACACACGCGGAGAGGCTCCTGCCCGGGTCACAGGCCGCCCACTGCCCCTGGCCCAGATCGGGAGCCGCAAAGCAGCCCTGTCTGAATCCCATGCCTCTAGAGGGAGTATTGGACCAACACTTGTAGAAAACGGGGTCCTTGCGGGCCACTCATTGGAGGGACACAAATAAATCTTTGCCGACTTTCTGCTGAAACTTACGAGCGTTCACACCTAAGCCTCTTACAAGGTCAGCTGTTTAGCTAAACATGAGCTCATGATCTAAATTTACACAATATTGAAGAAAGCAGCTACAAGGGGAGACAATCAGCCAAAACCATCAATACCAGAATTAGATTCCCAAGGCCATCCATCAGATGTAGGAATAATCGGGTGCAAGGCAGAAAATATACATAAAACTGGAACTGAAACAAGGCACAAGGATGTTTTCAAAGACTGGTAGGATCTCTAAAACATTTTTCAAGGACATGTCATTGATAAAGCTAAATACTCCAAGGTTGTGTAATACAACAGATTAAGCATTGAGAAGAGTGAAATTATGCTGTTTTGAAAACTATGGCAGGTCAGATTTTCTGCCTAATTATATAAGAAGATTTCTCTAAAAAAGACACATTATTTCAAAGACTTATTGGCTGTGAAATAAGTTAAGGGTATTTCAAATGGCTTGTCTGCAAAGAAAGGTGAGATGTAGGGAATCACAGAAAGTCGAGGGGAAAATAGGTCAATATATACATTGCTGTATGGTGAACTAAGCCTTAGGCCAGCAACAATGGAGAGGACCTGACCCTTAGACACGTACAAGTAAGCTGGAATCTTCAAAAGTTCAAATCTTTATAAGTAAAAAGATTTATTAAAATGAATAACCAAGTGTTTTAATTGACATCAGAAGATGAAAACAATAAACCCTGAGAACATAGAGAAAAGATAAATAAAGATATGAGCAGAACTTAATACAAGAGAAAACGTATAAAATTCAGGTGATTTAGTAAGTCCAAACAATCTTCTTTGAAAAGAATTAATAGACACACTTTGATTAAGGAAAACCAAAACATAAGTAAAGAATATACAGAAAGAGTCAGGACAATGTTAGAGCAGAGAATATATGAAATGCCAGTAAATTTGAACATTTCTGTCAAGTGGACCATTTCCTAGCTCCTAAAGTTTACCAACACTGACACAAGAGGAAATCATTTAAGGTCATCATGTCTGCCCTTGGCATTCTCGGAACGCCCTGGCCTCAGAATGCAGCCTCTGTAGTCCATGGTAACCTGTGGAGAGGGGGCGGGGCTGAGGGAGGTTGGAACACTGCCCTCACTGAGGGAGTGTGTGTGGCCATCTCTGCTGTGACTGAACAAAGGGCAGGGGAGCAGGGGGCCCAGGGCAGGGCCCTCAGAGCCCGGCAGGCCCAGTGGAGTGTCACAAGCTTTTAGGCCCAGGCCAAAGGGCGCCTTCTTTGTCTGCACAGCTGCCCAAATTCTCACCTTTCCACTCAGGCCGCCCTCTTACTTGAAGTGTGTGTGGAACGTGTCCGCGCAGTATACCGCGCTGCACAGCTAATCATAGGTCTGGGCATCGTAGCTTCCTGCCAGGTGACCGAAGTTCGCAGGCAGATGGGTCCCTGGGACACACGCGGAGAGGCTCCTGCCCGGGTCACAGGCCGCCCACTGCCCCTGCCCCAGATCGGGAGCCGCAAAGCAGCCCTGTCTGAATCCCATGCCTCTAGAGGGAGTATTGGACCAACACTTGTAGAAAACGGGGTCCTTGCGGGCCACTCATTGGAGGGACACAAATAAATCTTTGCCGACTTTCTGCTGAAACTTACGAGCGTTCACACCTAAGCCTCTTACAAGGTCAGCTGTTTAGCTAAACATGAGCTCATGATCTAAATTTACACAATATTGAAGAAAGGAGCTACAAGGGGAGACAATCAGCCAAAACCATCAATACCAGAATTAGATTCCCAAGGCCATCCATCAGATGTAGGAATAATCGGGTGCAAGGCAGAAAATATACATAAAACTGGAACTGAAACAAGGCACAAGGATGTTTTCAAAGACTGGTAGGATCTCTAAAACATTTTTCAAGGACATGTCATTGATAAAGCTAAATACTCCAAGGTTGTGTAATACAACAGATTAATCATTGAGAAGAGTGAAATTATGCTGTTTTGAAAACTATGGCAGGTCAGATTTTCTGCCTAATTATATAAGAAGATTTCTCTAAAAAATACACATTATTTCAAAGACTTATTGGCTGTGAAATAAGTTAAGGGTATTTCAAATGGCTTGTCTGCAAAGAAAGGTGAGATGTAGGGAATCACAGAAAGTCGAGGGGAAAATAGGTCAATATATACATTGCTGTATGGTGAACTAAGCCTTAGGCCAGCAACAATGGAGAGGACCTGACCCTTAGACACGTACAAGTAAGCTGGAATCTTCAAAAGTTCAAATCTTTATAAGTAAAAAGATTTATTAAAATGAAAAACCAAGTGTTTTAATTGACATCAGAAGATGAAAACAATAAACCCTGAGAACATAGAGAAAAGATAAATAAAGATATGAGCAGAACTTAATACAACAGAAAACGTATAAAATTCAGGTGATTTAGTAAGTCCAAAGAATCTTCTTTGAAAAGAATTAATAGACACACTTTGATTAAGGAAAACCAAAACATAAGTAAAGAATATACAGAAAGAGTCAGGACAATGTTAGAGCAGAGAATATATGAAATGCCAGTAAATTTGAACATTTCTGTAAAGTGGACCATTTCCTAGCTCCTAAAGTTTACCAACACTGACACAAGAGGAAATCATTTAAGGTCATCATGTCTGCCCTTGGCATTCTCGGAACGCCCTGGCCTCAGAATGCAGCCTCTGTAGTCCATGGTAACCTGCGGAGAGGGGGCGGGGCTGAGGGAGGTTGGAACACTGCCCTCACTGAGGGAGTGTGTGTGGCCATCTCTGCTGTGACTGAACAAAGGGCAGGGGAGCAGGGGGCCCAGGGCAGGGCCCTCAGAGCCCGGCAGGCCCAGTGGAGTGTCACAAGCTTTTAGGCCCAGGCCAAAGGGCGCCTTCCTTGTCTGCACAGCTGCCCAAATTCTCACCTTTCCACTCAGGCCGCCCTCTTACTTGAAGTGTGTGTGGAACGTGTCCGCGCAGTATACCGCGCTGCACAGCTAAGCATAGGTCTGGGCATCGTAGCTTCCTGCCAGGTGACCGAAGTTCGCAGGCAGATGGGTCCCTGGGACACACGCGGAGAGGCTCCTGCCCGGGTCACAGGCCGCCCACTGCCCCTGCCCCAGATCGGGAGCCGCAAAGCAGCCCTGTCTGAATCCCATGCCTCTAGAGGGAGTATTGGACCAACACTTGTAGAAAACGGGGTCCTTGCGGGCCACTCGTTGGAGGGACACAAATAAATTTTTGCCGACTTTTTGCTGAAACTTACGAGCGTTCATACCTAAGCCTCTTACAAGGTCAGCTGTTTAGCTAAACATGAGCTCATGATCTAAATTTACACAATATTGAAGAAAGCAGCTACAAGGGGAGACAATCAGCCAAAACCATCAATACCAGAATTAGATTCCCAAGGCCATCCATCAGATGTAGGAAAAATCGGGTGCAAGGCAGAAAATATACATAATACTGGAACTGAAACAAGGCACGAGGATGTTTTCAAAGACTGGTAGGATCTCTAAAACATTTTTCAAGGACATGTCATTGATAAAGCTAAATACTCCAAGGTTGTGTAATACAACAGATTAATCATTGAGAAAGGTGAAATTATGCTGTTTTGAAAACTATGGCAGGTCAGATTTTCTGCCTAATTATATAAGAAGATTTCTCTAAAAAAGACACATTATTTCAAAGACTTATTGGCTGTGAAATAAGTTAAGGGTATTTCAAATGGCTTGTCTGCAAAGAAAGGTGAGATGTAGGGAATCACAGAAAGTCGAGGGGAAAATAGGTCAATATATACATTGCTGTATGGTGAACTAAGCCTCAGGCCAGCAACAATGGAGAGGACGTGACCCTTAGACACGTACAAGTAAGCTGGAATCTTCAAAAGTTCAAATCTTTATAAGTAAAAAGATTTATTAAAATGAATAACCCAGTGTTTTAATTGACATCAGAAGATGAAAAGAATAAACCCTGAGAACATAGAGAAAAGATAAATAAAGATATGAGCAGAACTTAATACAACAGAAAACGTATAAAATTCAGGTGATTTAGTAAGTCCAAAGAATCTTCTTTGAAAAGAATTAATAGACACACTTTGATTAAGGAAAACCAAAACATAAGTAAAGAATATACAGAAAGAGTCAGGACAATGTTAGAGCAGAGAATATATGAAATGCCAGTAAATTTGAACATTTCTGTAAAGTGGACCATTTCCTAGCTCCTAAAGTTTACCAACACTGACACAAGAGGAAATCATTTAAGGTCATCATGTCTGCCCTTGGCATTCTCAGAACGCCCTGGCCTCAGAATGCAGCCTCTGTAGTCCATGGTAACCTGCGGAGAGGGGGCGGGGCTGAGGGAGGTTGGAACACTGCCCTCACTGAGGGAGTGGGTGTGGCCATCTCTGCTGTGACTGAACAAAGGGCAGGGGAGCAGGGGGCCCAGGCCAGGGCCCTCAGAGCCCGGCAGGCCCAGTGGAGTGTCACAAGCTTTTAGGCCGAGGCCAAAGGGCGCCTTCTTTGTCTGCACAGCTGCCCAAATTCTCACCTTTCCACTCAGGCCGCCCTCTTACTTGAAGTGTGTGTGGAACGTGTCCGCGCAGTATACCGCGCTGCACAGCTAAGCATAGGTCTGGGCATCGTAGCTTCCTGCCAGGTGACCGAAGTTCGCAGGCAGATGGGTCCCTGGGACACACGCGGAGAGGCTCCTGCCCGGGTCACAGGCCGCCCACTGCCCCTGCCCCAGATCGGGAGCCGCAAAGCAGCCCTGTCTGAATCCCATGCCTCTAGAGTGAGTATTGGACCACCACTTGTAGAAAACGGGGTCCTTGCGGGCCACTCATTGGAGGGACACAAATAAATCTTTGCCGACTTTCTGCTGAAACTTACGAGCGTTCACACCTAAGCCTCTTACAAGGTCAGCTGTTTAGCTAAACATGAGCTCATGATCTAAATTTACACAATATTGAAGAAAGCAGCTACAAGGGGAGACAATCAGCCAAAACCATCAATACCAGAATTAGATTCCCAAGGCCATCCATCAGATGTAGGAATAATCGGGTGCAAGGCAGAAAATATACATAAAACTGGAACTGAAACAAGGCACAAGGATGTTTTCAAAGACTGGTAGGATCTCTAAAACATTTTTCAAGGACATGTCATTGATAAAGCTAAATACTCCAAGGTTGTGTAATACAACAGATTAATCATTGAGAAGAGTGAAATTATGCTGTTTTGAAAACTATGGCAGGTCAGATTTTCTGCCTAATTATATAAGAAGATTTCTCTAAAAAATACACATTATTTCAAAGACTTATTGGCTGTGAAATAAGTTAAGGGTATTTCAAATGGCTTGTCTGCAAAGAAAGGTGAGATGTAGGGAATCACAGAAAGTCGAGGGGAAAATAGGTCAATATATACATTGCTGTATGGTGAACTAAGCCTTAGGCCAGCAACAATGGAGAGGACCTGACCCTTAGACACGTACAAGTAAGCTGGAATCTTCAAAAGTTCAAATCTTTATAAGTAAAAAGATTTATTAAAATGAATAACCAAGTGTTTTAATTGACATCAGAAGATGAAAACAATAAACCCTGAGAACATAGAGAAAAGATAAATAAAGATATGAGCAGAACTTAATACAAGAGAAAACGTATAAAATTCAGGTGATTTAGTAAGTCCAAACAATCTTCTTTGAAAAGAATTAATAGACACACTTTGATTAAGGAAAACCAAAACATAAGTAAAGAATATACAGAAAGAGTCAGGACAATGTTAGAGCAGAGAATATATGAAATGCCAGTAAATTTGAACATTTCTGTCAAGTGGACCATTTCCTAGCTCCTAAAGTTTACCAACACTGACACAAGAGGAAATCATTTAAGGTCATCATGTCTGCCCTTGGCATTCTCGGAACGCCCTGGCCTCAGAATGCAGCCTCTGTAGTCCATGGTAACCTGTGGAGAGGGGGCGGGGCTGAGGGAGGTTGGAACACTGCCCTCACTGAGGGAGTGTGTGTGGCCATCTCTGCTGTGACTGAACAAAGGGCAGGGGAGCAGGGGGCCCAGGGCAGGGCCCTCAGAGCCCGGCAGGCCCAGTGGAGTGTCACAAGCTTTTAGGCCCAGGCCAAAGGGCGCCTTCTTTGTCTGCACAGCTGCCCAAATTCTCACCTTTCCACTCAGGCCGCCCTCTTACTTGAAGTGTGTGTGGAACGTGTCCGCGCAGTATACCGCGCTGCACAGCTAATCATAGGTCTGGGCATCGTAGCTTCCTGCCAGGTGACCGAAGTTCGCAGGCAGATGGGTCCCTGGGACACACGCGGAGAGGCTCCTGCCCGGGTCACAGGCCGCCCACTGCCCCTGCCCCAGATCGGGAGCCGCAAAGCAGCCCTGTCTGAATCCAATGCCTCTAGAGGGAGTATTGGACCAACACTTGTAGAAAACGGGGTCCTTGCGGGCCACTCATTGGAGGGACACAAATAAATCTTTGCCGACTTTCTGCTGAAACTTACGAGCGTTCACACCTAAGCCTCTTAAAAGGTCAGCTGTTTAGCTAAACATGAGCTCATGATCTAAATTTACACAATATTGAAGAAAGGAGCTACAAGGGGAGACAATCAGCCAAAACCATCAATACCAGAATTAGATTCCCAAGGCCATCCATCAGATGTAGGAATAATCGGGTGCAAGGCAGAAAATATACATAAAACTGGAACTGAAACAAGGCACAAGGATGTTTTCAAAGACTGGTAGGATCTCTAAAACATTTTTCAAGGACATGTCATTGATAAAGCTAAATACTCCAAGGTTGTGTAATACAACAGATTAATCATTGAGAAGAGTGAAATTATGCTGTTTTGAAAACTATGGCAGGTCAGATTTTCTGCCTAATTATATAAGAAGATTTCTCTAAAAAATACACATTATTTCAAAGACTTATTGGCTGTGAAATAAGTTAAGGGTATTTCAAATGGCTTGTCTGCAAAGAAAGGTGAGATGTAGGGAATCACAGAAAGTCGAGGGGAAAATAGGTCAATATATACATTGCTGTATGGTGAACTAAGCCTTAGGCCAGCAACAATGGAGAGGACCTGACCCTTAGACACGTACAAGTAAGCTGGAATCTTCAAAAGTTCAAATCTTTATAAGTAAAAAGATTTATTAAAATGAAAAACCAAGTGTTTTAATTGACATCAGAAGATGAAAACAATAAACCCTGAGAACATAGAGAAAAGATAAATAAAGATATGAGCAGAACTTAATACAACAGAAAACGTATAAAATTCAGGTGATTTAGTAAGTCCAAAGAATCTTCTTTGAAAAGAATTAATAGACACACTTTGATTAAGGAAAACCAAAACATAAGTAAAGAATATACAGAAAGAGTCAGGACAATGTTAGAGCAGAGAATATATGAAATGCCAGTAAATTTGAACATTTCTGTCAAGTGGACCATTTCCTAGCTCCTAAAGTTTACCAACACTGACACAAGAGGAAATCATTTAAGGTCATCATGTCTGCCCTTGGCATTCTCGGAACGCCCTGGCCTCAGAATGCAGCCTCTGTAGTCCATGGTAACCTGCGGAGAGGGGGCGGGGCTGAGGGAGGTTGGAACACTGCCCTCACTGAGGGAGTGTGTGTGGCCATCTCTGCTGTGACTGAACAAAGGGCAGGGGAGCAGGGGGCCCAGGGCAGGGCCCTCAGAGCCCGGCAGGCCCAGTGGAGTGTCACAAGCTTTTAGGCCCAGGCCAAAGGGCGCCTTCCTTGTCTGCACAGCTGCCCAAATTCTCACCTTTCCACTCAGGCCGCCCTCTTACTTGAAGTGTGTGTGGAACGTGTCCGCGCAGTATACCGCGCTGCACAGCTAAGCATAGGTCTGGGCATCGTAGCTTCCTGCCAGGTGACCGAAGTTCGCAGGCAGATGGGTCCCTGGGACACACGCGGAGAGGCTCCTGCCCGGGTCACAGGCCGCCCACTGCCCCTGCCCCAGATCGGGAGCCGCAAAGCAGCCCTGTCTGAATCCCATGCCTCTAGAGGGAGTATTGGACCAACACTTGTAGAAAACGGGGTCCTTGCGGGCCACTCGTTGGAGGGACACAAATAAATTTTTGCCGACTTTTTGCTGAAACTTACGAGCGTTCATACCTAAGCCTCTTACAAGGTCAGCTGTTTAGCTAAACATGAGCTCATGATCTAAATTTACACAATATTGAAGAAAGCAGCTACAAGGGGAGACAATCAGCCAAAACCATCAATACCAGAATTAGATTCCCAAGGCCATCCATCAGATGTAGGAATAATCGGGTGCAAGGCAGAAAATATACATAATACTGGAACTGAAACAAGGCACGAGGATGTTTTCAAAGACTGGTAGGATCTCTAAAACATTTTTCAAGGACATGTCATTGATAAAGCTAAATACTCCAAGGTTGTGTAATACAACAGATTAATCATTGAGAAGAGTGAAATTATGCTGTTTTGAAAACTATGGCAGGTCAGATTTTCTGCCTAATTATATAAGAAGATTTCTCTAAAAAATACACATTATTTCAAAGACTTATTGGCTGTGAAATAAGTTAAGGGTATTTCAAATGGCTTGTCTGCAAAGAAAGGTGAGATGTAGGGAATCACAGAAAGTCGAGGGGAAAATAGGTCAATATATACATTGCTGTATGGTGAACTAAGCCTCAGGCCAGCAACAATGGAGAGGACGTGACCCTTAGACACGTACAAGTAAGCTGGAATCTTCAAAAGTTCAAATCTTTATAAGTAAAAAGATTTATTAAAATGAATAACCCAGTGTTTTAATTGACATCAGAAGATGAAAAGAATAAACCCTGAGAACATAGAGAAAAGATAAATAAAGATATGAGCAGAACTTAATACAACAGAAAACGTATAAAATTCAGGTGATTTAGTAAGTCCAAAGAATCTTCTTTGAAAAGAATTAATAGACACACTTTGATTAAGGAAAACCAAAACATAAGTAAAGAATATACAGAAAGAGTCAGGACAATGTTAGAGCAGAGAATATATGAAATGCCAGTAAATTTGAACATTTCTATAAAGTGGACCATTTCCTAGCTCCTAAAGTTTACCAACACTGACACAAGAGGAAATCATTTAAGGTCATCATGTCTGCCCTTGGCATTCTCAGAACGCCCTGGCCTCAGAATGCAGCCTCTGTAGTCCATGGTAACCTGCGGAGAGGAGGCGGGGCTGAGGGAGGTTGGAACACTGCCCTCACTGAGGGAGTGGGTGTGGCCATCTCTGCTGTGACTGAACAAAGGGCAGGGGAGCAGGGGGCCCAGTGCAGGGCCTCTGAGCCCGGCAGGCCCAGTGGAGTGTCACAAGCTTTTAGGCCCAGGCCAAAGGGCGCCTTCTTTGTCTGCACAGCTGCCCAAATTCTCACCTTTCCACTCAGGCCGCCCTCTTACTTGAAGTGTGTGTGGAACGTGTCCGCGCAGTATACCGCGCTGCACAGCTAAGCATAGGTCTGGGCATCGTAGCTTCCTGCCAGGTGACCGAAGTTCGCAGGCAGATTGGTCCCTGGGACACACGCGGAGAGGCTCCTGCCCGGGTCACAGGCCGCCCACTGCCCCTGCCCCAGATCGGGAGCCGCAAAGCAGCCCTGTCTGAATCCCATGCCTCTAGAGGGAGTATTGGACCAACACTTGTAGAAAACGGGGTCCTTGCGGGCCACTCATTGGAGGGACACAAATAAATCTTTGCCGACTTTCTGCTGAAACTTACGAGCGTTCACACCTAAGCCTCTTACAAGGTCAGCTGTTTAGCTAAACATGAGCTCATGATCTAAATTTACACAATATTGAAGAAAGCAGCTACAAGGGGAGACAATCAGCCAAAACCATCAATACCAGAATTAGATTCCCAAGGCCATCCATCAGATGTAGGAATAATCGGGTGCAAGGCAGAAAATATACATAAAACTGGAACTGAAACAAGGCACAAGGATGTTTTCAAAGACTGGTAGGATCTCTAAAACATTTTTCAAGGACATGTCATTGATAAAGCTAAATACTCCAAGGTTGTGTAATACAACAGATTAATCATTGAGAAGAGTGAAATTATGCTGTTTTGAAAACTATGGCAGGTCAGATTTTCTGCCTAATTATATAAGAAGATTTCTCTAAAAAAGACACATTATTTCAAAGACTTATTGGCTGTGAAATAAGTTAAGGGTATTTCAAATGGCTTGTCTGCAAAGAAAGGTGAGATGTAGGGAATCACAGAAAGTCGAGGGGAAAATAGGTCAATATATACATTGCTGTATGGTGAACTAAGCCTTAGGCCAGCAACAATGGAGAGGACCTGACCCTTAGACACGTACAAGTAAGCTGGAATCTTCAAAAGTTCAAATCTTTATAAGTAAAAAGATTTATTAAAATGAATAACCAAGTGTTTTAATTGACATCAGAAGATGAAAACAATAAACCCTGAGAACATAGAGAAAAGATAAATAAAGATATGAGCAGAACTTAATACAAGAGAAAACGTATAAAATTCAGGTGATTTAGTAAGTCCAAAGAATCTTCTTTGAAAAGAATTAATAGACACACTTTGATTAAGGAAAACCAAAACATAAGTAAAGAATATACAGAAAGAGTCAGGACAATGTTAGAGCAGAGAATATATGAAATGCCAGTAAATTTGAACATTTCTGTCAAGTGGACCATTTCCTAGCTCCTAAAGTTTACCAACACTGACACAAGAGGAAATCATTTAAGGTCATCATGTCTGCCCTTGGCATTCTCGGAACGCCCTGGCCTCAGAATGCAGCCTCTGTAGTCCATGGTAACCTGTGGAGAGGGGGCGGGGCTGAGGGAGGTTGGAACACTGCCCTCACTGAGGGAGTGTGTGTGGCCATCTCTGCTGTGACTGAACAACGGGCAGGGGAGCAGGGGGCCCAGGGCAGGGCCCTCAGAGCCCGGCAGGCCCAGTGGAGTGTCACAAGCTTTTAGGCCCAGGCCAAAGGGCGCCTTCTTTGTCTGCACAGCTGCCCAAATTCTCACCTTTCCACTCAGGCCGCCCTCTTACTTGAAGTGTGTGTGGAACGTGTCCGCGCAGTATACCGCGCTGCACAGCTAATCATATGTCTGGGCATCGTAGCTTCCTGCCAGGTGACCGAAGTTCGCAGGCAGATGGGTCCCTGGGACACACGCGGAGAGGCTCCTGCCCGGGTCACAGGCCGCCCACTGCCCCTGCCCCAGATCGGGAGCCGCAAAGCAGCCCTGTCTGAATCCCATGCCTGTAGAGGGAGTATTGGACCAACACTTGTAGAAAACGGGGTCCTTGCGGGCCACTCATTGGAGGGACACAAATAAATCTTTGCCGACTTTCTGCTGAAACTTACGAGCGTTCACACCTAAGCCTCTTAAAAGGTCAGCTGTTTAGCTAAACATGAGCTCATGATCTAAATTTACACAATATTGAAGAAAGGAGCTACAAGGGGAGACAATCAGCCAAAACCATCAATACCAGAATTAGATTCCCAAAGCCATCCATCAGATGTAGGAATAATCGGGTGCAAGGCAGAAAATATACATAAAACTGGAACTGAAACAAGGCACAAGGATGTTTTCAAAGACTGGTAGGATCTCTAAAACATTTTTCAAGGACATGTCATTGATAAAGCTAAATACTCCAAGGTTGTGTAATACAACAGATTAATCATTGAGAAGAGTGAAATTATGCTGTTTTGAAAACTATGGCAGGTCAGATTTTCTGCCTAATTATATAAGAAGATTTCTCTAAAAAATACACATTATTTCAAAGACTTATTGGCTGTGAAATAAGTTAAGGGTATTTCAAATGGCTTGTCTGCAAAGAAAGGTGAGATGTAGGGAATCACAGAAAGTCGAGGGGAAAATAGGTCAATATATACATTGCTGTATGGTGAACTAAGCCTTAGGCCAGCAACAATGGAGAGGACCTGACCCTTAGACACGTACAAGTAAGCTGGAATCTTCAAAAGTTCAAATCTTTATAAGTAAAAAGATTTATTAAAATGAATAACCAAGTGTTTTAATTGACATCAGAAGATGAAAACAATAAACCCTGAGAACATAGAGAAAAGATAAATAAAGATATGAGCAGAACTTAATACAACAGAAAACGTATAAAATTCAGGTGATTTAGTAAGTCCAAAGAATCTTCTTTGAAAAGAATTAATAGACACACTTTGATTAAGGAAAACCAAAACATAAGTAAAGAATATACAGAAAGAGTCAGGACAATGTTAGAGCAGAGAATATATGAAATGCCAGTAAATTTGAACATTTCTGTCAAGTGGACCATTTCCTAGCTCCTAAAGTTTACCAACACTGACACAAGAGGAAATCATTTAAGGTCATCATGTCTGCCCTTGGCATTCTCGGAACGCCCTGGCCTCAGAATGCAACCTCTGTAGTCCATGGTAACCTGCGGAGAGGGGGCGGGGCTGAGGGAGGTTGGAACACTGCCCTCACTGAGGGAGTGTGTGTGGCCATCTCTGCTGTGACTGAACAAAGGGCAGGGGAGCAGGGGGCCCAGGGCAGGGCCCTCAGAGCCCGGCAGGCCCAGTGGAGTGTCACAAGCTTTTAGGCCCAGGCCAAAGGGCGCCTTCCTTGTCTGCACAGCTGCCCAAATTCTCACCTTTCCACTCAGGCCGCCCTCTTACTTGAAGTGTGTGTGGAACGTGTCCGCGCAGTATACCGCGCTGCACAGCTAAGCATAGGTCTGGGCATCATAGCTTCCTGCCAGGTGACCGAAGTTCGCAGGCAGATGGGTCCCTGGGACACACGCTGAGAGGCTCCTGCCCGGGTCACAGGCCGCCCACTGCCCCTGCCCCAGATCGGGAGCCGCAAAGCAGCCCTGTCTGAATCCCCTGCCTCTAGAGGGAGTATTGGACCAACACTTGTAGAAAACGGGGTCCTTGCGGGCCACTCATTGGAGGGACACAAATAAATCTTTGCCGACTTTCTGCTGAAACTTACGAGCGTTCACACCTAAGCCTCTTACAAGGTCAGCTGTTTAGCTAAACATGAGCTCATGATCTAAATTTACACAATATTGAAGAAAGCAGCTACAAGGGGAGACAATCAGTCAAAACCATCAATACCAGAATTAGATTCCCAAGGCCATCCATCAGATGTAGGAATAATCGGGTGCAAGGCAGAAAATATACATAAAACTGGAACTGAAACAAGGCACAAGGATGTTTTCAAAGACTGGTAGGATCTCTAAAACATTTTTCAAGGACATGTCATTGATAAAGCTAAATACTCCAAGGTTGTGTAATACAACAGATTAATCATTGAGAAGAGTGAAATTATGCTGTTTTGAAAACTATGGCAGGTCAGATTTTCTGCCTAATTATATAAGAAGATTTCTCTAAAAAATACACATTATTTCAAAGACTTATTGGCTGTGAAATAAGTTAAGGGTATTTCAAATGGCTTGTCTGCAAAGAAAGGTGAGATGTAGGGAATCACAGAAAGTCGAGGGGAAAATAGGTCAATATATACATTGCTGTATGGTGAACTAAGCCTTAGGCCAGCAACAATGGAGAGGACCTGACCCTTAGACACGTAAATGTAAGCTGGAATCTTCAAAAGTTCAAATCTTTATAAGTAAAAAGATTTATTAAAATGAATAACCAAGTGTTTTAATTGACATCAGAAGATGAAAACAATAAACCCTGAGAACATAGAGAAAAGATAAATAAAGTTATGAGCAGAACTTAATACAACAGAAAACGTATAAAATTGAGGTGATTTAGTAAGTCCAAAGAATCTTCTTTGAAAAGAATTAAAAGACACACTTTGATTAAGGAAAACCAAAACATAAGTAAAGAATATACAGAAAGAGTCAGGACAATGTTAGAGCAGAGAATATATGAAATGCCAGTAAATTTGAACATTTCTGTAAAGTGGACCATTTCCTAGCTCCAAAAGTTTACCAACACTGACACAAGAGGAAATCATTTAATGTCATCATGTCTGCCCTTGGCATTCTCGGAACGCCCTGGCCTCAGAATGCAGCCTCTGTAGTCCATGGTAACCTGCGGAGAGGGGGCGGGGCTGAGGGAGGTTGGAACACTGCCCTCACTGAGGGAGTGGGTGTGGCCATCTCTGCTGTGACTGAACAAAGGGCAGGGGAGCAGGGGGCCCAGGGCAGGGCCCTCAGAGCCCGGCAGGCCCAGTGGAGTGTCACAAGCTTTTAGGCCCAGGCCAAAGGGCGCCTTCTTTGTCTGCACAGCTGCCCAAACTCTCACCTTTCCACTCAGGCCGCCCTCTTAATTGAAGTGTGTGTGGAACGTGTCCGTGCAGTATACCGCGCTGCACAGCTAAGCATAGGTCTGGGCATCGTAGCTTCCTGCCAGGTGACCGAAGTTCGCAGGCAGATGGGTCCCTGGGACACACGCGGATGGGTTCATGCCCGGGTCACAGACCGCCCACTGCCCCTGCCCCAGATCGGGGGCTGCAAAGCAGCCCTGTCTGAGTCCCCTGCCTCTAGAGGGAGTATTGGACCAACACTTGTAGAAAACGGGGTCCTTGCGGGCCACTCATTGGAGGGACACAAATAAATCTTTGCCGACTTTCTGCTGAAACTTACGAGCGTTCACACCAAAGCCTCTTACAAGGTCAGCTGTTTAGCTAAACATGAGCTCATGATCTAAATTTACACAATATTGAAGAAAGCAGCTACAAGGGGAGACAATCAGCCAAAACCATCAATACCAGAATTAGATTCCCAAGGCCATCCATCAGATGTAGGAATAATCGGGTGCAAGGCAGAAAATATACATAAAACTGGAACTGAAACAAGGCACAAGGATGTTTTCAAAGACTGGTAGGATCTCTAAAACATTTTTCAAGGACATGTCATTGATAAAGCTAAATACTCCAAGGTTGTGTAATACAACAGATTAATCATTGAGAAGAGTGAAATTATGCTGTTTTGAAAACTATGGCAGGTCAGATTTTCTGCCTAATTATATAAGAAGATTTCTCTAAAAAATACACATTATTTCAAAGACTTATTGGCTGTGAAATAAGTTAAGGGTATTTCAAATGGCTTGTCTGCACAGAAAGGTGAGATGTAGGGAATCACAGAAAGTCGAGGGGAAAATAGGTCAATATATACATTGCTGTATGGTGAACTAAGCCTTAGGCCAGCAACAATGGAGAGGACCTGACCCTTAGACACGTACAAGTAAGCTGGAATCTTCAAAAGTTCAAATCTTTATAAGTAAAAATATTTATTGAAATGAATAACCAAGTGTTTTAATTGACATCAGAAGATGAAAACAATAAACCCTGAGAACATAGAGAAAAGATAAATAAAGATATGAGCAGAACTTAATACAACAGAAAACGTATAAAATTCAGGTGATTTAGTAAGTCCAAAGAATCTTCTTTGAAAAGATTTAAAAGACACACTTTGATTAAGGAAAACCAAAACATAAGTAAAGAATATACAGAAAGAGTCAGGACAATGTTAGAGCAGAGAATATATGAAATGCCAGTAAATTTGAACATTTCTGTCAAGTGGACCATTTCCTAGCTCCTAAAGTTTACCAACACTGACACAAGAGGAAATCATTTAAGGTCATCATGTCTGCCCTTGGCATTCTCGGAACGCCCTGGCCTCAGAATGCAGCCTCTGTGGTCCATGGTAACCTGCAGAGAGGGGGCGGGGCTGAGGGAGTTTGGAACACTGCCCTCACTGAGGGAGTGGGTGTGGCCATCTCTGCTGTGACTGAACAAAGGGCAGGGGAGCAGGGGGCCCAGGGCAGGGCCCTCAGAGCCCGGCAGGCCCAGTGGAGTGTCACAAGCTTTTAGGCCCAGGCCAAAGGGCGCCTTCTTTGTCTGCACAGCTGCCCAAACTCTCACCTTTCCACTCAGGCTGCCCTCTTACTTGAAGTGTGTGTGGAACGTGTCCGCGCAGTACACCGCGCTGCACAGCTAAGCATAGTTCTGGGCATCTTAGCTTCCTGCAAGGTGACCGAAGTTCGCAGGCAGATGGGACCATGGGACACACGCGGAGGGGCTCCTGCCCGGGTCACACTCCGCCCACTGCCCCTGCCCCAGATCGGGGGCCACAAAGCAGCCCTGTCTGAGTCCCCTGCCTCTAGAGGGAGTATTGGACCAACACTTGTAGAAAACGGGGTCCTTGCGGGCCACTCATTGGAGGGACACAAATAAATCTTTGCCGACTTTCTGCTGAAACTTACGAGCGTTCACACCTAAGCCTCTTACAAGGTCAGCTGTTTAGCTAAACATGAGCTCATGATCTAAATTTACACAATATTGAAGAAAGCAGCTACAAGGGGAGACAATCAGTCAAAACCATCAATACCAGAATTAGATTCCCAAGGCCATCCATCAGATGTAGGAATAATCGGGTGCAAGGCAGAAAATATACATAAAACTGGAACTGAAACAAGGCACAAGGATGTTTTCAAAGACTGGTAGGATCTCTCAAACATTTTTCAAGGACATGTCATTGATAAAGCTAAATACTCCAAGGTTGTGTAATACAACAGATTAATCATTGAGAAGAGTGAAATTATGCTGTTTTGAAAACTATGGCAGGTCAGATTTTCTGCCTAATTATATAAGAAGATTTCTCTAAAAAATACACATTATTTCAAAGACTTATTGGCTGTGAAATAAGTTAAGGGTATTTCAAATGGCTTGTCTGCAAAGAAAGGTGAGATGTAGGGAATCACAGAAAGACGAGGGGAAAATAGGTCAATATATACATTGCTGTATGGTGAACTAAGCCTTAGGCCAGCAACAATGGAGAGGACCTGACCCTTAGACACGTAAATGTAAGCTGGAATCTTCAAAAGTTCAAATCTTTATAAGTAAAAAGATTTATTAAAATGAATAACCAAGTGTTTTAATTGACATCAGAAGATGAAAACAATAAACCCTGAGAACATAGAGAAAAGATAAATAAAGTTATGAGCAGAACTTAATACAACAGAAAACGTATAAAATTGAGGTGATTTAGTAAGTCCAAAGAATCTTCTTTGAAAAGAATTAAAAGACACACTTTGATTAAGGAAAACCAAAACATAAGTAAAGAATATACAGAAAGAGTCAGGACAATGTTAGAGCAGAGAATATATGAAATGCCAGTAAATTTGAACATTTCTGTAAAGTGGACCATTTCCTAGCTCCAAAAGTTTACCAACACTGACACAAGAGGAAATCATTTAATGTCATCATGTCTGCCCTTGGCATTCTCGGAACGCCCTGGCCTCAGAATGCAGCCTCTGTAGTCCATGGTAACCTGCGGAGAGGGGGCGGGGCTGAGGGAGGTTGGAACACTGCCCTCACTGAGGGAGTGGGTGTGGCCATCTCTGCTGTGACTGAACAAAGGGCAGGGGAGCAGGGGGCCCAGGGCAGGGCCCTCAGAGCCCGGCAGGCCCAGTGGAGTGTCACAAGCTTTTAGGCCCAGGCCAAAGGGCGCCTTCTTTGTCTGCACAGCTGCCCAAACTCTCACCTTTCCACTCAGGCCGCCCTCTTAATTGAAGTGTGTGTGGAACGTGTCCGTGCAGTATACCGCGCTGCACAGCTAAGCATAGGTCTGGGCATCGTAGCTTCCTGCCAGGTGACCGAAGTTCGCAGGCAGATGGGTCCCTGGGACACACGCGGATGGGTTCCTGCCCGGGTCACAGACCGCCCACTGCCCCTGCCCCAGATCGGGGGCTGCAAAGCAGCCCTGTCTGAGTCCCCTGCCTCTAGAGGGAGTATTGGACCAACACTTGTAGAAAACGGGGTCCTTGCGGGCCACTCATTGGAGGGACACAAATAAATCTTTGCCGACTTTCTGCTGAAACTTACGAGCGTTCACACCAAAGCCTCTTACAAGGTCAGCTGTTTAGCTAAACATGAGCTCATGATCTAAATTTACACAATATTGAAGAAAGCAGCTACAAGGGGAGACAATCAGCCAAAACCATCAATACCAGAATTAGATTCCCAAGGCCATCCATCAGATGTAGGAATAATCGGGTGCAAGGCAGAAAATATACATAAAACTGGAACTGAAACAAGGCACAAGGATGTTTTCAAAGACTGGTAGGATCTCTAAAACATTTTTCAAGGACATGTCATTGATAAAGCTAAATACTCCAAGGTTGTGTAATACAACAGATTAATCATTGAGAAGAGTGAAATTATGCTGTTTTGAAAACTATGGCAGGTCAGATTTTCTGCCTAATTATATAAGAAGATTTCTCTAAAAAATACACATTATTTCAAAGACTTATTGGCTGTGAAATAAGTTAAGGGTATTTCAAATGGCTTGTCTGCAAAGAAAGGTGAGATGTAGGGAATCACAGAAAGTCGAGGGGAAAATAGGTCAATATATACATTGCTGTATGGTGAACTAAGCCTTAGGCCAGCAACAATGGAGAGGACCTGACCCTTAGACACGTACATGTAAGCTGGAATCTTCAAAAGTTCAAATCTTTATAAGTAAAAAGATTTATTAAAATGAATAACCAAGTGTTTTAATTGACATCAGAAGATGAAAACAATAAACCCTGAGAACATAGAGAAAAGATAAATAAAGTTATGAGCAGAACTTAATACAACAGAAAACGTATAAAATTGAGGTGATTTAGTAAGTCCAAAGAATCTTCTTTGAAAAGAATTAAAAGACACACTTTGATTAAGGAAAACCAAAACATAAGTAAAGAATATACAGAAAGAGTCAGGACAATGTTAGAGCAGAGAATATATGAAATGCCAGTAAATTTGAACATTTCTGTAAAGTGGACCATTTCCTAGCTCCAAAAGTTTACCAACACTGACACAAGAGGAAATCATTTAATGTCATCATGTCTGCCCTTGGCATTCTCGGAACGCCCTGGCCTCAGAATGCAGCCTCTGTAGTCCATGGTAACCTGCGGAGAGGGGGCGGGGCTGAGGGAGGTTGGAACACTGCCCTCACTGAGGGAGTGGGTGTGGCCATCTCTGCTGTGACTGAACAAAGGGCAGGGGAGCAGGGGGCCCAGGGCAGGGCCCTCAGAGCCCGGCAGGCCCAGTGGAGTGTCACAAGCTTTTAGGCCCAGGCCAAAGGGCGCCTTCTTTGTCTGCACAGCTGCCCAAACTCTCACCTTTCCACTCAGGCCGCCCTCTTAATTGAAGTGTGTGTGGAACGTGTCCGTGCAGTATACCGCGCTGCACAGCTAAGCATAGGTCTGGGCATCGTAGCTTCCTGCCAGGTGACCGAAGTTCGCAGGCAGATGGGTACCTGGGACACACGCGGATGGGTTCCTGCCCGGGTCACAGGCCGCCCACTGCCCCTGCCCCAGATCGGGGGCTGCAAAGCAGCCCTGTCTGAGTAACCTGCCTCTAGAGGGAGTATTGGACCAACACTTGTAGAAAACGGGGTCCTTGCGGGCCACTCATTGGAGGGACACAAATAAATCTTTGCCGACTTTCTGCTGAAACTTACGAGCGTTCACACCAAAGCCTCTTACAAGGTAAGCTGTTTAGCTAAACATGAGCTCATGATCTAAATTTACACAATATTGAAGAAAGCAGCTACAAGGGGAGACAATCAGCCAAAACCATCAATACCAGAATTAGATTCCCAAGGCCATCCATCAGATGTAGGAATAATCGGGTGCAAGGCAGAAAATATACATAAAACTGGAACTGAAACAAGGCACAAGGATGTTTTCAAAGACTGGTAGGATCTCTAAAACATTTTTCAAGGACATGTCATTGATAAAGCTAAATACTCCAAGGTTGTGTAATACAACAGATTAATCATTGAGAAGAGTGAAATTATGCTGTTTTGAAAACTATGGCAGGTCAGATTTTCTGCCTAATTATAGAAGAAGATTTCTCTAAAAAATACACATTATTTCAAAGACTTATTGGCTGTGAAATAAGTTAAGGGTATTTCAAATGGCTTGTCTGCACAGAAAGGTGAGATGTAGGGAATCACAGAAAGTCGAGGGGAAAATAGGTCAATATATACATTGCTGTATGGTGAACTAAGCCTTAGGCCAGCAACAATGGAGAGGACCTGACCCTTAGACACGTACAAGTAAGCTGGAATCTTCAAAAGTTCAAATCTTTATAAGTAAAAAGATTTATTAAAATGAATAACCAAGTGTTTTAATTGACATCAGAAGATGAAAACAATAAACCCTGAGAACATAGAGAAAAGATAAATAAAGATATGAGCAGAACTTAATACAACAGAAAACGTATAAAATTCAGGTGATTTAGTAAGTCCAAAGAATCTTCTTTGAAAAGATTTAAAAGACACACTTTGATTAAGGAAAACCAAAACATAAGTAAAGAATATACAGAAAGAGTCAGGACAATGTTAGAGCAGAGAATATATGAAATGCCAGTAAATTTGAACATTTCTGTCAAGTGGACCATTTCCTAGCTCCTAAAGTTTACCAACACTGACACAAGAGGAAATCATTTAAGGTTATCATGTCTGCCCTTGGCATTCTCGGAACGCCCTGGCCTCAGAATGCAGCCTCTGTGGTCCATGGTAACCTGCAGAGAGGGGGCGGGGCTGAGGGAGTTTGGAACACTGCCCTCACTGAGGGAGTGGGTGTGGCCATCTCTGCTGTGACTGAACAAAGGGCAGGGGAGCAGGGGGCCCAGGGCAGGGCCCTCAGAGCCAGGCAGGCCCAGTGGAGTGTCACAAGCTTTTAGGCCCAGGCCAAAGGGCGCCTTCTTTGTCTGCACAGCTGCCCAAACTCTCACCTTTCCACTCAGGCTGCCCTCTTACTTGAAGTGTGTGTGGAACGTGTCCGCGCAGTACACCGCGCTGCACAGCTAAGCATAGTTCTGGGCATCTTAGCTTCCTGCAAGGTGACCGAAGTTCGCAGGCAGATGGGACCATGGGACACACGCGGAGGGGCTCCTGCCCGGGTCACACTCCGCCCACTGCCCCTGCCCCAGATCGGGGGCCGCAAAGCAGCCCTGTCTGAGTCCCCTGCCTCTAGAGGGAGTATTGGACCAACACTTGTAGAAAACGGGGTCCTTGCGGGCCACTCATTGGAGGGACACAAATAAATCTTTGCCGACTTTCTGCTGAAACTTACGAGCGTTCACACCTAAGCCTCTTTCAAGGTCAGCTGTTTAGCTAAACATGAGCTCATGATCTAAATTTACACAATATTGAAGAAAGCAGCTACAAGGGGAGACAATCAGCCAAAACCATCAATACCAGAATTAGATTCCCAAGGCCATCCATCAGATGTAGGAATAATCGGGTGCAAGGCAGAAAATATACATAAAACTGGAACTGAAACAAGGCACAAGGATGTTTTCAAAGACTGGTAGGATCTCTAAAACATTTTTCAAGGACATGTCATTGATAAAGCTAAATACTCCAAGGTTGTGTAATACAACAGATTAATCATTGAGAAGAGTGAAATTATGCTGTTTTGAAAACTATGGCAGGTCAGATTTTCTGCCTAATTATATAAGAAGATTTCTCTAAAAAATACACATTATTTCAAAGACTTATTGGCTGTGAAATAAGTTAAGGGTATTTCAAATGGCTTGTCTGCAAAGAAAGGTGAGATGTAGGGAATCACAGAAAGTCGAGGGGAAAATAGGTCAATATATACATTGCTGTATGGTGAACTAAGCCTTAGGCCAGCAACAATGGAGAGGACCTGACCCTCAGACACGTACAAGTAAGCTGGAATCTTCAAAAGTTCAAATCTTTATAAGTAAAAAGATTTATTAAAATGAATAACCAAGTGTTTTAATTGACATCAGAAGATGAAAACAATAAACCCTGAGAACATAGAGAAAAGATAAATAAAGATATGAGCAGAACTTAATACAACAGAAAACGTATAAAATTCAGGTGATTTAGTAAGTCCAAAGAATCTTCTTTGAAAAGATTTAAAAGACACACTTTGATTAAGGAAAACCAAAACATAAGTAAAGAATATACAGAAAGAGTCAGGACAATGTTAGAGCAGAGAATATATGAAATGCCAGTAAATTTGAACATTTCTGTCAAGTGGACCATTTCCTAGCTCCTAAAGTTTACCAACACTGACACAAGAGGAAATCATTTAAGGTCATTATGTCTGCCCTTGGCATTCTCGGAACGCCCTGGCCTCAGAATGCAGCCTCTGTAGTCCATGGTAACCTGCGGAGAGGGGGCGGGGCTGAGGGAGGTTGGAACACTGCCCTCACTGAGGGAGTGGGTGTGGCCATCTCTGCTGTGACTGAACAAAGGGCAGGGGAGCAGGGGGCCAAGAGCAGGGACCTCACAGCCCGGCAGGCCCAGTGGAGTGTCACAAGCTTTTAGGCCCAGGCCAAAGGGTGCCTTCTTTGTCTGCACAGCTGCCCAAACTCTCACCTTTCCACTCAGGCCACCCTCTTACTTGAAGTGTGTGTGGAACGTGTCCGCGCAGTATACCGCGCTGCACAGCTAAGCATAGGTCTGGGCATCGTAGCTTCCTGCCATGTGACCGAAGTTCGAAGGCAGATGGGTCCCTGGGACACACGCGGAGAGGCTCCGGCGCGGGTCACAGGCCACCCACGGCCCCTGGCCCAGATCGGGGGCCGCAAAGCAGCCCTGTCTGAGTCCCCTGCCTCTAGAGGGAGTATTGGACCAACACTTGTAGAAAACGGGGTCCTTGCGGGCCACTCATTGGAGGGACACAAATAAATCTTTGCCGACTTTCTGCTGAAACTTACGAGCGTTCACACCTAAGCCTCTTACAAGGTCAGCTGTTTAGCTAAACATGAGCTCATGATCTAAATTTACACAATAATGAAGAAAGCAGCTACAAGGGGAGACAATCAGCCAAAACCATCAATACCAGAATTAGATTCCCAAGGCCATCCATCAGATGTAGGAATAATCGGGTGCAAGGCAGAAAATATACATAAAACTGGAACTGAAACAAGGCACAAGGATGTTTTCAAAGACTGGTAGGATCTCTAAAACATTTTTCAAGGACATGTCATTGATAAAGCTAAATACTCCAAGGTTGTGTAATACAACAGATTAATCATTGAGAAGAGTGAAATTATGCTGTTTTGAAAACTATGGCAGGTCAGATTTTCTGCCTAATTATATAAGAAGATTTCTCTAAAAAATACACATTATTTCAAAGACTTATTGGCTGTGAAATAAGTTAAGGGTATTTCAAATGGCTTGTCTGCAAAGAAAGGTGAGATGTAGGGAATCACAGAAAGTCGAGGGGAAAATAGGTCAATATATACATTGCTGTATGGTGAACTAAGCCTTAGGCCAGCAACAATGGAGAGGACCTGACCCTTAGACACGTACAAGTAAGCTGGAATCTTCAAAAGTTCAAATCTTTATAAGTAAAAAGATTTATTAAAATGAATAACCAAGTGTTTTAATTGACATCAGAAGATGAAAACAATAAACCCTGAGAACATAGAGAAAAGATAAATAAAGATATGAGCAGAACTTAATACAACAGAAAACGTATAAAATTCAGGTGATTTAGTAAGTCCAAAGAATCTTCTTTGAAAAGATTTAAAAGACACACTTTGATTAAGGAAAACCAAAACATAAGTAAAGAATATACAGAAAGAGTCAGGACAATGTTAGAGCAGAGAATATATGAAATGCCAGTAAATTTGAACATTTCTGTAAAGTGGACCATTTCCTAGCTCCTAAAGTTTACCAACACTGACACAAGAGGAAATCATTTAAGGTCATCATGTCTGCCCTTGGCATTCTCGGAACGCCCTGGCCTCAGAATGCAGCCTCTGTAGTGCATGGTAACCTGCGGAGAGGGGGCGGGGCTGAGGGAGGTTGGAACACTGCCCTCACTGAGGGAGTGGGTGTGGCCATCTCTGCTGTGACTGAACAAAGGGCAGGGGAGCAGGGGGCCCAGGGCAGGGCCCTCAGAGCCCGGCAGGCCCAGTGGAGTGTCACAAGCTTTTAGGCCCAGGCCAAAGGGCGCCTTCTTTGTCTGCACAGCTGCCCAAATTCTCACCTTTCCACTCAGGCTGCCCTCTTACTTGAAGTCTGTGTGGAACGTGTCCACGCAGTATACCGCACTGCACAGCTAAGCATAGGTCTGGGCATCGTAGCTTCCTGCCAGGTGACCGAAGTTCGAGGCAGATGGGTCCCTGGGACACACGCGGAGGGGCTCCTGCCCGGGTCACACTCCGCCCACTGCCCCTGCCCCAGATCGGGAGCCGCAAAGCAGCCCTGTCTGAGTCACCTGCCTCTAGAGGGAGTATTGGACCAACACTTGTAGAAAACGGGGTCCTTGCGGGCCACTCATTGGAGGGACACAAATAAATCTTTGCCGACTTTATGCTGAAACTTACAAGCGTTCACACCTAAGCCTCTTACAAGGTCAGCTGTTTAGCTAAACATGAGCTCATGATCTAAATTTACACAATATTGAAGAAAGCAGCTACAAGGGGAGACAATCAGCCAAAACCATCAATACCAGAATTAGATTCCCAAGGCCATCCATCAGATGTAGGAATAATCGGGTGCAAGGCAGAAAATATACATAAAACTGGAACTGAAACAAGGCACAAGGATGTTTTCAAAGACTGGTAGGATCTCTAAAACATTTTTCAAGGACATGTCATTGATAAAGCTAAGTACTCCAAGATTGTGTAATACAACAGATTAATCATTGAGAAGAGTGAAATTATGCTGTTTTGAAAACTATGGCAGGTCAGATTTTCTGCCTAATTATATAAGAAGATTTCTCTAAAAAATACACATTATTTCAAAGACTTATTGGCTGTGAAATAAGTTAAGGGTATTTCAAATGGCTTGTCTGCAAAGAAAGGTGAGATGTAGGGAATCACAGAAAGTCGAGGGGAAAATAGGTCAATATATACATTGCTGTATGGTGAACTAAGCCATAGGCCAGCAACAATGGAGAGGACCTGACCCTTAGACACGTACAAGTAAGCTGGAATCTTCAAAAGTTCAAATCTTTATAAGTAAAAAGATTTATTAAAATGAATAACCAAGTGTTTTAATTGACATCAGAAGATGAAAACAATAAACCCTGAGAACATAGAGAAAAGATAAATAAAGATATGAGCAGAACTTAATACAACAGAAAACGTATAAAATTCAGGTGATTTAGTAAGTCCAAAGAATCTTCTTTGAAAAGATTTAAAAGACACACTTTGATTAAGGAAAACCAAAACATAAGTAAAGAATATACAGAAAGAGTCAGGACAATGTTAGAGCAGAGAATATATGAAATGCCAGTAAATTTGAACATTTCTGTCAAGTGGACCATTTCCTAGCTCCTAAAGTTTACCAACACTGACACAAGAGGAAATCATTTAAGGTCATCATGTCTGCCCTTGGCATTCTCGGAACGCCCTGGCCTCAGAATGCAGCCTCTGTAGTGCATGGTAACCTGCGGAGAGGGGGCGGGGCTGAGGGAGGTTGGAACACTGCCCTCACTGAGGGAGTGGGTGTGGCCATCTCTGCTGTGACTGAACAAAGGGCAGGGGAGCAGGGGGCCCAGGGCAGGGCCCTCAGAGCCCGGCAGGCCCAGTGGAGTGTCACAAGCTTTTAGGCCCAGGCCAAAGGGCGCCTTCTTTGTCTGCACAGCTGCCCAAATTCTCACCTTTCCACTCAGGCTGCCCTCTTACTTGAAGTCTGTGTGGAACGTGTCCACGCAGTATACCGCGCTGCACAGCTAAGCATAGGTCTGGGCATCGTAGCTTCCTGCCAGGTGACCGAAGTTCGCAGGCAGATGGGTCCCTGGGACACACGCGGAGGGGCTCCTGCCCGGGTCACACTCCGCCCACTGCCCCTGCCCCAGATCGCGAGCCGCAAAGCAGCCCTGTCTGAGTCACCTGCCTCTAGAGGGAGTATTGGACCAACACTTGTAGAAAACGGGGTCCTTGCGGGCCACTCATTGGAGGGACACAAATAAATTTTTGCCGACTTTATGCTGAAACTTACGAGCGTTCACACCTAAGCCTCTTACAAGGTCAGCTGTTTAGCTAAACATGAGCTCATGATCTAAATTTACACAATAATGAAGAAAGCAGCTACAAGGGGAGACAATCAGCCAAAACCATCAATACCAGAATTAGATTCCCAAGGCCATCCATCAGATGTAGGAATAATCGGGTGCAAGGCAGAAAATATACATAAAACTGGAACTGAAACAAGGCACAAGGATGTTTTCAAAGACTGGTAGGATCTCTAAAACATTTTTCAAGGACATGTCATTGATAAAGCTAAATACTCCAAGGTTGTGTAATACAACAGATTAATCATTGAGAAGAGTGAAATTATGCTGTTTTGAAAACTATGGCAGGTCAGATTTTCTGCCTAATTATAGAAGAAGATTTCTCTAAAAAATACACATTATTTCAAAGACTTATTGGCTGTGAAATAAGTTAAGGGTATTTCAAATGGCTTGTCTGCAAAGAAAGGTGAGATGTAGGGAATCACAGAAAGTCGAGGGGAAAATAGGTCAATATATACATTGCTGTATGGTGAACTAAGCCATAGGCCAGCAACAATGGAGAGGACCTGACCCTTAGACACGTACAAGTAAGCTGGAATCTTCAAAAGTTCAAATCTTTATAAGTAAAAAGATTTATTAAAATGAATAACCAAGTGTTTTAATTGACATCAGAAGATGAAAACAATAAACCCTGAGAACATAGAGAAAAGATAAATAAAGATATGAGCAGAACTTAATACAACAGAAAACGTATAAAATTCAGGTGATTTAGTAAGTCCAAAGAATCTTCTTTGAAAATATTTAAAAGACACACTTTGATTAAGGAAAACCAAAACATAAGTAAAGAATATACAGAAAGAGTCAGGACAATGTTAGAGCAGAGAATATATGAAATGCCAGTAAATTTGAACATTTCTGTCAAGTGGACCATTTCCTAGCTCCTAAAGTTTACCAACACTGACACAAGAGGAAATCATTTAAGGTCATCATGTCTGCCCTTGGCATTCTCGGAACGCCCTGGCCTCAGAATGCAGCCTCTGTAGTCCATGGTAACCTGCGGAGAGGGGGCGGGGCTGAGGGAGGTTGGAACACTGCCCTCACTGAGGGAGTGGGTGTGGCCATCTCTGCTGTGACTGAACAAAGGGCAGGGGAGCAGGGGGCCAAGAGCAGGGCCCTCACAGCCCGGCAGGCCCAGTGGAGTGTCACAAGCTTTTAGGCCCAGGCCAAAGGGTGCCTTCTTTGTCTGCACAGCTGCCCAAACTCTCACCTTTCCACTCAGGCCACCCTCTTACTTGAAGTGTGTGTGGAACGTGTCCGCGCAGTATACCGCGCTGCACAGCTAAGCATAGGTCTGGGCATCGTAGCTTCCTGCCATGTGACCGAAGTTCGAAGGCAGATGGGTCCCTGGGACACACGCGGAGAGGCTCCGGCGCGGGTCACAGGCCGCCCACGGCCCCTGGCCCAGATCGGGGGCCGCAAAGCAGCCCTGTCTGAGTCCCCTGCCTCTAGAGGGAGTATTGGACCAACACTTGTAGCAAACGGGGTCCTTGCGGGCCACTCATTGGAGGGACACAAATAAATCTTTGCCGACTTTCTGCTGAAACTTACGAGCGTTCACACCTAAGCCTCTTACAAGGTCAGCTGTTTAGCTAAACATGAGCTCATGATCTAAATTTACACAATAATGAAGAAAGCAGCTACAAGGGGAGACAATCAGCCAAAACCATCAATACCAGAATTAGATTCCCAAGGCCATCCATCAGATGTAGGAATAATCGGGTGCAAGGCAGAAAATATACATAAAACTGGAACTGAAACAAGGCACAAGGATGTTTTCAAAGACTGGTAGGATCTCTAAAACATTTTTCAAGGACATGTCATTGATAAAGCTAAATACTCCAAGGTTGTGTAATACAACAGATTAATCATTGAGAAGAGTGAAATTATGCTGTTTTGAAAACTATGGCAGGTCAGATTTTCTGCCTAATTATATAAGAAGATTTCTCTAAAAAATACACATTATTTCAAAGACTTATTGGCTGTGAAATAAGTTAAGGGTATTTCAAATGGCTTGTCTGCAAAGAAAGGTGAGATGTAGGGAATCACAGAAAGTCGAGGGGAAAATAGGTCAATATATACATTGCTGTATGGTGAACTAAGCCTTAGGCCAGCAACAATGGAGAGGACCTGACCCTTAGACACGTACAAGTAAGCTGGAATCTTCAAAAGTTCAAATCTTTATAAGTAAAAAGATTTATTAAAATCAATAACCAAGTGTTTTAATTGACATCAGAAGATGAAAACAATAAACCTGAGAACATGGAGAAAAGATAAATAAAGATATGAGCAGAACTTAATACAACAGAAAACGTATAAAATTCAGGTGATTTAGTAAGTCCAAAGAATCTTCTTTGAAAAGATTTAAAAGACACACTTTGATTAAGGAAAACCAAAACATAAGTAAAGAATATACAGAAAGAGTCAGGACAATGTTAGAGCAGAGAATATATGAAATGCCAGTAAATTTGAACATTTCTGTAAAGTGGACCATTTCCTAGCTCCTAAAGTTTACCAACACTGACACAAGAGGAAATCATTTAAGGTCATCATGTCTGCCCTTGGCATTCTCGGAACGCCCTGGCCTCAGAATGCAGCCTCTGTAGTCCATGGTAACCTGCGGAGAGGGGGCGGGGCTGAGGGAGGTTGGAACACTGCCCTCACTGAGGGAGTGGGTGTGGCCATCTCTGCTGTGACTGAACAAAGGGCAGGGGAGCAGGGGGCCCAGGGCAGGGCCCTCAGAGCCCGGCAGGCCCAGTGGAGTGTCACAAGCTTTTAGGCCCAGGCCAAAGGGCGCCTTCTTTGTCTGCACAGCTGCCCAAATTCTCACCTTTCCACTCAGGCTGCCCTCTTACTTGAAGTCTGTGTGGAACGTGTCCACGCAGTATACCGCGCTGCACAGCTAAGCATAGGTCTGGGCATCGTAGCTTCCTGCCAGGTGACCGAAGTTCGCAGGCAGATGTGTCCCTGGGACACACGCGGAGGGGCTCCTGCCCGGGTCACACTCCGCCCACTGCCCCTGCCCCAGATCTGGAGCCGCAAAGCAGCCCTGTCTGAGTCACCTGCCTCTAGAGGGAGTATTGGACCAACACTTGTAGAAAACGGGGTCCTCGCGGGCCACTCATTGGAGGGACACAAATAAATCTTTGCCGACTTTATGCTGAAACTTACGAGCGTTCACACCTAAGCCTCTTACAAGGTCAGCTGTTTAGCTAAACATGAGCTCATGATCTAAATTTACACAATATTGAAGAAAGCAGCTACAAGGGGAGACAATCAGCCAAAACCATCAATACCAGAATTAGATTCCCAAGGCCATCCATCAGATGTAGGAATAATCGGGTGCAAGGCAGAAAATATACATAAAACTGGAACGGAAACAAGGCACAAGGATGTTTTCAAAGACTGGTAGGATCTCTAAAACATTTTTCAAGGACATGTCATTGATAAAGCTAAGTACTCCAAGGTTGTGTAATACAACAGATTAATCATTGAGAAGAGTGAAATTATGCTGTTTTGAAAACTATGCCAGGTCAGATTTTCTGCCTAATTATATAAGAAGATTTCTCTAAAAAATACACATTATTTCAAAGACTTATTGGCTGTGAAATAAGTTAAGGGTATTTCAAATGGCTTGTCTGCAAAGAAAGGTGAGATGTAGGGAATCACAGAAAGTCGAGGGGAAAATAGGTCAATATATACATTGCTGTATGGTGAACTAAGCCATAGGCCAGCAACAATGGAGAGGACCTGACCCTTAGACACGTACAAGTAAGCTGGAATCTTCAAAAGTTCAAATCTTTATAAGTAAAAAGATTTATTAAAATGAATAACCAAGTGTTTTAATTGACATCAGAAGATGAAAACAATAAACCCTGAGAACATAGAGAAAAGATAAATAAAGATATGAGCAGAAATTAATACAACAGAAAACGTATAAAATTCAGGTGATTTAGTAAGTCCAAAGAATCTTCTTTGAAAAGATTTAAAAGACACACTTTGATTAAGGAAAACCAAAACATAAGTAAAGAATATACAGAAAGAGTCAGGACAATGTTAGAGCAGAGAATATATGAAATGCCAGTAAATTTGAACATTTCTGTCAAGTGGACCATTTCCTAGCTCCTAAAGTTTACCAACACTGACACAAGAGGAAATCATTTAAGGTCATCATGTCTGCCCTTGGCATTCTCGGAACGCCCTGGCCTCAGAATGCAGCCTCTGTAGTGCATGGTAACCTGCGGAGAGGGGGCGGGGCTGAGGGAGGTTGGAACACTGCCCTCACTGAGGGAGTGGGTGTGGCCATCTCTGCTGTGACTGAACAAAGGGCAGGGGAGCAGGGGGCCCAGGGCAGGGCCCTCAGAGCCCGGCAGGCCCAGTGGAGTGTCACAAGCTTTTAGGCCCAGGCCAAAGGGCGCCTTCTTTGTCTGCACAGCTGCCCAAATTCTCACCTTTCCACTCAGGCTGCCCTCTTACTTGAAGTCTGTGTGGAACGTGTCCACGCAGTATACCGCGCTGCACAGCTAAGCATAGGTCTGGGCATCGTAGCTTCCTGCCAGGTGACCGAAGTTCGCAGGCAGATGGGTCCCTGGGACACACGCGGAGGGGCTCCTGCCCGGGTAACACTCCGCCCACTGCCCCTGCCCCAGATCGGGAGCCGCAAAGCAGCCCTGTCTGAGTCACCTGCCTCTAGAGGGAGTATTGGACCAACACTTGTAGAAAACGGGGTCCTTGCGGGCCACTCATTGGAGGGACACAAATAAATCTTTGCCGACTTTATGCTGAAACTTACGAGCGTTCACACCTAAGCCTCTTACAAGGTCAGCTGTTTAGCTAAACATGAGCTCATGATCTAAATTTACACAATATTGAAGAAAGCAGCTACAAGGGGAGACAATCAGCCAAAACCATCAATACCAGAATTAGATTCCCAAGGCCATCCATCAGATGTAGGAATAATCGGGTGCAAGGCAGAAAATATACATAAAACTGGAACTGAAACAAGGCACAAGGATGTTTTCAAAGACTGGTAGGATCTCTAAAACATTTTTCAAGGACATGTCATTGATAAAGCTAAGTACTCCAAGGTTGTGTAATACAACAGATTAATCATTGAGAAGAGTGAAATTATGCTGTTTTGAAAACTATGGCAGGTCAGATTTTCTGCCTAATTATATAAGAAGATTTCTCTAAAAAATACACATTATTTCAAAGACTTATTGGCTGTGAAATAAGTTAAGGGTATTTCAAATGGCTTGTCTGCAAAGAAAGGTGAGATGTAGGGAATCACAGAAAGTCGAGGGGAAAATAGGTCAATATATACATTGCTGTATGGTGAACTCAGCCATAGGCCAGCAACAATGGAGAGGACCTGACCCTTAGACACGTACAAGTAAGCTGGAATCTTCAAAAGTTCAAATCTTTATAAGTAAAAAGATTTATTAAAATGAATAACCAAGTGTTTTAATTGACATCAGAAGATGAAAACAATAAACCCTGAGAACATAGAGAAAAGATAAATAAAGATATGAGCAGAACTTAATACAACAGAAATCGTATAAAATTCAGGTGATTTAGTAAGTCCAAAGAATCTTCTTTGAAAAGATTTAAAAGACACACTTTGATTAAGGAAAACCAAAACATAAGTAAAGAATATACAGAAAGAGTCAGGACAATGTTAGAGCAGAGAATATATGAAATGCCAGTAAATTTGAACATTTCTGTCAAGTGGACCATTTCCTAGCTCCTAAAGTTTACCAACACTGACACAAGAGGAAATCATTTAAGGTCATCATGTCTGCCCTTGGCATTCTCGGAACGCCCTGGCCTCAGAATGCAGCCTCTGTAGTCCATGGTAACCTGCGGAGAGGGGGCGGGGCTGAGGGAGGTTGGAACACTGCCCTCACTGAGGGAGTGGGTGTGGCCATCTCTGCTGTGACTGAACAAAGGGCAGGGGAGCAGGGGGCCCAGGGCAGGGCCCTCAGAGCCCGGCAGGCCCAGTGGAGTGTCACAAGCTTTTAGGCCCAGGCCAAAGGGTGCCTTCTTTGTCTGCATAGCTGCCCAAACTCTCACCTTTCCACTCAGGCCACCCTCTTACTTGAAGTGTGTGTGGAACGTGTCCGCGCAGTATACCGCGCTGCACAGCTAAGCATAGGTCTGGGCATCGTAGCTTCCTGCCATGTGACCGAAGTTTGAAGGCAGATGGGTCCCTGGGACACACGCGGAGAGGCTCCGGCGCGGGTCACAGGCCGCCCACGGCCCCTGCCCCAGATCGGGGGCCGCAAAGCAGCCCTGTCTGAGTCCCCTGCCTCTAGAGGGAGTATTGGACCAACACTTGTAGCAAACGGGGTCCTTGCGGGCCACTCATTGGAGGGACACAAATAAATCTTTGCCGACTTTCTGCTGAAACTTACGAGCGTTCACACCTAAGCCTCTTACAAGGTCAGCTGTTTAGCTAAACATGAGCTCATGATCTAAATTTACACAATAATGAAGAAAGCAGCTACAAGGGGAGACAATCAGCCAAAACCATCAATACCAGAATTAGATTCCCAAGGCCATCCATCAGATGTAGGAATAATCGGGTGCAAGGCAGAAAATATACATAAAACTGGAACTGAAACAAGGCACAAGGATGTTTTCAAAGACTGGTAGGATCTCTAAAACATTTTTCAAGGACATGTCATTGATAAAGCTAAATACTCCAAGGTTGTGTAATACAACAGATTAATCATTGAGAAGAGTGAAATTATGCTGTTTTGAAAACTATGGCAGGTCAGATTTTCTGCCTAATTATATAAGAAGATTTCTCTAAAAAATACACATTATTTCAAAGACTTATTGGCTGTGAAATAAGTTAAGGGTATTTCAAATGGCTTGTCTGCAAAGAAAGGTGAGATGTAGGGAATCACAGAAAGTCGAGGGGAAAATAGGTCAATATATACATTGCTGTATGGTGAACTAAGCCTTAGGCCAGCAACAATGGAGAGGACCTGACCCTTAGACACGTACAAGTAAGCTGGAATCTTCAAAAGTTCAAATCTTTATAAGTAAAAAGATTTATTAAAATCAATAACCAAGTGTTTTAATTGACATCAGAAGATGAAAACAATAAACGTGAGAACATGGAGAAATGATAAATAAAGATATGAGCAGAACTTAATACAACAGAAAACGTATAAAATTCAGGTGATTTAGTAAGTCCAAAGAATCTTCTTTGAAAAGATTTAAAAGACACACTTTGATTAAGGAAAACCAAAACATAAGTAAAGAATATACAGAAAGAGTCAGGACAATGTTAGAGCAGAGAATATATGAAATGCTAGTAAATTTGAACATTTCTGTCAAGTGGACCATTTCCTAGCTCCTAAAGTTTACCAACACTGACACAAGAGGAAATCATTTAAGGTCATCATGTCTGCCCTTGGCATTCTCGGAACGCCCTGGCCTCAGAATGCAGCCTCTGTAGTCCATGGTAACCTGCGGAGAGGGGGCGGGGCTGAGGGAGGTTGGAACACTGCCCTCACTGAGGGAGTGGGTGTGGCCATCTCTGCTGTGACTGAACAAAGGGCAGGGGAGCAGGGGGCCCAGGGCAGGGCCCTCAGAGCCCGGCAGGCCCAGTGGAGTGTCACAAGCTTTTAGGCCCAGGCCAAAGGGCGCCTTCTTTGTCTGCACAGCTGCCCAAATTCTCACCTTTCCACTCAGGCTGCCCTCTTACTTGAAGTCTGTGTGGAACGTGTCCACGCAATATACCGCGCTGCACAGCTAAGCATAGGTCTGGGCATCGTAGCTTCCTGCCAGGTGACCGAAGTTCGCAGGCAGATGGGTCCCTGGGACACACGCGGAGGGGCTCCTGCCGGGTTCACACTCCGCCCACTGCCCCTGCCCCAGATCGGGAGCCGCAAAGCAGCCCTGTCTGAGTCACCTGCATCTAGAGGGAGTATTGGACCAACACTTGTAGAAAACGGGGTCCTTGCGGGCCACTCATTGGAGGGACACAAATAAATCTTTGCCGACTTTATGCTGAAACTTACGAGTGTTCACACCTAAGCCTCTTATAAGGTCAGCTGTTTAGCTAAACATTAGCTCATGATCTAAATTTACACAATATTGAAGAAAGCAGCTACAAGGGGAGACAATCAGCCAAAACCATCAATACCAGAATTAGATTCCCAAGGCCATCCATCAGATGTAGGAATAATCGGGTGCAAGGCAGAAAATATACATAAAGCTGGAACTGAAACAAGGCACAAGGATGTTTTCAAAGACTGGTAGGATCTCTAAAACATTTTTCAAGGACATGTCATTGATAAAGCTAAGTACTCCAAGGTTGTGTAATACAACAGATTAATCATTGAGAAGAGTGAAATTATGCTGTTTTGAAAACTATGGCAGGTCAGATTTTCTGCCTAATTATATAAGAAGATTTCTCTAAAAAATACACATTATTTCAAAGACTTATTGGCTGTGAAATAAGTTAAGGGTATTTCAAATGGCTTGTCTGCAAAGAAAGGTGAGATGTAGGGAATCACAGAAAGTCGAGGGGAAAATAGGTCAATATATACATTGCTGTATGGTGAACTAAGCCATAGGCCAGCAACAATGGAGAGGACCTGACCCTTAGACACGTACAAGTAAGCTGGAATCTTCAAAAGTTCAAATCTTTATAAGTAAAAAGATTTATTAAAATGAATAACCAAGTGTTTTAATTGACATCAGAAGATGAAAACAATAAACCCTGAGAACATAGAGAAAAGATAAATAAAGATATGAGCAGAACTTAATACAACAGAAAACGTATAAAATTCAGGTGATTTAGTAAGTCCAAAGAATCTTATTTGAAAAGATTTAAAAGACACACTTTGATTAAGGAAAACCAAAACATAAGTAAAGAATATACAGAAAGAGTCAGGACAATGTTAGAGCAGAGAATATATGAAATGCCAGTAAATTTGAACATTTCTGTAAAGTGGACCATTTCCTAGCTCCTAAAGTTTACCAACACTGACACAAGAGGAAATCATTTAAGGTCATGATGTCTGCCCTTGGCATACTCGGAACGCCCTGGCCTCAGAATGCAGCCTCTGTAGTCCATGGTAACCTGCGGAGAGGGGGCGGGGCTGAGGGAGGTTGGAACACTGCCCTCACTGAGGGAGTGGGTGTGGCCATCTCTGCTGTGACTGAACAAAGGGCAGGGGAGCAGGGGGCCCAGGGCAGGGCCCTCAGAGCCCGGCAGGCCCAGTGGAGTGTCACAAGCTTTTAGGCCCAGGCCAAAGGGTGCCTTCTTTGTCTGCATAGCTGCCCAAACTCTCACCATTCCACTCAGGCCACCCTCTTACTTGAAGTGTGTGTGGAACGTGTCCGCGCAGTATACCGCGCTGCACAGCTAAGCATAGGTCTGGGCATCGTAGCTTCCTGCCATGTGACCGAAGTTTGAAGGCAGATGGGTCCCTGGGACACACGCGGAGAGGCTCCGGCGCGGGTCACAGGCCGCCCACGGCCCCTGCCCCAGATCGGGGGCCGCAAAGCAGCCCTGTCTGAGTCCCCTGCCTCTAGAGGGAGTATTGGACCAACATTTGTAGAAAACGGGGTCCTTGCGGGCCACTCATTGGAGGGACACAAATAAATCTTTGCCGACTTTCTGCTGAAACTTACGAGCGTTCACACCTAAGCCTCTTACAAGGTCAGCTGTTTAGCTAAACATGAGCTCATGATCTAAATTTACACAATAATGAAGAAAGCAGCTACAAGGGGAGACAATCAGCCAAAACCATCAATACCAGAATTAGATTCCCAAGGCCATCCATCAGATGTAGGAATAATCGGGTGCAAGGCAGAAAATATACATAAAACTGGAACTGAAACAAGGCACAAGGATGTTTTCAAAGACTGGTAGGATCTCTAAAACATTTTTCAAGGACATGTCATTGATAAAGCTAAATACTCCAAGGTTGTGTAATACAACAGATTAATCATTGAGAAGAGTGAAATTATGCTGTTTTGAAAACTATGGCAGGTCAGATTTTCTGCCTAATTATATAAGAAGATTTCTCTAAAAAATACACATTATTTCAAAGACTTATTGGCTGTGAAATAAGTTAAGGGTATTTCAAATGGCTTGTCTGCAAAGAAAGGTGAGGTGTAGGGAATCACAGAAAGTCGAGGGGAAAATAGGTCAATATATACATTGCTGTATGGTGAACTAAGCCTTAGGCCAGCAACAATGGAGAGGACCTGACCCTTAGACACGTACAAGTAAGCTGGAATCTTCAAAAGTTCAAATCTTTATAAGTAAAAAGATTTATTAAAATCAATAACCAAGTGTTTTAATTGACATCAGAAGATGAAAACAATAAACCTGAGAACATGGAGAAAAGATAAATAAAGATATGAGCAGAACTTAATACAACAGAAAACGTATAAAATTGAGGTGATTTAGTAAGTCCAAAGAATCTTCTTTGAAAAGATTTAAAAGACACACTTTGATTAAGGAAAACCAAAACATAAGTAAAGAATATACAGAAAGAGTCAGGACAATGTTAGAGCAGAGAATATATGAAATGCCAGTAAATTTGAACATTTCTGTAAAGTGGACCATTTCCTAGCTCCTAAAGTTTACCAACACTGACACAAGAGGAAATCATTTAAGGTCATGATGTCTGCCCTTGGCATTCTCGGAACGCCCTGGCCTCAGAATGCAGCCTCTGTAGTCCATGGTAACCTGCGGAGAGGGGGCGGGGATGAGGGAGGTTGGAACACTGCCCTCACTGAGGGAGTGGGTGTGGCCATCTCTGCTGTGACTGAACAAAGGGCAGGGGAGCAGGGGGCCCAGGGCAGGGCCCTCAGAGCCCGGCAGGCCCAGTGGAGTGTCACAAGCTTTTAGGCCCAGGCCAAAGGGTGCCTTCTTTGTCTGCATAGCTGCCCAAACTCTCACCTTTCCACTCAGGCCACCCTCTTACTTGAAGTGTGTGTGGAACGTGTCCGCGCAGTATACCGCGCTGCACAGCTAAGCATAGGTCTGGGCATCGTAGCTTCCTGCCATGTGACCGAAGTTTGAAGGCAGATGGGTCCCTGGGACACACGCGGAGAGGCTCCGGCGCGGGTCACAGGCCGCCCACGGCCCCTGCCCCAGATCGGGGGCCGCAAAGCAGCCCTGTCTGAGTCCCCTGCCTCTAGAGGGAGTATTGGACCAACATTTGTAGAAAACGGGGTCCTTGCGGGCCACTCATTGGAGGGACACAAATAAATCTTTGCCGACTTTCTGCTGAAACTTACGAGCGTTCACACCTAAGCCTCTTACAAGGTCAGCTGTTTAGCTAAACATGAGCTCATGATCTAAATTTACACAATAATGAAGAAAGCAGCTACAAGGGGAGACAATCAGCCAAAACCATCAATACCAGAATTAGATTCCCAAGGCCATCCATCAGATGTAGGAATAATCGGGTGCAAGGCAGAAAATATACATAAAACTGGAACTGAAACAAGGCACAAGGATGTTTTCAAAGACTGGTAGGATCTCTAAAACATTTTTCAAGGACATGTCATTGATAAAGCTAAATACTCCAAGGTTGTGTAATACAACAGATTAATCATTGAGAAGAGTGAAATTATGCTGTTTTGAAAACTATGGCAGGTCAGATTTTCTGCCTAATTATATAAGAAGATTTCTCTAAAAAATACACATTATTTCAAAGACTTATTGGCTGTGAAATAAGTTAAGGGTATTTCAAATGGCTTGTCTGCAAAGAAAGGTGAGGTGTAGGGAATCACAGAAAGTCGAGGGGAAAATAGGTCAATATATACATTGCTGTATGGTGAACTAAGCCTTAGGCCAGCAACAATGGAGAGGACCTGACCCTTAGACACGTACAAGTAAGCTGGAATCTTCAAAAGTTCAAATCTTTATAAGTAAAAAGATTTATTAAAATCAATAACCAAGTGTTTTAATTGACATCAGAAGATGAAAACAATAAACCTGAGAACATGGAGAAAAGATAAATAAAGATATGAGCAGAACTTAATACAACAGAAAACGTATAAAATTCAGGTGATTTAGTAAGTCCAAAGAATCTTCTTTGAAAAGATTTAAAAGACACACTTTGATTAAGGAAAACCAAAACATAAGTAAAGAATATACAGAAAGAGTCAGGACAATGTTAGAGCAGAGAATATATGAAATGCCAGTAAATTTGAACATTTCTGTAAAGTGGACCATTTCCTAGCTCCTAAAGTTTACCAACACTGACACAAGAGGAAATCATTTAAGGTCATCATGTCTGCCCTTGGCATTCTCGGAACGCCCTGGCCTCAGAATGCAGCCTCTGTAGTCCATGGTAACCTGCGGAGAGGGGGCGGGGCTGAGGGAGGTTGGAACACTGCCCTCACTGAGGGAGTGGGTGTGGCCATCTCTGCTGTGACTGAACAAAGGGCAGGGGAGCAGGGGGCCCAGGGCAGGGCCCTCAGAGCCCGGCAGGCCCAGTGGAGTGTCACAAGCTTTTAGGCCCAGGCCAAAGGGCGCCTTCTTTGTCTGCACAGCTGCCCAAATTCTCACCTTTCCACTCAGGCTGCCCTCTTACTTGAAGTCTGTGTGGAACGTGTCCACGCAGTATACCGCGCTGCACAGCTAAGCATAGGTCTGGGCATCGTAGCTTCCTGCCAGGTGACCGAAGTTCGCAGGCAGATGTGTCCCTGGGACACACGCGGAGGGGCTCCTGCCCGGGTCACACTCCGCCCACTGCCCCTGCCCCAGATCGGGAGCCGCAAAGCAGCCCTGTCTGAGTCACCTGCCTCTAGAGGGAGTATTGGACCAACACTTGTAGAAAACGGGGTCCTTGCGGGCCACTCGTTGGAGGGACACAAATAAATCTTTGCCGACTTTTTGCTGAAACTTATGAGCGTTCATACCTAAGCCTCTTACAAGGTCAGCTGTTTAGCTAAACATGAGCTCATGATCTAAATTTACACAATAATGAAGAAAGCAGCTACAAGGGGAGACAATCAGCCAAAACCATCAATACCAGAATTAGATTCCCAAGGCCATCCATCAGATGAAGGAATAATCGGGTGCAAGGCAGAAAATATACATAAAACTGGAACTGAAACAAGGCACAAGGATGTTTTCAAAGACTGGTAGGATCTCTCAAACATTTTTCAAGGACATGTCATTGATAAAGCTAAATACTCCAAGGTTGTGTAATACAACAGATTAATCATTGAGAAGAGTGAAATTATGCTGTTTTGAAAACTATGGCAGGTCAGATTTTCTGCCTAATTATATAAGAAGATTTCTCTAAAAAATACACATTATTTCAAAGACTTATTGGCTGTGAAATAAGTTAAGGGTATTTCAAATGGCTTGTCTGCAAAGAAAGGTGAGATGTAGGGAATCACAGAAAGTCGAGGGGAAAATAGGTCAATATATACATTGCTGTATGGTGAACTAAGCCTTAGGCCAGCAACAGTGGAGAGGACCTGACCCTTAGACACGTACAAGTAAGCTGGAATCTTCAAAAGTTCAAATCTTTATAAGTAAAAAGATTTATTAAAATGAATAACCAAGTGTTTTAATTGACATCAGAAGATGAAAACAATAAACCCTGAGAACATAGAGAACAGATAAATAAAGATATGAGCAGAACTTAATACAACAGAAAACGTATAAAATTGAGGTGATTTAGTAAGTCCAAAGAATTTTCTTTGAAAAGATTTAAAAGACACACTTTGATTAAGGAAAACCAAAACATAAGTAAAGAATATACAGAAAGAGTCAGGACAATGTTAGAGCAGAGAATATATGAAATGCCAGTAAATTTGAACATTTCTGTAAAGTGGACCATTTCCTAGCTCCTAAAGTTTACCAACACTGACAAAAGAGGAAATCATTTAAGGTCATCATGTCTGCCCTTGGCATTCTCAGAACGCCCTGGCCTCAGAATGCAGCCTCTGTAGTCCATGGTAACCTGCGGAGAGGGGTCGGGTCTGAGGCAGGTTGGAACACTGCCCTCACTGAGGGAGTGTGTGTGGCCACCTCTGCTGTGACTGAACAAAGGGCAGGGGAGCAGGGGGCCCAGGGCAGGGCCCTCAGAGCCCGGCAGGCCCAGTGGAGTGTCACAAGTTTTTAGGCCCAGGCCAAAGGGCGCCTTCTTTGTCTGCACAGCTGCACAAACTCTCACCTTTCCACTCAGGCCGCCCTCTTACTTGAAGTGTGTGTGGAACGTGTCCGCGCAGTACACCGCGCTGCACAGCTAAGCATAGTTCTGGGCATCGTAGCTTCCTGCCAGGTGACCGAAGTTTGCAGGCAGATGGGTCCCTGGGACACACGCGGAGGGGATCCTGCCCGGGTCAAAGGCCGCCCACTGCCCCTGCCCCAGATCGGGGGCCACAAAGCAGCCCTGTCTGAGTCCCCTGCCTCTAGAGGGAGTATTGGACCAACACTTGTAGAAAACGGGGTCCTTGCGGGCCACTCATTGGAGGCACACTAATGAATCTTTGCCGACTTTCTGCTGAAACTTACGAGCGTTCACACCTAAGCCTCTTACAAGGTCAGCTATTTAGCTAAACATGAGCTCATGATCTAAATTTACACAATAATGAAGAAAGCAGCTACAAGGGGAGACAATCAGCCAAAACCATCAATACCAGAATTAGATTCCCAAGGCCATCCATCAGATGAAGGAATAATCGGGTGCAAGGCAGAAAATATACATAAAACTGGAACTGAAACAAGGCACAAGGATGTTTTCAAAGACTGGTAGGATCTCTCAAACATTTTTCAAGGACATGTCATTGATAAAGCTAAATACTCCAAGGTTGTGTAATACAACAGATTAATCATTGAGAAGAGTGAAATTATGCTGTTTTGAAAACTATGGCAGGTCAGATTTTCTGCCTAATTATATAAGAAGATTTCTCTAAAAAAGACACATTATTTCAAAGACTTATTGGCTGTGAAATAAGTTAAGGGTATTTCAAATGGCTTGTCTGCAAAGAAAGGTGAGATGTAGGGAATCACAGAAAGTCGAGGGGAAAATAGGTCAATATGTACATTGCTGTATGGTGAACTAAGCCTTAGGCCAGCAACAATGGAGAGGACCTGACCCTTAGACACGTACAAGTAAGCTGGAATCTTCAAAAGTTCAAATCTTTATAAGTAAAAAGATTTATTAAAATGAATAACCAAGTGTTTTAATTGACATCAGAAGATGAAAACAATAAACCCTGAGAACATAGAGAACAGATAAATAAAGATATGAGCAGAACTTAATACAACAGAAAACGTATAAAATTCAGGTGATTTAGTAAGTCCAAAGAATCTTCTTTGAAAAGAATTAAAAGACACACTTTGATTAAGGAAAACCAAAACATAAGTAAAGAATATACAGAAAGAGTCAGGACAATGTTAGAGCAGAGAATATATGAAATGCCAGTAAATTTGAACAATTCTGTAAAGTGGACCATTTCCTAGCTCCTAAAGTTTACCAACACTGACACAAGAGGAAATCATTTAATGTCATCATGTCTGCCCTTGGCATTCTCGGAACGCCCTGGCCTCAGAATGCAGCCTCTGTAGTCCATGGTAACCTGCGGAGAGGGGGCGGGGCTGAGGGAGGTTGGAACACTGCCCTCACTGAGGGAGTGGGTGTGGCCATCTCTGCTGTGACTGAACAAAGGGCAGGGGAGCAGGGGGCCCAGGGCAGTGCCCTCAGAGCCTGGCAGGCCCAGTGGAGTGTCACAAGCTTTTAGGCCCAGGCCAAAGGGCGCCTTCTTTGTCTGCACAGCTGCCCAAACTCTCACCTTTCCACTCAGGCCGCCCTCTTACTTGAAGTGTGTGTGGAACGTGTCTGCGCAGTACACCGCGCTGCACAGCTAAGCATAGTTCTGGGCATCGTAGCTTCCTGCAAGGTGACCGAAGTTTGCAGGCAGATGGGTCCCTGGGACACACGCGGAGGGGCTCCTGCCCGGGTCACAGGCCGCCCACTGCCCCTGCCCCAGATCGGGGGACGCAAAGCAGCCCTGTCTGAGTCCCCTGCCTCTAGAGGGAGTATTGGACCAACACTTGTAGAAAACGGGGTCCTTGCGGGCCACTCGTTGGAGGGACACAAATAAATCTTTGCCGACTTTTTGCTGAAACTTACGAGCGTTCATACCTAAGCCTCTTACAAGGTCAGCTGTTTAGCTAAACATGAGCTCATGATCTAAATTTACACAATAATGAAGAAAGCAGCTACAAGGGGAGACAATCAGCCAAAACCATCAATACCAGAATTAGATTCCCAAGGCCATCCATCAGATGAAGGAATAATCGGGTGCAAGGCAGAAAATATACATAAAACTGGAACTGAAACAAGGCACAAGGATGTTTTCAAAGACTGGTAGGATCTCTCAAACATTTTTCAAGGACATGTCATTGATAAAGCTAAATACTCCAAGGTTGTGTAATACAACAGATTAATCATTGAGAAGAGTGAAATTATGCTGTTTTGAAAACTATGGCAGGTCAGATTTTCTGCCTAATTCTATAAGAAGATTTCTCTAAAAAATACACATTATTTCAAAGACTTATTGGCTGTGAAATAAGTTAAGGGTATTTCAAATGGCTTGTCTGCAAAGAAAGGTGAGATGTAGGGAATCACAGAAAGTCGAGGGGAAAATAGGTCAATATATACATTGCTGTATGGTGAACTAAGCCTTAGGCCAGCAACAATGGAGAGGACCTGACCCTTAGACACGTACAAGTAAGCTGGAATCTTCAAAAGTTCAAATCTTTATAAGTAAAAAGATTTATTAAAATGAATAACCAAGTGTTTTAATTGACATCAGAAGATGAAAACAATAAACCCTGAGAACATAGAGAACAGATAAATAAAGATATGAGCAGAACTTAATACAACAGAAAACGTATAAAATTCAGGTGATTTAGTAAGTCCAAAGAATCTTCTTTGAAAAGATTTAAAAGACACACTTTGATTAAGGAAAACCAAAACATAAGTAAAGAATATACAGAAAGAGTCAGGACAATGTTAGAACAGAGAATATATGAAATGCCAGTAAATTTGAACATTTCTGTCAAGTGCACCATTTCCTAGCTCCTAAAGTTTACCAACACTGACAAAAGAGGAAATCATTTAAGGTCATCATGTCTGCCCTTGGCATTCTCGGAACGCCCTGGCCTCAGAATGCAGCCTCTGTAGTCCATGGTAACCTGCGGAGAGGGGTCGGGACTGAGGCAGGTTGGAACACTGCCCTCACTGAGCGAGAGGGTGTGGCCATCTCTGCTGTGACTGAACAAAGGGCAGGGGAGCAGGGGGCCCAGGGCAGGGCCCTCAGAGCCCGGCAGGCCCAGTGGAGTGTCACAAGTTTTTAGGCCCAGGCCAAAGGGCGCCTTCTTTGTCTGCACAGCTCCCCAAACTCTCACCTTTCCACTCAGGCCGCCCTCTTACTTGAAGTGTGTGTGGAACCTGTCCGCGCAGTACACTGCGCTGCACAGCTAAGCATAGTTCTGGGCATCGTAGCTTCCTGCCAGGTGACCGAAGTTTGCAGGCAGATGGGTCCCTGGGACACACGCGGTGGGGCTCCTGCCAGGGTCACAGGCCGCCCACTGCCCCTGCCCCAGATCGGGGGACGCAAAGCAGCCCTGTCTGAGTCCCCTGCCTCTAGAGGGAGTATTGGACCAACACTTGTAGAAAACGGGGTCCTTGCGGGCCACTCATTGGAGGCAAACTAATAAATCTTTGCCGACTTTCTGCTGAAACTTACGAGCGTTCACACCTAAGCCTCTTACAAGGTCAGCTGTTTAGCTAAACATGAGCTCATGATCTAAATTTACACAATAATGAAGAAAGCAGCTACAAGGGGAGACAATCAGCCAAAACCATCAATACCAGAATTAGATTCCCAAGGCCATCCATCAGATGTAGGAATAATCGGGTGCAAGGCAGAAAATATACATAAAACTGGAACTGAAACAAGGCACAAGGATGTTTTCAAAGACTGGTAGGATCTCTCAAACATTTTTCAAGGACATGTCATTGATAAAGCTAAATACTCCAAGGTTGTGTAATACAACAGATTAATCATTGAGAAGAGTGAAATTATGCTGTTTTGAAAACTATGGCAGGTCAGATTTTCTGCCTAATTATATAAGAAGATTTCTCTAAAAAATACACATGATTTCAAAGACTTATTGGCTGTGAAATAAGTTAAGGGTATTTCAAATGGCTTGTCTGCAAAGAAAGGTGAGATGTAGGGAATCACAGAAAGTCGAGGGGAAAATAGGTCAATATATACATTGCTGTATGGTGAACTAAGCCTTAGGCCAGCAACAATGGAGAGGACCTGACCCTTAGACACGTACAAGTAAGCTGGAATCTTCAAAAGTTCAAATCTTTATAAGTAAAAAGATTTATTAAAATGAATAACCAAGTGTTTTAATTGACATCAGAAGATGAAAACCATAAACCCTGAGAACATAGAGAACAGATAAATAAAGATATGAGCAGAACTTAATACAACAGAAAACTTATAAAATTCAGGTGATTTAGTAAGTCCAAAGAATTTTCTTTGAAAAGATTTAAAAGACACACTTTGATTAAGGAAAACCAAAACTTAAGTAAAGAATATACAGAAAGAGTCAGGACAATGTTAGAACAGAGAATATATGAAATGCCAGTAAATTTGAACATTTCTGTCAAGTGCACCATTTCCTAGCTCCTAAAGTTTACCAACACTGACAAAAGAGGAAATCATTTAAGGTCATCATGTCTGCCCTTGGCATTCTCAGAACGCCCTGGCCTCTGAATGCAGCCTCTGTAGTCCATGGTAACCTGCGGAGAGGGGGCGGGGCTGAGGGAGGTTGGAACACTGCCCTCACTGAGGGAGTGGGTGTGGCCATCTCTGCTGTGACTGAACAAAGGGCAGGGGAGCAGGGGGCCCAGGGCAGGGCCCTCAGAGCCCGGCAGGCCCAGTGGAGTGTCACAAGTTTTTAGGCCCAGGCCAAAGGGCGCCTTCTTTGTCTGCACAGCTGCCCAAACTCTCACCTTTCCACTCAGGCCGCCCTCTTACTTGAAGTGGGTGTGGAACGTGTCCGCGCAGTACACCGTGCTGCACAGCTAAGCATAGATCTGGGCATCGTAGCTTCCTGCCAGGTGACCAAAGTTTGCAGGCAGATGGGTCCCTGGGACACATGTGGAGGGGCTCCTGCCCGGGTCACCGGCCGCCCACTGCCCCTGCCCCAGATCGGGGGCCGCAAAGCAGCCATGTCTGAGTCCCCTGCCTCTAGAGGGAGTATTGGACCAACACTTGTAGAAAACGGGGTCCTTGCGGGCCACTCATTGGAGGGACACAAATAAATCTTTGCCGACTTCCTGCTGAAACTTACGAGCGTTCACACCTAAGCCTCTTACAAGGTCAGCTGTTTAGCTAAACATGAGCTCATGATCTAAATTTACACAATAATGAAGAAAGCAGCTACAAGGGGAGACAATCAGCCAAAACCATCAATACCAGAATTAGATTCCCAAGGCCATCCATCAGATGAAGGAATAATCGGGTGCAAGGCAGAAAATATACATAAAACTGGAACTGAAACAAGGAACAAGGATGTTTTCAAAGACTGGTAGGATCTCTAAAACATTTTTCAAGGACATGTCATTGATAAAGCTAAATACTCCAAGGTTGTGTAATACAACAGATTAATCATTGAGAAGAGTGAAATTATGCTGTTTTGAAAACTATGGCAGGTCAGATTTTCTGCCTAATTCTATAAGAAGATTTCTCTAAAAAATACACATTATTTCAAAGACTTATTGGCTGTGAAATAAGTTAAGGGTATTTCAAATGGCTTGTCTGCAAAGAAAGGTGAGATGTAGGGAATCACAGAAAGTCGAGGGGAAAATAGGTCAATATATACATTGCTGTATGGTGAACTAAGCCTTAGGCCAGCAACAATGGAGAGGACCTGACCCTTAGACACGTACAAGTAAGCTGGAATCTTCAAAAGTTCAAATCTTTATAAGTAAAAAGATTTATTAAAATGAATAACCAAGTGTTTTAATTGACATCAGAAGATGAAAACAATAAACCCTGAGAACATAGAGAACAGATAAATAAAGATATGAGCAGAACTTAATACAACAGAAAACGTATAAAATTGAGGTGATTTAGTAAGTCCAAAGAATCTTCTTTGAAAAGATTTAAAAGACACACTTTGATTAAGGAAAACAAAACATAAGTAAAGAATATACAGAAAGAGTCAGGACAATGTTAGAGCAGAGAATATATGAAATGCCAGTAAATTTGAACATTTCTGTCAAGTGCACCATTTCCTAGCTCCTAAAGTTTACCAACACTGACAAAAGAGGAAATCATTTAAGGTCATGATGTCTGCCCTTGGCATTCTCAGAACGCCCTGGCCTCAGAATGCAGCCTCTGTAGTCCATGGTAACCTGCGGAGAGGGGGCGGGGCTGAGGGAGGTTGGAACACTGCCCTCACTGAGGGAGTGGGTGTGGCCATCTCTGCTGTGACTGAACAAAGGGCAGGGGAGCAGGGGGCCCAGGGCAGGGCCCTCAGAGCCCGGCAGGCCCAGTGGAGTGTCACAAGTTTTTAGGCCCAGGCCAAAGGGCGCCTTCTTTGTCTGCACAGCTGCCCAAACTCTCACCTTTCCACTCAGGCCGCCCTCTTACTTGAAGTGTGTGTGGAACGTGTCCGCGCAGTACACCGCGCTGCACAGCTAAGCATAGATCTGGGCATCGTAGCTTCCTGCCAGGTGACCGAAGTTTGCTGGCAGATGGGTCCCTGGGACACATGTGGAGGGTCTCCTGCCCGGGTCACAGGCCGCCCACAGCCCCTGCCCCAGATCGGGGGCCGCAAAGCAGCCCTGTCTGAGTCCCCTGCCTCTAGAGGGAGTATTGGACCAACACTTGTAGAAAACGGGGTCCTTGCGGGCCACTCATTGGAGGGACACAAATAAATCTTTGCCGACTTCCTGCTGAAACTTACGAGCGTTCACACCTAAGCCTCTTACAAGGTCAGCTGTTTAGCTAAACATGAGCTCATGATCTAAATTTACACAATAATGAAGAAAGCAGCTACAAGGGGAGACAATCAGCCAAAACCATCAATACCAGAATTAGATTCCCAAGGCCATCCATCACATGAAGGAATAATCGGGTGCAAGGCAGAAAATATACATAAAACTGGAACTGAAACAAGGCACAAGGATGTTTTCAAAGACTGGTAGGATCTCTAAAACATTTTTCAAGGACATGTCATTGATAAAGCTAAATACTTCAAGGTTGTGTAATACAACAGATTAATCATTGAGAAGAGTGAAATTATGCTGTTTTGAAAACTATGGCAGGTCAGATTTTCTGCCTAATTATATAAGAAGATTTCTCTAAAAAATACACATGATTTCAAAGACTTATTGGCTGTGAAATAAGTTAAGGGTATTTCAAATGGCTTGTCTGCAAAGAAAGGTGAGATGTAGGGAATCACAGAAACTCGAGGGGAAAATAGGTCAATATATACATTGCTGTATGGTGAACTAAGCCTTAGGCCAGCAACAATGGAGAGGACCTGACCCTTAGACACGTACAAGTAAGCTGGAATCTTCAAAAGTTCAAATCTTTATACGTAAAAAGATTTATTAAAATGAATAACCAAGTGTTTTAATTGACATCAGAAGATGAAAACAATAAACCCTGAGAACATAGAGAACAGATAAATAAAGATATGAGCAGAACTTAATACAAAAGAAAACGTATAAAATTGAGGTGATTTAGTAAGTCCAAAGAATCTTCTTTGAAAAGATTAAAAAGACACACTTTGATTAAGGAAAACAAAACATAAGTAAAGAATATACAGAAAGAGTCAGGACAATGTTAGAGCAGAGAATATATGAAATGCCAGTAAATTTGAACATTTCTGTAAAGTGGACCATTTCCTAGCTCCTAAAGTTTACCAACACTGACACAAGAGGAAATCATTTAAGGTCATGATGTCTGCCCTTGGCATTCTCAGAACGCCCTGGCCTCAGAATGCAGCCTCTGTAGTCCATGGTAACCTGCAGAGAGGGGGCGGGGCTGAGGGAGGTTGGAACACTGCCCTCACTGAGGGAGTGGGTGTGGCCATCTCTGCTGTGACTGAACAATGGGCAGGGGAGCAGGGGGCCCAGGGCAGGGCCCTCAGAGCCCGGCGGGCCCAGTGGAGTGTCACAAGTTTTTAGGCCCAGGCCAAAGGGCGCCTTCTTTGTCTGCACAGCTGCCCAAACTCTCACCTTTCCACTCAGGCCGCCCTCTTACTTGAAGTGTGTGTGGAACGTGTCCGCGCAGTACACTGCGCTGCACAGCTAAGCATAGTTCTGGGCATCGTAACTTCCTGCCAGGTGACCGAAGTTCGCAGGCAGATGGGTCCCTGGGACACACGCGGTGGGGCTCCTGCCCGGGTCACAGGCCGCCCACAGCCCCTGCCCCAGATCGGGGGCCGCAAATCAGCCCTGTCTGAGTCCCCTGCCTCTAGAGGGAGTATTGGACCAACACTTGTAGAAAACGGGGTCCTTGCGGGCCACTCATTGGAGGGACAGGAATAAATCTTTGCCGACTTTCTGCTGAAACTTACGAGCGTTCACACCTAAGCCTCTTACAAGGTCAGCTGTTTAGCTAAACATGAGCTCATGATCTAAATTTACACAATATTGAAGAAAGCAGCTACAAGGGGAGACAATCAGCCAAAACCATCAATACCAGAATTAGATTCCCAAGGCCATCCATCAGATGTAGGAATAATCGTGTGCAAGGCAGAAAATATACATAAAACTGGAACTGAAACAACGCACAAGGATGTTTTCAAAGACTGGTAGGATCTCTAAAACATTTTTCAAGGACATGTCATTGATAAAGCTAAATACTCCAAGGTTGTGTAATACAACAGATTAATCATTGAGAAGAGTGAAATTATGCTGTTTTGAAAACTATGGCAGGTCAGATTTTCTGCCTAATTATAGAAGAAGATTTCTCTAAAAAATACACATTATTTCAAAGACTTATTGGCTGTGAAATAAGTTAAGGGTATTTCAAATGGCTTGTCTGCAAAGAAAGGTGAGATGTAGGGAATCACAGAAAGTCGAGGGGAAAATAGGGCAATATATACATTGCTGAATGGTGAACTAAGCCTTAGGCCAGCAACAATGGAGAGGACCTGACCCTTAGACACGTACAAGTAAGCTGGAATCTTCAAAAGTTCAAATTTTATAAGTAAAAAGATTTATTAAAATGAATAACCAAGTGTATAATTGACATCAGAAGATGAAAACAATAAACCCTGAGAACATAGAAAAAAGATAAATAAAGATATGAGCAGAACTTAATACAACAGAAAACGTATAAAATTCAGGTGATTTAGTAAGTCCAAAGAATCTTCTTTGAAAAGATTTAAAAGACACACTTTGATTAAGGAAAACCAAAACATAAGTAAAGAATATACAGAAAGAGTCAGGACAATGTTAGAGCAGAGAATATATGAAATGCCAGTAAATTTGAACATTTCTGTAAAGTGGACCATTTCCTAGCTCCAAAAGTTTACCAACACTGACACAAGAGGAAATCATTTAAGGTCATCATGTCTGCCCTTGGCATTCTCGGAACGCCCTGGCCTCAGAATGCAGCCTCTGTAGTCCATGGTAACCTGCGGAGAGGGGGCGGGGCTGAGGGAGGTTGGAACACTGCCCTCACTGAGGGAGTGGGTGTGGCCATCTCTGCTGTGACTGAACAAAGGGCAGGGGAGCAGGGGGCCCAGGGCAGGGCCCTCAAAGCCCGGCAGGCCCAGTGGAGTGTCACAAGCTTTTAGGCCCAGGCCAAAGGGCGCCTTCTTTGTCTGCACAGCTGCCCAAACTCTCACCTTTCCACTCAGGCCGCCCTCTTACTTGAAGTGTGTGTGGAACGTGTCCGCGCAGTACACCGTGCTGCACAGCTAAGCATAGTTCTGGGCATCGTAGCTTCCTGCAAGGTGACCGAAGTTCGCAGGCAGATGGGTCCCTGGGACACACGCGGAGGGGCTCCTGCCCGGGTCACAGACCGCCCACTGCCCCTGCCCCAGATCGGGGGACGCAAAGCAGCCCTGTCTGAGTCCCCTGCCTCTAGAGGGAGTATTGGACCAACACTTGTAGAAAACGGGGTCCTTGCGGGCCACTCATTGGAGGGACACAAATAAATCTTTGCCGACTTTTTGCTGAAATTTACGAGCGTTCATACCTAACCTCTTACAAGGTCAGCTGTTTAGCTAAACATGAGCTCATGATCTAAATTTACACAATAATGAAGAAAGCAGCTACAAGGGGAGACAATCAGCCAAAACCATCAATACCAGAATTAGATTCCCAAGGCCATCCATCAGATGAAGGAATAATCGGGTGCAAGGCAGAAAATATACATAAAACTGGAACTGAAACAAGGCACAAGGATGTTTTCAAAGACTGGTAGGATCTCTCAAACATTTTTCAAGGACATGTCATTGATAAAGCTAAATACTCCAAGGTTGTGTAATACAACAGATTAATCATTGAGAAGAGTGAAATTATGCTGTTTTGAAAACTATGGCAGGTCAGATTTTCTGCCTAATTATATAAGAAGATTTCTCTAAAAAATACACATTATTTCAAAGACTTATTGGCTGTGAAATAAGTTAAGGGTATTTCAAATGGCTTGTCTGCGAAGAAAGGTGAGATGTAGGGAATCACAGAAAGTCGAGGGGAAAATAGGGCAATATATACATTGCTGAATGGTGAACTAAGCCTTAGGCCAGCAACAATGGAGAGGACCTGACCCTTAGACACGTACAAGTAAGCTGGAATCTTCAAAAGTTCAAATCTTTATAAGTAAAAAGATTTATTAAAATGAATAACCAAGTGTTATAATTGACATCAGAAGATGAAAACAATAAACCCTGAGAACATAGAAAAAAGATAAATAAAGATATGAGCAGAACTTAATACAACAGAAAACGTATAAAATTCAGGTGATTTAGTAAGTCCAAAGAATCTTCTTTGAAAAGATTTAAAAGACACACTTTGATTAAGGAAAACCAAAACATAAGTAAAGAATATACAGAAAGAGTCAGGACAATGTTAGAGCAGAGAATATATGAAATGCCAGTAAATTTGAACATTTCTGTCAAGTGCACCATTTCCTAGCTCCTAAAGTTTACCAACACTGACAAAAGAGGAAATAATTTAAGGTCATCATGTCTGCCCTTGGCATTCTCAGAACGCCCTGGCCTCAGAATGCAGCCTCTGTAGTCCATGGTAACCTGCGGAGAGGGGGCAGGGCTGAGGGAGGTTGGAACACTGCCCTCACTGAGGGAGTGGGTGTGGCCATCTCTGCTGTGACTGAACAAAGGGCAGGGGAGCAGGGGGCCCAGGGCAGGGCCCTCAGAGCCCGGCAGGCCCAGTGGAGTGTCACAAGCTTTTAGGCCCAGGCCAAAGGGCGCCTTCTTTGTCTGCACAGCTGCCCAAACTCTCACCTTTCCACTCAGGCCGCCGTCTTACTTGAAGTGTGTGTGGAACGTGTCTGCGCAGTACACCGCGCTGCACAGCTAAGCATAGATCTGGGCATCGTAGCTTCCTGCCAGGTGACCGAAGTTTGCAGGCAGATGGGTCCCTGGGACACATGTGGAGGGGCTCCTGCCCGGGTCACAGGCCGCCCACTGCCCCTGCCCCAGATCTGGGGCCGCAAAGCAGCCCTGTCTGAGTCCCCTGCCTCTAGAGGGAGTATTGGACCAACACTTGTAGAAAACGGGGTCCTTGCGGGCCACTCGTTGGAGGGACACAAATAAATCTTTGACGACTTTCTGCTGAAACTTACGAGCGTTCACACCTAAGCCTCTTACAAGGTCAGCTCTTTAGCTAAACATGAGCTCATGATCTAAATTTACACAATATTGAAGAAAGCAGCTACAAGGGGAGACAATCAGCCAAAACCATCAATACCAGAATTAGATTCCCAAGGCCATCCATCAGATGAAGGAATAATCGGGTGCAAGGCAGAAAATATACATAAAACTGGAACTGAAACAAGGCACAAGGATGTTTTCAAAGACTGGTAGGATCTCTAAAACATTTTTCAAGGACATGTCATTGATAAAGCTAAATACTCCAAGGTTGTGTAATACAACAGATTAATCATTGAGAAGAGTGAAATTATGCTGTTTTGAAAACTATGGCAGGTCAGATTTTCTGCCTAATTATATAAGAAGATTTCTCTAAAACATACACATTATTTCAAAGACTTATTGGCTGTGAAATAAGTTAAGGGTATTTCAAATGGCTTGTCTGCAAAGAAAGGTGAGATGTAGGGAATCACAGAAAGTCGAGGGGAAAATAGGTCAATATATACATTGCTGTATGGTGAACTAAGCCTTAGGCCAGCAACAATGGAGAGGACCTGACCCTTAGACACGTACAAGTAAGCTGGAATCTTCAAAAGTTCAAATCTTTATAAGTAAAAAGATTTATTAAAATGAATAACCAAGTGTTTTAATTGACATCAGAAGATGAAAACAATAAACCCTGAGAACATAGAGAAAAGATAAATAAAGATATGAGCAGAACTTAATACAACAGAAAACGTATAAAATTCAGGTGATTTAGTAAGTCCAAAGAATCTTCCTTGAAAAGATTTAAAAGACACACTTTGATTAAGGAAAACCAAAACATAAGTAAAGAATATACAGAAAGAGTCAGGACAATGTTAGAGCAGAGAATATATGAAATGCCAGTAAATTTGAACATTTCTGTCAAGTGGACCATTTCCTATCTCCTAAAGTTTACCAACACTGACACAAGAGGAAATCATTTAAGGTCATCATGTCTGCCCTTGGCATTCTTGGAACGCCCTGGCCTCAGAATCCAGCCTCTGTAGTCCATGGTAACCTGCGGAGAGGGGGCGGGGCTGAGGGAGGTTGGAACACTGCCCTCACTGAGGGAGTGGGTGTAGCCATTTCTGCTGTGACTGAACAAAGGGCAGGGGAGCAGGGGGCCCAGTGCAGGGCCCTCAGAGCCCGGCAGGCCCAGTGGAGTGTCACAAGCTTTTAGGCCCAGGCCAAAGGGCACCTTCTTTGTCTGCACAGCTGCCCAAACTCTCACCTTTCCACTCAGGCCGCCCTCTTACTTGAAGTGTGTGTGGAACGTGTCCGCGCAGTACACCGCGCTGCACAGCTAAGCATAGATCTGGGCATCGTAGCTTCCTGCCAGGTGACCGAAGTTTGCAGGCAGATGGGTCCCTGGGACACATGTGGAGGGGCTCCTGCCCGGGTCACAGGCCGCCCACAGCCCCTGCCCCAGATCGGGGGCCGCAAAGCAGCCCTGTCTGAGTCCCCTGCCTCTAGAGGGAGTATTGGACCAACACTTGTAGAAAACGGGGTCCTTGCGGGCCACTCATTGGAGGGACACAAATAAATCTTTGCCGACTTCCTGCTGAAACTTACGAGCGTTCACACCTAAGCCTCTTACAAGGTCAGCTGTTTAGCTAAACATGAGCTCATGATCTAAATTTACACAATAATGAAGAAAGCAGCTACAAGGGGAGACAATCAGCCAAAACCATCAATACCAGAATTAGATTCCCAAGGCCATCCATCACATGAAGGAATAATCGGGTGCAAGGCAGAAAATATACATAAAACTGGAACTGAAACAAGGCACAAGGATGTTTTCAAAGACTGGTAGGATCTCTAAAACATTTTTCAAGGACATGTCATTGATAAAGCTAAATACTTCAAGGTTGTGTAATACAACAGATTAATCATTGAGAAGAGTGAAATTATGCTGTTTTGAAAACTATGGCAGGTCAGATTTTCTGCCTAATTATATAAGAAGATTTCTCTAAAACATACACATTATTTCAAAGACTTATTGGCTGTGAAATAAGTTAAGGGTATTTCAAATGGCTTGTCTGCAAAGAAAGGTGAGATGTAGGGAATCACAGAAACTCGAGGGGAAAATAGGTCAATATATACATTGCTGTATGGTGAACTAAGCCTTAGGCCAGCAACAATGGAGAGGACCTGACCCTTAGACACGTACAAGTAAGCTGGAATCTTCAAAAGTTCAAATCTTTATACGTAAAAAGATTTATTAAAATGAATAACCAAGTGTTTTAATTGACATCAGAAGATGAAAACAATAAACCCTGAGAACATAGAGAACAGATAAATAAAGATATGAGCAGAACTTAATACAAAAGAAAACGTATAAAATTGAGGTGATTTAGTAAGTCCAAAGAATCTTCTTTGAAAAGATTAAAAAGACACACTTTGATTAAGGAAAACAAAACATAAGTAAAGAATATACAGAAAGAGTCAGGACAATGTTAGAGCAGAGAATATATGAAATGCCAGTAAATTTGAACATTTCTGTAAAGTGGACCATTTCCTAGCTCCTAAAGTTTACCAACACTGACACAAGAGGAAATCATTTAAGGTCATGATGTCTGCCCTTGGCATTCTCAGAACGCCCTGGCCTCAGAATGCAGCCTCTGTAGTCCATGGTAACCTGCAGAGAGGGGGCGGGGCTGAGGGAGGTTGGAACACTGCCCTCACTGAGGGAGTGGGTGTGGCCATCTCTGCTGTGACTGAACAATGGGCAGGGGAGCAGGGGGCCCAGGGCAGGGCCCTCAGAGCCCGGCAGGCCCAGTGGAGTGTCACAAGTTTTTAGGCCCAGGCCAAAGGGCGCCTTCTTTGTCTGCACAGCTGCCCAAACTCTCACCTTTCCACTCAGGCCGCCCTCTTACTTGAAGTGTGTGTGGAACGTGTCCGCGCAGTACACTGCGCTGCACAGCTAAGCATAGTTCTGGGCATCGTAACTTCCTGCCAGGTGACCGAAGTTTGCAGGCAGATGGGTCCCTGGGACACACGCGGTGGGGCTCCTGCCCGGGTCACAGGCCGCCCACAGCCCCTGCCCCAGATCGGGGGCCGCAAATCAGCCCTGTCTGAGTCCCCTGCCTCTAGAGGGAGTATTGGACCAACACTTGTAGAAAACGGGGTCCTTGCGGGCCACTCATTGGAGGGACAGGAATAAATCTTTGCCGACTTTCTGCTGAAACTTACGAGCGTTCACACCTAAGCCTCTTACAAGGTCAGCTGTTTAGCTAAACATGAGCTCATGATCTAAATTTACACAATATTGAAGAAAGCAGCTACAAGGGGAGACAATCAGCCAAAACCATCAATACCAGAATTAGATTCCCAAGGCCATCCATCAGATGTAGGAATAATCGTGTGCAAGGCAGAAAATATACATAAAACTGGAACTGAAACAACGCACAAGGATGTTTTCAAAGACTGGTAGGATCTCTAAAACATTTTTCAAGGACATGTCATTGATAAAGCTAAATACTCCAAGGTTGTGTAATACAACAGATTAATCATTGAGAAGAGTGAAATTATGCTGTTTTGAAAACTATGGCAGGTCAGATTTTCTGCCTAATTATAGAAGAAGATTTCTCTAAAAAATACACATTATTTCAAAGACTTATTGGCTGTGAAATAAGTTAAGGGTATTTCAAATGGCTTGTCTGCAAAGAAAGGTGAGATGTAGGGAATCACAGAAAGTCGAGGGGAAAATAGGGCAATATATACATTGCTGAATGGTGAACTAAGCCTTAGGCCAGCAACAATGGAGAGGACCTGACCCTTAGACACGTACAAGTAAGCTGGAATCTTCAAAAGTTCAAATTTTATAAGTAAAAAGATTTATTAAAATGAATAACCAAGTGTATAATTGACATCAGAAGATGAAAACAATAAACCCTGAGAACATAGAAAAAAGATAAATAAAGATATGAGCAGAACTTAATACAACAGAAAACGTATAAAATTCAGGTGATTTAGTAAGTCCAAAGAATCTTCTTTGAAAAGATTTAAAAGACACACTTTGATTAAGGAAAACCAAAACATAAGTAAAGAATATACAGAAAGAGTCAGGACAATGTTAGAGCAGAGAATATATGAAATGCCAGTAAATTTGAACATTTCTGTAAAGTGGACCATTTCCTAGCTCCAAAAGTTTACCAACACTGACACAAGAGGAAATCATTTAAGGTCATCATGTCTGCCCTTGGCATTCTCGGAACGCCCTGGCCTCAGAATGCAGCCTCTGTAGTCCATGGTAACCTGCGGAGAGGGGGCGGGGCTGAGGGAGGTTGGAACACTGCCCTCACTGAGGGAGTGGGTGTGGCCATCTCTGCTGTGACTGAACAAAGGGCAGGGGAGCAGGGGGCCCAGTGCAGGGCCCTCAAAGCCCGGCAGGCCCAGTGGAGTGTCACAAGCTTTTAGGCCCAGGCCAAAGGGCGCCTTCTTTGTCTGCACAGCTGCCCAAACTCTCACCTTTCCACTCAGGCCGCCCTCTTACTTGAAGTGTGTGTGGAACGTGTCCGCGCAGTACACCGTGCTGCACAGCTAAGCATAGTTCTGGGCATCGTAGCTTCCTGCAAGGTGACCGAAGTTCGCAGGCAGATGGGTCCCTGGGACACACGCGGAGGGGCTCCTGCCCGGGTCACAGACCGCCCACTGCCCCTGCCCCAGATCGGGGGCCGCAAATCAGCCCTGTCTGAGTCCCCTGCCTCTAGAGGGAGTATTGGACCAACACTTGTAGAAAACGGGGTCCTTGCGGGCCACTCATTGGAGGGACACAAATAAATCTTTGCCGACTTTTTGCTGAAATTTACGAGCGTTCATACCTAAGCCTCTTACAAGGTCAGCTGTTTAGCTAAACATGAGCTCATGATCTAAATTTACACAATAATGAAGAAAGCAGCTACAAGGGGAGACAATCAGCCAAAACCATCAATACCAGAATTAGATTCCCAAGGCCATCCATCAGATGAAGGAATAATCGGGTGCAAGGCAGAAAATATACATAAAACTGGAACTGAAACAAGGCACAAGGATGTTTTCAAAGACTGGTAGGATCTCTCAAACATTTTTCAAGGACATGTCATTGATAAAGCTAAATACTCCAAGGTTGTGTAATACAACAGATTAATCATTGAGAAGAGTGAAATTATGCTGTTTTGAAAACTATGGCAGGTCAGATTTTCTGCCTAATTATATAAGAAGATTTCTCTAAAAAATACACATTATTTCAAAGACTTATTGGCTGTGAAATAAGTTAAGGGTATTTCAAATGGCTTGTCTGCGAAGAAAGGTGAGATGTAGGGAATCACAGAAAGTCGAGGGGAAAATAGGGCAATATATACATTGCTGAATGGTGAACTAAGCCTTAGGCCAGCAACAATGGAGAGGACCTGACCCTTAGACACGTACAAGTAAGCTGGAATCTTCAAAAGTTCAAATCTTTATAAGTAAAAAGATTTATTAAAATGAATAACCAAGTGTTATAATTGACATCAGAAGATGAAAACAATAAACCCTGAGAACATAGAAAAAAGATAAATAAAGATATGAGCAGAACTTAATACAACAGAAAACGTATAAAATTCAGGTGATTTAGTAAGTCCAAAGAATCTTCTTTGAAAAGATTTAAAAGACACACTTTGATTAAGGAAAACCAAAACATAAGTAAAGAATATACAGAAAGAGTCAGGACAATGTTAGAGCAGAGAATATATGAAATGCCAGTAAATTTGAACATTTCTGTCAAGTGCACCATTTCCTAGCTCCTAAAGTTTACCAACACTGACAAAAGAGGAAATCATTTAAGGTCATCATGTCTGCCCTTGGCATTCTCAGAACGCCCTGGCCTCAGAATGCAGCCTCTGTAGTCCATGGTAACCTGCGGAGAGGGGGCAGGGCTGAGGGAGGTTGGAACACTGCCCTCACTGAGGGAGTGGGTGTGGCCATCTCTGCTGTGACTGAACAAAGGGCAGGGGAGCAGGGGGCCCAGGGCAGGGCCCTCAGAGCCCGGCAGGCCCAGTGGAGTGTCACAAGCTTTTAGGCCCAGGCCAAAGGGCGCCTTCTTTGTCTGCACAGCTGCCCAAACTCTCACCTTTCCACTCAGGCCGCCGTCTTACTTGAAGTGTGTGTGGAACGTGTCTGCGCAGTACACCGCGCTGCACAGCTAAGCATAGATCTGGGCATCGTAGCTTCCTGCCAGGTGACCGAAGTTTGCAGGCAGATGGGTCCCTGGGACACATGTGGAGGGGCTCCTGCCCGGGTCACAGGCCGCCAACTGCCCCTGCCCCAGATCGGGGGCCGCAAAGCAGCCCTGTCTGAGTCCCCTGCCTCTAGAGGGAGTATTGGACCAACACTTGTAGAAAACGGGGTCCTTGCGGGCCACTCGTTGGAGGGACACAAATAAATCTTTGACGACTTTCTGCTGAAACTTACGAGCGTTCACAACTAAGCCTGTTACAAGGTCAGCTCTTTAGCTAAACATGAGCTCATGATCTAAATTTACACAATATTGAAGAAAGCAGCTACAAGGGGAGACAATCAGCCAAAACCATCAATACCAGAATTAGATTCCCAAGGCCATCCATCAGATGAAGGAATAATCGGGTGCAAGGCAGAAAATATACATAAAACTGGAACTGAAACAAGGCACAAGGATGTTTTCAAAGACTGGTAGGATCTCTAAAACATTTTTCAAGGACATGTCATTGATAAAGCTAAATACTCCAAGGTTGTGTAATACAACAGATTAATCATTGAGAAGAGTGAAATTATGCTGTTTTGAAAACTATGGCAGGTCAGATTTTCTGCCTAATTATATAAGAAGATTTCTCTAAAACATACACATTATTTCAAAGACTTATTGGCTGTGAAATAAGTTAAGGGTATTTCAAATGGCTTGTCTGCAAAGAAAGGTGAGATGTAGGGAATCACAGAAAGTCGAGGGGAAAATAGGTCAATATATACATTGCTGTATGGTGAACTAAGCCTTAGGCCAGCAACAATGGAGAGGACCTGACCCTGAGACACGTACAAGTAAGCTGGAATCTTCAAAAGTTCAAATCTTTATAAGTAAAAAGATTTATTAAAATGAATAACCAAGTGTTTTAATTGACATCAGAAGATGAAAACAATAAACCCTGAGAACATAGAGAAAAGATAAATAAAGATATGAGCAGAACTTAATACAACAGAAAACGTATAAAATTCAGGTGATTTAGTAAGTCCAAAGAATCTTCCTTGAAAAGATTTAAAAGACACACTTTGATTAAGGAAAACCAAAACATAAGTAAAGAATATACAGAAAGAGTCAGGACAATGTTAGAGCAGAGAATATATGAAATGCCAGTAAATTTGAACATTTCTGTCAAGTGGACCATTTCCTATCTCCTAAAGTTTACCAACACTGACACAAGAGGAAATCATTTCAGGTCATCATGTCTGCCCTTGGCATTCTTGGAACGCCCTGGCCTCAGAATCCAGCCTCTGTAGTCCATGGTAACCTGCGGAGAGGGGGCGGGGCTGAGGGAGGTTGGAACACTGCCCTCACTGAGGGAGTGGGTGTAGCCATTTCTGCTGTGACTGAACAAAGGGCAGGGGAGCAGGGGGCCCAGTGCAGGGCCCTCAGAGCCCGGCAGGCCCAGTGGAGTGTCACAAGCTTTTAGGCCCAGGCCAAAGGGCACCTTCTTTGTCTGCACAGCTCCCCAAATTCTCACCTTTCCACTCAGGCCGCCCTCTTACTTGAAGTGTGTGTGGAACGTGTCCGTGCAGTTTACCACGCTGCACAGCTAAGCATAGGTCTGGGCATCGTAGCTTCCTGCCAGGTGACCGAAGTTCGCAGGCAGATGGGTCCCTGGGAAACACGCAGAGAGGCTCATGCCCGGGCCAAAGGTTGCCCACTGCCCCTGCCCCAGATCGGGGGCTGCAAAGCAGCCCTGTCTGAGTTCCCTGCCTCTAGAGGGAGTATTGGACCAACACTTGTAGAAAACGGGGTCCTTGCGGGCCACTCATTGGAGGGACACAAATAGATCTTTGCCGACTTTCTGCTGAAACTTACGAGCGTTCACACCTAAGCCTCTTACAAGGTCAGCTGTTTAGCTAAACATGAGCTCATGATCTAAATTTACACAATATTGAAGAAAGCAGCTACAAGGGGAGACAATCAGCCAAAACCATCAATACCAGAATTAGATTCCCAAGGCCATCCATCAGATGAAGGAATAATCGGGTGCAAGGCAGAAAATATACATAAAACTGGAACTGAAACAAGGCACAAGGATGTTTTCAAAGACTGGTAGGATCTCTCAAACATTTTTCAAGGACATGTCATTGATAAAGCTAAATACTCCAAGGTTGTGTAATACAACAGATTAATCATTGAGAAGAGTGAAATTATGCTGTTTTGAAAACTATGGCAGGTCAGATTTTCTGCCTAATTATATAAGAAGATTTCTCTAAAAAATACACATTATTTCAAAGACTTATTGGCTGTGAAATAAGTTAAGGGTATTTCAAATGGCTTGTCTGCAAGGAAAGGTGAGATGTAGGGAATCACAGAAAGTCGAGTGGAAAATAGGTCAATATATACATTGCTGTATGGTGAATTAAGCCTTAGGCCTGCAACAATGGAGAAGACCTGACCCTTAGACACGAACAAGTAAGCTGGAATCTTCAAAAGTTCAAATCTTTATAAGTAAAAAGTTTTATTAAAATGAATAACCAAGTGTTTTAATTGACATCAGAAGATGAAAACAATAAACCCTGAGAACATAGAAAAAAGATAAATAAAGATATGAGCACAACTTAATACAACAGAAAACGTATAAAATTCAGGTGATTTAGTAAGTCCAAAGAATCTTCTTTGAAAAGAATTAAAACACACACTTTGCTTAAGGAAATCCAAAACATAAGTAAAGAATAAACAGAAAGAGTCAGGAAAATGTTAGAGCAGAGAATATATGAAATGCCAGTAAACTTGAACATTTCTGTAAAGTGGACCATTGCCTAGCTCCTAAAGTTTACCAACACTGACACAAGAGGAAATCATTTAAGGTCATCATGTCTGCCCTTGGCATTCTCGGAACGCCCTGGCCTCAGAATGCAGCCTCTGTAGTCCATGGTAACCTGCGGAGAGGGGGCGGGGCTGAGGGAGGTTGGAACACTGCCCTCACTGAGGGAGTGGGTGTGGCCATCTCTGCTGTGACTGAACAAAGGGCAGGGGAGCAGGGGGCCCAGGGCAGGGCCCTCAGAGCCCGGCAGGCCCAGTGGAGTGTCACAAGTTTTCAGGCCCAGGCCAAAGGGCGCCTTCTTTGTCTGCACAGCTGCCCAAACTCTCACCTTTCCACTCAGGCCGCCCTCATACTTGAAGTGTGTGTGGAACATGTCCGCACAGTACACCGCGCTGCACAGCTAAGCATAGTTCTGGGCATCGTAGCTTCCTGCCAGGTGACCGAAGTTCGCAGGCAGATGGGTCCCTGGGACACACGCGGAGGGGTTCCTGCCCGGGTCACAGGCCTCCCACTGCCCGTGCCCCAGATTGGGGGCCGCAAAGGACCCCTGTCTGACTCCCCTGCCTCTAGAGGGAGTATTGGACCAACACTTGTAGAAAACGGGGTCCTTGCGGTCCACTCGTTGGAGGGACACAAATAAATCTTTGACGACTTTCTGCTGAAACTTACAAGCGTTCACACCTAAGCCTCTTACAAGGTCAGCTGTTTAGCTAAACATGAGCTCATGATCTAAATTTACACAATAATGAAGAAAGCAGCTACAAGGGGAGACAATCAGCCAAAACCATCAATACCAGAATTAGATTCCCAAGGCCATCCATCAGATGAAGGAATAATCGGGTGCAAGGCAGAAAATATACATAAAACTGGAACTGAAACAAGGCACAAGGATGTTTTCAAAGACTGGTAGGATCTCTAAAACATTTTTCAAGGACATGTCATTGATAAAGCTAAATACTCCAAGGTTGTGTAATACAACAGATTAATCATTGAGAAGAGTGAAATTATGCTGTTTTGAAAACTATGCCAGGTCAGATTTTCTGCCTAATTATATAAGAAGATTTCTCTAAAACATACACATTATTTCAAAGACTTATTGGCTGTGAAATAAGTTAAGGGTATTTCAAATGGCTTGTCTGCAAAGAAAGGTGAGATGTAGGGAATCACAGAAAGTCGAGGGGAAAATAGGTCAATATATACATTGCTGTATGGTGAACTAAGCCTTAGGCCAGCAACAATGGAGAGGACCTGACCCTTAGACACGTACAAGTAAGCTGGAATCTTCAAAAGTTCAAATCTTTATAAGTAAAAAGATTTATTAAAATGAATAACCAAGTGTTTTAATTGACATCAGAAGATGAAAACAATAAACCCTGAGAACATAGAGAAAAGATAAATAAAGATATGAGCAGAACTTAATACAACAGAAAACGTATAAAATTCAGGTGATTTAGTAAGTCCAAAGAATCTTCCTTGAAAAGATTTAAAAGACACACTTTGATTAAGGAAAACCAAAACATAAGTAAAGAATATACAGAAAGAGTCAGGACAATGTTAGAGCAGAGAATATATGAAATGCCAGTAAATTTGAACATTTCTGTCAAGTGGACCATTTCCTATCTCCTAAAGTTTACCAACACTGACACAAGAGGAAATCATTTAAGGTCATCATGTCTGCCCTTGGCATTCTTGGAAAGCCCTGGCCTCAGAATCCAGCCTCTGTAGTCCATGGTAACCTGCGGAGAGGGGGCGGGGCTGAGGGAGGTTGGAACACTGCCCTCACTGAGGGAGTGGGTGTAGCCATTTCTGCTGTGACTGAACAAAGGGCAGGGGAGCAGGGGGCCCAGGGCAGGGCCCTCAGAGCCCGGCAGGCCCAGTGGAGTGTCACAAGCTTTTAGGCCCAGGCCAAAGGGCGCCTTCTTTGTCTGCACAGCTGTCCAAATTCTCACCTTTCCACTCAGGCCGCCCTCTTACTTGAAGTGTGTGTGGAACGTGTCCGTGCAGTATACCACGCTGCACAGCTAAGCATAGGTCTGGGCATCGTAGCTTCCTGCCAGGTGACCGAATTTCGCAGGCAGATGGGTCCCTGGGATACACGCGGAGGGGCTCCTGCCCGGGTCACAGGCCGCCCACTGCCCCTGCCCCAGATCGGGGGCCGCAAAGCAGCCCTGTCTGAGTCCCCTGCCTCTAGAGGGAGTATTGGACCAACACTTGTAGAAAACGGGGTCCTTGCGGGCCACTCATTGGAGGGACACAAATACATCTTTGCCGACTTTCTGTTGAAACTTACGAGCGTTCACACCTAAGCCTCTTACAAGGTCAGCTCTTTAGCTAAACATGAGCTCATGATCTAAATTTACACAATATTGAAGAAAGCAGCTACAAGGGGAGACAATCAGCCAAAACCATCAATACCAGAATTAGATTCCCAAGACCATCCATCAGATGTAGGAATAATCGGGTGCAAGGCAGAAAATATACATAAAACTGGAACTGAAACAAGGCACAAGGATGTTTTCAAAGACTGGTAGGATCTCTAAAACATTTTTCAAGGACATGTCATTGATAAAGCTAAATACTCCAAGGTTGTGTAATACAACAGATTAATCATTGAGAAGAGTGAAATTATGCTGTTTTGAAAACTATGGCAGGTCAGATTTTCTGCCTAATTATATGAGAAGATTTCTCTAAAAATACACATTATTTCAAAGACTTATTGGCTGTGAAATAAGTTAAGGGTATTTCAAATGGCTTGTCTGCAAAGAAAGGTGAGATGTAGGGAATCACAAAAGTCGAGGGGAAAATAGGTCAATATATACATTGCTGTATGGTGAACTAAGCCTTAGGCCAGCAACAATGGAGAGGACCTGACCCTTAGAAACTTACAAGTAAGCTGGAATCTTCAAAAGTTCAAATCTTTATAAGTAAAAAGATTTATTAAAATGAATAACCAAGTGTTTTAATTGACATCAGAAGATGAAAACAATAAACCCTGAGAACATAGAAAAAAGATAAATAAAGATATGAGCACAACTTAATACAACAGAAAACGTATAAAATTCAGGTGATTTAGTGAGTCCAAAGAATCTTCTTTGAAAAGAATTAAAAGACACACTTTGCTTAAGGAAAACCAAAACATAAGTAAAGAATAAACAGAAAGAGTCAGGAAAATGTTAGAGCAGAGAATATATGAAATGCCAGTAAACTTGAACATTTCTGTCAAGTGGACCATTTCCTAGCTCCTAAAGTTTACCAACACTGACACAAGAGGAAATCATTTAAGGTCATCATGTCTGCCCTTGGCATTCTCGGAACGCCGTGGCCTCAGAATGCAGCCTCTGTAGTCCATGGGAACCTGCGGATGGGGGGGGGGCTGAGGGAGGTTGGAACACTGCCCTCACTGAGGGAGTGGGTGTGGCCATCTCTGCTGTGACTGAACAAAGGGCAGGGGAGCAGGGGGCCCAGGGCAGGGCCCTCAGAGCCCGGCAGGCCCAGTGGAGTGTCACAAGATTTTAGGCCCAGGCCAAAGGGCACCTTCTTTGTCTGCACAGCTGCCCAAACTCTCACCTTTCCACTCGGGCCGCCCTCTTACTTGAAGTGTGTGTGGAACGTGTCCGTGTGGTATACCGCGCTGCACAGCTAAGCATAGGTCTGGGCATCGTAGCTTCCTGCCAGGTGACCGAAGTTCGCAGGCAGATGGGTCCCTGGGACACACGCGGAGGGGCTCCTGCCCGGGTCACAGGCCGCCCACTGCCCCTGCCCCAGATCGGGGGCCGCAAAGCAGCCCTGTCTGAGTCCCCTGCCTCTAGAGGGAGTATTGGACCAACACTTGTAAAAACGGGGTCCTTGCTGGCCACTCATTGGAGGGACACAAATACATCTTTGCCGACTCTCTGCTGAAACTTACGAGCGTTCACAACTCAGCCTCTTACAAGGTCAGCTGTTTAGCTAAACATGAGCTCATGATCTAAATTTACACAATAATGAAGAAAGCAGCTACAAGGGGAGACAATCAGCCAAAACCATCAATACCAGAATTAGATTCCCAAGGCCATCCATCAGATGTAGGAATAATCGGGTGCAAGGCAGAAAATATACATAAAACTGGAACTGAAACAAGGCACAAGGATGTTTTCAAAGACTGGTAGGATCTCTAAAACATTTTTCAAGGACATGTCATTGATAAAGCTAAATACTCCAAGGTTGTGTTATACAACAGATTAATCATTGAGAAGACTGAAATTATGCTGTTTTGAAAACTATGGCAGGTCAGATTTTCTGCCTAATTATATAAGAAGATTTCTCTAAAAAATACACATTATTTCAAAGACTTATTGGCTGTGAAATAAGTTAAGGATATTTCAAATGGCTTGTCTGCAAAGAAAGGTGAGATGTAGGGGATCACAGAAAGTCGAGGGGAAAATAGGTCAATATATACATTGCTGTATGGTGAACTAAGCCTTAGGCCAGCAACAATGGAGAGGACCTGACCCTTAGACACGTACAAGTAAGCTGGAATCTTCAAAAGTTCAAATCTTTATAAGTAAAAAGATTTATTAAAATGAATAACCAAGTGTTTTAATTGACATCAGAAAATGAAAACAATAAACCCTGAGAATATAGAAAAAAGATAAATAAAGATATGAGCAGAACTTAATACAACAGAAAACGTATAAAATTCAGGTGATTTAGTAAGTCCAAAGAATCTTCTTTGAAAAGAGTTAATAGACACACTTTAATTAAGGAAAACCGAAACATAAGTAAAGAATATACAGAAAGAGTCAGGATAATGTTAGAGCAGAGAATATATGAAATGCCAGTAAATTTGAACATTTCTGTCAAGTGGACCATTTCCTAGCTCCTAAAGTTTACCAACACTGACACAAGAGGAAATCATTTAAGGTCATCATGTCTGCCCTTGGCATTCTCAGAACGCCCTGGCCTCAGAATGCAGCCTCTGTACTCCAAGGTATCCTGCGGAGAGGGGGCGGGGCTGAGGGAGGTTGGAACACTGCCCTCACTGAGGGAGTGGGTGTGGCCATCTCTGCTGTGACGGAACAAAGGGCAGGGGAGCAGGGGGCCCAGGGCAGGGCCCTCAGAGCCCAGCAGGCCCAGTGGAGTGTCACAAGCTTTTAGGCCCAGGCCAAAGGGCGCCTTCTTTGTCTGCACAGCTGCCCAAACTCTCACCTTTCCACTCAGGCCGCCCTCTTACTTGAAGTGTGTGTGGAACGTGTCCGTGCAGTATACCGCGCTGCACAGCTAAGCATAGTTCTGGGCATCGTAGCTTCCTGCCAGGTGACCGAAGTTCGCAAGCAGATGGGTCCCTGGCACACACGCGGAGAGGCTCCTGCCCGGGTCACAGGCCGCCCACTGCCCCTGCCCCAGATCGGGGGCTGCAAAGCAGCCCTGTCTGAGTCCCCTGCCTCTAGAGGGAGTATTGGACCAACACTTGTAGAAAACGGGGTCCTTGCGGGCCACTCATTGGAGGGACACAAATAAATCTTTGCCGACTTTCTGCTGAAACTTACGAGCGTTCACAACTAAGCCTCTTACAAGGTCAGCTGTTTAGCTAAACATGAGCTCATGATCTAAATTTACACAATATTGAAGAAAGCAGCTACAAGGGGAGACAATCAGCCAAAACCATCAATACCAGCATTAGATTTCCAAGGCCATCCATCAGATGTAGGAATAATCGGGTGCAAGGCAGAAAATATACATAAAACTGGAACTGAAACAAGGCACAAGGATGTTTTCAAAGACTGGTAGGATCTCTAAAACATTTTTCAAGGACATGTCATTGATAAAGCTAAATACTCCAAGGTTGTGTAATACAACAGATTAATCATTGAGAAGAGTGAAATTATGCTGTTTTGAAAACTATGGCAGGTCAGATTTTCTGCCTAATTATATAAGAAGATTTCTCTAAAATATACACATTATTTCAAAGACTTATTGGCTGTGAAATAAGTTAAGGGTATTTCAAATGGCTTGTCTGCAAAGAAAGGTGAGATGTAGGGAATCACAGAAAGTCGAGGGGAAAATAGGTCAATATATACATTGCTGTATGGTGAACTAAGCCTTAGGCCAGCAACAATGGAGAGGACCTGACCCTTAGACACGTACAAGTAAGCTGGAATCTTCAAAAGTTCAAATCTTTATAAGTACAAAGATTTATTAAAATGAATAACCAAGTGTTTTAATTGACATCAGAAGATGAAAACAATAAACCCTGAGAACATAGAGAAAAGATAAATAAAGATATGAGCAGAACTTAATACAACAGAAAACGTATAAAATTCAGGTGATTTAGTAAGTCCAAAGAATTTTCTTTGAAAAGATTTAAAAGACACAGTTTGATTAAGGAAAACCAAAACATAAGTAAAGAATATACAGAAAGAGTCAGGACAATGTTAGAGCAGAGAATATATGAAATGCCAGTAAATTTGAACATTTCTGTAAAGTGGACCATTTCCTAGCTCCTAAAGTTTACCAACACTGACACAAGAGGAAATCATTTAAGGTCATCATGTCTGCCCTTGGCATTCTTGGAACGCCCTGGCCTCAGAATCCAGCCTCTGTAGTCCATGGTAACCTGCGGAGAGGGGGCGGGGCTGAGGGAGGTTGGAACACTGCCCTCACTGAGGGAGTGGGTGTAGCCATTTCTGCTGTGACTGAACAAAGGGCAGGGGAGCAGGGGGCCCAGGGCAGGGCCCTCATAGCCCGGCAGGCCCAGTGGAGTGTCACAAGCTTTTAGGCCCAGGCCAAAGGGTGCCTTCTTTGTCTGCACAGCTGCCCAAACTCTGACTTTTCCACTCAGGCCGCCCTCTTACTTGAAGTGTGTGTGGAACGTGTCCGTGCAGTATAGCACGCTGCACAGCTAAGCATAGGTCTGGGCATCGTAGCTTCCTGCCAGGTGACCGAAGTTCGCAGGCAGATGGGTCCCTGGGAAACACGCAGAGAGGCTCATGCCCAGGCCAAAGGTTGCCCACTGCCCCTGCCCCAGATCGGGGGCTGCAAAGCAGCCCTGTCTGAGTTCCCTGCCTCTAGAGGGAGTATTGGACCAACACTTGTAGAAAACGGGGTCCTTGCGGGCCACTCATTGGAGGGACACAAATAGATCTTTGCCGACTTTCTGCTGAAACTTACGAGCGTTCATACCTAAGCCTCTTACAAGGTCAGCTGTTTAGCTAAACATGAGCTCATGATCTAAATTTACACAATATTGAAGAAAGCAGCTACAAGGGGAGACAATCAGCCAAAACCATCAATACCAGAATTAGATTCCCAAGGCCATCCATCAGATGAAGGAATAATCGGGTGCAAGGCAGAAAATATACATAAAACTGGAACTGAAACAAGGCACAAGGATGTTTTCAAAGACTGGTAGGATCTCTAAAACATTTTTCAAGGACATGTCATTGATAAAGCTAAATACTCCAAGGTTGTGTAATACAACAGATTAATCATTGAGAAGAGTGAAATTATGCTGTTTTGAAAACTATGGCAGGTCAGATTTTCTGCCTAATTATATAAGAAGATTTCTCTAAAAAATACACATTATTTCAAAGACTTATTGGCTGTGAAATAAGTTAAGGGTATTTCAAATGGCTTGTCTGCAAGGAAAGGTGAGATGTAGGGAATCACAGAAAGTCGAGTGGAAAATAGGTCAATATATACATTGCTGTATGGTGAATTAAGCCTTAGGCCTGCAACAATGGAGAGGACCTGAAACTTAGACACGAACAAGTAAGCTGGAATCTTCAAAAGTTCAAATCTTTATAAGTAAAAAGATTTATTAAAATGAATAACCAAGTGTTTTAATTGACATCAGAAGATGAAAACAATAAACCCTGAGAACATAGAAAAAAGATAAATAAAGATATGAGCACAACTTAATACAACAGAAAACGTATAAAATTGAGGTGATTTAGTAAGTCCAAAGAATCTTCTTTGAAAAGAATTAAAACACACACTTTGCTTAAGGAAATCCAAAACATAAGTAAAGAATAAACAGAAAGAGTCAGGAAAATGTTAGAGCAGAGAATATATGAAATGCCAGTAAACTTGAACATTTCTGTAAAGTGGACCATTTCCTAGCTCCTAAAGTTTACCAACACTGACACAAGAGGAAATCATTTAAGGTCATCATGTCTGCCCTTGGCATTCTCGGAACGCCCTGGCCTCAGAATGCAGCCTCTGTAGTCCATGGGAACCTGCGGATGGGGGGGGGGCTGAGGGAGGTTGGAACACTGCCCTCACTGAGGGAGTGGGTGTGGCCATCTCTGCTGTGACTGAACAAAGGGCAGGGGTGCAGGGGGCCCAGGGCAGGGCCCTCAGAGCCCGGCAGGCCCAGTGGAGTGTCACAAGCTTTTAGGCCCAGGCCAAAGGGCACCTTCTTTGTCTGCACAGCTGCCCAAACTCTCACCTTTCCACTCGGGCCGCCCTCTTACTTGAAGTGTGTGTGGAACGTGTCCGTGTGGTATACCGCGCTGCACAGCTAAGCATAGTTCTGGGCATCGTAGCTTCCTGCCAGGTGACCGAAGTTCGCAGGCAGATGGGTCCCTGGGACACACGCGGAGGGGCTCCTGCCCGGGTCACAGGCCGCCCACTGCCCCTGCCCCAGATCGGGGGCCGCAAAGCAGCCCTGTCTGAGTCCCCTGCCTCTAGAGGGAGTATTGGACCAACACTTGTAGAAAACGGGGTCCTTGCGGGCCACTCATTGGAGGGACACAAATACATCTTTGCCGACTTTCTGCTGAAACTTACGAGCGTTCACACCTAAGCCTCTTACAAGGTCAGCTCTTTAGCTAAACATGAGCTCATGATCTAAATTTACACAATATTGAAGAAAGCAGCTACAAGGGGAGACAATCAGCCAAAACCATCAATACCAGAATTAGATTCCCAAGGCCATCCATCAGATGTAGGAATAATCGGGTGCAAGGCAGAAAATATACATAAAACTGGAACTGAAACAAGGCACAAGGATGTTTTCAATGACTGGTAGGATCTCTAAAACATTTTTCAAGGACATGTCATTGATAAAGCTAAATACTCCAAGGTTGTGTAATACAACAGATTAATCATTGAGAAGAGTGAAATTATGCTGTTTTGAAAACTATGTCAGGTCAGATTTTCTGCCTAATTATATAAGAAGATTTCTCTAAAAATACACATTATTTCAAAGACTTATTGGCTGTGAAATAAGTTAAGGGTATTTCAAATGGCTTGTCTGCAAAGAAAGGTGAGATGTAGGGAATCACAGAAAGTCGAGGGGAAAATAGGTCAATATATACATTGCTGTATGGTGAACTAAGCCTTAGGCCAGCAACAATGGAGAGGACCTGACCCTTAGACACGTACAAGTAAGCTGGAATCTTCAAAAGTTCAAATCTTTATAAGTAAAAAGATTTATTAAAATGAATAACCAAGTGTTTTAATTGACATCAGAAGATGAAAACAATAAACCCTGAGAACATAGAGAAAAGATAAATAAAGATATGAGCAGAACTTAATACAACAGAAAACGTATAAAATTCAGGTGATTTAGTAAGTCCAAAGAATTTTCTTTGAAAAGATTTAAAAGACACACTTTGATTAAGGAAAACCAAAACATAAGTAAAGAATATACAGAAAGAGTCAGGACAATGTTAGAGCAGAGAATATATGAAATGCCAGTAAATTTGAACATTTCTGTAAAGTGGACCATTTCCTAGCTCCTAAAGTTTACCAACACTGACACAAGAGGAAATCATTTAAGGTCATCATGTCTGCCCTTGGCATTCTTGGAACGCCCTGGCCTCAGAATCCAGCCTCTGTAGTACATGGTAACCTGCGGAGAGGGGGCGGGGCTGAGGGAGGTTGGAACACTGCCCTCACTGAGGTAGTGGGTGTAGCCATTTCTGCTGTGACTGAACAAAGGGCAGGGGAGCAGGGGGCCCAGGGCAGGGCCCTCAGAGCCCGGCAGGCCCAGTGGAGTGTCACAAGCTTTTAGGCCCAGGCCAAAGGGCGCCTTCTTTGTCTGCACAGCTGTCCAAACTCTCACCTTTCCACTCAGGCCGCCCTCTTACTTGAAGTGTGTGTGGAACGTGTCCGTGCAGTATACCACGCTGCACAGCTAAGCATAGGTCTGGGCATCGTAGCTTCCTGCCAGGTGACCGAAGTTCGCAGGCAGATGGGTCCCTGGGAAACACGCAGAGAGGCTCATGCCCAGGCCAAAGGTTGCCCACTGCCCCTGCCCCAGATCGGGGGCTGCAAAGCAGCCCTGTCTGAGTTCCCTGCCTCTAGAGGGGGTATTGGACCAACACTTGTAGAAAACGGGGTCCTTGCGGGCCACTCATTGGAGGGACACAAATAGATCTTTGCCGACTTTCTGCTGAAACTTACGAGCGTTCACACCTAAGCCTCTTACAAGGTCAGCTGTTTAGCTAAACATGAGCTCATGATCTAAATTTACACAATATTGAAGAAAGCAGCTACAAGGGGAGACAATCAGCCAAAACCATCAATACCAGAATTAGATTCCCAAGGCCATCCATCAGATGAAGGAATAATCGGGTGCAAGGCAGAAAATATACATAAAACTGGAACTGAAACAAGGCACAAGGATGTTTTCAAAGACTGGTAGGATCTCTAAAACATTTTTCAAGGACATGTCATTGATAAAGCTAAATACTCCAAGGTTGTGTAATACAACAGATTAATCATTGAGAAGAGTGAAATTATGCTGTTTTGAAAACTATGGCAGGTCAGATTTTCTGCCTAATTATATAAGAAGATTTCTCTAAAAAATACACATTATTTCAAAGACTTATTGGCTGTGAAATAAGTTAAGGGTATTTCAAATGGCTTGTCTGCAAGGAAAGGTGAGATGTAGGGAATCACAGAAAGTCGAGGGGAAAATAGGTCAATATATACATTGCTGTATGGTGAATTAAGCCTTAGGCCTGCAACAATGGAGAGGACCTGACCCTTAGACACGAACAAGTAAGCTGGAATCTTCAAAAGTTCAAATCTTTATAAGTAAAAAGATTTATTAAAATGAATAACCAAGTGTTTTAATTGACATCAGAAGATGAAAACAATAAACCCTGAGAACATAGAAAAAAGATAAATAAAGATATGAGCACAACTTAATACAACAGAAAACGTATAAAATTCAGGTGATTTAGTAAGTCCAAAGAATCTTCTTTGAAAAGAATTAAAACACACACTTTGCTTAAGGAAATCCAAAACATAAGTAAAGAATAAACAGAAAGAGTCAGGAAAATGTTAGAGCAGAGAATATATGAAATGCCAGTAAACTTGAACATTTCTGTAAAGTGGACCATTTCCTAGCTCCTAAAGTTTACCAACACTGACACAAGAGGAAATCATTTAAGGTCATCATGTCTGCCCTTGGCATTCTCGGAACGCCCTGGCCTCAGAATGCAGCCTCTGTAGTCCATGGGAACCTGCGGATGGGGGGGGGCTGAGGGAGGTTGGAACACTGCCCTCACTGAGGGAGTGGGTGTGGCCATCTCTGCTGTGACTGAACAAAGGGCAGGGGTGCAGGGGGCCCAGGGCAGGGCCCTCAGAGCCCGGCAGGCCCAGTGGAGTGTCACAAGCTTTTAGGCCCAGGCCAAAGGGCACCTTCTTTGTCTGCACAGCTGCCCAAACTCTCACCTTTCCACTCGGGCCGCCCTCTTACTTGAAGTGTGTGTGGAACGTGTCCGTGTGGTATACCGCGCTGCACAGCTAAGCATAGTTCTGGGCATCGTAGCTTCCTGCCAGGTGACCGAAGTTCGCAGGCAGATGGGTCCCTGGGACACACGCGGAGGGGCTCCTGCCCGGGTCACAGGCCGCCCACTGCCCCTGCCCCAGATCGGGGGCCGCAAAGCAGCCCTGTCTGAGTCCCCTGCCTCTAGAGGGAGTATTGGACCAACACTTGTAGAAAACGGGGTCCTTGCGGGCCACTCATTGGAGGGACACAAATACATCTTTGCCGACTTTCTGCTGAAACTTACGAGCGTTCACACCTAAGCCTCTTACAAGGTCAGCTCTTTAGCTAAACATGAGCTCATGATCTAAATTTACACAATATTGAAGAAAGCAGCTACAAGGGGAGACAATCAGCCAAAACCATCAATACCAGAATTAGATTCCCAAGGCCATCCATCAGATGTAGGAATAATCGGGTGCAAGGCAGAAAATATACATAAAACTGGAACTGAAACAAGGCACAAGGATGTTTTCAATGACTGGTAGGATCTCTAAAACATTTTTCAAGGACATGTCATTGATAAAGCTAAATACTCCAAGGTTGTGTAATACAACAGATTAATCATTGAGAAGAGTGAAATTATGCTGTTTTGAAAACTATGGCAGGTCAGATTTTCTGCCTAATTATATGAGAAGATTTCTCTAAAAATACACATTATTTCAAAGACTTATTGGCTGTGAAATAAGTTAAGGGTATTTCAAATGGCTTGTCTGCAAAGAAAGGTGAGATGTAGGGAATCACAAAAGTCGAGGGGAAAATAGGTCAATATATACATTGCTGTATGGTGAACTAAGCCTTAGGCCAGCAACAATGGAGAGGACCTTACCCTTAGACACGAACAAGTAAGCTGGAATCTTCAAAAGTTCAAATATTTATAAGTAAAAAGATTTATTAAAATGAATAACCAAGTGTTTTAATTGACATCAGAAGATGAAAACAATAAACCCTGAGAACATAGAAAAAAGATAAATAAAGATATGAGCACAACTTAATACAACAGAAAACGTATAAAATTCAGGTGATTTAGTAAGTCCAAAGAATCTTCTTTGAAAAGAATTAAAAGACACACTTTGCTTAAGGAAAACCAAAACATAAGTAAAGAATAAACAGAAAGAGTCAGGAAAATGTTAGAGCAGAGAATATATGAAATGCCAGTAAACTTGAACATTTCTGTCAAGTGGACCATTTCCTAGCTCCTAAAGTTTACCAACACTGACACAAGAGGAAATCATTTAAGGTCATCATGTCTGCCCTTGGCATTCTCGGAACGCCGTGGCCTCAGAATGCAGCCTCTGTAGTCCATGGAAACCTGCGGATGGGGGGGGGGCTGAGGGAGGTTGGCACACTGCCCTCACTGAGGGAGTGGGTGTGGCCATCTCTGCTGTGACTGAACAAAGGGCAGGGGAGCAGGGGGCCCAGGGCAGGGCCCTCAGAGCCCGGCAGGCCCAGTGGAGTGTCACAAGCTTTTAGGCCCAGGCCAAAGGGCACCTTCTTTGTCTGCACAGCTGCCCAAACTCTCACCTTTCCACTCGGGCCGCCCTCTTACTTGAAGTGTGTGTGGAACGTGTCCGTGTGGTATACCGCGCTGCACAGCTAAGCATAGGTCTGGGCATCGTAGCTTCCTGCCAGGTGACCGAAGTTCGCAGGCAGATGGGTCCCTGGGATACACGCGGAGGGGCTCCTGCCCGGGTCACAGGCCGCCCACTGCCCCTGCCCCAGATCGGGGGCCGCAAAGCAGCCCTGTCTGAGTCCCCTGCCTCTAGAGGGAGTATTGGACCAACACTTGTAAAAACGGGGTCCTTGCTGGCCACTCATTGGAGGGACACAAATACATCTTTGCCGACTCTCTGCTGAAACTTACGAGCGTTCACAACTCAGCCTCTTACAAGGTCAGCTGTTTAGCTAAACATGAGCTCATGATCTAAATTTACACAATAATGAAGAAAGCAGCTACAAGGGGAGACAATCAGCCAAAACCATCAATACCAGAATTAGATTCCCAAGGCCATCCATCAGATGTAGGAATAATCGGGTGCAAGGCAGAAAATATACATAAAACTGGAACTGAAACAAGGCACAAGGATGTTTTCAAAGACTGGTAGGATCTCTAAAACATTTTTCAAGGACATGTCATTGATAAAGCTAAATACTCCAAGGTTGTGTAATACAACAGATTAATCATTGAGAAGACTGAAATTATGCTGTTTTGAAAACTATGGCAGGTCAGATTTTCTGCCTAATTATATAAGAAGATTTCTCTAAAAAATACACATTATTTCAAAGACTTATTGGCTGTGAAATAAGTTAAGGATATTTCAAATGGCTTGTCGGCAAAGAAAGGTGAGATGTAGGGGATCACAGAAAGTCGAGGGGAAAATAGGTCAATATATACATTGCTGTATGGTGAACTAAGCCTTAGGCCAGCAACAATGGAGAGGACCTGACCCTTAGACACGTACAAGTAAGCTGGAATCTTCAAAAGTTCAAATCTTTATAAGTAAAAAGATTTATTAAAATGAATAACCAAGTGTTTTAATTGACATCAGAAAATGAAAACAATAAAACCTGAGAATATAGAAAAAAGATAAATAAAGATATGAGCAGAACTTAATACAACAGAAAACGTATAAAATTCAGGTGATTTAGTAAGTCCAAAGAATCTTCTTTGCAAAGAGTTAATAGACACACTTTAATTAAGGAAAACCAAAACATAAGTAAAGAATATACAGAAAGAGTCAGGATAATGTTAGAGCAGAGAATATATGAAATGCCAGTAAATTTGAACATTTCTGTCAAGTGGACCATTTCCTAGCTCCTAAAGTTTACCAACACTGACACAAGAGGAAATCATTTAAGGTCATCATGTCTGCCCTTGGCATTCTCAGAACGCCCTGGCCTCAGAATGCAGCCTCTGTACTCCAAGGTATCCTGCGGAGAGGGGGCGGGGCTGAGGGAGGTTGGAACACTGCCCTCACTGAGGGAGTGGGTGTGGCCATCTCTGCTGTGACTGAACAAAGGTCAGGGGAGCAGGGGGCCCAGGGCAGGGACCTCAGAGCCCAGCAGGCCCAGTGGAGTGTCACAAGCTTTTAGGCCCAGGCCAAAGGGCGCCTTCTTTGTCTGCACAGCTGCCCAAACTCTCACCTTTCCACTCAGGCCGCCCTCTTACTTGAAGTGTGTGTGGAACGTGTCCGTGCAGTATACCGCGCTGCACAGCTAAGCATAGTTCTGGGCATCGTAGCTTCCTACCAGGTGACCGAAGTTCGCAGGCAGATGGGTCCCTGGGACACACGCGGAGAGGCTCCTGCCCGGGTCACAGGCCACCCACTGCCCCTGCCCCAGATCGGGGGCCGCAAAGCAGCCCTGTCTGAGTCCCCTGCCTCTAGAGGGAGTATTGGACCAACACTTGTAGAAAACGGGGTCCTTGCGGGCCACTCATTTGAGGGACACAAATAAATCTTTGCCGACTTTCTGCTGAAACTTACGAGCGTTCACAACTAAGCCTCTTACAAGGTCAGCTGTTTAGCTAAACATGAGCTCATGATCTAAATTTACACAATATTGAAGAAAGCAGCTACAAGGGGAGACAATCAGCCAAAACCATCAATACCAGTATTAGATTTCCAAGGCCATCCATCAGATGTAGGAATAATCGGGTGCAAGGCAGAAAATATACATAAAACTGGAACTGGAACAAGGCACAAGGATGTTTTCAAAGACTGGTAGGATCTCTAAAACATTTTTCAAGGACATGTCATTGATAAAGCTAAATACTCCAAGGTTGTGTAATACAACAGATTAATCATTGAGAAGAGTGAAATTATGCTGTTTTGAAAACTATGGCAGGTCAGATTTTCTGCCTAATTATATAAGAAGATTTCTCTAAAAAATACACATTATTTCAAAGACTTATTGGCTGTGAAATAAGTTAAGGGTATTTCAAATGGCTTGTCTGCAAAGAAAGGTGAGATGTAGGGAATCACAGAAAGTCGAGGGGAAAATAGGTCAATATATACATTGCTGTATGGTGAACTAAGCCTTAGGCCAGCAACAATGGAGAGGACCTGACCCTTAGACACGAACAAGTAAGCTGGAATCTTCAAAAGTTCAAATATTTATAAGTAAAAAGATTTATTAAAATGAATAACCAAGTGTTTTAATTGACATCAGAAGATGAAAACAATAAACCCTGAGAACATGGAGAAAAGATAAATAAAGATATGAGCAGAACTTAATACAACAGAAAACGTATAAAATTCAGGTGATTTAGTAAGTCCAAAGAATCTTTGAAAAGATTTAAAAGACACACTTTGATTAAGGAAAACCAAAACATAAGTAAAGAATATACAGAAAGAGTCAGGACAATGTTAGAGCAGAGAATATATGAAATGCCAGTAAATTTGAACATTTATGTAAAGTGGACCATTTCCTAGCTCCTAAAGTTTACCAACACTGACACAAGAGGAAATCATTTAAGGTCATCATGTCTGCCCTTGGCATTCTCGGAACGCCCTGGCCTCAGAATGTAGCCTCTGTAGTCCATGGTAACCTGCGGAGAGGGGGCGGGGCTGAGGGAGGTTGGAACACTGCCCTCACCTAGGGAGTGGGTGTGGCCATCTCTGCTGTGACTGAACAAAGGGCAGGGGAGCAGGGGGCCCAGGGCAGGGCCCTCAGAGCCCGGCAGGCCCAGTGGAGTGTCACAAGTTTTTAGGCCCAGGACAAAGGGCGCCTTCTTTGTCTGCACAGCTGCCCAAACTCTCACCTTTCCACTCAGGCTGCCCTCTTACTTGAAGTGTGTGTGGAACGTGTCTGCGCAGTACACCGCGCTGCACAGCTAAGCATAGTTCTTGGCATCGTAGCTTCCTGCAAGTTGACCGAAGTTCGCAGGCAGATGGGACCCTGGGACACACGCGGAGGGGCTCCTGCCCGGGTCACACTCCGCCCACTGCCCCTGCCCCAGATCGGGGGCCGCAAAGCAGCCCTGTCTGAGTCCCCTGCCTCTAGAGGGAGTATTGGACCAACACTTGTAGAAAACGGGGCCCTTGCGGGCCACTCGTTGGAGGGACACAAATAAATCTTTGCCGACTTTTTGCTGAAACTTACGAGCGTTCATACCTAAGCCTCTTACAAGGTCAGCTGTTTAGCTAAACATGAGCTCATGATCTAAATTTACACAATATTGAAGAAAGCAGCTACAAGGGCAGACAATCAGCCAAAACCATCAATACCAGAATTAGATTCCCAAGGCCATCCATCAGATGTAGGAATAATCGTGTGCAAGGCAGAAAATATACATAAAACTGGAACTGAAACAAGGCACAAGGATGTTTTCAAAGACTGGTAGGATCTCTAAAACATTTTTCAAGGACATGTCATTGATAAAGCTAAATACTCCAAGGTTGTGTAATACAGCAGATTAATCATTGAGAAGAGTGAAATTATGCTGTTTTGAAAACTATGGCAGGTCAGATTTTCTGCCTAATTATATAAGAAGATTTCTCTAAAAAATACACATTATTTCAAAGACTTATTGGCTGTGAAATAAGTTAAGGGTATTTCAAATGGCTTGTCTGCAAAGAAAGGTGAGATGTAGGGAATCACAGAAAGTCGAGGGGAAAATAGGTCAATATATACATTGCTGTATGGTGAACTAAGCCTTAGGCCAGCAACAATGGAGAGGACCTGACCCTTAGACACGTACAAGTAAGCTGGAATCTTCAAAAGTTCAAATCTTTATAAGTAAAAAGATTTATTAAAATGAATAACCAAGTGTTTTAATTGACATCAGAAGATGAAAACAATAAACCCTGAGAACATAGAAAAAAGATAAATAAAGATATGAGCAGAACTTAATACAACAGAAAACGTATAAAATTCAGGTGATTTAGTAAGTCCAAAGAATCTTCTTTGAAAAGATTTAAAAGACACACTTTGATTAAGGAAAACCAAAACATAAGTAAAGAATATACAGAAAGAGTCAGGACAATGTTAGAGCAGAGAATATATGAAATGCCAGTAAATTTGAACATTTCTGTCAAGTGGACCATTTCCTAGCTCCTAAAGTTTACCAACACTGACACAAGAGGAAATCATTTAAGGTCATCATGTCTGCCCTTGGCATTCTCGGAACGCCCTGGCCTCAGAATGCAGCCTCTGTAGTCCATGGTAACCTGTGGAGAGGGGGCGGGGCTGAGGGAGGTTGAAACACTGCCCTCACTGAGGGAGTGGGTGTGGCCATCTCTGCTGTGACTGAACAAAGGGCAGGGGAGCAGGGGGCCCAGGGCAGGGCCCTCAGAGCCCGGCAGGCCCAGTGGAGTGTCACAAGTTTTTAGGCCCAGGCCAAAGGGCGCCTTCTTTGTCTGCACAGCTGCCCAAACTCTCACCTTTCCACTCAGGCCGCCCTCTTACTTGAAGTGTGTGTGGAACGTGTCCGCGCAGTATACCGCGCTGCACAGTTAAGCATAGGTCTGGGCATCGTAGCTTCCTGCCAGGTGACCGAAGTTCGCAGGCAGATGGGTCCCTGGGACACACGCGGAGAGGCTCCTGCCTGGGTCACAGGCCGCCCACTGCCCCTGCCCCAGATCGGGAGCCGCAAAGCAGCCCTGTCTGAGTCCCCTGCCTCTAGAGGGAGTATTGGACCAACACTTGTAGAAAACGGGGTCCTTGCGGGCCACTCATTGGAGGGACACAAATAAATCTTTGCCGACTTTCTGCTGAAACTTACGAGCGTTCACACCTAAGCCTCTTACAAGGTCAGCTGTTTAGCTAAACATGAGCTCATGATCTAAATTTACACAATATTGAAGAAAGCAGCTACAAGGGGAGACAATCAGCCAAAACCATCAATACCAGAATTAGATTCCCAAGGCCATCCATCAGATGTAGGAATAATCGGGTGCAAGGAAGAAAATATACATAAAACTGGAACTGAAACAAGGCACAAGGATGTTTTCAAAGACTGGTAGGATCTCTAAAACATTTTTCAAGGACATGTCATTGATAAAGCTAAATACTCCAAGGTTGTGTAATACAACAGATTAATCATTGAGAAGAGTGAAATTATGCTGTTTTGAAAACTATGGCAGCTCAGATTTTCTGCCTAATTATATAAGAAGATTTCTCTAAAAAATACACATTATTTCAAAGACTTATTGGCTGTGAAATAAGTTAAGGGTATTTCAAATGGCTTGTCTGCAAAGAAAGGTGAGATGTAGGGAATCACAGAAAGTCGAGGGGAAAATAGGTCAATATATACATTGCTGTATGGTGAACTAAGCCTTAGGCCAGCAACAATGGAGAGGACGTGACCCTTAGACACGTACAAGTAAGCTGGAATCTTCAAAAGTTCAAATCTTTATAAGTAAAAAGATTTATTAAAATGAATAACCAAGTGTTTTAATTGACATCAGAAGATGAAAACAATAAACCCTGAGAACATAGAGAAAAGATAAATAAAGATATGAGCAGAACTTAATACAACAGAAAACGTATAAAATTCAGGTGATTGAGTAAGTCCAAAGAATTTTCTATGAAAAGATTTAAAAGACACACTTTGATTAAGGAAAACCAAAACATAAGTAAAGAATATACAGAAAGAGTCAGGACAATGTTAGAGCAGAGAATATATGAAATGCCAGTAAATTTGAACATTTCTGTCAAGTGGACCATTTCCTAGCTCCTAAAGTTTACCAACACTGACACAAGAGGAAATCATTTAAGGTCATCATGTCTGCCCTTGGCATTCTCGGAACGCCCTGGCCTCAGAATGCAGCCTCTGTAGTCCATGGTAACCTGCGGAGAGGGGGCGGGGCTGAGGGAGGTTGGAACACTGCCCTCACTGAGGGAGTGGGTGTGGCCATCTCTGCTGTGACTGAACAAAGGGCAGGGGAGCAGGGGGCCCAGGGCAGGGCCCTCAGAGCCCGGCAGGCCCAGTATAGTGTCACAAGCTTTTAGGCCCAGGCCAAAGGGTGCCTTCTTTGTCTGCACAGCTGCCCAAACTCTCACCTTTCCACTCAGGCCGCCCTCTTACTTGAAGTGTGTGTGGAACGTGTCCGCGCAGTATACCGCGCTGCACAGTTAAGCATAGGTCTGGGCATCGTAGCTTCCTGCCAGGTGACCGAAGTTCGCAGGCAGATGGGTCCCTGAGACACACGCGGAGAGGCTCCTGCCCGGGTCACAGGCCGCCCACTGCCCCTGTCCCAGATCGGGAGCCGCAAAGCAGCCCTGTCTGAGTCCCCTGCCTCTAGAGGGAGTATTGGACCAACACTTGTAGAAAACGGGGTCCTTGCGGGCCACTCATTGGAGGGACACAAATAAATCTTTGCCGACTTTCTGCTGAAACTTACGAGCGTTCACACCTAAGCCTCTTACAAGGTCAGCTGTTTAGCTAAACATGAGCTCATGATCTAAATTTACACAATATTGAAGAAAGCAGCTACAAGGGGAGACAATCAGCCAAAACCATCAATACCAGAATTAGATTCCCAAGGCCATCCATCAGATGTAGGAATAATCGGGTGCAAGGCAGAAAATATACATAAAACTGGAACTGAAACAAGGCACAAGGATGTTTTCAAAGACTGGTAGGATCTCTAAAACATTTTTCAAGGACATGTCATTGATAAAGCTAAATACTCAAAGGTTGTGTAATACAGCAGATTAATCATTGAGAAGAGTGAAATTATGCTGTTTTGAAAACTATGGCAGGTCAGATTTTCTGCCTAATTATATAAGAAGATTTCTCTAAAAAATACACATTATTTCAAAGACTTATTGGCTGTGAAATAAGTTAAGGGTATTTCAAATGGCTTGTCTGCAAAGAAAGGTGAGATGTAGGGAATCACAGAAAGTCGAGGGGAAAATAGGTCAATATATACATTTCTGTATGGTGAACTAAGCCTTAGGCCAGCAACAATGGAGAGGACCTGACCCTTAGACACGTACAAGTAAGCTGGAATCTTCAAAAGTTCAAATCTTTATAAGTAAAAAGATTTATTAAAATGAATAACCAACTGTTTTAATTGACATCAGAAGATGAAAACAATAAACCCTGAGAACATAGAGAAAAGATAAATAAAGATATGAGCAGAACTTAATACAACAGAAAACGTATAAAATTCAGGTGATTTAGTAAGTCCAAAGAATCTTCTTTGAAAAGAATTAATAGACACACTTTGATAAAGGAAAACCAAAACATAAGTAAAGAATATACAGAAAGAGTCAGGACAATGTTAGAGCAGAGAATATATGAAATGCCAGTAAATTTGAACATTTCTGTCAAGTGGACCATTTCCTAGCTCCGAAAGTTTACCAACACTGACACAAGAGGAAATCATTTAAGGTCATCATGTCTGCCCTTGGCATTCTCGGAACGCCCTGGCCTCAGAATGCAGCCTCTGTAGTCCATGGTAACCTGCGGAGAGGGGGCGGGGCTGAGGGAGGTTGGAACACTGCCCTCACTGAGGGAGTGCGTGTGGCCATCTCTGCTGTGACTGAACAAAGGGCAGGGGAGCAGTGGGCCCAGGGCAGGGCCCTCAGAGCCCGGCAGGCCCAGTGGAGTGTCACAAGTTTTTAGGCCCAGGCCAAAGGGCGCCTTCTTTGTCTGCACAGCTGCCCAAACTCTCACCTTTCCACTCAGGCCGCCCTCTTACTTGAAGTGTGTGTGGAACTTGTCTGCGCAGTACACCGCGCTGCACAGCTAAGCATAGTTCTGGGCATCGTAGATTCCTGCCAGGTGACCGAAGTTCGCAGGCAGATGGGACCCTGGGACACACGCGGAGGGGCTCCTGCCCGGGTCACACTCCGCCCACTGCCCCTGCCCCAGATCGGGGGCCGCAAAGCAGCCCTGTCTGATTCCCCTGCCTCTAGAGGGAGTATTGGACCAACACTTGTAGAAAACGGGGCCCTTGCGGGCCACTCGTTGGAGGGACACAAATAAATCTTTGCCGACTTTTTGCTGAAACTTACGAGCGTTCATACCTAAGCCTCTTACAAGGTCAGCTGTTTAGCTAAACATGAGCTCATGATCTAAATTTACACAATAATGAAAAAGCAGCTACAAGGGGAGACAATCAGCCAAAACCATCAATACCAGAATTAGATTCCCAAGGCCATCCATCAGATGTAGGAATAATCGGGTGCAAGGCAGAAAATATACATAAAACTGGAACTGAAACAAGGCACAAGGATGTTTTAGAAGACTGGTAGGATCTCTAAAACATTTTTCAAGGACATGTCATTGATAAAGCTAAATACTCCAAGGTTGTGTAATACAACAGATTAATCATTGAGAAGAGTGAAATTATGCTGTTTTGAAAACTATGGCAGGTCAGATTTTCTGCCTAATTATATAAGAAGATTTCTCTAAAAAATACACATTATTTCAAAGACTTATTGGCTGTGAAATAAGTTAAGGGTAATTCAAATGGCTTGTCTGCAAAGAAAGGTGAGATGTAGGGAATCACAGAAAGTCGAGGGGAAAATAGGTCAATATATACATTGCTGTATGGTGAACTAAGCCTTAGGCCAGCAACAGTGGAGAGGACCTGACCCTTAGACACGTACAAGTAAGCTGGAATCTTCAAAAGTTCAAATCTTTATAAGTAAAAAGATTTATTAAAATGAATAACCAAGTGTTTTAATTGACATCAGAAGATGAAAACAATAAACCCTGAGAACATAGAGAAAAGATAAATAAAGATATGAGCAGAACTTAATACAACAGAAAACGTATAAAATTCAGGTGATTTAGTAAGTCCAAAGAATCTTCTTTGAAAAGAATTAAAAGACACACTTTGATTAAGGAAAACCAAAACATAAGTAAAGAATATACAGAAAGAGTCAGGACAATGTTAGAGCAGAGAATATATGAAATGCCAGTAAATTTGAACATTTCTGTCAAGTGGACCATTTCCTAGCTCCGAAAGTTTACCAACACTGACACAAGAGGAAATCATTTAAGGTCATCATGTCTGCCCTTGGCATTCTCGGAACGCCCTGGCCTCAGAATGCAGCCTCTGTAGTCCATGGTAACCTGCGGAGAGGGGGCGGGGCTGAGGGAGGTTGGAACACTGCCCTCACTGAGGGAGTGTGTGTGGCCATCTCTGCTGTGACTGAACAAAGGGCAGGGGAGCAGGGGGCCCAGGGCAGGGCCCTCAGAGCCCGGCAGGCCCAGTGGAGTGTCACAAGCTTTTAGGCCCAGGCCAAAGGGCGCCTTCTTTGTCTGCACAGCTGCCCAAACTCTCACCTTTCCACTCAGGCCGCTCTCTTACTTGAAATGTGTGTGGAACGTGTCTGCGCAGTACACCGCGCTGCACAGCTAAGCATAGTTCTGGGCATCGTAGCTTCCTGCAAGGTGACCGATGTTCGCAGGCAGATGGGACCCTGGGACACACGCGGAGTGGCTCCTGCCCGGGTCACACTCCGCCCACTGCCCCTGCCCCAGATCGGGGGCCGCAAAGCAGCCCTGTCTGAGTCCCCTGCCTCTAGAGGGAGTATTGGACCAACACTTGTAGAAAACGGGGCCCTTGCGGGCCACTCGTTGGAGGGACACAAATAAATCTTTGCCGACTTTTTGCTGAAACTTACGAGCGTTCATACCTAAGCCTCTTAAAAGGTCAGCTGTTTAGCTAAACATGAGCTCATGATCTAAATTTACACAATAATGAAGAAAGCAGCTACAAGGGGAGACAATCAGCCAAAACCATCAATACCAGAATTAGATTCCCAAGGCCATCCATCAGATGAAGGAATAATCGGGTGCAAGGCAGAAAATATACATAAAACTGGAACTGAAACAAGGCACAAGGATGTTTTAGAAGACTGGTAGGATCTCTCAAACATTTTTCAAGGACATGTCATTGATAAAGCTAAATACTCCAAGGTTGTGTAATACAACAGATTAATCATTGAGAAGAGTGAAATTATGCTGTTTTGAAAACTATGGCAGGTCAGATTTTCTGCCTAATTATATAAGAAGATTTCTCTAAAAAATACACATTATTTCAAAGACTTATTGGCTGTGAAATAAGTTAAGGGTATTTCAAATGGCTTGTCTGCAAAGAAAGGTGAGATGTAGGGAATCACAGAAAGTCGACGGGAAAATAGGTTAATATATACATTGCTGTATGGTGAACTAAGCCTTAGGCCAGCAACAATGGAGAGGACGTGACCCTTAGACACGTACAAGTAAGCTGGAATCTTCAAAAGTTCAAATCTTTATAAGTAAAAAGATTTATTAAAATGAATAACCAAGTGTTTTAATTGACATCAGAAGATGAAAACAATAAACCCTGAGAACATAGAGAAAAGATAAATAAAGATATGAGCAGAACTTAATACAACAGAAAACGTATAAAATTGAGGTGATTTAGTAAGTCCAAAGAATCTTCTTTGAAAAGAATTAAAAGACACAGTTTGATTAAGGAAAACCAAAAGATAAGTAAAGAATATACAGAAAGAGTCAGGACAATGTTAGAGCAGAGAATATATGAAATGCCAGTAAATTTGAACATTTCTGTAAAGTGGACCATTTCCTAGCTCCTAAAGTTTACCAACACTGACACAAGAGGAAATCATTTAAGGTCATCATGTCTGCCCTTGGCATTCTCGGAACGCCCTGGCCTCAGAATGCAGCCTCTCTAGTCCATGGTAACCTGCAGAGAGGGGGCGGGGCTGAGGGAGGTTGGAACACTGCCCTCACTGAGGGAGTGTGTGTGGCCATCTCTGCTGTGACTGAACAAAGGGCAGGGGAGCAGGGGGCCCAGGGCAGGGCCCACAGAGCCCGGCAGGCCCAGTGGAGTGTCACAAGCTTTTAGGCCCAGGCCAAAGGGCGCCTTCTTTGTCTGCACAGCTGCCCAAATTCTCACCTTTCCACTCAGGCCGCCCTCTTACTTGAAGTGTGTGTGGAACGTGTCCGCGCAGTATACCGCGCTGCACAGCTAAGCATAGGTCTGGGCATCGTAGCTTCCTGCCAGGTGACCGAAGTTCGCAGGCAGATGGGTCCCTGGGACACACGCGGAGAGGCTCCTGCCCGGGTCACAGGCCGCCCACTGCCCCTGCCCCAGATCGGGAGCCGCAAAGCAGCCCTGTCTGAGTCCCCTGCCTCTAGAGGGAGTATTGGACCAACACTTGTAGAAAACGGGGTCCTTGCGGGCCACTCATTGGAGGGACACAAATAAATCTTTGCCGACTTTCTGCTGAAACTTATGAGCGTTCACACCTAAGCCTCTTACAAGGTCAGCTGTTTAGCTAAACATGAGCTCATGATCTAAATTTACACAATATTGAAGAAAGCAGCTACAAGGGGAGACAGTCAGCCAAAACCATCAATACCAGAATTAGATTCCCAAGGCCATCCATCAGATGTAGGAATAATCGGGTGCAAGGCAGAAAATATACATAAAACTGGAACTGAAACAAGGCACAAGGATATTTTCAAAGACTGGTAGGATCTCTAAAACATTTTTCAAGGACATGTCATTGATAAAGCTAAATACTCCAAGGTTGTGTAATACAACAGATTAATCATTGAGAAGAGTGAAATTATGCTGTTTTGAAAACTATGGCAGGTCAGATTTTCTGCCTAATTATATAAGAAGATTTCTCTAAAAAATACACATTATTTCAAAGACTTATTGGCTGTGAAATAAGTTAAGGGTATTTCAAATGGCTTGTCTGCAAAGAAAGGTGAGATGTAGGGAATCACAGAAAGTCGAGGGGAAAATAGGACAATATATACATTGCTATATGGTGAACTAAGCCTTAGGCCAGCAACAATGGAGAGGACGTGACCCTTAGACACGTACAAGTAAGCTGGAATCTTCAAAAGTTCAAATCTTTATAAGTAAAAAGATTTATTAAAATGAATAACCAAGTGTTTTAATTGACATCAGAAGATGAAAACAATAAACCCTGAGAACATAGAGAAAAGATAAATAAAGATATGAGCAGAACTTAATACAACAGAAAACGTATAAAATTGAGGTGATTTAGTAAGTCCAAAGAATCTTCTTTTAAAAGAATTAAAAGACACACTTTGCTTAAGGAAAACCAAAACATAAGTAAAGAATATACAGAAAGAGTCAGGACAATGTTAGAGCAGAGAATATATGAAATGCCAGTAAATTTGAACATTTCTGTCAAGTGGACCATTTCCTAGCTCCTAAAGTTTACCAACACTGACACAAGAGGAAATCATTTAAGGTCATCATGTCTGCCCTTGGCATTCTCGGAACGCCCTGGCCTCAGAATGCAGCCTCTGTAGTCCATGGTAACCTGCGGAGAGGGGGCGGGGCTGAGGGAGGTTGGAACACTGCCCTCACTGAGGGAGTGGGTTTGGCCATCTCTGCTGTGACTGAACAAAGGGCAGGGGAGCAGGGGGCCCAGGGCAGGGCCCTCAGAGCCCGGCAGGCCCAGTGGAGTGTCACAAGTTTTTAGGCCCAGGCCAAAGGGCGCCTTCTTTGTCTGCACAGCTGCCCAAACTCTCACCTTTCCACTCAGGCCGCCCTCTTACTTGAAGTGTGTGTGGAACGTGTCTGCGCAGTACACCGCGCTGCACAGATAAGCATAGTTCTGGGCATCGTAGCTTCCTGCCAGGTGACCGAAGTTCGCAGGCAGATGGGTCCCTGGGACACACGCGGAGAGGCTCCTGCCCGGGTCACAGGCCGCCCACTGCCCCTGCCCCAGATCAGGAGCCGCAAAGCAGCCCTGTCTGAGTCCCCTGCCTCTAGAGGGAGTATTGGACCAACACTTGTAGAAAACGGGGTCCTTGCGGGCCACTCATTGGAGGGACACAAATAAATCTTTGCCGACTTTCTGCTGAAACTTACGAGCGTTCACACCTAAGCCTCTTACAAGGTCAGCTGTTTAGCTAAACATGAGCTCATGATCTAAATTTACACAATATTGAAGAAAGCAGCTACAAGGGGAGACAATCAGCCAAAACCATCAATACCAGAATTAGATTCCCAAGGCCATCCATCAGATGTAGGAATAATCGGGTGCAAGGCAGAAAATATACATAAAACTGGAACTGAAACAAGGCACAAGGATGTTTTCAAAGACTGGTAGGATCTCTAAAACATTTTTCAAGGACATGTCATTGATAAAGCTAAATACTCCAAGGTTGTGTAATACAACAGATTAATCATTGAGAAGAGTGAAATTATGCTGTTTTGAAAACTATGGCAGGTCAGATTTTCTGCCTAATTCTATAAGAAGATTTCTCTAAAAAATACACATTATTTCAAAGACTTATTGGCTGTGAAATAAGTTAAGGGTATTTCAAATGGCTTGTCTGCAAAGAAAGGTGAGATGTAGGGAATCACAGAAAGTCGAGGGGAAAATAGGTCAATATATACATTGCTGTATGGTGAACTAAGCCTTAGGCCAGCAACAATGGAGAGGACCTGACCCTTAGACACGTACAAGTAAGCTGGCATCTTCAAAAGTTCAAATCTTTATAAGTAAAAAGATTTATTAAAATGAATAACCAAGTGTTTTAATTGACATCAGAAGATGAAAACAATAAACCCTGAGAACATAGAGAAAAGATAAATAAAGATATGAGCAGAACTTAATACAACAGAAAACGTATAAAATTCAGGTGATTTAATAAGTCCAAAGAATCTTCTTTGAAAAGATTTAAAAGACACACTTTGATTAAGGAAAACCAAAACATAAGTAAAGAATATACAGAAAGAGTCAGGACAATGTTAGAGCAGAGAATATATGAAATGCCAGTAAATTTGAACATTTCTGTCAAGTGGACCATTTCCTAGCTCCTAAAGTTTACCAACACTGACACAAGAGGAAATCATTTAAGGTCATCATGTCTGCCCTTGGCATTCTCGGAACGCCCTGGCCTCAGAATGCAGCCTCTGTAGTCCATGGTAACCTGCGGAGAGGGGGCGGGGCTGAGGGAGGTTGGAACACTGCCCTCACTGAGGGAGTGTGTGTGGCCATCTCTGCTGTGACTGAACAAAGGGCAGGGGAGCAGTGGGCCCAGGGCAGGGCCCTCAGAGCCCGGCAGGCCCAGTGGAGTGTCACAAGCTTTTAGGCCCAGGCCAAAGGGCGCCTTCTTTGTCTGCACAGCTGCCCAAACTCTCACCTTTCCACTCAGGCCGCCCTCTTACTTGAAGTGTGTGTGGAACGTGTCCACGCAGTATACCGCGCTGCACAGCTAAGCATAGGTCTGGGCATCGTAGCTTCCTGCCAGGTGACCGAAGTTCACAGGCAGATGGGTCCCTGGGACACACGCGGAGAGGCTCCTGCCCGGGTCACAGGCCGCCCACTGCCCCTGCCACAGATCGGGAGCCGCAAAGCAGCCCTGTCTGAGTCCCCTGCCTCTAGAGGGAGTATTGGACCAACACTTGTAGAAAACGGGGTCCTTGCGGACCACTCATTGGAGGGACACAAATAAATCTTTGCCGACTTTCTGCCGAAACTTACGAGCGTTCACACCTAAGGCTCTTACAAGGTCAGCTGTTTAGCTAAACATGAGCTCATGATCTAAATTTACACAATATTGAAGAAAGCAGCTACAAGGGGAGACAATCAGCCAAAACCATCAATACCAGAATTAGATTCCCAAGGCCATCCATCAGATGTAGGAATAATCGGGTGCAAGGCAGAAAATATACATAAAACTGGAACTGAAACAAGGCACAAGGATGTTTTCAAAGACTGGTAGGATCTCTAAAACATTTTTCAAGGACATGTCATTGATAAAGCTAAATACTCCAAGGTTGTGTAATACAACAGATTAATCATTGAGAAGAGTGAAATTATGCTGTTTTGAAAACTATGGCAGGTCAGATTTTCTGCCTAATTATAGAAGAAGATTTCTCTAAAAAATACACATTATTTCAAAGACTTATTGGCTGTGAAATAAGTTAAGGGTATTTCAAATGGCTTGTCTGCAAAGAAAGGTGAGATGTAGGGAATCACAGAAAGTCGAGGGGAAAATAGGTCAATATATACATTGCTGTATGGTGAACTAAGCCTTAGGCCAGCAACAATGGAGAGAACGTGACCCTTAGACACGTACAAGTAAGCTGGAATCTTCAAAAGTTCAAATCTTTATAAGTAAAAAGATTTATTAAAATGAATAACCAAGTGTTTTAATTGACATCAGAAGATGAAAACAATAAACCCTGAGAACATAGAGAAAAGATAAATAAAGATATGAGCAGAACTTAATACAACAGAAAACGTATAAAATTCAGGTGATTTAGTAAGTCCAAAGAATCTTCTTTGAAAAGAATTAATAGACACACTTTGATTAAGGAAAACCAAAACATAAGTAAAGAATATACAGAAAGAGTCAGGACAATGTTAGAGCAGAGAATATATGAAATGCCAGTAAATTTGAACATTTCTGTAAAGTGGACCATTTCCTAGCTCCTAAAGTTTACCAACACTGACACAAGAGGAAATCATTTAAGGTCATCATGTCTGCCCTTGGCATTCTCGGAACGCCCTGGCCTCAGAATGCAGCCTCTGTAGTCCATGGTAACCTGCGGAGAGGGGGCGGGGCTGAGGGAGGTTGGAACACTGCCCTCACTGAGGGAGTGGGTGTGGCCATCTCTGCTGTGACTGAACAAAGGGCAGGGGAGCAGGGGGCCCAGGGCAGGTCCCTCAGAGCCCGGCAGGCCCACTGGATTGTCACACGCTTTTAGGCCCAGGCCAAAGGGTGCCTTCTTTGTCTGCACAGCTGCCCAAACTCTCACCGTTCCACCCAGGCGGCCCTCTTACTTGAAGTGTGTGTGGAACGTGTCCGTGCAGTATACCGCGCTGCACCGCTAAGCATAGGTCTGGGCATCGTATCTTCCTGCCAGGTGACCGAAGTTCGCAGGCAGATGGGTCCCTGGGACACACGCGGAGAGGCTCCTGCCCGGGTCACAGGCCGCCCACTGCCCCTGCCACAGATCGGGAGCCGCAAATCAGCCCTGTCTGAGTCCCCTGCCTCTAGAGGGAGTATTGGACCAACAGTTGTAGAAAACGGGGTCCTTGCGGGCCACTCATTGGAGGGACACAGATAAATCTTTGCCGACTTTCTGCTGAAACTTACGAGCGTTCACACCTAAGCCTCTTACAAGGTCAGCTGTTTAGCTAAACATGAGCTCATGATCTAAATTTACACAATATTGAAGAAAGCAGCTACAAGGGGAGACAGTCAGCCAAAACCATCAATACCAGAATTAGATTCCCAAGGCCATCCATCAGATGTAGGAATAATCGGGTGCAAGGCAGAAAATATACATAAAACTGGAACTGAAACAAGGCACAAGGATGTTTTCAAAGACTGGTAGGATCTCTAAAACATTTTTCAAGGACATGTCATTGATAAAGCTAAATACTCCAAGGTTGTGTAATACAACAGATTAATCATTGAGAAGAGTGAAATTATGCTGTTTTGAAAACTATGGCAGGTCAGATTTTCTGCCTAATTATATAAGAAGATTTCTCTAAAAAATACACATTATTTCAAAGACTTATTGGCTGTGAAATAAGTTAAGGGTATTTCAAATGGCTTGTCTGCAAAGAAAGGTGAGATGTAGGGAATCACAGAAAGTCGAGGGGAAAATAGGTCAATATATACATTGCTGTATGGTGAACTAAGCCTTAGGCCAGCAACAATGGAGAGGACCTGACCCTTAGACACGTACAAGTAAGCTGGAATCTTCAAAAGTTCAAATCTTTATAAGTAAAAAGATTTATTAAAATGAATAACCAAGTGTTTTAATTGACATCAGAAGATGAAAACAATAAACCCTGAGAACATAGAAAAAAGATAAATAAAGATATGAGCAGAACTTAATACAACAGAAAACATATAAAATTCAGGTGATTTAGTAAGTCCAAAGAATCTTCTTTGAAAAGATTTAAAAGACACACTTTGATTAAGGAAAACCAAAACATAAGTAAAGAATATACAGAAAGAGTCAGGACAATGTTAGAGCAGAGAATATATGAAATGCCAGTAAATTTGAACATTTCTGTCAAGTGGACCATTTCCTAGCTCCTAAAGTTTACCAACACTGACACAAGAGGAAATCATTTAAGGTCATCATGTCTGCCCTTGGCATTCTCGGAACGCCCTGGCCTCAGAATGCAGCCTCTGTAGTCCATGGTAACCTGCGGAGAGGGGGCGGGGCTGAGGGAGGTTGGAACACTGCCCTCACTGAGGGAGTGGGTGTGGCCATCTCTGCTGTGACTGAACAAAGGGCAGGGGAGCAGGGGGCCCAGGGCAGGGCCCTCAGAGCCCGGCAGACCCAGTGGAGTTTCACAAGCTTTTAGGCCCAGGCCAAAGGGCGCCTTCTTTGTCTGCACAGCTGCCCAAATTCTCACCTTTCCACTCAGGCCGCCCTCTTACTTGAAGTGTGTGTGGAACGTGTCCGCGCAGTATACCGCGCTGCACAGCTAAGCATAGGTCTGGGCATCGTAGCTTCCTGCCAGGTGACCGAAGTTCGCAGGCAGATGGGTCCCTGGGACACACGCGGAGAGGCTCCTGCCCGGGTCACAGGCCGCCCACTGCCCCTGCCCCAGATCGGGAGCCGCAAAGCAGCCCTGTCTGAGTCCCCTTCCTCTAGAGGGAGTATTGGACCAACACTTGTAGAAAACGGGGTCCTTGCGGGCCACTCATTGGAGGGACACAAATAAATCTTTGCCGACTTTCTGCTGAAACTTACGAGCGTTCACACCTAAGCCTCTTACAAGGTCAGCTGTTTAGCTAAACATGAGCTCATGATCTAAATTTACACAATATTGAAGAAAGCAGCTACAAGGGGAGACAATCAGCCAAAACCATCAATACCAGAATTAGATTCCCAAGGCCATCCATCAGATGTAGGAATAATCGGGTGCAAGGCAGAAAATATACATAAAACTGGAACTGAAACAAGGCACAAGGATGTTTTCAAAGACTGGTAGGATCTCTAAAACATTTTTCAAGGACATGTCATTGATAAAGCTAAATACTCCAAGGTTGTGTAATACAACAGATTAATCATTGAGAAGAGTGAAATTATGCTGTTTTGAAAACTATGGCAGGTCAGATTTTCTGCCTAATTATATAAGAAGATTTCTCTAAAAAATACACATTATTTCAAAGACTTATTGGCTGTGAAATAAGTTAAGGGTATTTCAAATGGCTTGTCTGCAAAGAAAGGTGAGATGTAGGGAATCACAGAAAGTCGAGGGGAAAATAGGTCAATATATACATTGCTGTATGGTGAACTAAGCCTTAGGCCAGCAACAATGGAGAGGACGTGACCCTTAGACACGTACAAGTAAGCTGGAATCTTCAAAAGTTCAAATCTTTATAAGTAAAAAGATTTATTAAAATGAATAACCAAGTGTTTTAATTGACATCAGAAGATGAAAACAATAAACCCTGAGAACATAGAGAAAAGATAAATAAAGATATGAGCAGAACTTAATACAACAGAAAACGTATAAAATTCAGGTGATTGAGTAAGTCCAAAGAATCTTCTTTGAAAAGAATTAATAGACATACTTTGATTAAGGAAAACCAAAACATAAGTAAAGAATATACAGAAAGAGTCAGGACAATGTTAGAGCAGAGAATATATGAAATGCCAGTAAATTTGAACATTTCTGTCAAGTGGACCATTTCCTAGCTCCTAAAGTTTACCAACACTGACACAAGAGGAAATCATTTAAGGTCATCATGTCTGCCCTTGGCATTCTCGGAACGCCCTGGCCTCAGAATGCAGCCTCTGTAGTCCATGGTAACCTGCGGAGAGGGGGCGGGGCTGAGGGAGGTTGGAACACTGCCCTCACTGAGGGAGTGTGTGTGGCCATCTCTGCTGTGACTGAACAAAGGGCAGGGGAGCAGGGGGCCCAGGGCAGGGCCCTCAGAGCCCGGCAGGCCCAGTGGAGTGTCACAAGTTTTTAGGCCCAGGCCAAAGGGCGCCTTCTTTGTCTGCACAGCTGCCCAAACTCTCACCTTTCCACTCAGGCCGCCCTCTTACTTGAAGTGTGTGTGGAACGTGTCTGCGCAGTACACCGCGCTGCACAGCTAAGCATAGTTCTGGGCATCGTAGCTTCCTGCAAAGTGACCGAAGTTCGCAGGCAGATGGGACCCTGGGACACACGCGGAGGGGCTCCTGCCCGGGTCACACTCAGCCCACTGCCCCTGCCCCAGATCGGGGGCCGCAAAGCAGCCCTGTCTGAGTCCCCTGCCTCTAGAGGGAGTATTGGACCAACACTTGTAGAAAACGGGGCCCTTGCGGGCCACTCCTTGGAGGGACACAAATAAATCTTTGCCGACTTTTTGCTGAAACTTACGAGCGTTCATACCTAAGCCTCTTAAAAGGTCAGCTGTTTAGCTAAACATGAGCTCATGATCTAAATTTACACAATAATGAAGAAAGCAGCTACAAGGGGAGACAATCAGCCAAAACCATCAATACCAGAATTAGATTCCCAAGGCCATCCATCAGATGAAGGAATAATCGGGTGCAAGGCAGAAAATATACATAAAACTGGAACTGAAACAAGGCACAAGGATGTTTTAGAAGACTGGTAGGATCTCTAAAACATTTTTCAAGGACATGTCATTGATAAAGCTAAATACTCCAAGGTTGTGTAATACAACAGATTAATCTTTGAGAAGAGTGAAATTATGCTGTTTTGAAAACTATGGCAGGTCAGATTTTCTGCCTAATTATATAAGAAGATTTCTCTAAAAAATACACATTATTTCAAAGACTTATTGGCTGTGAAATAAGTTAAGGGTATTTCAAATGGCTTGTCTGCAAAGAAAGGTGAGATGTAGGGAATCACAGAAAGTCGAGGGGAAAATAGGTTAATATATACATTGATGTATGGTGAACTAAGCCTTAGGCTAGCAACAATGGAGAGGACGTGACCCTTAGACACGTACAAGTAAGCTGGAATCTTCAAAAGTTCAAATCTTTATAAGTAAAAAGATTTATTAAAATGAATAACCAAGTGCTTTAATTGACATCAGAAGATGAAAACAATAAACCCTGAGAACATAGAGAAAAGATAAATAAAGATATGAGCAGAACTTAATACAACAGAAAACGTATAAAATTGAGGTGATTTAGTAAGTCCAAAGAATCTTCTTTGAAAAGAATTAAAAGACACAATTTGATTAAGGAAAACAAAAACATAAGTAAAGAATATACAGAAAGAGTCAGGACAATGTTAGAGCAGAGAATATATGAAATGCCAGTAAATTTGAACATTTCTGTCAAGTGGACCATTTCCTAGCTCCTAAAGTTTACCAACACTGACACAAGAGGAAATCATTTAAGGTCATCATGTCTGCCCTTGGCATTCTCGGAACGCCCTGGCCTCAGAATGCAGCCTCTGTAGTCCATGGTAACCTGCGGAGAGGGGGCGGGGCTGAGGGAGGTTGGAACACTGCCCTCACTGAGGGAGTGTGTGTGGCCATCTCTGCTGTGACTGAACAAAGGGCAGGGGAGCAGGGGGCCCAGGGCAGGGCCCTCAGAGCCCGGCAGGCCCAGTGGAGTGTCACAAGCTTTTAGGCCCAGGCCAAAGGGCGCCTTCTTTGTCTGCACAGCTGCCCAAATTCTCACCTTTCCACTCAGGCCGCCCTCTTACTTGAAGTGTGTGTGGAACGTGTCCGCGCAGTATACCGCGCTGCACAGCTAAGCATAGGTCTGGGCATCGTAGCTTCCTGCCAGGTGACCGAAGTTCGCAGGCAGATGGTTCCCTGGGACACACGCGGAGAGGCTCCTGCCCGGGTCACAGGCCGCCCACTGCCCCTGCCCCAGATCGGGAGCCGCAAAGCAGCCCTGTCTGAGTCCCCTGCCTCTAGAGGGAGTATTGGACCAACACTTGTAGAAAACGGGGTCCTTGCGGGCCACTCATTGGAGGGACACAAATAAATCTTTGCCGACTTTCTGCTGAAACTTACGAGCGTTCACACCTAAGCCTCTTACAAGGTCAGCTGTTTAGCTAAACATGAGCTCATGATCTAAATTTACACAATATTGAAGAAAGCAGCTACAAGGGGAGACAATCAGCCAAAACCATCAATACCAGAATTAGATTCCCAAGGCCATCCATCAGATGTAGGAATAATCGGGTGCAAGGCAGAAAATATACATAAAACTGGAACTGAAACAAGGCACAAGGATGTTTTCAAAGACTGGTAGGATCTCTAAAACATTTTTCAAGGACATGTCATTGATAAAGCTAAATACTCCAAGGTTGTGTAATACAACAGATTAATCATTGAGAAGAGTGAAATTATGCTGTTTTGAAAACTATGGCAGGTCAGATTTTCTGCCTAATTATATAAGAAGATTTCTCTAAAAAATACACATTATTTCAAAGACTTATTGGCTGTGAAATAAGTTAAGGGTATTTCAAATGGCTTGTCTGCAAAGAAAGGTGAGATGTAGGGAATCACAGAAAGTCGAGGGGAAAATAGGTCAATATATACATTGCTGTATGGTGAACTAAGCCTTAGGCCAGCAACAATGGAGAGGACGTGACCCTTAGACACGTACAAGTAAGCTGGAATCTTCAAAAGTTCAAATCTTTATAAGTAAAAAGATTTATTAAAATGAATAACCAAGTGTTTTAATTGACATCAGAAGATGAAAACAATAAACCCTGAGAACATAGAGAAAAGATAAATAAAGATATGAGCAGAACTTAATACAACAGAAAACGTATAAAATTCAGGTGATTTAGTAAGTCCAAAGAATCTTCTTTGAAAAGAATTAATAGACACACTTTGATTAAGGAAAACCAAAACATAAGTAAAGAATATACAGAAAGAGTCAGGACAATGTTAGAGCAGACAATATATGAAATGCCAGTAAATTTGAACATTTCGGTCAAGTGGACCATTTCCTAGCTCCTAAAGTTTACCAACACTGACACAAGAGGAAATCATTTAAGGTCATCATGTCTGCCCTTGGCATTCTCGGAACGCCCTGGCCTCAGAATGCAGCCTCTGTAGTCCATGGTAACCTGCGGAGAGGGGGCGGGGCTGAGGGAGGTTGGAACACTGCCCTCACTGAGGGAGTGGGTGTGGCCATCTCTGCTGTGACTGAACAAAGGGCAGGGGAGCAGGGGGCCCAGGGCAGGGCCCTCAGAGCCTGGCAGGCCCAGTGGAGTGTCACAAGTTTTTAGGCCCAGGCCAAAGGGCGCCTTCTTTGTCTGCACAGCTGCCCAAACTCTCACCTTTCCACTCAGGCCGCCCTCTTACTTGAAGTGTGTGTGGAACGTGTCTGCGCAGTACACCGCGCTGCACAGCTAAGCATAGTTCTGGGCATCGTAGCTTCCTGCAAGGTGACCGAAGTTCGCAGGCAGATGGGACCCTGGGACACACGCGGAGGGGCTCCTGCCCGGGTCACACTCAGCCCACTGCCCCTGCCCCAGATCGGGGGCCGCAAAGCAGCCCTGTCTGAGTCCCCTGCCTCTAGAGGGAGTATTGGACCAACACTTGTAGAAAACGGGGCCCTTGCGGGCCACTCCTTGGAGGGACACAAATAAATCTTTGCCGACTTTTTGCTGAAACTTACGAGCGTTCATACCTAAGCCTCTTAAAAGGTCAGCTGTTTAGCTAAACATGAGCTCATGATCTAAATTTACACAATAATGAAGAAAGCAGCTACAAGGGGAGACAATCAGCCAAAACCATCAATACCAGAATTAGATTCCCAAGGCCATCCATCAGATGAAGGAATAATCGGGTGCAAGGCAGAAAATATACATAAAACTGGAACTGAAACAAGGCACAAGGATGTTTTAGAAGACTGGTAGGATCTCTAAAACATTTTTCAAGGACATGTCATTGATAAAGCTAAATACTCCAAGGTTGTGTAATACAACAGATTAATCTTTGAGAAGAGTGAAATTATGCTGTTTTGAAAACTATGGCAGGTCAGATTTTCTGCCTAATTATATAAGAAGATTTCTCTAAAAAATACACATTATTTCAAAGACTTATTGGCTGTGAAATAAGTTAAGGGTATTTCAAATGGCTTGTCTGCAAAGAAAGGTGAGATGTAGGGAATCACAGAAAGTCGAGGGGAAAATAGGTTAATATATACATTGATGTATGGTGAACTAAGCCTTAGGCTAGCAACAATGGAGAGGACGTGACCCTTAGACACGTACAAGTAAGCTGGAATCTTCAAAAGTTCAAATCTTTATAAGTAAAAAGATTTATTAAAATGAATAACCAAGTGCTTTATTTGACATCAGAAGATGAAAACAATAAACCCTGAGAACATAGAGAAAAGATAAATAAAGATATGAGCAGAACTTAATACAACAGAAAACGTATAAAATTGAGGTGATTTAGTAAGTCCAAAGAATCTTCTTTGAAAAGAATTAAAAGACACAATTTGATTAAGGAAAACAAAAACATAAGTAAAGAATATACAGAAAGAGTCAGGACAATGTTAGAGCAGAGAATATATGAAATGCCAGTAAATTTGAACATTTCTGTCAAGTGGACCATTTCCTAGCTCCTAAAGTTTACCAACACTGACACAAGAGGAAATCATTTAAGGTCATCATGTCTGCCCTTGGCATTCTCGGAACGCCCTGGCCTCAGAATGCAGCCTCTGTAGTCCATGGTAACCTGCGGAGAGGGGGCGGGGCTGAGGGAGGTTGGAACACTGCCCTCACTGAGGGAGTGTGTGTGGCCATCTCTGCTGTGACTGAACAAAGGGCAGGGGAGCAGGGGGCCCAGGGCAGGGCCCTCAGAGCCCGGCAGGCCCAGTGGAGTGTCACAAGCTTTTAGGCCCAGGCCAAAGGGCGCCTTCTTTGTCTGCACAGCTGCCCAAATTCTCACCTTTCCACTCAGGCCGCCCTCTTACTTGAAGTGTGTGTGGAACGTGTCCGCGCAGTATACCGCGCTGCACAGCTAAGCATAGGTCTGGGCATCGTAGCTTCCTGCCAGGTGACCGAAGTTCGCAGGCAGATGGGTCCCTGGGACACACGCGGAGAGGCTCCTGCCCGGGTCACAGGCCGCCCACTGCCCCTGCCCCAGATCGGGAGCCGCAAAGCAGCCCTGTCTGAGTCCCCTGCCTCTAGAGGGAGTATTGGAGCAACACTTGTAGAAAACGGGGTCCTTGCGGGCCACTCATTGGAGGGACACAAATAAATCTTTGCCGACTTTCTGCTGAAACTTACGAGCGTTCACACCTAAGCCTCTTACAAGGTCAGCTGTTTAGCTAAACATGAGCTCATGATCTAAATTTACACAATATTGAAGAAAGCAGCTACAAGGGGAGACAATCAGCCAAAACCATCAATACCAGAATTAGATTCCCAAGGCCATCCGTCAGATGTAGGAATAATCGGGTGCAAGGCAGAAAATATACATAAAACTGGAACTGAAACAAGGCACAAGGATGTTTTCAAAGACTGGTAGGATCTCTAAAACATTTTTCAAGGACATGTCATTGATAAAGCTAAATACTCCAAGGTTGTGTAATACAACAGATTAATCATTGAGAAGAGTGAAATTATGCTGTTTTGAAAACTATGGCAGGTCAGATTTTCTGCCTAATTATATAAGAAGATTTCTCTAAAAAATACACATTATTTCAAAGACTTATTGGCTGTGAAATAAGTTAAGGGTATTTCAAATGGCTTGTCTGCAAAGAAAGGTGAGATGTAGGGAATCACAGAAAGTCGAGGGGAAAATAGGTCAATATATACATTGCTGTATGGTGAACTAAGCCTTAGGCCAGCAACAATGGAGAGAACGTGACCCTTAGACACGTACAAGTAAGCTGGAATCTTCAAAAGTTCAAATCTTTATAAGTAAAAAGATTTATTAAAATGAATAACCAAGTGTTTTAATTGACATCAGAAGATGAAAACAATAAACCCTGAGAACATAGAGAAAAGATAAATAAAGATATGAGCAGAACTTAATACAACAGAAAACGTATAAAATTCAGGTGATTTAGTAAGTCCAAAGAATCTTCTTTGAAAAGAATTAATAGACACACTTTGATTAAGGAAAACCAAAACATAAGTAAAGAATATACAGAAAGAGTCAGGACAATGTTAGAGCAGAGAATATATGAAATGCCAGTAAATTTGAACATTTCTGTAAAGTGGACCATTTCCTAGCTCCTAAAGTTTACCAACACTGACACAAGAGGAAATCATTTAAGGTCATCATGTCTGCCCTTGGCATTCTCGGAACGCCCTGGCCTCAGAATGCAGCCTCTGTAGTCCATGATAACCTGCGGAGAGGGGGCGGGGCTGAGGGAGGTTGGAACACTGCCCTCACTGAGGGAGTGGGTGTGGCCATCTCTGCTGTGACTGAACAAAGGGCAGGGGAGCAGGGGGCCCAGGGCAGGTCCCTCAGAGCCCGGCAGGCCCAGTGGAGTGTCACACGCTTTTAGGCCCAGGCCAAAGGGTGCCTTCTTTGTCTGCACAGCTGCCCAAACTCTCACCGTTCCACCCAGGCCGCCCTCTTACCTGAAGTGTGTGTGGAACGTGTCCGTGCAGTATACCGCGCTGCACCGCTAAGCATAGGTCTGGGCATCGTATCTTCCTGTCAGGTGACCGAAGTTCGCAGGCAGATGGGTCCCTGGGACACACGCGGAGAGGCTCCTGCCCGGGTCACAGGCCGCCCACTGCCCCTGCCACAGATCGGGAGCCGCAAATCAGCCCTGTCTGAGTCCCCTGCCTCTAGAGGGAGTATTGGACCAACAGTTGTAGAAAACGGGGTCCTTGCGGGCCACTCATTGGAGGGACACAGATAAATCTTTGCCGACTTTCTGCTGAAACTTACGAGCGTTCACACCTAAGCCTCTTACAAGGTCAGCTGTTTAGCTAAACATGAGCTCATGATCTAAATTTACACAATATTGAAGAAAGCAGCTACAAGGGGAGACAGTCAGCCAAAACCATCAATACCAGAATTAGATTCCCAAGGCCATCCATCAGATGTAGGAATAATCGGGTGCAAGGCAGAAAATATACATAAAACTGGAACTGAAACAAGGCACAAGGATGTTTTCAAAGACTGGTAGGATCTCTAAAACATTTTTCAAGGACATGTCATTGATAAAGCTAAATACTCCAAGGTTGTGTAATACAACAGATTAATCATTGAGAAGAGTGAAATTATGCTGTTTTGAAAACTATGGCAGGTCAGATTTTCTGCCTAATTATATAAGAAGATTTCTCTAAAAAATACACATTATTTCAAAGACTTATTGGCTGTGAACTAAGTTAAGGGTATTTCAAATGGCTTGTCTGCAAAGAAAGGTGAGATGTAGGGAATCACAGAAAGTCGAGGGGAAAATAGGTCAATATATACATTGCTGTATGGTGAACTAAGCCTTAGGCCAGCAACAATGGAGAGGACCTGACCCTTAGACACGTACAAGTAAGCTGGAATCTTCAAAAGTTCAAATCTTTATAAGTAAAAAGATTTATTAAAATGAATAACCAAGTGTTTTAATTGACATCAGAAGATGAAAACAATAAACCCTGAGAACATAGAAAAAAGATAAATAAAGATATGAGCAGAACTTAATACAACAGAAAACATATAAAATTCAGGTGATTTAGTAAGTCCAAAGAATCTTCTTTGAAAAGATTTAAAAGACACACTTTGATTAAGGAAAACCAAAACATAAGTAAAGAATATACAGAAAGAGTCAGGACAATGTTAGAGCAGAGAATATATGAAATGCCAGTAAATTTGAACATTTCTGTCAAGTGGACCATTTCCTAGCTCCTAAAGTTTACCAACACTGACACAAGAGGAAATCATTTAAGGTCATCATGTCTGCCCTTGGCATTCTCGGAACGCCCTGGCCTCAGAATTCAGCCTTTGTAGTCCATGGTAACCTGCGGAGAGGGGGCGGGGCTGAGGGAGGTTGGAACACTGCCCTCACTGAGGGAGTGGGTGTGGCCATCTCGGCTGTGACTGAACAAAGGGCAGGGGAGCAGGGGGCCCAGGGCAGGGCCCTCAGAGCCCGGCAGACCCAGTGGAGTGTCACAAGCTTTTAGGCCCAGGCCAAAGGGCGCCTTCTTTGTCTGCACAGCTGCCCAAATTCTCACCTTTCCACTCAGGCCGCCCTCTTACTTGAAGTGTGTGTGGAACGTGTCCGCGCAGTATACCGCGCTGCACAGCTAAGCATAGGTCTGGGCATCGTAGCTTCCTGCCAGGTGACCGAAGTTCGCAGGCAGATGGGTCCCTGGGACACACGCGGAGAGGCTCCTGCCCGGGTCACAGGCCGCCCACTGCCCCTGCCCCAGATCGGGAGCCGCAAAGCAGCCCTGTCTGAGTCCCCTGCCTCTAGAGGGAGTATTGGACCAACACTTGTAGAAAACGGGGTCCTTGCGGGCCACTCATTGGAGGGACACAAATAAATCTTTGCCGACTTTCTGCTGAAACTTACGAGCGTTCACACCTAAGCCTCTTACAAGGTCAGCTGTTTAGCTAAACATGAGCTCATGATCTAAATTTACACAATATTGAAGAAAGCAGCTACAAGGGGAGACAATCAGCCAAAACCATCAATACCAGAATTAGATTCCCAAGGCCATCCATCAGATGTAGGAATAATCGGGTGCAAGGCAGAAAATATACATAAAACTGGAACTGAAACAAGGCACAAGGATGTTTTCAAAGACTGGTAGGATCTCTAAAACATTTTTCAAGGACATGTCATTGATAAAGCTAAATACTCCAAGGTTGTGTAATACAACAGATTAATCATTGAGAAGAGTGAAATTATGCTGTTTTGAAAACTATGGCAGGTCAGATTTTGTGCCTAATTATATAAGAAGATTTCTCTAAAAAATACACATTATTTCAAAGACTTATTGGCTGTGAAATAAGTTAAGGGTATTTCAAATGGCTTGTCTGCAAAGAAAGGTGAGATGTAGGGAATCACAGAAAGTCGAGGGGAAAATAGGTCAATATATACATTGCTGTATGGTGAACTAAGCCTTAGGCCAGCAACAATGGAGAGGACGTGACCCTTAGACACGTACAAGTAAGCTGGAATCTTCAAAAGTTCAAATCTTTATAAGTAAAAAGATTTATTAAAATGAATAACCAAGTGTTTTAATTGACATCAGAAGATGAAAACAATAAACCCTGAGAACATAGAGAAAAGATAAATAAAGATATGAGCAGAACTTAATACAACAGAAAACGTATAAAATTCAGGTGATTGAGTAAGTCCAAAGAATCTTCTTTGAAAAGAATTAATAGACACACTTTGATTAAGGAAAACCAAAACATAAGTAAAGAATATACAGAAAGAGTCAGGACAATGTTAGAGCAGAGAATATATGAAATGCCAGTAAATTTGAACATTTCTGTAAAGTGGACCATTTCCTAGCTCCTAAAGTTTACCAACACTGACACAAGAGGAAATCATTTAAGGTCATCATGTCTGCCCTTGGCATACTCGGAACGCCCTGGCCTCAGAATGCAGCCTCTGTAGTCCATGGTAACCTGCGGAGAGGGGGCGGGGCTGAGGGAGGTTGGAACACTGCCCTCACTGAGGGAGTGGGTGTGGCCATCTCTGCTGTGACTGAACAAAGGGCAGGGGAGCAGGGGGCCCAGGGCAGGTCCCTCAGAGCCCGGCAGGCCCACTGGAGTGTCACACGCTTTTAGGCCCAGGCCAAAGGGTGCCTTCTTTGTCTGCACAGCTGCCCAAACTCTCACCGTTCCACCCAGGCCGCCCTCTTACCTGAAGTGTGTGTGGAACGTGTCCGTGCAGTATACCGCGCTGCACCGCTAAGCATAGGTCTGGGCATCGTATCTTCCTGCCAGGTGACCGAAGTTCGCAGGCAGATGGGTCCCTGGGACACACGCGGAGAGGCTCCTGCCCGGGTCACAGGCCGCCCACTGCCCCTGCCACAGATCGGGAGCCGCAAATCAGCCCTGTCTGAGTCCCCTGCCTCTAGAGGGAGTATTGGACCAACAGTTGTAGAAAACGGGGTCCTTGCGGGCCACTCATTGGAGGGACACAGATAAATCTTTGCCGACTTTCTGCTGAAACTTACGAGCGTTCACACCTAAGCCTCTTACAAGGTCAGCTGTTTAGCTAAACATGAGCTCATGATCTAAATTTACACAATATTGAAGAAAGCAGCTACAAGGGGAGACAGTCAGCCAAAACCATCAATACCAGAATTAGATTCCCAAGGCCATCCATCAGATGTAGGAATAATCGGGTGCAAGGCAGAAAATATACATAAAACTGGAACTGAAACAAGGCACAAGGATGTTTTCAAAGACTGGTAGGATCTCTAAAACATTTTTCAAGGACATGTCATTGATAAAGCTAAATACTCCAAGGTTGTGTAATACAACAGATTAATCATTGAGAAGAGTGAAATTATGCTGTTTTGAAAACTATGGCAGGTCAGATTTTCTGCCTAATTATATAAGAAGATTTCTCTAAAAAATACACATTATTTCAAAGACTTATTGGCTGTGAACTAAGTTAAGGGTATTTCAAATGGCTTGTCTGCAAAGAAAGGTGAGATGTAGGGAATCACAGAAAGTCGAGGGGAAAATAGGTCAATATATACATTGCTGTATGGTGAACTAAGCCTTAGGCCAGCAACAATGGAGAGGACCTGACCCTTAGACACGTACAAGTAAGCTGGAATCTTCAAAAGTTCAAATCTTTATAAGTAAAAAGATTTATTAAAATGAATAACCAAGTGTTTTAATTGACATCAGAAGATGAAAACAATAAACCCTGAGAACATAGAAAAAAGATAAATAAAGATATGAGCAGAACTTAATACAACAGAAAACATATAAAATTCAGGTGATTTAGTAAGTCCAAAGAATCTTCTTTGAAAAGATTTAAAAGACACACTTTGATTAAGGAAAACCAAAACATAAGTAAAGAATATACAGAAAGAGTCAGGACAATGTTAGAGCAGAGAATATATGAAATGCCAGTAAATTTGAACATTTCTGTCAAGTGGACCATTTCCTAGCTCCTAAAGTTTACCAACACTGACACAAGAGGAAATCATTTAAGGTCATCATGTCTGCCCTTGGCATTCTCGGAACGCCCTGGCCTCAGAATTCAGCCTTTGTAGTCCATGGTAACCTGCGGAGAGGGGGCGGGGCTGAGGGAGGTTGGAACACTGCCCTCACTGAGGGAGTGGGTGTGGCCATCTCGGCTGTGACTGAACAAAGGGCAGGGGAGCAGGGGGCCCAGGGCAGGGCCCTCAGAGCCCGGCAGACCCAGTGGAGTGTCACAAGCTTTTAGGCCCAGGCCAAAGGGCGCCTTCTTTGTCTGCACAGCTGCCCAAATTCTCACCTTTCCACTCAGGCCGCCCTCTTACTTGAAGTGTGTGTGGAACGTGTCCGCGCAGTATACCGCGCTGCACAGCTAAGCATAGGTCTGGGCATCGTAGCTTCCTGCCAGGTGACCGAAGTTCGCAGGCAGATGGGTCCCTGGGACACACGCGGAGAGGCTCCTGCCCGGGTCACAGGCCGCCCACTGCCCCTGCCCCAGATCGGGAGCCGCAAAGCAGCCCTGTCTGAGTCCCCTGCCTCTAGAGGGAGTATTGGACCAACACTTGTAGAAAACGGGGTCCTTGCGGGCCACTCATTGGAGGGACACAAATAAATCTTTGCCGACTTTCTGCTGAAACTTACGAGCGTTCACACCTAAGCCTCTTACAAGGTCAGCTGTTTAGCTAAACATGAGCTCATGATCTAAATTTACACAATATTGAAGAAAGCAGCTACAAGGGGAGACAATCAGCCAAAACCATCAATACCAGAATTAGATTCCCAAGGCCATCCATCAGATGTAGGAATAATCGGGTGCAAGGCAGAAAATATACATAAAACTGGAACTGAAACAAGGCACAAGGATGTTTTCAAAGACTGGTAGGATCTCTAAAACATTTTTCAAGGACATGTCATTGATAAAGCTAAATACTCCAAGGTTGTGTAATACAACAGATTAATCATTGAGAAGAGTGAAATTATGCTGTTTTGAAAACTATGGCAGGTCAGATTTTGTGCCTAATTATATAAGAAGATTTCTCTAAAAAATACACATTATTTCAAAGACTTATTGGCTGTGAAATAAGTTAAGGGTATTTCAAATGGCTTGTCTGCAAAGAAAGGTGAGATGTAGGGAATCACAGAAAGTCGAGGGGAAAATAGGTCAATATATACATTGCTGTATGGTGAACTAAGCCTTAGGCCAGCAACAATGGAGAGGACGTGACCCTTAGACACGTACAAGTAAGCTGGAATCTTCAAAAGTTCAAATCTTTATAAGTAAAAAGATTTATTAAAATGAATAACCAAGTGTTTTAATTGACATCAGAAGATGAAAACAATAAACCCTGAGAACATAGAGAAAAGATAAATAAAGATATGAGCAGAACTTAATACAACAGAAAACGTATAAAATTCAGGTGATTGAGTAAGTCCAAAGAATCTTCTTTGAAAAGAATTAATAGACACACTTTGATTAAGGAAAACCAAAACATAAGTAAAGAATATACAGAAAGAGTCAGGACAATGTTAGAGCAGAGAATATATGAAATGCCAGTAAATTTGAACATTTCTGTAAAGTGGACCATTTCCTAGCTCCTAAAGTTTACCAACACTGACACAAGAGGAAATCATTTAAGGTCATCATGTCTGCCCTTGGCATACTCGGAACGCCCTGGCCTCAGAATGCAGCCTCTGTAGTCCATGGTAACCTGCGGAGAGGGGGCGGGGCTGAGGGAGGTTGGAACACTGCCCTCACTGAGGGAGTGGGTGTGGCCATCTCTGCTGTGACTGAACAAAGGGCAGGGGAGCAGGGGGCCCAGGGCAGGTCCCTCAGAGCCCGGCAGGCCCACTGGAGTGTCACACGCTTTTAGGCCCAGGCCAAAGGGTGCCTTCTTTGTCTGCACAGCTGCCCAAACTCTCACCGTTCCACCCAGGCCGCCCTCTTACCTGAAGTGTGTGTGGAACGTGTCCGTGCAGTATACCGCGCTGCACCGCTAAGCATAGGTCTGGGCATCGTATCTTCCTGCCAGGTGACCGAAGTTCGCAGGCAGATGGGTCCCTGGGACACACGCGGAGAGGCTCCTGCCCGGGTCACAGGCCGCCCACTGCCCCTGCCACAGATCGGGAGCCGCAAATCAGCCCTGTCTGAGTCCCCTGCCTCTAGAGGGAGTATTGGACCAACAGTTGTAGAAAACGGGGTCCTTGCGGGCCACTCATTGGAGGGACACAGATAAATCTTTGCCGACTTTCTGCTGAAACTTACGAGCGTTCACACCTAAGCCTCTTACAAGGTCAGCTGTTTAGCTAAACATGAGCTCATGATCTAAATTTACACAATATTGAAGAAAGCAGCTACAAGGGGAGACAGTCAGCCAAAACCATCAATACCAGAATTAGATTCCCAAGGCCATCCATCAGATGTAGGAATAATCGGGTGCAAGGCAGAAAATATACATAAAACTGGAACTGAAACAAGGCACAAGGATGTTTTCAAAGACTGGTAGGATCTCTAAAACATTTTTCAAGGACATGTCATTGATAAAGCTAAATACTCCAAGGTTGTGTAATACAACAGATTAATCATTGAGAAGAGTGAAATTATGCTGTTTTGAAAACTATGGCAGGTCAGATTTTCTGCCTAATTATATAAGAAGATTTCTCTAAAAAATACACATTATTTCAAAGACTTATTGGCTGTGAACTAAGTTAAGGGTATTTCAAATGGCTTGTCTGCAAAGAAAGGTGAGATGTAGGGAATCACAGAAAGTCGAGGGGAAAATAGGTCAATATATACATTGCTGTATGGTGAACTAAGCCTTAGGCCAGCAACAATGGAGAGGACCTGACCCTTAGACACGTACAAGTAAGCTGGAATCTTCAAAAGTTCAAATCTTTATAAGTAAAAAGATTTATTAAAATGAATAACCAAGTGTTTTAATTGACATCAGAAGATGAAAACAATAAACCCTGAGAACATAGAAAAAAGATAAATAAAGATATGAGCAGAACTTAATACAACAGAAAACATATAAAATTCAGGTGATTTAGTAAGTCCAAAGAATCTTCTTTGAAAAGATTTAAAAGACACACTTTGATTAAGGAAAACCAAAACATAAGTAAAGAATATACAGAAAGAGTCAGGACAATGTTAGAGCAGAGAATATATGAAATGCCAGTAAATTTGAACATTTCTGTCAAGTGGACCATTTCCTAGCTCCTAAAGTTTACCAACACTGACACAAGAGGAAATCATTTAAGGTCATCATGTCTGCCCTTGGCATTCTCGGAACGCCCTGGCCTCAGAATTCAGCCTTTGTAGTCCATGGTAACCTGCGGAGAGGGGGCGGGGCTGAGGGAGGTTGGAACACTGCCCTCACTGAGGGAGTGGGTGTGGCCATCTCGGCTGTGACTGAACAAAGGGCAGGGGAGCAGGGGGCCCAGGGCAGGGCCCTCAGAGCCCGGCAGACCCAGTGGAGTGTCACAAGCTTTTAGGCCCAGGCCAAAGGGCGCCTTCTTTGTCTGCACAGCTGCCCAAATTCTCACCTTTCCACTCAGGCCGCCCTCTTACTTGAAGTGTGTGTGGAACGTGTCCGCGCAGTATACCGCGCTGCACAGCTAAGCATAGGTCTGGGCATCGTAGCTTCCTGCCAGGTGACCGAAGTTCGCAGGCAGATGGGTCCCTGGGACACACGCGGAGAGGCTCCTGCCCGGGTCACAGGCCGCCCACTGCCCCTGCCCCAGATCGGGAGCCGCAAAGCAGCCCTGTCTGAGTCCCCTGCCTCTAGAGGGAGTATTGGACCAACACTTGTAGAAAACGGGGTCCTTGCGGGCCACTCATTGGAGGGACACAAATAAATCTTTGCCGACTTTCTGCTGAAACTTACGAGCGTTCACACCTAAGCCTCTTACAAGGTCAGCTGTTTAGCTAAACATGAGCTCATGATCTAAATTTACACAATATTGAAGAAAGCAGCTACAAGGGGAGACAATCAGCCAAAACCATCAATACCAGAATTAGATTCCCAAGGCCATCCATCAGATGTAGGAATAATCGGGTGCAAGGCAGAAAATATACATAAAACTGGAACTGAAACAAGGCACAAGGATGTTTTCAAAGACTGGTAGGATCTCTAAAACATTTTTCAAGGACATGTCATTGATAAAGCTAAATACTCCAAGGTTGTGTAATACAACAGATTAATCATTGAGAAGAGTGAAATTATGCTGTTTTGAAAACTATGGCAGGTCAGATTTTGTGCCTAATTATATAAGAAGATTTCTCTAAAAAATACACATTATTTCAAAGACTTATTGGCTGTGAAATAAGTTAAGGGTATTTCAAATGGCTTGTCTGCAAAGAAAGGTGAGATGTAGGGAATCACAGAAAGTCGAGGGGAAAATAGGTCAATATATACATTGCTGTATGGTGAACTAAGCCTTAGGCCAGCAACAATGGAGAGGACGTGACCCTTAGACACGTACAAGTAAGCTGGAATCTTCAAAAGTTCAAATCTTTATAAGTAAAAAGATTTATTAAAATGAATAACCAAGTGTTTTAATTGACATCAGAAGATGAAAACAATAAACCCTGAGAACATAGAGAAAAGATAAATAAAGATATGAGCAGAACTTAATACAACAGAAAACGTATAAAATTCAGGTGATTGAGTAAGTCCAAAGAATCTTCTTTGAAAAGAATTAATAGACATACTTTGATTAAGGAAAACCAAAACATAAGTAAAGAATATACAGAAAGAGTCAGGACAATGTTAGAGCAGAGAATATATGAAATGCCAGTAAATTTGAACATTTCTGTCAAGTGGACCATTTCCTAGCTCCTAAAGTTTACCAACACTGACACAAGAGGAAATCATTTAAGGTCATCATGTCTGCCCTTGGCATTCTCGGAACGCCCTGGCCTCAGAATGCAGCCTCTGTAGTCCATGGTAACCTGCGGAGAGGGGGCGGGGCTGAGGGAGGTTGGAACACTGCCCTCACTGAGGGAGTGTGTGTGGCCATCTCTGCTGTGACTGAACAAAGGGCAGGGGAGCAGGGGGCCCAGGGCAGGGCCCTCAGAGCCCGGCAGGCCCAGTGGAGTGTCACAAGTTTTTAGGCCCAGGCCAAAGGGCGCCTTCTTTGTCTGCACAGCTGCCCAAACTCTCACCTTTCCACTCAGGCCGCCCTCTTACTTGAAGTGTGTGTGGAACGTGTCTGCGCAGTACACCGCGCTGCACAGCTAAGCATAGTTCTGGGCATCGTAGCTTCCTGCAAAGTGACCGAAGTTCGCAGGCAGATGGGACCCTGGGACACACGCGGAGGGGCTCCTGCCCGGGTCACACTCAGCCCACTGCCCCTGCCCCAGATCGGGGGCCGCAAAGCAGCCCTGTCTGTGTCCCCTGCCTCTAGAGGGAGTATTGGACCAACACTTGTAGAAAACGGGGCCCTTGCGGGCCACTCCTTGGAGGGACACAAATAAATCTTTGCCGACTTTTTGCTGAAACTTACGAGCGTTCATACCTAAGCCTCTTAAAAGGTCAGCTGTTTAGCTAAACATGAGCTCATGATCTAAATTTACACAATAATGAAGAAAGCAGCTACAAGGGGAGACAATCAGCCAAAACCATCAATACCAGAATTAGATTCCCAAGGCCATCCATCAGATGAAGGAATAATCGGGTGCAAGGCAGAAAATATACATAAAACTGGAACTGAAACAAGGCACAAGGATGTTTTAGAAGACTGGTAGGATCTCTAAAACATTTTTCAAGGACATGTCATTGATAAAGCTAAATACTCCAAGGTTGTGTAATACAACAGATTAATCTTTGAGAAGAGTGAAATTATGCTGTTTTGAAAACTATGGCAGGTCAGATTTTCTGCCTAATTATATAAGAAGATTTCTCTAAAAAATACACATTATTTCAAAGACTTATTGGCTGTGAAATAAGTTAAGGGTATTTCAAATGGCTTGTCTGCAAAGAAAGGTGAGATGTAGGGAATCACAGAAAGTCGAGGGGAAAATAGGTTAATATATACATTGATGTATGGTGAACTAAGCCTTAGGCTAGCAACAATGGAGAGGACGTGACCCTTAGACACGTACAAGTAAGCTGGAATCTTCAAAAGTTCAAATCTTTATAAGTAAAAAGATTTATTAAAATGAATAACCAAGTGCTTTAATTGACATCAGAAGATGAAAACAATAAACCCTGAGAACATAGAGAAAAGATAAATAAAGATATGAGCAGAACTTAATACAACAGAAAACGTATAAAATTGAGGTGATTTAGTAAGTCCAAAGAATCTTCTTTGAAAAGAATTAAAAGACACAATTTGATTAAGGAAAACAAAAACATAAGTAAAGAATATACAGAAAGAGTCAGGACAATGTTAGAGCAGAGAATATATGAAATGCCAGTAAATTTGAACATTTCTGTCAAGTGGACCATTTCCTAGCTCCTAAAGTTTACCAACACTGACACAAGAGGAAATCATTTAAGGTCATCATGTCTGCCCTTGGCATTCTCGGAACGCCCTGGCCTCAGAATGCAGCCTCTGTAGTCCATGGTAACCTGCGGAGAGGGGGCGGGGCTGAGGGAGGTTGGAACACTGCCCTCACTGAGGGAGTGTGTGTGGCCATCTCTGCTGTGACTGAACAAAGGGCAGGGGAGCAGGGGGCCCAGGGCAGGGCCCTCAGAGCCCGGCAGGCCCAGTGGAGTGTCACAAGCTTTTAGGCCCAGGCCAAAGGGCGCCTTCTTTGTCTGCACAGCTGCCCAAATTCTCACCTTTCCACTCAGGCCGCCCTCTTACTTGAAGTGTGTGTGGAACGTGTCCGCGCAGTATACCGCGCTGCACAGCTAAGCATAGGTCTGGGCATCGTAGCTTCCTGCCAGGTGACCGAAGTTCGCAGGCAGATGGGTCCCTGGGACACACGCGGAGAGGCTCCTGCCCGGGTCACAGGCCGCCCACTGCCCCTGCCCCAGATCGGGAGCCGCAAAGCAGCCCTGTCTGAGTCCCCTGCCTCTAGAGGGAGTATTGGACCAACACTTGTAGAAAACGGGGTCCTTGCGGGCCACTCATTGGAGGGACACAAATAAATCTTTGCCGACTTTCTGCTGAAACTTACGAGCGTTCACACCTAAGCCTCTTACAAGGTCAGCTGTTTAGCTAAACATGAGCTCATGATCTAAATTTACACAATATTGAAGAAAGCAGCTACAAGGGGAGACAATCAGCCAAAACCATCAATACCAGAATTAGATTCCCAAGGCCATCCATCAGATGTAGGAATAATCGGGTGCAAGGCAGAAAATATACATAAAACTGGAACTGAAACAAGGCACAAGGATGTTTTCAAAGACTGGTAGGATCTCTAAAACATTTTTCAAGGACATGTCATTGATAAAGCTAAATACTCCAAGGTTGTGTAATACAACAGATTAATCATTGAGAAGACTGAAATTATGCTGTTTTGAAAACTATGGCAGGTCAGATTTTCTGCCTAATTATATAAGAAGATTTCTCTAAAAAATACACATTATTTCAAAGACTTATTGGCTGTGAAATAAGTTAAGGGTATTTCAAATGGCTTGTCTGCAAAGAAAGGTGAGATGTAGGGAATCACAGAAAGTCGAGGGGAAAATAGGTCAATATATACATTGCTGTATGGTGAACTAAGCCTTAGGCCAGCAACAATGGAGAGGACGTGACCCTTAGACACGTACAAGTAAGCTGGAATCTTCAAAAGTTCAAATCTTTATAAGTAAAAAGATTTATTAAAATGAATAACCAAGTGTTTTAATTGACATCAGAAGATGAAAACAATAAACCCTGAGAACATAGAGAAAAGATAAATAAAGATATGAGCAGAACTTAATACAACAGAAAACGTATAAAATTCAGGTGATTTAGTAAGTCCAAAGAATCTTCTTTGAAAAGAATTAATAGACACACTTTGATTAAGGAAAACCAAAACATAAGTAAAGAATATACAGAAAGAGTCAGGACAATGTTAGAGCAGACAATATATGAAATGCCAGGAAATTTGAACATTTCTGTCAAGTGGACCATTTCCTAGCTCCTAAAGTTTACCAACACTGACACAAGAGGAAATCATTTAAGGTCATCATGTCTGCCCTTGGCATTCTCGGAACGCCCTGGCCTCAGAATGCAGCCTCTGTAGTCCATGGTAACCTGCGGAGAGGGGGCGGGGCTGAGGGAGGTTGGAACACTGCCCTCACTGAGGGAGTGGGTGTGGCCATCTCTGCTGTGACTGAACAAAGGGCAGGGGAGCAGGGGGCCCAGGGCAGGGCCCTCAGAGCCTGGCAGGCCCAGTGGAGTGTCACAAGTTTTTAGGCCCAGGCCAAAGGGCGCCTTCTTTGTCTGCACAGCTGCCCAAACTCTCACCTTTCCACTCAGGCCGCCCTCTTACTTGAAGTGTGTGTGGAACGTGTCTGCGCAGTACACCGCGCTGCACAGCTAAGCATAGTTCTGGGCATCGTAGCTTCCTGCAAGGTGACCGAAGTTCGCAGGCAGATGGGACCCTGGGACACACGCGGAGGGGCTCCTGCCCGGGTCACACTCAGCCCACTGCCCCTGCCCCAGATCGGGGGCCGCAAAGCAGCCCTGTCTGAGTCCCCTGCCTCTAGAGGGAGTATTGGACCAACACTTGTAGAAAACGGGGCCCTTGCGGGCCACTCCTTGGAGGGACACAAATAAATCTTTGCCGACTTTTTGCTGAAACTTACGAGCGTTCATACCTAAGCCTCTTAAAAGGTCAGCTGTTTAGCTAAACATGAGCTCATGATCTAAATTTACACAATAATGAAGAAAGCAGCTACAAGGGGAGACAATCAGCCAAAACCATCAATACCAGAATTAGATTCCCAAGGCCATCCATCAGATGAAGGAATAATCGGGTGCAAGGCAGAAAATATACATAAAACTGGAACTGAAACAAGGCACAAGGATGTTTTAGAAGACTGGTAGGATCTCTAAAACATTTTTCAAGGACATGTCATTGATAAAGCTAAATACTCCAAGGTTGTGTAATACAACAGATTAATCTTTGAGAAGAGTGAAATTATGCTGTTTTGAAAACTATGGCAGGTCAGATTTTCTGCCTAATTATATAAGAAGATTTCTCTAAAAAATACACATTATTTCAAAGACTTATTGGCTGTGAAATAAGTTAAGGGTATTTCAAATGGCTTGTCTGCAAAGAAAGGTGAGATGTAGGGAATCACAGAAAGTCGAGGGGAAAATAGGTTAATATATACATTGATGTATGGTGAACTAAGCCTTAGGCTAGCAACAATGGAGAGGACGTGACCCTTAGACACGTACAAGTAAGCTGGAATCTTCAAAAGTTCAAATCTTTATAAGTAAAAAGATTTATTAAAATGAATAACCAAGTGCTTTAATTGACATCAGAAGATGAAAACAATAAACCCTGAGAACATAGAGAAAAGATAAATAAAGATATGAGCAGAACTTAATACAACAGAAAACGTATAAAATTGAGGTGATTTAGTAAGTCCAAAGAATCTTCTTTGAAAAGAATTAAAAGACACAATTTGATTAAGGAAAACAAAAACATAAGTAAAGAATATACAGAAAGAGTCAGGACAATGTTAGAGCAGAGAATATATGAAATGCCAGTAAATTTGAACATTTCTGTCAAGTGGACCATTTCCTAGCTCCTAAAGTTTACCAACACTGACACAAGAGGAAATCATTTAAGGTCATCATGTCTGCCCTTGGCATTCTCGGAACGCCCTGGCCTCAGAATGCAGCCTCTGTAGTCCATGGTAACCTGCGGAGAGGGGGCGGGGCTGAGGGAGGTTGGAACACTGCCCTCACTGAGGGAGTGTGTGTGGCCATCTCTGCTGTGACTGAACAAAGGGCAGGGGAGTAGGGGGCCCAGGGCAGGGCCCTCAGAGCCCGGCAGGCCCAGTGGAGTGTCACAAGCTTTTAGGCCCAGGCCAAAGGGCGCCTTCTTTGTCTGCACAGCTGCCCAAATTCTCACCTTTCCACTCAGGCCGCCCTCTTACTTGAAGTGTGTGTGGAACGTGTCCGCGCAGTATACCGCGCTGCACAGCTAAGCATAGGTCTGGGCATCGTAGCTTCCTGCCAGGTGACCGAAGTTCGCAGGCAGATGGGTCCCTGGGACACACGCGGAGAGGCTCCTGCCCGGGTCACAGGCCGCCCACTGCCCCTGCCCCAGATCGGGAGCCGCAAAGCAGCCCTGTCTGAGTCCCCTGCCTCTAGAGGGAGTATTGGACCAACACTTGTAGAAAACGGGGTCCTTGCGGGCCACTCATTGGAGGGACACAAATAAATCTTTGCCGACTTTCTGCTGAAACTTACGAGCGTTCACACCTAAGCCTCTTACAAGGTCAGCTGTTTAGCTAAACATGAGCTCATGATCTAAATTTACACAATATTGAAGAAAGCAGCTACAAGGGGAGACAATCAGCCAAAACCTTCAATACCAGAATTAGATTCCCAAGGCCATCCATCAGATGTAGGAATAATCGGGTGCAAGGCAGAAAATATACATAAAACTGGAACTGAAACAAGGCACAAGGATGTTTTCAAAGACTGGTAGGATCTCTAAAACATTTTTCAAGGACATGTCATTGATAAAGCTAAATACTCCAAGGTTGTGTAATACAACAGATTAATCATTGAGAAGACTGAAATTATGCTGTTTTGAAAACTATGGCAGGTCAGATTTTCTGCCTAATTATATAAGAAGATTTCTCTAAAAAATACACATTATTTCAAAGACTTATTGGCTGTGAAATAAGTTAAGGGTATTTCAAATGGCTTGTCTGCAAAGAAAGGTGAGATGTAGGGAATCACAGAAAGTCGAGGGGAAAATAGGTTAATATATACATTGCTGTATGGTGAACTAAGCCTTAGGCCAGCAACAATGGAGAGGACGTGACACTTAGACACGTACAAGTAAGCTGGAATCTTCAAAAGTTCAAATCTTTATAAGTAAAAAGATTTATTAAAATGAATAACCAAGTGCTTTAATTGACATCAGAAGATGAAAACAATAAACCCTGAGAACATAGAGAAAAGATAAATAAAGATATGAGCAGAACTTAATACAACAGAAAACGTATAAAATTCAGGTGATTTAGTAAGTCCAAAGAATCTTCTTTGAAAAGAATTAATAGACACACTTTGATTAAGGAAAACCAAAACATAAGTAAAGAATATACAGAAAGAGTCAGGACAATGTTAGAGCAGACAATATATGAAATGCCAGTAAATTTGAACATTTCTGTCAAGTGGACCATTTCCTAGCTCCTAAAGTTTACCAACACTGACACAAGAGGAAATCATTTAAGGTCATCATGTCTGCCCTTGGCATTCTCGGAACGCCCTGGCCTCAGAATGCAGCCTCTGTAGTCCATGGTAACCTGTGGAGAGGGGGCGGGGCTGAGGGAGGTTGGAACACTGCCCTCACTGAGGGAGTGGGTGTGGCCATCTCTGCTGTGACTGAACAAAGGGCAGGGGAGCAGGGGGCCCAGGGCAGGGCCCTCAGAGCCTGGCAGGCCCAGTGGAGTGTCACAAGTTTTTAGGCCCAGGCCAAAGGGCGCCTTCTTTGTCTGCACAGCTGCCCAAACTCTCACCTTTCCACTCAGGCCGCCCTCTTACTTGAAGTGTGTGTGGAACGTGTCTGCGCAGTACACCGCGCTGCACAGCTAAGCATAGTTCTGGGCATCGTAGCTTCCTGCAAGGTGACCGAAGTTCGCAGGCAGATGGGACCCTGGGACACACGCGGAGGGGCTCCTGCCCGGGTCACACTCCGCCCACTGCCCCTGCCCCAGATCGGGGGCCGCAAAGCAGCCCTGTCTGAGTCCCCTGCCTCTAGAGGGAGTATTGGACCAACACTTGTAGAAAACGGGGCCCTTGCGGGCCACTCGTTGGAGGGACACAAATAAATCTTTGCCGACTTTTTGCTGAAACTTACGAGCGTTCATACCTAAGCCTCTTAAAAGGTCAGCTGTTTAGCTAAACATGAGCTCATGATCTAAATTTACACAATAATGAAGAAAGCAGCTACAAGGGGAGACAATCAGCCAAAACCATCAATACCAGAATTAGATTCCCAAGGCCATCCATCAGATGAAGGAATAATCGGGTGCAAGGCAGAAAATATACATAAAACTGGAACTGAAACAAGGCACAAGGATGTTTTAGAAGACTGGTAGGATCTCTAAAACATTTTTCAAGGACATGTCATTGATAAAGCTAAATACTCCAAGGTTGTGTAATACAACAGATTAATCATTGAGAAGAGTGAAATTATGCTGTTTTGAAAACTATGGCAGGTCAGATTTTCTGCCTAATTATATAAGAAGATTTCTCTAAAAAATACACATTATTTCAAAGACTTATTGGCTGTGAAATAAGTTAAGGGTATTTCAAATGGCTTGTCTGCAAAGAAAGGTGAGATGTAGGGAATCACAGAAAGTCGAGGGGAAAATAGGTTAATATATACATTGCTGTATGGTGAACTAAGCCTTAGGCTAGCAACAATGGAGAGGACGTGACCCTGAGACACGTACAAGTAAGCTGGAATCTTCAAAAGTTCAAATCTTTATAAGTAAAAAGATTTATTAAAATGAATAACCAAGTGTTTTAATTGACATCAGAAGATGAAAACAATAAACCCTGAGAACATAGAGAAAAGATAAATAAAGATATGAGCAGAACTTAATACAACAGAAAACGTATAAAATTCAGGTGATTTAGTAAGTCCAAAGAATCTTCTTTGAAAAGAATTAAAAGACACAATTTGATTAAGGAAAACCAAAACATAAGTAAAGAATATACAGAAAGAGTCAGGACAATGTTAGAGCAGAGAATATATGAAATGCCAGTAAATTTGAACATTTCTGTAAAGTAGACCATTTCCTAGCTCCTAAAGTTTACCAACACTGACACAAGAGGAAATCATTTAAGGTCATCATGTCTGCCCTTGGCATTCTCGGAATGCCCTGGCCTCAGAATGCAGACTCTGTAGTCCATGGTAACCTGCGGTGAGGGGGCGGGGCTGAGGGAGGTTGGAACACTGCCCTCACTGAGGGAGTGGGTGTGGCCATCTCTGCTGTGACTGAACAAAGGGCAGGGGAGCAGGGGGCCCAGGGCAGGGCCCTCAGAGCCCGGCAGGCCCAGTGGAGTGTCACAAGCTTTTAGGCCCAGGCCAAAGGGCGCCTTCTTTGTCTGCACAGCTGCCCAAACTCTCACCTTTCCACTCAGGCCGCCCTCTTACTTGAAGTGTGTGTGGAACGTGTCCGCGCAGTACACCGCGCTGCACAGTTAAGCATAGTTCTGGGCATCGTAGCTTCCTGCCAGGTGACCGAAGTTTGCAGGCAGATGGCTCCCTGGGACACATGCGGAGAGGCTCCGGCCCGGGTCACAGGCCGCCCATGGCCCCTGCCCCAGATCGGGGGCCGCAAACAGCCCTGTCTGAGTCCCCTGCCTCTAGAGGGAGTATTGGAGCAACACTTGTAGAAAACGGGGTCCTTGCGGGCCACTCATTGGAGGGACACAAATAAATCTTTGCCGACTTTCTGCTGAAACTTATGAGCGTTCACACCTAAGCGTCTTACAAGGTCAGCTGTTTAGCTAAACATGAGCTCATGATCTAAATTTACACAATATTGAAGAAAGCAGCTACAAGGGGAGACAATCAGCCAAAACCATCAATACCAGGATTAGATTCCCAAGGCCATCCATCAGATGTAGGAATAATCGTGTGCAAGGCAGAAAATATACATAAAACTGGAACTGAAACAAGGCACAAGGATGTTTTCAAAGACTGGTAGGATCTCTAAAACATTTTTCAAGGACATGTCATTGATAAAGCTAAATACTCCAAGGTTGTGTAATACAACAGATTAATCATTGAGAAGAGTGAAATTATGCTGTTTTGAAAACTATGGCAGGTCAGATTTTCTGCCTAATTATATAAGAAGATTTCTCTAAAAAATACACATTATTTCAAAGACTTATTGGCTGTGAAATTAGTTAAGGGTATTTCAAATGGCTTGTCTGCAAAGAAAGGTGAGATGTAGGGAATCACAGAAAGTCGAGGGGAAAATAGGTCAATATATACATTGCTGTATGGTGAACTAAGCCTTAGGCCAGCAACAATGGAGAGGACCTGACCCTTAGACACGTACAAGTAAGCTGGAATCTTCAAAAGTTCAAATCTTTATAAGTAAAAAGATTTATTAAAATGAATAACCAAGTGTTTTAATTGACATCAGAAGATGAAAACAATAAACCCTGAGAACATGGAGAAAAGATAAATAAAGATATGAGCAGAACTTAATACAACAGAAAACGTATAAAATTCAGGTGATTTAGTAAGTCCAAAGAAACTTTGAAAAGATTTAAAAGACACACTTTGATTAAGGAAAACCAAAACATAAGTAAAGAATATACAGAAAGAGTCAGGACAATGTTAGAGCAGAGAATATATGAAATGCCAGTAAATTTGAACATTTCTGTCAAGTGGACCATTTCCTAGCTCCTAAAGTTTACCAACACTGACACAAGAGGAAATCATTTAAGGTCATCATGTCTGCCCTTGGCATTCTCGGAACGCCCTGGCCTCAGAATGCAGCCTCTGTAGTCCATGGTAACCTGCGGAGAGGGGGCGGGGCTGAGGGAGGTTGGAACACTGCCCTCACTGAGGGAGTGGGTGTGGCCATCTCTGCTGTGACTGAACAAAGGGCAGGGGAGCAGGGGGCCCAGGGCAGGGACCTCAGAGCCCGGCAGGCCCAGTGGAGTGTCACACGCTTTTAGGCCCAGGCCAAAGGGCGCCTTCTTTGTCTGCACAGCTGCCCAAACTCTCACCTTTCCACTCAGGCCGCCCTCTTACTTGAAGTGTGTGTGGAACGTGTCCGCGCAGTACACCGCGCTGCACAGCTAAGCATAGTTCTGGGCATCGTAGCTTTCTGCCAGGTGACCGAAGTTCGCAGGCAGATGGGTCCCTGGGACACACGCAGAGAGGCTCCGGCCCGTGTCACAGGCCGCCCATGGCCCCTGCCCCAGATCGGGGGCCGCAAAGCAGCCCTGTCTGAGTCCCCTGCCTCTAGAGGGAGTATTGGACCAACACTTGTAGAAAACGGGGTCCTTGAGGGCCACTCATTGGAGGGACACAAATAAATCTTTGCCGACTTTCTGCTGAAACTTACGAGCGTTCACACCTAAGCCTCTTACAAGGTCAGCTGTTTAGCTAAACATGAGCTCATGATCTAAATTTACACAATATTGAAGAAAGCAGCTACAAGGGGAGACAATCAGCCAAAACCATCTATACCAGAATTAGATTCCCAAGGCCATCCATCAGATGTAGGAATAATCGGGTGCAAGGCAGAAAATATACATAAAACTGGAACTGAAACAACGCACAAGGATGTTTTCAAAGACTGGTAGGATCTCTAAAACATTTTTCAAGGACATGTCATTGATAAAGCTAAATACTCCAAGGTTGTGTAATACAACAGATTAATCATTGAGAAGAGTGAAATTATGCTGTTTTGAAAACTATGGCAGGTCAGATTTTCTGCCTAATTATACAAGAAGATTTCTCTAAAGAATACACATTATTGTCCGCCTGCCGATGCAGGGGATACAGGTTCGTGCCCCGGTCTGGGAGGATCCCATATGCCGCGGAGCGGCTGGGCCCGTGAGCCATGGCCGCTGGGCCTGCGCGTCCGGAGCCTGTGCTCTGCAACGGGAGAGGCCACAACAGTGAGAGGCCCGCATACAGCAAAAAAAAAAAAAAAAAAAAAAAAAAAAAAAAAAAAAGAATACACATTATTTCAAAGACTTATTGGCTGTGAAATTAGTTAAGGGTATTTCAAATGGCTTGTCTGCAAAGAAAGGTGAGATGTAGGGAATCACAGAAAGTCGAGGGGAAAATAGGTCAATATATACATTGCTGTATGGTGAACTAAGCCTTAGGCCAGCAACAATGGAGAGGACCTGACCCTTAGACAGGAACAAGTAAGCTGGAATCTTCAAAAGTTCAAATCTTTATAAGTAAAAAGATTTATTAAAATGAATAACCAAGTGTTTTAATTGACATCAGAAGATGAATACAATAAACCCTGAGAACATGGAGAAAAGATAAATAAAGATATGAGCAGAACTTAATACAACAGAAAACGTATAAAATTCAGGTGATTTAGTAAGTCCAAAGAATTTTCTTTGAAAAGAATTAAAAGACACACTTTGATTAAGGAAAACCAAAACATAAGTAAAGAATATACAGAAAGAGTCAGGACAATGTTAGAGCAGAGAATATATGAAATGCCAGTAAATTTGAACATTTCTGTCAAGTGGACCATTTCCTAGCTCCTAAAGTTTACCAACACTGACACAAGAGGAAATCATTTAAGGTCATCATGTCTGCCCTTGGCATTCTCGGAACGCCCTGGCCTCAGAATGCAGCCTCTGTAGTCCATGGTAACCTGCGGCGAGGGGGCGGGGCTGAGGGAGGTTGGAACACTGCCCTCACTGAGGGAGTGGGTGTGGCCATCTCTGCTGTGACTGAACAAAGGGCAGGGGAGCAGGGGGCCCAGGCCAGGGCCCTCAGAGCCCGGCAGGCCCAGTGGAGTGTCACAAGCTTTTAGGCCCAGGCCAAAGGGCGCCTTCTTTGTCTGCACAGCTGCCCAAACTCTCACCTTTCCACTCAGGCCGCCCTCTTACTTGAAGTGTGTGTGGAACGTGTCCGCGCAGTACACCGCGCTGCACAGTTAAGCATAGTTCTGGGCATCGTAGCTTCCTGCCAGGTGACCGAAGTTTGCAGGCAGATGGCTCCCTGGGACACACGCGGAGAGGCTCCGGCCCGGGTCACAGGCCGCCCATGGCCCCTGCCCCAGATCGGGGGCCGCAAAGCAGCCCTGTCTGAGTCCCCTGCCTCTAGAGGGAGTATTGGAGCAACACTTGTAGAAAACGGGGTCCTTGCGGGCCACTCATTGGAGGGACACAAATAAATCTTTGCCGACTTTCTGCTGAAACTTATGAGCGTTCACACCTAAGCGTCTTACAAGGTCAGCTGTTTAGCTAAACATGAGCTCATGATCTAAATTTACACAATATTGAAGAAAGCAGCTACAAGGGGAGACAATCAGCCAAAACCATCAATACCAGGATTAGATTCCCAAGGCCATCCATCAGATGTAGGAATAATCGGGTGCAAGGCAGAAAATATACATAAAACTGGAACTGAAACAAGGCACAAGGATGTTTTCAAAGACTGGTAGGATCTCTAAAACATTTTTCAAGGACATGTCATTGATAAAGCTAAATACTCCAAGGTTGTGTAATACAACAGATTAATCATTGAGAAGAGTGAAATTATGCTGTTTTGAAAACTATGGCAGGTCAGATTTTCTGCCTAATTATATAAGAAGATTTCTCTAAAAAATACACATTATTTCAAAGACTTATTGGCTGTGAAATTAGTTAAGGGTATTTCAAATGGCTTGTCTGCAAAGAAAGGTGAGATGTAGGGAATCACAGAAAGTCGAGGGGAAAATAGGTCAATATATACATTGCTGTATGGTGAACTAAGCCTTAGGCCAGCAACAATGGAGAGGACCTGACCCTTAGACAGGAACAAGTAAGCTGGAATCTTCAAAAGTTCAAATCTTTATAAGTAAAAAGATTTATTAAAATGAATAACCAAGTGTTTTAATTGACATCAGAAGATGAATACAATAAACCCTGAGAACATGGAGAAAAGATAAATAAAGATATGAGCAGAACTTAATACAACAGAAAACGTATAAAATTCAGGTGATTTAGTAAGTCCAAAGAATTTTCTTTGAAAAGAATTAAAAGACACACTTTGATTAAGGAAAACCAAAACATAAGTAAAGAATATACAGAAAGAGTCAGGACAATGTTAGAGCAGAGAATATATGAAATGCCAGTAAATTTGAACATTTCTGTCAAGTGGACCATTTCCTAGCTCCTAAAGTTTACCAACACTGACACAAGAGGAAATCATTTAAGGTCATCATGTCTGCCCTTGGCATTCTCGGAACGCCCTGGCCTCAGAATGCAGCCTCTGTAGTCCATGGTAACCTGCGGCGAGGGGGCGGGGCTGAGGGAGGTTGGAACACTGCCCTCACTGAGGGAGTGGGTGTGGCCATCTCTGCTGTGACTGAACAAAGGGCAGGGGAGCAGGGGGCCCAGGCCAGGGCCCTCAGAGCCCGGCAGGCCCAGTGGAGTGTCACAAGCTTTTAGGCCCAGGCCAAAGGGCGCCTTCTTTGTCTGCACAGCTGCCCAAACTCTCACCTTTCCACTCAGGCCGCCCTCTTACTTGAAGTGTGTGTGGAACGTGTCCGCGCAGTACACCGCGCTGCACAGTTAAGCATAGTTCTGGGCATCGTAGCTTCCTGCCAGGTGACCGAAGTTTGCAGGCAGATGGCTCCCTGGGACACACGCGGAGAGGCTCCGGCCCGGGTCACAGGCCGCCCATGGCCCCTGCCCCAGATCGGGGGCCGCAAAGCAGCCCTGTCTGAGTCCCCTGCCTCTAGAGGGAGTATTGGAGCAACACTTGTAGAAAACGGGGTCCTTGCGGGCCACTCATTGGAGGGACACAAATAAATCTTTGCCGACTTTCTGCTGAAACTTATGAGCGTTCACACCTAAGCGTCTTACAAGGTCAGCTGTTTAGCTAAACATGAGCTCATGATCTAAATTTACACAATATTGAAGAAAGCAGCTACAAGGGGAGACAATCAGCCAAAACCATCAATACCAGGATTAGATTCCCAAGGCCATCCATCAGATGTAGGAATAATCGGGTGCAAGGCAGAAAATATACATAAAACTGGAACTGAAACAAGGCACAAGGATGTTTTCAAAGACTGGTAGGATCTCTAAAACATTTTTCAAGGACATGTCATTGATAAAGCTAAATACTCCAAGGTTGTGTAATACAACAGATTAATCATTGAGAAGAGTGAAATTATGCTGTTTTGAAAACTATGGCAGGTCAGATTTTCTGCCTAATTATATAAGAAGATTTCTCTAAAAAATACACATTATTTCAAAGACTTATTGGCTGTGAAATTAGTTAAGGGTATTTCAAATGGCTTGTCTGCAAAGAAAGGTGAGATGTAGGGAATCACAGAAAGTCGAGGGGAAAATAGGTCAATATATACATTGCTGTATGGTGAACTAAGCCTTAGGCCAGCAACAATGGAGAGGACCTGACCCTTAGACACGTACAAGTAAGCTGGAATCTTCAAAAGTTCAAATCTTTATAAGTAAAAAGATTTATTAAAATGAATAACCAAGTGTTTTAATTGACATCAGAAGATGAAAACAATAAACCCTGAGAACATGGAGAAAATATAAATAAAGATATGAGCAGAACTTAATACAACAGAAAACGTATAAAATTCAGGTGATTTAGTAAGTCCAAAGAATCTTTGAAAAGATTTAAAAGACACACTTTGATTAAGGAAAACCAAAACATAAGTAAAGAATATACAGAAAGAGTCAGGACAATGTTAGAGCAGAGAATATATGAAATGCCAGTAAATTTGAACATTTCTGTAAAGTGGACCATTTCCTAGCTCCTAAAGTTTACCAACACTGACACAAGAGGAAATCATTTAAGGTCATCATGTCTGCCCTTGGCATTCTCGGAACGCCCTGGCCTCAGAATGCAGCCTCTGTAGTCCATGGTAACCTGCGGCGAGGGGGCGGGGCTGAGGGAGGTTGGAACACTGCCCTCACTGAGGGAGTGGGTGTGGCCATCTCTGCTGTGACTGAACAAAGGGCAGGGGAGCAGGGGGCCCAGGCCAGGGCCCTCAGAGCCCGGCAGGCCCAGTGGAGTGTCACAAGCTTTTAGGCCCAGGCCAAAGGGCGCCTTCTTTGTCTGCACAGCTGCCCAAACTCTCACCTTTCCACTCAGGCCGCCCTCTTACTTGAAGTGTGTGTGGAACGTGTCCGCGCAGTACACCGCGCTGCACAGTTAAGCATAGTTCTGGGCATCGTAGCTTCCTGCCAGGTGACCGAAGTTTGCAGGCAGATGGCTCCCTGGGACACACGCGGAGAGGCTCCGGCCCGGGTCACAGGCCGCCCATGGCCCCTGCCCCAGATCGGGGGCCGCAAAGCAGCCCTGTCTGAGTCCCCTGCCTCTAGAGGGAGTATTGGAGCAACACTTGTAGAAAACGGGGTCCTTGCGGGCCACTCATTGGAGGGACACAAATAAATCTTTGCCGACTTTCTGCTGAAACTTATGAGCGTTCACACCTAAGCGTCTTACAAGGTCAGCTGTTTAGCTAAACATGAGCTCATGATCTAAATTTACACAATATTGAAGAAAGCAGCTACAAGGGGAGACAATCAGCCAAAACCATCAATACCAGGATTAGATTCCCAAGGCCATCCATCAGATGTAGGAATAATCGGGTGCAAGGCAGAAAATATACATAAAACTGGAACTGAAACAAGGCACAAGGATGTTTTCAAAGACTGGTAGGATCTCTAAAACATTTTTCAAGGACATGTCATTGATAAAGCTAAATACTCCAAGGTTGTGTAATACAACAGATTAATCATTGAGAAGAGTGAAATTATGCTGTTTTGAAAACTATGGCAGGTCAGATTTTCTGCCTAATTATATAAGAAGATTTCTCTAAAAAATACACATTATTTCAAAGACTTATTGGCTGTGAAATTAGTTAAGGGTATTTCAAATGGCTTGTCTGCAAAGAAAGGTGAGATGTAGGGAATCACAGAAAGTCGAGGGGAAAATAGGTCAATATATACATTGCTGTATGGTGAACTAAGCCTTAGGCCAGCAACAATGGAGAGGACCTGACCCTTAGACACGTACAAGTAAGCTGGAATCTTCAAAAGTTCAAATCTTTATAAGTAAAAAGATTTATTAAAATGAATAACCAAGTGTTTTAATTGACATCAGAAGATGAAAACAATAAACCCTGAGAACATGGAGAAAATATAAATAAAGATATGAGCAGAACTTAATACAACAGAAAACGTATAAAATTCAGGTGATTTAGTAAGTCCAAAGAATCTTTGAAAAGATTTAAAAGACACACTTTGATTAAGGAAAACCAAAACATAAGTAAAGAATATACAGAAAGAGTCAGGACAATGTTAGAGCAGAGAATATATGAAATGCCAGTAAATTTGAACATTTCTGTCAAGTGGACCATTTCCTAGCTCCTAAAGTTTACCAACACTGACACAAGAGGAAATCATTTAAGGTCATCATGTCTGCCCTTGGCATTCTCGGAACGCCCTGGCCTCAGAATGCAGCCTCTGTAGTCCATGGTAACCTGCGGCGAGGGGGCGGGGCTGAGGGAGGTTGGAACACTGCCCTCACTGAGGGAGTGGGTGTGGCCATCTCTGCTGTGACTGAACAAAGGGCAGGGGAGCAGGGGGCCCAGGCCAGGGACCTCAGAGCCCGGCAGGCCCAGTGGAGTGTCACACGCTTTTAGGCCCAGGCCAAAGGGCGCCTTCTTTGTCTGCACAGCTGCCCAAACTCTCACCTTTCCACTCAGGCCGCCCTCTTACTTGAAGTGTGTGTGGAACGTGTCCGCGCAGTACACCGCGCTGCACAGCTAAGCATAGTTCTGGGCATCGTAGCTTTCTGCCAGGTGACCGAAGTTCGCACGCAGATGGGTCCCTGGGACACACGCAGAGAGGCTCCGGCCCGGGTCACAGGCCGGCCATGGCCCCTGCCCCAGATCGGGGGCCGCAAAGCAGCCCTGTCTGAGTCCCCTGCCTCTAGAGGGAGTATTGGACCAACACTTGTAGAAAACGGGGTCCTTGCGGGCCACTCATTGGAGGGACACAAATAAATCTTTGCCGACTTTCTGCTGAAACTTACGAGCGTTCACACCTAAGCCTCTTACAAGGTCAGCTGTTTAGCTAAACATGAGCTCATGATCTAAATTTACACAATATTGAAGAAAGCAGCTACAAGGGGAGACAATCAGCCAAAACCATCAATACCAGAATTAGATTCCCAAGGCCATCCATCAGATGTAGGAATAATCGGGTGCAAGGCAGAAAATATACATAAAACTGGAACTGAAACAAGGCACAAGGATGTTTTCAAAGACTGGTAGGATCTCTAAAACATTTTTCAAGGACATGTCATTGATAAAGCTAAATACTCCAAGGTTGTGTAATACAACAGATTAATCATTGAGAAGAGTGAAATTATGCTGTTTTGAAAACTATGGCAGGTCAGATTTTCTGCCTAATTATATAAGAAGATTTCTCTAAAAAATACACATTATTTCAAAGACTTATTGGCTGTGAAATAAGTTAAGGGTATTTCAAATGGCTTGTCTGCAAAGAAAGGTGAGATGTAGGGAATCACAGAAAGTCGAGGGGAAAATAGGTCAATATATACATTGCTGTATGGTGAACTAAGCCTTAGGCCAGCAACAATGGAGAGGACCTGACCCTTAGACACGTACAAGTAAGCTGGAATCTTCAAAAGTTCAAATCTTTATAAGTAAAAAGATTTATTAAAATGAATAACCAAGTGTTTTAATTGACATCAGAAGATGAAAACAATAAACCCTGAGAACATGGAGAAAAGATAAATAAAGATATGAGCCGAACTTAATACAACAGAAAACGTATAAAATTCAGGTGATTTAGTAAGTCCAAAGAATCTTTGAAAAGATTTAAAAGACACACTTTGATTAAGGAAAACCAAAACATAAGTAAAGAATATACAGAAAGAGTCAGGACAATGTTAGAGCAGAGAATATATGAAATGCCAGTAAATTTGAACATTTCTGTCAAGTGGACCATTTCCTAGCTCCTAAAGTTTACCAACACTGACACAAGAGGAAATCATTTAAGGTCATCATGTCTGCCCTTGGCATTCTCGGAACGCCCTGGCCTCAGAATGCAGCCTCTGTAGTCCATGGTAACCTGCGGAGAGGGGGCGGGGCTGAGGGAGGTTGGAACACTGCCCTCACTGAGGGAGTGGGTGTGGCCATCTCTGCTGTGACTGAACAAAGGGCAGGGGAGCAGGGGGCCCAGGCCAGGGCCCTCAGAGCCCGGCAGGCCCAGTGGAGTGTCACAAGCTTTTAGGCCCAGGCCAAAGGGCGCCTTCTTTGTCTGCACAGCTGCCCAAACTCTCACCTTTCCACTCAGGCCGCCCTCTTACTTGAAGTGTGTGTGGAACGTGTCCGCGCAGTACACCGCGCTGCACAGTTAAGCATAGTTCTGGGCATCGTAGCTTCCTGCCAGGTGACCGAAGTTTGCAGGCAGATGGCTCCCTGGGACACACGCGGAGAGGCTCCGGCCCGGGTCACAGGCCGCCCATGGCCCCTGCCCCAGATCGGGGGCCGCAAAGCAGCCCTGTCTGAGTCCCCTGCCTCTAGAGGGAGTATTGGAGCAACACTTGTAGAAAACGGGGTCCTTGCGGGCCACTCATTGGAGGGACACAAATAAATCTTTGCCGACTTTCTGCTGAAACTTATGAGCGTTCACACCTAAGCGTCTTACAAGGTCAGCTGTTTAGCTAAACATGAGCTCATGATCTAAATTTACACAATATTGAAGAAAGCAGCTACAAGGGGAGACAATCAGCCAAAACCATCAATACCAGGATTAGATTCCCAAGGCCATCCATCAGATGTAGGAATAATCGTGTGCAAGGCAGAAAATATACATAAAACTGGAACTGAAACAAGGCACAAGGATGTTTTCAAAGACTGGTAGGATCTCTAAAACATTTTTCAAGGACATGTCATTGATAAAGCTAAATACTCCAAGGTTGTGTAATACAACAGATTAATCATTGAGAAGAGTGAAATTATGCTGTTTTGAAAACTATGGCAGGTCAGATTTTCTGCCTAATTATATAAGAAGATTTCTCTAAAAAATACACATTATTTCAAAGACTTATTGGCTGTGAAATTAGTTAAGGGTATTTCAAATGGCTTGTCTGCAAAGAAAGGTGAGATGTAGGGAATCACAGAAAGTCGAGGGGAAAATAGGTCAATATATACATTGCTGTATGGTGAACTAAGCCTTAGGCCAGCAACAATGGAGAGGACCTGACCCTTAGACAGGAACAAGTAAGCTGGAATCTTCAAAAGTTCAAATCTTTATAAGTAAAAAGATTTATTAAAATGAATAACCAAGTGTTTTAATTGACATCAGAAGATGAAAACAATAAACCCTGAGAACATGGAGAAAAGATAAATAAAGATATGAGCAGAACTTAATACAACAGAAAACGTATAAAATTCAGGTGATTTAGTAAGTCCAAAGAATCTTTGAAAAGATTTAAAAGACACACTTTGATTAAGGAAAACCAAAACATAAGTAAAGAATATACAGAAAGAGTCAGGACAATGTTAGAGCAGAGAATATATGAAATGCCAGTAAATTTGAACATTTCTGTAAAGTGGACCATTTCCTAGCTCCTAAAGTTTACCAACACTGACACAAGAGGAAATCATTTAAGGTCATCATGTCTGCCCTTGGCATTCTCGGAACGCCCTGGCCTCAGAATGCAGCCTCTGTAGTCCATGGTAACCTGCGGCGAGGGGGCGGGGCTGAGGGAGGTTGGAACACTGCCCTCACTGAGGGAGTGGGTGTGGCCATCTCTGCTGTGACTGAACAAAGGGCAGGGGAGCAGGGGGCCCAGGCCAGGGCCCTCAGAGCCCGGCAGGCCCAGTGGAGTGTCACAAGCTTTTAGGCCCAGGCCAAAGGGCGCCTTCTTTGTCTGCACAGCTGCCCAAACTCTCACCTTTCCACTCAGGCCGCCCTCTTACTTGAAGTGTGTGTGGAACGTGTCCGCGCAGTACACCGCGCTGCACAGTTAAGCATAGTTCTGGGCATCGTAGCTTCCTGCCAGGTGACCGAAGTTTGCAGGCAGATGGCTCCCTGGGACACATGCGGAGAGGCTCCGGCCCGGGTCACAGGCCGGCCATGGCCCCTGCCCCAGATCGGGGGCCGCAAAGCAGCCCTGTCTGAGTCCCCTGCCTCTAGAGGGAGTATTGGACCAACACTTGTAGAAAACGGGGTCCTTGCGGGCCACTCATTGGAGGGACACAAATAAATCTTTGCCGACTTTCTGCTGAAACTTACGAGCGTTCACACCTAAGCCTCTTACAAGGTCAGCTGTTTAGCTAAACATGAGCTCATGATCTAAATTTACACAATATTGAAGAAAGCAGCTACAAGGGGAGACAATCAGCCAAAACCATCAATACCAGAATTAGATTCCCAAGGCCATCCATCAGATGTAGGAATAATCGGGTGCAAGGCAGAAAATATACATAAAACTGGAACTGAAACAAGGCACAAGGATGTTTTCAAAGACTGGTAGGATCTCTAAAACATTTTTCAAGGACATGTCATTGATAAAGCTAAATACTCCAAGGTTGTGTAATACAACAGATTAATCATTGAGAAGAGTGAAATTATGCTGTTTTGAAAACTATGGCAGGTCAGATTTTCTGCCTAATTATATAAGAAGATTTCTCTAAAAAATACACATTATTTCAAAGACTTATTGGCTGTGAAATAAGTTAAGGGTATTTCAAATGGCTTGTCTGCAAAGAAAGGTGAGATGTAGGGAATCACAGAAAGTCGAGGGGAAAATAGGTCAATATATACATTGCTGTATGGTGAACTAAGCCTTAGGCCAGCAACAATGGAGAGGACCTGACCCTTAGACACGTACAAGTAAGCTGGAATCTTCAAAAGTTCAAATCTTTATAAGTAAAAAGATTTATTAAAATGAATAACCAAGTGTTTTAATTGACATCAGAAGATGAAAACAATAAACCCTGAGAACATGGAGAAAAGATAAATAAAGATATGAGCCGAACTTAATACAACAGAAAACGTATAAAATTCAGGTGATTTAGTAAGTCCAAAGAATCTTTGAAAAGATTTAAAAGACACACTTTGATTAAGGAAAACCAAAACATAAGTAAAGAATATACAGAAAGAGTCAGGACAATGTTAGAGCAGAGAATATATGAAATGCCAGTAAATTTGAACATTTCTGTCAAGTGGACCATTTCCTAGCTCCTAAAGTTTACCAACACTGACACAAGAGGAAATCATTTAAGGTCATCATGTCTGCCCTTGGCATTCTCGGAACGCCCTGGCCTCAGAATGCAGCCTCTGTAGTCCATGGTAACCTGCGGAGAGGGGGCGGGGCTGAGGGAGGTTGGAACACTGCCCTCACTGAGGGAGTGGGTGTGGCCATCTCTGCTGTGACTGAACAAAGGGCAGGGGAGCAGGGGGCCCAGGCCAGGGCCCTCAGAGCCCGGCAGGCCCAGTGGAGTGTCACAAGCTTTTAGGCCCAGGCCAAAGGGCGCCTTCTTTGTCTGCACAGCTGCCCAAACTCTCACCTTTCCACTCAGGCCGCCCTCTTACTTGAAGTGTGTGTGGAACGTGTCCGCGCAGTACACCGCGCTGCACAGTTAAGCATAGTTCTGGGCATCGTAGCTTCCTGCCAGGTGACCGAAGTTTGCAGGCAGATGGCTCCCTGGGACACACGCGGAGAGGCTCCGGCCCGGGTCACAGGCCGCCCATGGCCCCTGCCCCAGATCGGGGGCCGCAAAGCAGCCCTGTCTGAGTCCCCTGCCTCTAGAGGGAGTATTGGAGCAACACTTGTAGAAAACGGGGTCCTTGCGGGCCACTCATTGGAGGGACACAAATAAATCTTTGCCGACTTTCTGCTGAAACTTATGAGCGTTCACACCTAAGCGTCTTACAAGGTCAGCTGTTTAGCTAAACATGAGCTCATGATCTAAATTTACACAATATTGAAGAAAGCAGCTACAAGGGGAGACAATCAGCCAAAACCATCAATACCAGGATTAGATTCCCAAGGCCATCCATCAGATGTAGGAATAATCGTGTGCAAGGCAGAAAATATACATAAAACTGGAACTGAAACAAGGCACAAGGATGTTTTCAAAGACTGGTAGGATCTCTAAAACATTTTTCAAGGACATGTCATTGATAAAGCTAAATACTCCAAGGTTGTGTAATACAACAGATTAATCATTGAGAAGAGTGAAATTATGCTGTTTTGAAAACTATGGCAGGTCAGATTTTCTGCCTAATTATATAAGAAGATTTCTCTAAAAAATACACATTATTTCAAAGACTTATTGGCTGTGAAATTAGTTAAGGGTATTTCAAATGGCTTGTCTGCAAAGAAAGGTGAGATGTAGGGAATCACAGAAAGTCGAGGGGAAAATAGGTCAATATATACATTGCTGTATGGTGAACTAAGCCTTAGGCCAGCAACAATGGAGAGGACCTGACCCTTAGACAGGAACAAGTAAGCTGGAATCTTCAAAAGTTCAAATCTTTATAAGTAAAAAGATTTATTAAAATGAATAACCAAGTGTTTTAATTGACATCAGAAGATGAATACAATAAACCCTGAGAACATGGAGAAAAGATAAATAAAGATATGAGCAGAACTTAATACAACAGAAAACGTATAAAATTCAGGTGATTTAGTAAGTCCAAAGAATTTTCTTTGAAAAGAATTAAAAGACACACTTTGATTAAGGAAAACCAAAACATAAGTAAAGAATATACAGAAAGAGTCAGGACAATGTTAGAGCAGAGAATATATGAAATGCCAGTAAATTTGAACATTTCTGTCAAGTGGACCATTTCCTAGCTCCTAAAGTTTACCAACACTGACACAAGAGGAAATCATTTAAGGTCATCATGTCTGCCCTTGGCATTCTCGGAACGCCCTGGCCTCAGAATGCAGCCTCTGTAGTCCATGGTAACCTGCGGCGAGGGGGCGGGGCTGAGGGAGGTTGGAACACTGCCCTCACTGAGGGAGTGGGTGTGGCCATCTCTGCTGTGACTGAACAAAGGGCAGGGGAGCAGGGGGCCCAGGCCAGGGCCCTCAGAGCCCGGCAGGCCCAGTGGAGTGTCACAAGCTTTTAGGCCCAGGCCAAAGGGCGCCTTCTTTGTCTGCACAGCTGCCCAAACTCTCACCTTTCCACTCAGGCCGCCCTCTTACTTGAAGTGTGTGTGGAACGTGTCCGCGCAGTACACCGCGCTGCACAGTTAAGCATAGTTCTGGGCATCGTAGCTTCCTGCCAGGTGACCGAAGTTTGCAGGCAGATGGCTCCCTGGGACACACGCGGAGAGGCTCCGGCCCGGGTCACAGGCCGCCCATGGCCCCTGCCCCAGATCGGGGGCCGCAAAGCAGCCCTGTCTGAGTCCCCTGCCTCTAGAGGGAGTATTGGAGCAACACTTGTAGAAAACGGGGTCCTTGCGGGCCACTCATTGGAGGGACACAAATAAATCTTTGCCGACTTTCTGCTGAAACTTATGAGCGTTCACACCTAAGCGTCTTACAAGGTCAGCTGTTTAGCTAAACATGAGCTCATGATCTAAATTTACACAATATTGAAGAAAGCAGCTACAAGGGGAGACAATCAGCCAAAACCATCAATACCAGGATTAGATTCCCAAGGCCATCCATCAGATGTAGGAATAATCGTGTGCAAGGCAGAAAATATACATAAAACTGGAACTGAAACAAGGCACAAGGATGTTTTCAAAGACTGGTAGGATCTCTAAAACATTTTTCAAGGACATGTCATTGATAAAGCTAAATACTCCAAGGTTGTGTAATACAACAGATTAATCATTGAGAAGAGTGAAATTATGCTGTTTTGAAAACTATGGCAGGTCAGATTTTCTGCCTAATTATATAAGAAGATTTCTCTAAAAAATACACATTATTTCAAAGACTTATTGGCTGTGAAATAAGTTAAGGGTATTTCAAATGGCTTGTCTGCAAAGAAAGGTGAGATGTAGGGAATCACAGAAAGTCGAGGGGAAAATAGGTCAATATATACATTGCTGTATGGTGAACTAAGCCTTAGGCCAGCAACAATGGAGAGGACCTGACCCTTAGACACGTACAAGTAAGCTGGAATCTTCAAAAGTTCAAATCTTTATAAGTAAAAAGATTTATTAAAATGAATAACCAAGTGTTTTAATTGACATCAGAAGATGAAAACAATAAACCCTGAGAACATGGAGAAAATATAAATAAAGATATGAGCAGAACTTAATACAACAGAAAACGTATAAAATTCAGGTGATTTAGTAAGTCCAAAGAATCTTTGAAAAGATTTAAAAGACACACTTTGATTAAGGAAAACCAAAACATAAGTAAAGAATATACAGAAAGAGTCAGGACAATGTTAGAGCAGAGAATATATGAAATGCCAGTAAATTTGAACATTTCTGTAAAGTGGACCATTTCCTAGCTCCTAAAGTTTACCAACACTGACACAAGAGGAAATCATTTAAGGTCATCATGTCTGCCCTTGGCATTCTCGGAACGCCCTGGCCTCAGAATGCAGCCTCTGTAGTCCATGGTAACCTGCGGCGAGGGGGCGGGGCTGAGGGAGGTTGGAACACTGCCCTCACTGAGGGAGTGGGTGTGGCCATCTCTGCTGTGACTGAACAAAGGGCAGGGGAGCAGGGGGCCCAGGCCAGGGCCCTCAGAGCCCGGCAGGCCCAGTGGAGTGTCACAAGCTTTTAGGCCCAGGCCAAAGGGCGCCTTCTTTGTCTGCACAGCTGCCCAAACTCTCACCTTTCCACTCAGGCCGCCCTCTTACTTGAAGTGTGTGTGGAACGTGTCCGCGCAGTACACCGCGCTGCACAGTTAAGCATAGTTCTGGGCATCGTAGCTTCCTGCCAGGTGACCGAAGTTTGCAGGCAGATGGCTCCCTGGGACACATGCGGAGAGGCTCCGGCCCGGGTCACAGGCCGCCCATGGCCCCTGCCCCAGATCGGGGGCCGCAAAGCAGCCCTGTCTGAGTCCCCTGCCTCTAGAGGGAGTATTGGAGCAACACTTGTAGAAAACGGGGTCCTTGCGGGCCACTCATTGGAGGGACACAAATAAATCTTTGCCGACTTTCTGCTGAAACTTATGAGCGTTCACACCTAAGCGTCTTACAAGGTCAGCTGTTTAGCTAAACATGAGCTCATGATCTAAATTTACACAATATTGAAGAAAGCAGCTACAAGGGGAGACAATCAGCCAAAACCATCAATACCAGGATTAGATTCCCAAGGCCATCCATCAGATGTAGGAATAATCGTGTGCAAGGCAGAAAATATACATAAAACTGGAACTGAAACAAGGCACAAGGATGTTTTCAAAGACTGGTAGGATCTCTAAAACATTTTTCAAGGACATGTCATTGATAAAGCTAAATACTCCAAGGTTGTGTAATACAACAGATTAATCATTGAGAAGAGTGAAATTATGCTGTTTTGAAAACTATGGCAGGTCAGATTTTCTGCCTAATTATATAAGAAGATTTCTCTAAAAAATACACATTATTTCAAAGACTTATTGGCTGTGAAATTAGTTAAGGGTATTTCAAATGGCTTGTCTGCAAAGAAAGGTGAGATGTAGGGAATCACAGAAAGTCGAGGGGAAAATAGGTCAATATATACATTGCTGTATGGTGAACTAAGCCTTAGGCCAGCAACAATGGAGAGGACCTGACCCTTAGACACGTACAAGTAAGCTGGAATCTTCAAAAGTTCAAATCTTTATAAGTAAAAAGATTTATTAAAATGAATAACCAAGTGTTTTAATTGACATCAGAAGATGAAAACAATAAACCCTGAGAACATGGAGAAAAGATAAATAAAGATATGAGCCGAACTTAATACAACAGAAAACGTATAAAATTCAGGTGATTTAGTAAGTCCAAAGAATCTTTGAAAAGATTTAAAAGACACACTTTGATTAAGGAAAACCAAAACATAAGTAAAGAATATACAGAAAGAGTCAGGACAATGTTAGAGCAGAGAATATATGAAATGCCAGTAAATTTGAACATTTCTGTCAAGTGGACCATTTCCTAGCTCCTAAAGTTTACCAACACTGACACAAGAGGAAATCATTTAAGGTCATCATGTCTGCCCTTGGCATTCTCGGAACGCCCTGGCCTCAGAATGCAGCCTCTGTAGTCCATGGTAACCTGCGGAGAGGGGGCGGGGCTGAGGGAGGTTGGAACACTGCCCTCACTGAGGGAGTGGGTGTGGCCATCTCTGCTGTGACTGAACAAAGGGCAGGGGAGCAGGGGGCCCAGGCCAGGGACCTCAGAGCCCGGCAGGCCCAGTGGAGTGTCACACGCTTTTAGGCCCAGGCCAAAGGGCGCCTTCTTTGTCTGCACAGCTGCCCAAACTCTCACCTTTCCACTCAGGCCGCCCTCTTACTTGAAGTGTGTGTGGAACGTGTCCGCGCAGTACACCGCGCTGCACAGCTAAGCATAGTTCTGGGCATCGTAGCTTTCTGCCAGGTGACCGAAGTTCGCACGCAGATGGGTCCCTGGGACACACGCAGAGAGGCTCCGGCCCGGGTCACAGGCCGGCCATGGCCCCTGCCCCAGATCGGGGGCCGCAAAGCAGCCCTGTCTGAGTCCCCTGCCTCTAGAGGGAGTATTGGACCAACACTTGTAGAAAACGGGGTCCTTGCGGGCCACTCATTGGAGGGACACAAATAAATCTTTGCCGACTTTCTGCTGAAACTTACGAGCGTTCACACCTAAGCCTCTTACAAGGTCAGCTGTTTAGCTAAACATGAGCTCATGATCTAAATTTACACAATATTGAAGAAAGCAGCTACAAGGGGAGACAATCAGCCAAAACCATCAATACCAGAATTAGATTCCCAAGGCCATCCATCAGATGTAGGAATAATCGGGTGCAAGGCAGAAAATATACATAAAACTGGAACTGAAACAAGGCACAAGGATGTTTTCAAAGACTGGTAGGATCTCTAAAACATTTTTCAAGGACATGTCATTGATAAAGCTAAATACTCCAAGGTTGTGTAATACAACAGATTAATCATTGAGAAGAGTGAAATTATGCTGTTTTGAAAACTATGGCAGGTCAGATTTTCTGCCTAATTATATAAGAAGATTTCTCTAAAAAATACACATTATTTCAAAGACTTATTGGCTGTGAAATAAGTTAAGGGTATTTCAAATGGCTTGTCTGCAAAGAAAGGTGAGATGTAGGGAATCACAGAAAGTCGAGGGGAAAATAGGTCAATATATACATTGCTGTATGGTGAACTAAGCCTTAGGCCAGCAACAATGGAGAGGACCTGACCCTTAGACACGTACAAGTAAGCTGGAATCTTCAAAAGTTCAAATCTTTATAAGTAAAAAGATTTATTAAAATGAATAACCAAGTGTTTTAATTGACATCAGAAGATGAAAACAATAAACCCTGAGAACATGGAGAAAAGATAAATAAAGATATGAGCCGAACTTAATACAACAGAAAACGTATAAAATTCAGGTGATTTAGTAAGTCCAAAGAATCTTTGAAAAGATTTAAAAGACACACTTTGATTAAGGAAAACCAAAACATAAGTAAAGAATATACAGAAAGAGTCAGGACAATGTTAGAGCAGAGAATATATGAAATGCCAGTAAATTTGAACATTTCTGTCAAGTGGACCATTTCCTAGCTCCTAAAGTTTACCAACACTGACACAAGAGGAAATCATTTAAGGTCATCATGTCTGCCCTTGGCATTCTCGGAACGCCCTGGCCTCAGAATGCAGCCTCTGTAGTCCATGGTAACCTGCGGAGAGGGGGCGGGGCTGAGGGAGGTTGGAACACTGCCCTCACTGAGGGAGTGGGTGTGGCCATCTCTGCTGTGACTGAACAAAGGGCAGGGGAGCAGGGGGCCCAGGCCAGGGACCTCAGAGCCCGGCAGGCCCAGTGGAGTGTCACACGCTTTTAGGCCCAGGCCAAAGGGCGCCTTCTTTGTCTGCACAGCTGCCCAAACTCTCACCTTTCCACTCAGGCCGCCCTCTTACTTGAAGTGTGTGTGGAACGTGTCCGCGCAGTACACCGCGCTGCACAGCTAAGCATAGTTCTGGGCATCGTAGCTTTCTGCCAGGTGACCGAAGTTCGCAGGCAGATGGGTCCCTGGGACACACGCGGAGAGGCTCCGGCCCGGGTCACAGGCCGCCCATGGCCCCTGCCCCAGATCGGGGGCCGCAAAGCAGCCCTGTCTGAGTCCCCTGCCTCTAGAGGGAGTATTGGACCAACACTTGTAGAAAACGGGGTCCTTGAGGGCCACTCATTGGAGGGACACAAATAAATCTTTGCCGACTTTCTGCTGAAACTTACGAGCGTTCACACCTAAGCCTCTTACAAGGTCAGCTGTTTAGCTAAACATGAGCTCATGATCTAAATTTACACAATATTGAAGAAAGCAGCTACAAGGGGAGACAATCAGCCAAAACCATCAATACCAGAATTAGATTCCCAAGGCCATCCATCAGATGTAGGAATAATCGTGTGCAAGGCAGAAAATATACATAAAACTGGAACTGAAACAACGCACAAGGATGTTTTCAAAGACTGGTAGGATCTCTAAAACATTTTTCAAGGACATGTCATTGATAAAGCTAAATACTCCAAGGTTGTGTAATACAACAGATTAATCATTGAGAAGAGTGAAATTATGCTGTTTTGAAAACTATGGCAGGTCAGATTTTCTGCCTAATTATATAAGAAGATTTCTCTAAAAAATACACATTATTTCAAAGACTTATTGGCTGTGAAATAAGTTAAGGGTATTTCAAATGGCTTGTCTGCAAAGAAAGGTGAGATGTAGGGAATCACAGAAAGTCGAGGGGAAAATAGGTCAATATATACATTGCTGTATGGTGAACTAAGCCTTAGGCCAGCAACAATGGAGAGGACCTGACCCTTAGACACGTACAAGTAAGCTGGAATCTTCAAAAGTTCAAATCTTTATAAGTAAAAAGATTTACTAAAATCAATAACCAAGTGTTTTAATTGACATCAGAAGATGAAAACAATAAACCCTGAGAACATGGAGAAAAGATAAATAAAGATATGAGCAGAACTTAATACAACAGAAAACGTATAAAATTCAGGTGATTTAGTAAGTCCAAAGAATCTTTGGAAAGATTTAAAAGACACACTTTGATTAAGGAAAACCAAAACATAAGTAAAGAATATACAGAAAGAGTCAGGACAATGTTAGAACAGAGAATATATGAAATGCCAGTAAATTTGAACATTTCTGTCAAGTGGACCATTTCCTAGCTCCTAAAGTTTACCAACACTGACACAAGAGGAAATCATTTAAGGTCATCATGTCTGCCCTTGGCATTCTCGGAACGCCCTGGCCTCAGAATGAAGCCTCTGTAGTCCATGGTAACCTGCGGAGAGGGGGCGGGGCTGAGGGAGGTTGGAACACTGCCCTCACTGAGGGAGTGGGTGTGGCCATCTCTGCTGTGACTGAACAAAGGGCAGGGGAGCAGGGGGCCCAGGCCAGGGCCCTCAGAGCCCGGCAGGCCCAGTGGAGTGTCACACGCTTTTAGGCCCAGGCCAAAGGGCGCCTTCTTTGTCTGCACAGCTGCCCAAACTCTCACCTTTCCACTCAGGCCGCCCTCTTACTTGAAGTGTGTGTGTAACGTGTCCGCGCAGTACACCGCGCTGCACAGCTAAGCATAGTTCTGGGCATCGTAGCTTTCTGCCAGGTGACCGAAGTTCGCAGGCAGATGGGTCCCTGGGACACACGCGGAGGGGCTCCTGCCCGGGTCACACTCCGCCCACTGCCCCTGCCCCAGATCGGGGGCCGCAAAGCAGCCCTGTCTGAGTCCCCTGCCTATAGAGGGAGTATTGGACAAACACTTGTAGAAAACGGGGACCTTGCGGGCCACTCATTGGAGGGACACAAATAAATCTTTGCCAACATTTTGCTGAAACTTACGAGCGTTCATAACTACGCCTCTTAAAAGGTCAGCTGTTTAGCTAAACATGAGCTCATGATCTAAATTTACACAATAATGAAGAAAGCAGCTACAAGGGGAGACAATCAGCCAAAACCATCAATACCAGAATTAGATTCCCAAGGCCATCCATCAGATGAAGGAATAATCGGGTGCAAGGCAGAAAATATACATAAAACTGGAACTGAAACAAGGCACAAGGATGTTTTAGAAGACTGGTAGGATCTCTAAAACATTTTTCAAGGACATGTCATTGATAAAGCTAAATACTCCAAGGTTGTGTAATACAACAGATTAATCATTGAGAAGAGTGAAATTATGCTGTTTTGAAAACTATGGCAGGTCAGATTTTCTGCCTAATTATATAAGAAGATTTCTCTAAAAAATACACATTATTTCAAAGACTTATTGGCTGTGAAATAAGTTAAGGGTATTTCAAATGGCTTGTCTGCAAAGAAAGGTGAGATGTAGGGAATCACAGAAAGTCGAGGGGAAAATAGGTTAACATATACATTGCTGTATGGTGAACTAAGCCTTAGGCTAGCAACAATGGAGAGGACGTGACCCTTAGACACATACAAGTAAGCTGGAATCTTCAAAAGTTCAAATCTTTATAAGTAAAAAGATTTATTAAAATGAATAACCAAGTGTTTTAATTGACATCAGAAGATGAAAACGATAAACCCTGAGAACATAGAGAAAAGATAAATAAAGATATGAGCAGAACTTAATACAACAGAAAACGTATAAAATTGAGGTGATTTAGTAAGTCCAAAGAATCTTCTTTGAAAAGAATTAAAAGACACAATTTGATTAAGGAAAACAAAAACATAAGTAAAGAATATACAGAAAGAGTCAGGACAATGTTAGAGCAGAGAATATATGAAATGCCAGTAAATTTGAACATTTCTGTAAAGTGGACCATTTCCTAGCTCCTAAAGTTTACCAACACTGACACAAGAGGAAATCATTTAAGGTCATCATGTCTGCCCTTGGCATACTCGGAACGCCCTGGCCTCAGAATGCAGCCTCTGTAGTCCATGGTAACCTGCGGAGAGGGGGCGGTGCTGAGGGAGGTTGGAACACTGCCCTCACTGAGGGAGTGGGTGTGGCCATCTCTGCTGTGACTGAACAAAGGGCAGGGGAGCAGGGGGCCCAGGGCAGGGCCCTCATAGCCCGGCAGGCCCAGTGGAGTGTCACAAGCTTTTAGGCCCAGGCCAAAGGGTGCCTTCTTTGTCTGCACAGCTGCCCAAACTCTCACTTTTCCACTCAGGCCGCCCTCTTACTTGAAGTGTGTGTGGAACGTGTCCGCGCAGTATACCGCGCTGCACAGCTAAGCATAGGTCTGTGCATCGTAGCTTCCTGCCAGGTGACCGAAGTTCGCAGGCAGATGGGTCCCTGGGACACACGCGGAGAGGCTCCTGCCCGGGTCACAGGCCGCCCACTGCCCCTGCCCCAGATCGGGAGCCGCAAAGCAGCCCTGTCTGAGTCCCCTGCCTCTAGAGGGAGTATTGGACCAACACTTGTAGAAAACGGGGTCCTTGCGGGCCACTCATTGGAGGGACACAAATAAATCTTTGCCGACTTTCTGCTGAAACTTACGAGCGTTCACACCTAAGCCTCTTACAAGGTCAGCTGTTTAGCTAAACATGAGCTCATGATCTAAATTTACACAATATTGAAGAAAGCAGCTACAAGGGGAGACAATCAGCCAAAACCATCAATACCAGAATTAGATTCCCAAGGCCATCCATCAGATGTAGGAATAATCGGGTGCAAGGCAGAAAATATACATAAAACTGGAACTGAAACAAGGCACAAGGATGTTTTCAAAGACTGGTAGGATCTCTAAAATATTTTTCAAGGACATGTCATTGATAAAGCTAAATACTCCAAGGTTGTGTAATACAACAGATTAATCATTGAGAAGAGTGAAATTATGCTGTTTTGAAAACTATGGCAGGTCAGATTTTCTGCCTAATTATATAAGAAGATTTCTCTAAAAAATACACATTATTTCAAAGACTTATTGGCTGTGAAATAAGTTAAGGGTATTTCAAATGGCTTGTCTGCAAAGAAAGGTGAGATGTAGGGAATCACAGAAAGTCGAGGGGAAAATAGGTCAATATATACATAGCTGTATGGTGAACTAAGCCTTAGGCCAGCAACAATGGAGAGGACCTGACCCTTAGACACGTACAAGTAAGCTGGAATCTTCAAAAGTTCAAATCTTTATAAGTAAAAAGATTTATTAAAATGAATAACCAAGTGTTTTAATTGACATCAGAAGATGAAAACAATAAACCCTGAGAACATAGAAAAAAGATAAATAAAGATATGAGCAGAACTTAATACAACAGAAAACGTATAAAATTGAGGTGATTTAGTAAGTCCAAAGAATCTTCTTTGAAAAGATTTAAAATACACACTTTGATTAAGGAAAACCAAAACATAAGTAAAGAATATACAGAAAGAGTCAGGACAATGTTAGAGCAGAGAATATATGAAATGCCAGTAAATTTGAACATTTCTGTCAAGTGGACCATTTCCTAGCTCCTAAAGTTTACCAACACTGACACAAGAGGAAATCATTTAAGGTCATCATGTCTGCCCTTGGCATTCTCGGAACGCCCTGGCCTCAGAATGCAGCCTCTGTAGTCCATGGTAACCTGCGGAGAGTGGGCGGGGCTGAGGGAGGTTGGAACACTGCCCTCACTGAGGGAGTGTGTGTGGCCATCTCTGCTGTGACTGAACAAAGGGCAGGGGAGCAGGGGGCACAGGGCAGGGCCCTCAGAGCCCGGCAGGCCCAGTGGAGTGTCACAAGATTTTAGGCCCAGGCCAAAGGGCGCCTTCTTTGTCTGCACAGCTGCCCAAAGTCTCACCTTTCCACTCAGGCCGCCCTCTTACTTGAAGTGTGTGTGGAACGTGTCCGCGCAGTATACCGCGCTGCACAGCTAAGCATAGGTCTGGGCATCGTAGCTTCCTGCCAGGTGACCGAAGTTCGCAGGCAGATGGGTCCCTGGGACACACGCGGAGAGGCTCCTGCCCGGGTCACAGGCCGCCCACTGCCCCTGCCCCAGATCGGGAGCCGCAAAGCAGCCCTGTCTGAGTCCCCTGCCTCTAGAGGGAGTATTGGACCAACACTTGTAGAAAACGGGGTCCTTGCAGGCCACTCATTGGAGGGACACAAATAAATCTTTGCTGACTTTCTGCTGAAACTTACGAGCGTTCAAACCTAAGCCTCTTACAAGGTCAGCTGTTTAGCTAAACATTAGCTCATGATCTAAATTTACACAATATTGAAGAAAGCAGCTACAAGGGGAGACAATCAGCCAAAACCATCAACACCAGAATTAGATTCCCAAGGCCATCCATCAGATGTAGGAATAATCGGGTGCAAGGCAGAAAATATACATAAAACTGGAACTGAAACAAGGCACAAGGATGTTTTCAAAGACTGGTAGGATCTCTAAAACATTTTTCAAGGACATGTCATTGATAAAGCTAAATACTCCAAGGTTGTGTAATACAACAGATTAATCATTGAGAAGAGTGAAATTATGCTGTTTTGAAAACTATGGCAGGTCAGATTTTCTGCCTAATTCTATAAGAAGATTTCTCTAAAAAATACACATTATTTCAAAGACTTATTGGCTGTGAAATAAGTTAAGGGTATTTCAAATGGCTTGTCTGCAAAGAAAGGTGAGATGTAGGGAATCACAGAAAGTCGAGGGGAAAATAGGTCAATATATACATTGCTGTATGGTGAACTAAGCCTTAGGCCAGCAACAATGGAGAGGACGTGACCCTTAGACACGTACAAGTAAGCTGGAATCTTCAAAAGTTCAAATCTTTATAAGTACAAAGATTTATTAAAATGAATAACCAAGTGTTTTAATTGACATCAGAAGATGAAAACAATAAACCCTGAGAACATGGAGAAAAGATAAATAAAGATATGAGCAGAACTTAATACAACAGAAAACGTATAAAATTCAGGTGATTTAGTAAGTCCAAAGAATCTTTGAAAAGATTTAAAAGACACACTTTGATTAAGGAAAACCAAAACATAAGTAAAGAATATACAGAAAGAGTCAGGACAATGTTAGAGCAGAGAATATATGAAATGCCAGTAAATTTGAACATTTCTGTCAAGTGGACCATTTCCTAGCTCCTAAAGTTTACCAACACTGACACAAGAGGAAATCATTTAAGGTCATCATGTCTGCCCTTGGCATTCTCGGAACGCCCTGGCCTCAGAATGCAGCCTCTGTAGTCCATGGTAACCTGCGGAGAGGGGGCGGGGCTGAGGGAGGTTGGAACACTGCCCTCACTGAGGGAGTGGGTGTGGCCATCTCTGCTGTGACTGAACAAAGGGCAGGGGAGCAGGGGGCCCAGGCCAGGGACCTCAGAGCCCGGCAGGCCCAGTGGAGTGTCACACGCTTTTAGGCCCAGGCCAAAGGGCGCCTTCTTTGTCTGCACAGATGCCCAAACTCTCACCTTTCCACTCAGGCCGCCCTCTTACTTGAAGTGTGTGTGGAACGTGTCCGCGCAGTACACCGCGCTGCACAGCTAAGCATAGTTCTGGGCATCGTAGCTTTCTGCCAGTTGACCGAAGTTCGCAGGCAGATGGGTCCCTGGGACACACGCGGAGAGGCTCCGGCCCGGGTCACAGGCCGCCCATGGCCCCTGCCCCAGATCGGGGGCCGCAAAGCAGCCCTGTCTGAGTCCCCTGCCTCTAGAGGGAGTATTGGACCAACACTTGTAGAAAACGGGGTCCTTGAGGGCCACTCATTGGAGGGACACAAATAAATCTTTGCCGACTTTCTGCTGAAACTTACGAGCGTTCACACCTAAGCCTCTTACAAGGTCAGCTGTTTAGCTAAACATGAGCTCATGATCTAAATTTACACAATATTGAAGAAAGCAGCTACAAGGGGAGACAATCAGCCAAAACCATCAATACCAGAATTAGATTCCCAAGGCCATCCATCAGATGCAGGAATAATCGTGTGCAAGGCAGAAAATATACATAAAACTGGAACTGAAACAACGCACAAGGATGTTTTCAAAGACTGGTAGGATCTCTAAAACATTTTTCAAGGACATGTCATTGATAAAGCTAAATACTCCAAGGTTGTGTAATACAACAGATTAATCATTGAGAAGAGTGAAATTATGCTGTTTTGAAAACTATGGCAGGTCAGATTTTCTGCCTAATTATATAAGAAGATTTCTCTAAAAAATACACATTATTTCAAAGACTTATTGGCTGTGAAATAAGTTAAGGGTATTTCAAATGGCTTGTCTGCAAAGAAAGGTGAGATGTAGGGAATCACAGAAAGTCGAGGGGAAAATAGGTCAATATATACATTGCTGTATGGTGAACTAAGCCTTAGGCCAGCAACAATGGAGAGGACCTGACCCTTAGACACGTACAAGTAAGCTGGAATCTTCAAAAGTTCAAATCTTTATAAGTAAAAAGATTTACTAAAATCAATAACCAAGTGTTTTAATTGACATCAGAAGATGAAAACAATAAACCCTGAGAACATGGAGAAAAGATAAATAAAGATATGAGCAGAACTTAATACAACAGAAAACGTATAAAATTCAGGTGATTTAGTAAGTCCAAAGAATCTTTGAAAAGATTTAAAAGACACACTTTGATTAAGGAAAACCAAAACATAAGTAAAGAATATACAGAAAGAGTCAGGACAATGTTAGAACAGAGAATATATGAAATGCCAGTAAATTTGAACATTTCTGTCAAGTGGACCATTTCCTAGCTCCTAAAGTTTACCAACACTGACACAAGAGGAAATCATTTAAGGTCATCATGTCTGCCCTTGGCATTCTCGGAACGCCCTGGCCTCAGAATGCAGCCTCTGTAGTCCATGGTAACCTGCGGAGAGGGGGCGGGGCTGAGGGAGGTTGGAACACTGCCCTCACTGAGGGAGTGTGTGTGGCCATCTCTGCTGTGACTGAACAAAGGGCAGGGGAGCAGGGGGCCCAGGCCAGGGCCCTCAGAGCCCGGCAGGCCCAGTGGAGTGTCACACGCTTTTAGGCCCAGGCCAAAGGGCGCCTTCTTTGTCTGCACAGCTGCCCAAACTCTCACCTGTCCACTCAGGCCGCCCTCTTACTTGAAGTGTGTGTGGAACGTGTCCGCGCAGTACACCGCGCTGCACAGCTAAGCATAGTTCTGGGCATCGTAGCTTTCTGCCAGGTGACCGAAGTTCGCAGGCAGATGGGTCCCTGGGTCACACGCGGAGGGGCTCCTGCCAGGGTCACACTCCGCCCACTGCCCCTGCCCCAGATCGGGGGCCGCAAAGCAGCCCTGTCTGAGTCCCCTGCCTCTAGAGGGAGTATTGGACCAACACTTGTAGAAAACGGGGACCTTGCGGGCCACTCATTGGAGGGACACAAATAAATCTTTGCCAACATTTTGCTGAAACTTACGAGCGTTCATAACTAAGCCTCTTAAAAGGTCAGCTGTTTAGCTAAACATGAGCTCATGATCTAAATTTACACAATAATGAAGAAAGCAGCTACAAGGGGAGACAATCAGCCAAAACCATCAATACCAGAATTAGATTCCCAAGGCCATCCATCAGATGAAGGAATAATCGGGTGCAAGGCAGAAAATATACATAAAACTGGAACTGAAACAAGGCACAAGGATGTTTTAGAAGACTGGTAGGATCTCTAAAACATTTTTCAAGGACATGTCATTGATAAAGCTAAATACTCCAAGGTTGTGTAATACAACAGATTAATCATTGAGAAGAGTGAAATTATGCTGTTTTGAAAACTATGGCAGGTCAGATTTTCTGCCTAATTATATAAGAAGATTTCTCTAAAAAATACACATTATTTCAAAGACTTATTGGCTGTGAAATAAGTTAAGGGTATTTCAAATGGCTTGTCTGCAAAGAAAGGTGAGATGTAGGGAATCACAGAAAGTCGAGGGGAAAATAGGTTAACATATACATTGCTGTATGGTGAACTGAGCCTTAGGCTAGCAACAATGGAGAGGACGTGACCCTTAGACACGTACAAGTAAGCTGGAATCTTCAAAAGTTCAAATCTTTATAAGTAAAAAGATTTATTAAAATGAATAACCAAGTGTTTTAATTGACATCAGAAGATGAAAACGATAAACCCTGAGAACATAGAGAAAAGATAAATAAAGATATGAGCAGAACTTAATACAACAGAAAACGTATAAAATTGAGGTGATTTAGTAAGTCCAAAGAATCTTCTTTGAAAAGAATTAAAAGACACAATTTGATTAAGGAAAACAAAAACATAAGTAAAGAATATACAGAAAGAGTCAGGACAATGTTAGAGCAGAGAATATATGAAATGCCAGTAAATTTGAACATTTCTGTCAAGTGGACCATTTCCTAGCTCCTAAAGTTTAAAAACACTGACACAAGAGGAAATCATTTAAGGTCATCATGTCTGCCCTTGGCATTCTCGGAACGCCCTGGCCTCAGAATGCAGCCTCTGTGGTCCATGGTAACCTGCGGAGAGGGGGCGGGGCTGAGGGAGGTTGGAACACTGCCCTCACTGAGGGAGTGGGTGTGGCCATCTCTGCTGTGACTGAACAAAGGGCAGGGGAGCAGGGGGCCCAGGGCAGGGCCCTCATAGCCCGGCAGGCCCAGTGGAGTGTCACAAGCTTTTAGGCCCAGGCCAAAGGGTGCCTTCTTTGTCTGCACAGCTGCCCAAACTCTCACTTTTCCACTCAGGCCGCCCTCTTACTTGAAGTGTGTGTGGAACGTGTCCGCGCAGTATACCGCGCTGCACAGCTAAGCATAGGTCTGTGCATCGTAGCTTCCTGCCAGGTGACCGAAGTTCGCAGGCAGATGGGTCCCTGGGACACACGCGGAGAGGCTCCTGCCCGGGTCACAGGCCGCCCACTGCCCCTGCCCCAGATCGGGAGCCGCAAAGCAGCCCTGTCTGAGTCCCCTGCCTCTAGAGGGAGTATTGGACAAACACTTGTAGAAAACGGGGTCCTTGCGGGCCACTCATTGGAGGGACACAAATAAATCTTTGCCGACTTTCTGCTGAAACTTACGAGCGTTCACACCTAAGCCTCTTACAAGGTCAGCTGTTTAGCTAAACATGAGCTCATGATCTAAATTTACACAATATTGAAGAAACCAGCTACAAGGGGAGACAATCAGCCAAAACCATCAATACCAGAATTAGATTCCCAAGGCCATCCATCAGATGAAGGAATAATCGGGTGCAAGGCAGAAAATATACATAAAACTGGAACTGAAACAAGGCACAAGGATGTTTTCAAAGACTGGTAGGATCTCTAAAACATTTTTCAAGGACATGTCATTGATAAAGCTAAATACTCCAAGGTTGTGTAATACAACAGATTAATCATTGAGAAGAGTGAAATTATGCTGTTTTGAAAACTATGGCAGGTCAGATTTTCTGCCTAATTATATAAGAAGATTTCTCTAAAAAATACACTTTATTTCAAAGACTTATTGGCTGTGAAATAAGTTAAGGGTATTTCAAATGGCTTGTCTGCAAAGAAAGGTGAGATGTAGGGAATCACAGAAAGTCGAGGGGAAAATAGGTCAATATATACATTGCTGTATGGTGAACTAAGCCTTAGGCCAGCAACAATGGAGAGGACCTGACCCTTAGACACGTACAAGTAAGCTGGAATCTTCAAAAGTTCAAATCTTTATAAGTAAAAAGATTTACTAAAATCAATAACCAAGTGTTTTAATTGACATCAGAAGATGAAAACAATAAACCCTGAGAACATGGAGAAAAGATAAATAAAGATATGAGCAGAACTTAATACAACAGAAAACGTATAAAATTCAGGTGATTTAGTAAGTCCAAAGAATCTTTGAAAAGATTTAAAAGACACACTTTGATTAAGGAAAACCAAAACATAAGTAAAGAATATACAGAAAGAGTCAGGACAATGTTAGAGCAGAGAATATATGAAATGCCAGTAAATTTGAACATTTCTGTCAAGTGGACCATTTCCTAGCTCCTAAAGTTTACCAACACTGACACAAGAGGAAATCATTTAAGGTCATCATGTCTGCCCTTGGCATTCTCGGAACGCCCTGGCCTCAGAATGCAGCCTCTGTAGTCCATGGTAACCAGCGGAGAGGGGGCGGGGCTGAGGGAGGTTGGAACACTGCCCTCACTGAGGGAGTGGGTGTGGCCATCTCTGCTGTGACTGAACAAAGGGCAGGGGAGCAGGGGGCCCAGGGCAGGGCCCTCAGAGCCCGGCAGGCCCAGTGGAGTGTCACAAGATTTTAGGCCCAGGCCAAAGAGCGCCTTCTTGGTCTGCACAGCTGCCCAAACTCTCACCTTTCCACTCAGGCCGCCCTCTTACTTTAAGTGTGTGTGGAACTTGTCCGTGCAGTATACCGCGCTGCACAGCTATGCATAGGTCTGGGCATCGTAGCTTCCTGCCAGGTGACCGAAGTTCGCAGGCAGATGGGTCCCTGGGACACACGCGGAGGGGCTCCTGCCCGGGTCACAGGCCGCCCACTGCCCCTGCCCCAGATCGGGGGCCGCAAAGCAGCCCTGTCTGAGTCCCCTGCCTCTAGAGGGAGTATTGGAGCAACACTTGTAGAAAACGGGGTCCTTGCGGGCCACTCATTGGAGGGACACAAATAAATCTTTGCCGACTTTCTGCTGAAACTTACGAGCGTTCACACCTAAGCCTCTTACAAGGTCAGCTGTTTAGCTAAACATGAGCTCATGATCTAAATTTACACAATATTGAAGAAAGCAGCTACAAAGGGAGACAATCAGCCAAAACCATCAATACCAGAATTAGATTCCCAAGGCCATCCATCAGATGTAGGAATAATCGGGTGCAAGGCAGAAAATATACATAAAACTGGAACTGAAACAAGGCACAAGGATGTTTCCAAAGACTGGTAGGATGTCTAAAACATTTTTCAAGGACATGTCATTGATAAAGCTAAATACTCCAAGGTTGTGTAATACAACAGATTAATCATTGAGAAGAGTGAAATTATGCTGTTTTGAAAACTATGGCAGGTCAGATTTTCTGCCTAATTATATAAGAAGATTTCTCTAAAAAATACACATTATTTCAAAGACTTATTGGCTGTGAAATAAGTTAAGGGTATTTCAAATGGCTTGTCTGCAAAGAAAGGTGAGATGTAGGGAATCACAGAAAGTCGAGGGGAAAATAGGTCAATATATACATTGCTGTATGGTGAACTAAGCCTTAGGCCAGCAACAATGGAGAGGACCTGACCCTTAGACAGGAACAAGTAAGCTGGAATCTTCAAAAGTTCAAATCTTTATAAGTAAAAAGATTTATTAAAATGAATAACCAAGTGTTTTAATTGACATCAGAAGATGAAAACAATAAACCCTGAGAACATGGAGAAAAGATAAATAAAGATATGAGCAGAACTTAATACAACAGAAAACGTATAAAATTCAGGTGATTTAGTAAGTCCAAAGAATTTTCTTTGAAAAGAATTAAAAGACACACTTTGATTAAGGAAAACCAAAACATAAGTAAAGAATATACAGAAAGAGTCAGGACAATGTTAGAGCAGAGAATATATGAAATGCCAGTAAATTTGAACATTTCTGTAAAGTGGACCATTTCCTAGCTCCTAAAGTTTACCAACACTGACACAAGAGGAAATCATTTAAGGTCATCATGTCTGCCCTTGGCATTCTCGGAACGCCCTGGCCTCAGAATGCAGCCTCTGTAGTCCATGGTAACCTGCGGAGAGGGGGTGGGGCTGAGGGAGGTGGGAACACTGCCCTCACTGAGGGAGTGGGTGTGGCCATCTCTGCTGTGACTGAACAAAGGGCAGGGGAGCAGGGGGCCCAGGGCAGGGCCCTCAGAGCCCGGCAGGCCCAGTGGAGTGTCACAAGTTTTTAGGCCCAGGCCAAAGGGTGCCTTCTTTGTCTGCACAGCTGCCCAAACTCTCACCTTTCCACTCAGGCCGCCCTCTTACTTGAAGTGTGTGTGGAACGTGTCTGCGCAGTACACTGCGCTGCACAGCTAAGCATAGTTCTGGGCATCGTAGATTCCTGCCAGGTGACCGAAGTTCGCAGGCAGATGCGTCCCTGGGACACACGCGGAGAGGCTCCGGCCCGGGTCACAGGCCGCCCATGGCCCCTGCCCCAGATCAGGGGCCGCAAAGCAGCCCTGTCTGAGTCCCCTGCCTCTAGAGGGAGTATTGGACCAACACTTGTAGAAAACGGGGTCCTTGAGGGCCACTCATTGGAGGGACACAAATAAATCTTTGCCGACTTTCTGCTGAAACTTACGAGCGTTCACACCTAAGCCTCTTACAAGGTCAGCTGTTTAGCTAAACATGAGCTCATGATCTAAATTTACACAATATTGAAGAAAGCAGCTACAAGGGGAGACAATCAGCCAAAACCATCAATACCAGAATTAGATTCCCAAGGCCATCCATCAGATGTAGGAATAATCGGGTGCAAGGCAGAAAATATACATAAAACTGGAACTGAAACAAGGCACAAGGATGTTTTCAAAGACTGGTAGGATCTCTAAAACATTTTTCAAGGACATGTCATTGATAAAGCTAAATACTCCAAGGTTGTGTAATACAACAGATTAATCATTGAGAAGAGTGAAATTATGCTGTTTTGAAAACTATGGCAGGTCAGATTTTCTGCCTAATTATATAAGAAGATTTCTCTAAAAAATACACATTATTTCAAAGACTTATTGGCTGTGAAATAAGTTAAGGGTATTTCAAATGGCTTGTCTGCAAAGAAAGGTGAGATGTAGGGAATCACAGAAAGTCGAGGGGAAAATAGGTCAATATATACATTGCTGTATGGTGAACTAAGCCTTAGGCCAGCAACAATGGAGAGGACCTGACCCTTAGACACGTACAAGTAAGCTGGAATCTTCAAAAGTTCAAATCTTTATAAGTAAAAAGATTTATTAAAATGAATAACCAAGTGTTTTAATTGACATCAGAAGATGAAAACAATAAACCCTGAGAACATGGAGAAAAGATAAATAAAGATATGAGCCGAACTTAATACAACAGAAAACGTATAAAATTCAGGTGATTTAGTAAGTCCAAAGAATCTTTGAAAAGATTTAAAAGACACACTTTGATTAAGGAAAACCAAAACATAAGTAAAGAATATACAGAAAGAGTCAGGACAATGTTAGAGCAGAGAATATATGAAATGCCAGTAAATTTGAACATTTCTGTCAAGTGGACCATTTCCTAGCTCCTAAAGTTTACCAACACTGACACAAGAGGAAATCATTTAAGGTCATCATGTCTGCCCTTGGCATTCTCGGAACGCCCTGGCCTCAGAATGCAGCCTCTGTAGTCCATGGTAACCTGCGGAGAGGGGGCGGGGCTGAGGGAGGTTGGAACACTGCCCTCACTGAGGGAGTGGGTGTGGCCATCTCTGCTGTGACTGAACAAAGGGCAGTGGAGCAGGGGGCCCAGGCCAGGGCCCTCAGAGCCCGGCAGGCCCAGTGGAGTGTCACACGCTTTTAGGCCCAGGCCAAAGGGCGCCTTCTTTGTCTGCACAGCTGCCCAAACTCTCACCTTTCCACTCAGGCCGCCCTCTTACTTGAAGTGTGTGTGGAACGTGTCTGCGCAGTACACCGCGCTGCACAGCTAAGCATAGTTCTGGGCATCGTAGCTTTCTGCCAGGTGACCGAAGTTCGCAGGCAGATGGGTCCCTGGGACACACGCGGAGAGGCTCCGGCCCGGGTCACAGGCCGCCCATTGCCCCTGCCCCAGATCGGGGGCCGCAAAGCAGCCCTGTCTGAGTCCCCTGCCTCTAGAGGGAGTATTGGACCAACACTTGTAGAAAACGGGGTCCTTGAGGGCCACTCATTGGAGGGACACAAATAAATCTTTGCCAACATTTTGCTGAAACTTACGAGCGTTCATAACTAAGCCTCTTAAAAGGTCAGCTGTTTAGCTAAACATGAGCTCATGATCTAAATTTACACAATAATGAAGAAAGCAGCTACAAGGGGAGACAATCAGCCAAAACCATCAATACCAGAATTAGATTCCCAAGGCCATCCATCAGATGAAGGAATAATCGGGTGCAAGGCAGAAAATATACATAAAACTGGAACTGAAACAAGGCACAAGGATGTTTTAGAAGACTGGTAGGATCTCTAAAACATTTTTCAAGGACATGTCATTGATAAAGCTAAATACTCCAAGGTTGTGTAATACAACAGATTAATCATTGAGAAGAGTGAAATTATGCTGTTTTGAAAACTATGGCAGGTCAGATTTTCTGCCTAATTATATAAGAAGATTTCTCTAAAAAATACACATTATTTCAAAGACTTATTGGCTGTGAAATAAGTTAAGGGTATTTCAAATGGCTTGTCTGCAAAGAAAGGTGAGATGTAGGGAATCACAGAAAGTCGAGGGGAAAATAGGTTAACATATACATTGCTGTATGGTGAACTGAGCCTTAGGCTAGCAACAATGGAGAGGACGTGACCCTTAGACACGTACAAGTAAGCTGGAATCTTCAAAAGTTCAAATCTTTATAAGTAAAAAGATTTATTAAAATGAATAACCAAGTGTTTTAATTGACATCAGAAGATGAAAACGATAAACCCTGAGAACATAGAGAAAAGATAAATAAAGATATGAGCAGAACTTAATACAACAGAAAACGTATAAAATTGAGGTGATTTAGTAAGTCCAAAGAATCTTCTTTGAAAAGAATTAAAAGACACAATTTGATTAAGGAAAACAAAAACATAAGTAAAGAATATACAGAAAGAGTCAGGACAATGTTAGAGCAGAGAATATATGAAATGCCAGTAAATTTGAACATTTCTGTCAAGTGGACCATTTCCTAGCTCCTAAAGTTTAAAAACACTGACACAAGAGGAAATCATTTAAGGTCATCATGTCTGCCCTTGGCATTCTCGGAACGCCCTGGCCTCAGAATGCAGCCTCTGTGGTCCATGGTAACCTGCGGAGAGGGGGCGGGGCTGAGGGAGGTTGGAACACTGCCCTCACTGAGGGAGTGGGTGTGGCCATCTCTGCTGTGACTGAACAAAGGGCAGGGGAGCAGGGGGCCCAGGGCAGGGCCCTCATAGCCCGGCAGGCCCAGTGGAGTGTCACAAGCTTTTAGGCCCAGGCCAAAGGGTGCCTTCTTTGTCTGCACAGCTGCCCAAACTCTCACTTTTCCACTCAGGCCGCCCTCTTACTTGAAGTGTGTGTGGAACGTGTCCGCGCAGTATACCGCGCTGCACAGCTAAGCATAGGTCTGTGCATCGTAGCTTCCTGCCAGGTGACCGAAGTTCGCAGGCAGATGGGTCCCTGGGACACACGCGGAGAGGCTCCTGCCCGGGTCACAGGCCGCCCACTGCCCCTGCCCCAGATCGGGAGCCGCAAAGCAGCCCTGTCTGAGTCCCCTGCCTCTAGAGGGAGTATTGGACAAACACTTGTAGAAAACGGGGTCCTTGCGGGCCACTCATTGGAGGGACACAAATAAATCTTTGCCGACTTTCTGCTGAAACTTACGAGCGTTCACACCTAAGCCTCTTACAAGGTCAGCTGTTTAGCTAAACATGAGCTCATGATCTAAATTTACACAATATTGAAGAAACCAGCTACAAGGGGAGACAATCAGCCAAAACCATCAATACCAGAATTAGATTCCCAAGGCCATCCATCAGATGAAGGAATAATCGGGTGCAAGGCAGAAAATATACATAAAACTGGAACTGAAACAAGGCACAAGGATGTTTTCAAAGACTGGTAGGATCTCTAAAACATTTTTCAAGGACATGTCATTGATAAAGCTAAATACTCCAAGGTTGTGTAATACAACAGATTAATCATTGAGAAGAGTGAAATTATGCTGTTTTGAAAACTATGGCAGGTCAGATTTTCTGCCTAATTATATAAGAAGATTTCTCTAAAAAATACACATTATTTCAAAGACTTATTGGCTGTGAAATAAGTTAAGGGTATTTCAAATGGCTTGTCTGCAAAGAAAGGTGAGATGTAGGGAATCACAGAAAGTCGAGGGGAAAATAGGTCAATATATACATTGCTGTATGGTGAACTAAGCCTTAGGCCAGCAACAATGGAGAGGACCTGACCCTTAGACACGTACAAGTAAGCTGGAATCTTCAAAAGTTCAAATCTTTATAAGTAAAAAGATTTACTAAAATCAATAACCAAGTGTTTTAATTGACATCAGAAGATGAAAACAATAAACCCTGAGAACATGGAGAAAAGATAAATAAAGATATGAGCAGAACTTAATACAACAGAAAACGTATAAAATTCAGGTGATTTAGTAAGTCCAAAGAATCTTTGAAAAGATTTAAAAGACACACTTTGATTAAGGAAAACCAAAACATAAGTAAAGAATATACAGAAAGAGTCAGGACAATGTTAGAGCAGAGAATATATGAAATGCCAGTAAATTTGAACATTTCTGTCAAGTGGACCATTTCCTAGCTCCTAAAGTTTACCAACACTGACACAAGAGGAAATCATTTAAGGTCATCATGTCTGCCCTTGGCATTCTCGGAACGCCCTGGCCTCAGAATGCAGCCTCTGTAGTCCATGGTAACCTGCGGAGAGGGGGCGGGGCTGAGGGAGGTTGGAACACTGCCCTCACTGAGGGAGTGGGTGTGGCCATCTCTGCTGTGACTGAACAAAGGGCAGGGGAGCAGGGGGCCCAGGGCAGGGCCCTCAGAGCCCGGCAGGCCCAGTGGAGTGTCACAAGCTTTTAGGCCCAGGCCAAAGAGCGCCTTCTTGGTCTGCACAGCTGCCCAAACTCTCACCTTTCCACTCAGGCCGCCCTCTTACTTTAAGTGTGTGTGGAACTTGTCCGTGCAGTATACCGCGCTGCACAGCTATGCATAGGTCTGGGCATCGTAGCTTCCTGCCAGGTGACCGAAGTTCGCAGGCAGATGGGTCCCTGGGACACACGCGGAGGGGCTCCTGCCCGGGTCACAGGCCGCCCACTGCCCCTGCCCCAGATCGGGGGCCGCAAAGCAGCCCTGTCTGAGTCCCCTGCCTCTAGAGGGAGTATTGGAGCAACACTTGTAGAAAACGGGGTCCTTGCGGGCCACTCATTGGAGGGACACAAATAAATCTTTGCCGACTTTCTGCTGAAACTTACGAGCGTTCACACCTAAGCCTCTTACAAGGTCAGCTGTTTAGCTAAACATGAGCTCATGATCTAAATTTACACAATATTGAAGAAAGCAGCTACAAAGGGAGACAATCAGCCAAAACCATCAATACCAGAATTAGATTCCCAAGGCCATCCATCAGATGTAGGAATAATCGGGTGCAAGGCAGAAAATATACATAAAACTGGAACTGAAACAAGGCACAAGGATGTTTCCAAAGACTGGTAGGATGTCTAAAACATTTTTCAAGGACATGTCATTGATAAAGCTAAATACTCCAAGGTTGTGTAATACAACAGATTAATCATTGAGAAGAGTGAAATTATGCTGTTTTGAAAACTATGGCAGGTCAGATTTTCTGCCTAATTATATAAGAAGATTTCTCTAAAAAATACACATTATTTCAAAGACTTATTGGCTGTGAAATAAGTTAAGGGTATTTCAAATGGCTTGTCTGCAAAGAAAGGTGAGATGTAGGGAATCACAGAAAGTCGAGGGGAAAATAGGTCAATATATACATTGCTGTATGGTGAACTAAGCCTTAGGCCAGCAACAATGGAGAGGACCTGACCCTTAGACAGGAACAAGTAAGCTGGAATCTTCAAAAGTTCAAATCTTTATAAGTAAAAAGATTTATTAAAATGAATAACCAAGTGTTTTAATTGACATCAGAAGATGAAAACAATAAACCCTGAGAACATGGAGAAAAGATAAATAAAGATATGAGCAGAACTTAATACAACAGAAAACGTATAAAATTCAGGTGATTTAGTAAGTCCAAAGAATTTTCTTTGAAAAGAATTAAAAGACACACTTTGATTAAGGAAAACCAAAACATAAGTAAAGAATATACAGAAAGAGTCAGGACAATGTTAGAGCAGAGAATATATGAAATGCCAGTAAATTTGAACATTTCTGTAAAGTGGACCATTTCCTAGCTCCTAAAGTTTACCAACACTGACACAAGAGGAAATCATTTAAGGTCATCATGTCTGCCCTTGGCATTCTCGGAACGCCCTGGCCTCAGAATGCAGCCTCTGTAGTCCATGGTAACCTGCGGAGAGGGGGTGGGGCTGAGGGAGGTGGGAACACTGCCCTCACTGAGGGAGTGGGTGTGGCCATCTCTGCTGTGACTGAACAAAGGGCAGGGGAGCAGGGGGCCCAGGGCAGGGCCCTCAGAGCCCGGCAGGCCCAGTGGAGTGTCACAAGTTTTTAGGCCCAGGCCAAAGGGTGCCTTCTTTGTCTGCACAGCTGCCCAAACTCTCACCTTTCCACTCAGGCCGCCCTCTTACTTGAAGTGTGTGTGGAACGTGTCTGCGCAGTACACTGCGCTGCACAGCTAAGCATAGTTCTGGGCATCGTAGATTCCTGCCAGGTGACCGAAGTTCGCAGGCAGATGCGTCCCTGGGACACACGCGGAGAGGCTCCGGCCCGGGTCACAGGCCGCCCATGGCCCCTGCCCCAGATCAGGGGCCGCAAAGCAGCCCTGTCTGAGTCCCCTGCCTCTAGAGGGAGTATTGGACCAACACTTGTAGAAAACGGGGTCCTTGAGGGCCACTCATTGGAGGGACACAAATAAATCTTTGCCGACTTTCTGCTGAAACTTACGAGCGTTCACACCTAAGCCTCTTACAAGGTCAGCTGTTTAGCTAAACATGAGCTCATGATCTAAATTTACACAATATTGAAGAAAGCAGCTACAAGGGGAGACAATCAGCCAAAACCATCAATACCAGAATTAGATTCCCAAGGCCATCCATCAGATGTAGGAATAATCGGGTGCAAGGCAGAAAATATACATAAAACTGGAACTGAAACAAGGCACAAGGATGTTTTCAAAGACTGGTAGGATCTCTAAAACATTTTTCAAGGACATGTCATTGATAAAGCTAAATACTCCAAGGTTGTGTAATACAACAGATTAATCATTGAGAAGAGTGAAATTATGCTGTTTTGAAAACTATGGCAGGTCAGATTTTCTGCCTAATTATATAAGAAGATTTCTCTAAAAAATACACATTATTTCAAAGACTTATTGGCTGTGAAATAAGTTAAGGGTATTTCAAATGGCTTGTCTGCAAAGAAAGGTGAGATGTAGGGAATCACAGAAAGTCGAGGGGAAAATAGGTCAATATATACATTGCTGTATGGTGAACTAAGCCTTAGGCCAGCAACAATGGAGAGGACCTGACCCTTAGACACGTACAAGTAAGCTGGAATCTTCAAAAGTTCAAATCTTTATAAGTAAAAAGATTTATTAAAATGAATAACCAAGTGTTTTAATTGACATCAGAAGATGAAAACAATAAACCCTGAGAACATGGAGAAAAGATAAATAAAGATATGAGCCGAACTTAATACAACAGAAAACGTATAAAATTCAGGTGATTTAGTAAGTCCAAAGAATCTTTGAAAAGATTTAAAAGACACACTTTGATTAAGGAAAACCAAAACATAAGTAAAGAATATACAGAAAGAGTCAGGACAATGTTAGAGCAGAGAATATATGAAATGCCAGTAAATTTGAACATTTCTGTCAAGTGGACCATTTCCTAGCTCCTAAAGTTTACCAACACTGACACAAGAGGAAATCATTTAAGGTCATCATGTCTGCCCTTGGCATTCTCGGAACGCCCTGGCCTCAGAATGCAGCCTCTGTAGTCCATGGTAACCTGCGGAGAGGGGGCGGGGCTGAGGGAGGTTGGAACACTGCCCTCACTGAGGGAGTGGGTGTGGCCATCTCTGCTGTGACTGAACAAAGGGCAGTGGAGCAGGGGGCCCAGGCCAGGGCCCTCAGAGCCCGGCAGGCCCAGTGGAGTGTCACACGCTTTTAGGCCCAGGCCAAAGGGCGCCTTCTTTGTCTGCACAGCTGCCCAAACTCTCACCTTTCCACTCAGGCCGCCCTCTTACTTGAAGTGTGTGTGGAACGTGTCTGCGCAGTACACCGCGCTGCACAGCTAAGCATAGTTCTGGGCATCGTAGCTTTCTGCCAGGTGACCGAAGTTCGCAGGCAGATGGGTCCCTGGGACACACGCGGAGAGGCTCCGGCCCGGGTCACAGGCCGCCCATTGCCCCTGCCCCAGATCGGGGGCCGCAAAGCAGCCCTGTCTGAGTCCCCTGCCTCTAGAGGGAGTATTGGACCAACACTTGTAGAAAACGGGGTCCTTGAGGGCCACTCATTGGAGGGACACAAATAAATCTTTGCCGACTTTCTGCTGAAACTTACGAGTGTTCACACCTAAGCCTCTTACAAGGTCAGCTGTTTAGCTAAACATGAGCTCATGATCTAAATTTACACAATATTGAAGAAAGCAGCTACAAGGGGAGACAATCAGCCAAAACCATCAATACCAGAATTAGATTCCCAAGGCCATCCATCAGATGTAGGAATAATCGGGTGCAAGGCAGAAAATATACATAAAACTGGAACTGAAACAACGCACAAGGATGTTTTCAATGACTGGTAGGATCTCTAAAACATTTTTCAAGGACATGTCATTGATAAAGCTAAATACTCCAAGGTTGTGTAATACAACAGATTAATCATTGAGAAGAGTGAAATTATGCTGTTTTGAAAACTATGGCAGGTCAGATTTTCTGCCTAATTATATAAGAAGATTTCTCTAAAAAATACACATAATTTCAAAGACTTATTGGCTGTGAAATAAGTTAAGGGTATTTCAAATGGCTTGTCTGCAAAGAAAGGTGAGATGTAGGGAATCACAGAATGTCGAGGGGAAAATAGGTCAATATATACATTGCTGTATGGTGAACTAAGCCTTAGGCCAGCAACAATGGAGAGGACCTGACCCTTAGACACGTACAAGTAAGCTGGAATCTTCAAAAGTTCAAATCTTTATAAGTAAAAAGATTTACTAAAATCAATAACCAAGTGTTTTAATTGACATCAGAAGATGAAAACAATAAACCCTGAGAACATGGAGAAAAGATAAATAAAGATATGAGCAGAACTTAATACAACAGAAAACGTATAAAATTCAGGTGATTTAGTAAGTCCAAAGAATCTTTGAAAAGATTTAAAAGACACACTTTGATTAAGGAAAACCAAAACATAAGTAAAGAATATACAGAAAGAGTCAGGACAATGTTAGAGCAGAGAATATATGAAATGCCAGTAAATTTGAACATTTCTGTAAAGTGGACCATTTCCTAGCTCCTAAAGTTTACCAACACTGACACAAGAGGAAATCATTTAAGGTCATCTTGTCTGCCCTTGGCATTCTCGGAACGCCCTGGCCTCAGAATGCAGCCTCTGTAGTCCATGGTAACCTGCGGAGAGGGGGCGGGGCTGAGGGAGGTTGGAACACTGCCCTCACTGAGGGAGTGGGTGTGGCCATCTCTGCTGTGACTGAACAAAGGGCAGGGGAGCAGGGGGCCCAGGCCAGGGACCTCAGAGCCCGGCAGGCCCAGTGGAGTGTCACAAGATTTTAGGCCCAGGCCAAAGAGCGCCTTCTTGGTCTGCACAGCTGCCCAAACTCTCACCTTTCCACTCAGGCCGCCCTCTTACTTTAAGTGTGTGTGGAACTTGTCCGTGCAGTATACCGCGCTGCACAGCTAAGCATAGGTCTGTGCATCGTAGCTTCCTGCCAGGTGACCGAAGTTCGCAGGCAGATGGGTCCCTGGGACACACGCGGAGGGGCTCCTGCCCGGGTCACAGGCCGCCCACTGCCCCTGCCCCAGATCGGGGGCCGCAAAGCAGCCCTGTCTGAGTCCCCTGCCTCTAGAGGGAGTATTGGAGCAACACTTGTAGAAAACGGGGTCCTTGCGGGCCACTCATTGGAGGGACACAAATAAATCTTTGCCGACTTTCTGCTGAAACTTACGAGCGTTCACACCTAAGCCTCTTACAAGGTCAGCTGTTTAGCTAAACATGAGCTCATGATCTAAATTTACACAATATTGAAGAAAGCAGCTACAAGGGGAGACAATCAGCCAAAACCATCAATACCAGAATTAGATTCCCAAGGACATCCATCAGATGTAGGAATAATCGGGTGCAAGGCAGAAAATATACATAAAACTGGAACTGAAACAAGGCACAAGGATGTTTCCAAAGACTGGTAGGATCTCTAAAACATTTTTCAAGGACATGTCATTGATAAAGCTAAATACTCCAAGGTTGTGTAATACAACAGATTAATCATTGAGAAGAGTGAAATTATGCTGTTTTGAAAACTATGGCAGGTCAGATTTTCTGCCTAATTATATAAGAAGATTTCTCTAAAAAATACACATTATTTCAAAGACTTATTGGCTGTGAAATAAGTTAAGGGTATTTCAAATGGCTTGTCTGCAAAGAAAGGTGAGATGTAGGGAATCACAGAAAGTCGAGGGGAAAATAGGTCAATATATACATTGCTGTATGGTGAACTAAGCCTTAGGCCAGCAACATTGGAGAGGACCTGACCCTTAGAAAGGAACAAGTAAGCTGGAATCTTCAAAAGTTCAAATCTTTATAAGTAAAAAGATTTATTAAAATGAATAACCAAGTGTTTTAATTGACATCAGAAGATGAAAACAATAAACCCTGAGAACATGGAGAAAAGATAAATAAAGATATGAGCAGAACTTAATACAACAGAAAACGTATAAAATTCAGGTGATTTAGTAAGTCCAAAGAATTTTCTTTGAAAAGAATTAAAAGACACACTTTGATTAAGGAAAACCAAAACATAAGTAAAGAATATACAGAAAGAGTCAGGACAATGTTAGAGCAGAGAATATATGAAATGCCAGTAAATTTGAACATTTCTGTAAAGTGGACCATTTCCTAGCTCCTAAAGTTTACCAACACTGACACAAGAGGAAATCATTTAAGGTCATCATGTCTGCCCTTGGCATTCTCGGAACGCCCTGGCCTCAGAATGCAGCCTCTGTAGTCCATGGTAACCTGCGGAGAGTGGGCGGGGCTGAGGGAGGTTGGAACACTGCCCTCACTGAGGGAGTGGGTGTGGCCATCTCTGCTGTGACTGAACAAAGGGCAGGGGAGCAGGGGGCCCAGGGCAGGGCCCTCAGAGCCCGGCAGGCCCAGTGGAGTGTCACAAGTTTTTAGGCCCAGGCCAAAGTGTGCCTTCTTTGTCTGCACAGCTGCCCATACTCTCACCTTTCCACTCAGGCCGCCCTCTTACTTGAAGTGTGTGTGGAACGTGTCTGCGCAGTACACCGCGCTGCACAGCTAAGCATAGTTCTGGGCATCGTAGATTCCTGCCAGGTGACCGAAGTTCGCAGGCAGATGCGTCCCTGGGACACACGTGGAGAGGCTCCGGCCCGGGTCACAGGCCGCCCACGGCCCCTGCCCCAGATCAGGGGCCGCAAAGCAGCCCTGTCTGAGTCCCCTGCCTCTAGAGGGAGTATTGGACCAACACTTGTAGAAAACGGGGTCCTTGCGGGCCACTCATTGGAGGGACACAAATAAATCTTTGCCGACTTTCTGCTGAAACTTACGAGCGTTCACACCTAAGCCTCTTACAAGGTCAGCTGTTTAGCTAAACATGAGCTCATGATCTAAATTTACACAATATTGAAGAAAGCAGCTACAAGGGGAGACAATCAGCCAAAACCATCAATACCAGAATTAGATTCCCAAGGCCATCCATCAGATGTAGGAATAATCGGGTGCAAGGCAGAAAATATACATAAAACTGGAACTGAAACAAGGCACAAGGATGTTTTAGAAGACTGGTAGGATCTCTAAAACATTTTTCAAGGACATGTCATTGATAAAGCTAAATACTCCAAGGTTGTGTAATACAACATATTAATCATTGAGAAGAGTGAAATTATGCTGTTTTGAAAACTATGGCAGGTCAGATTTTCTGCCTAATTATATAAGAAGATTTCTCTAAAAAATACACATTATTTCAAAGACTTATTGGCTGTGAAATAAGTTAAGGGTATTTCAAATGGCTTGTCTGCAAAGAAAGGTGAGATGTAGGGAATCACAGAAAGTCGAGGGGAAAATAGGTTAACATATACATTGCTGTATGGTGAACTAAGCCTTAGGCTAGCAACAATGGAGAGGACGTGACCCTTAGACACGTACAAGTAAGCTGGAATCTTCAAAAGTTCAAATCTTTATAAGTAAAAAGATTTATTAAAATGAATAACCAAGTGTTTTAATTGACATCAGAAGATGAAAACAATAAACCCTGAGAACATAGAGAAAAGATAAATAAAGATATGAGCAGAACTTAATACAACAGAAAACGTATAAAATTGAGGTGATTTAGTAAGTCCAAAGAATCTTCTTTGAAAAGAATTAAAAGACACAATTTGATTAAGGAAAACAAAAACATAAGTAAAGAATATACAGAAAGAGTCAGGACAATGTTAGAGCAGAGAATATATGAAATGCCAGTAAATTTGAACATTTCTGTAAAGTGGACCATTTCCTAGCTCCTAAAGTTTACCAACACTGACACAAGAGGAAATCATTTAAGGTCATCATGTCTGCCCTTGGCATACTCGGAACGCCCTGGCCTCAGAATGCAGCCTCTGTAGTCCATGGTAACCAGCGGAGAGGGGGCGGGGCTGAGGGAGGTTGGAACACTGCCCTCACTGAGGGAGTGTGTGTGGCCATCTCTGCTGTGACTGAACAAAGGGCAGGGGAGCAGGGGGCCCAGGGCAGGGCCCTCAGAGCCCGGCAGGCCCAGTGGAGTGTCACAAGATTTTAGGCCCAGGCCAAAGAGCGCCTTCTTGGTCTGCACAGCTGCCCAAACTCTCACCTTTCCACTCAGGCCGCCCTCTTACTTTAAGTGTGTGTGGAACTTGTCCGTGCAGTATACCGCGCTGCACAGCTATGCATAGGTCTGGGCATCGTAGCTTCCTGCCAGGTGACCGAAGTTCGCAGGCAGATGGGTCCCTGGGACACACGCGGAGGGGCTCCTGCCCGGGTCACAGGCCGCCCACTGCCCCTGCCCCAGATCGGGGGCCGCAAAGCAGCCCTGTCTGAGTCCCCTGCCTCTAGAGGGAGTATTGGAGCAACACTTGTAGAAAACGGGGTCCTTGCGGGCCACTCATTGGAGGGACACAAATAAATCTTTGCCGACTTTCTGCTGAAACTTACGAGCGTTCACACCTAAGCCTCTTACAAGGTCAGCTGTTTAGCTAAACATGAGCTCATGATCTAAATTTACACAATATTGAAGAAAGCAGCTACAAGGGGAGACAATCAGCCAAAACCATCAATACCAGAATTAGATTCCCAAGGCCATCCATCAGATGTAGGAATAATCGGGTGCAAGGCAGAAAATATACATAAAACTGGAACTGAAACAAGGCACAAGGATGTTTTAGAAGACTGGTAGGATCTCTAAAACATTTTTCAAGGACATGTCATTGATAAAGCTAAATACTCCAAGGTTGTGTAATACAACATATTAATCATTGAGAAGAGTGAAATTATGCTGTTTTGAAAACTATGGCAGGTCAGATTTTCTGCCTAATTATATAAGAAGATTTCTCTAAAAAATACACATTATTTCAAAGACTTCTTGGCTGTGAAATAAGTTAAGGGTATTTCAAATGGCTTGTCTGCAAAGAAAGGTGAGATGTAGGGAATCACAGAAAGTCGAGGGGAAAATAGGTCAATATATACATTGCTGTATGGTGAACTAAGCCTTAGGCCAGCAACATTGGAGAGGACCTGACCCTTAGAAAGGAACAAGTAAGCTGGAATCTTCAAAAGTTCAAATCTTTATAAGTAAAAAGATTTATTAAAATGAATAACCAAGTGTTTTAATTGACATCAGAAGATGAAAACAATAAACCCTGAGAACATGGAGAAAAGATAAATAAAGATATGAGCAGAACTTAATACAACAGAAAACGTATAAAATTCAGGTGATTTAGTAAGTCCAAAGAATTTTCTTTGAAAAGAATTAAAAGACACACTTTGATTAAGGAAAACCAAAACATAAGTAAAGAATATACAGAAAGAGTCAGGACGATGTTAGAGCAGAGAATATATGAAATGCCAGTAAATTTGAAAATTTCTGTAAAGTGGACCATTTCCTAGCTCCTAAAGTTTACCAACACTGACACAAGAGGAAATCATTTAAGGTCATCATGTCTGCCCTTGGCATTCTCGGAACGCCCTGGCCTCAGAATGCAGCCTCTGTAGTCCATGGTAACCTGCGGAGAGGGGGCGGGGCTGAGGGAGGTTGGAACACTGCCCTCACTGAGGGAGTGGGTGTGGCCATCTCTGCTGTGACTGAACAAAGGGCAGGGGAGCAGGGGGCCCAGGGCAGGGCCCTCAGAGCCCGGCAGGCCCAGTGGAGTGTCACAAGTTTTTAGGCCCAGGCCAAAGGGTGCCTTCTTTGTCTGCACAGCTGCCCAAACTCTCACCTTTCCACTCAGGCCGCCCTCTTACTTGAAGTGTGTGTGGAACGTGTCTGCGCAGTACACCGCGCTGCACAGCTAAGCATAGTTCTGGGCATCGTAGATTCCTGCCAGGTGACCGAAGTTCGCAGGCAGATGCGTCCCTGGGACACACGTGGAGAGGCTCCGGCCCGGGTCACAGGCCGCCCACGGCCCCTGCCCCAGATCAGGGGCCGCAAAGCAGCCCTGTCTGAGTCCCCTGCCTCTAGAGGGAGTATTGGACCAACACTTGTAGAAAACGGGGTCCTTGCGGGCCACTCATTGGAGGGACACAAATAAATCTTTGCCGACTTTCTGCTGAAACTTACGAGCGTTCACACCTAAGCCTCTTACAAGGTCAGCTGTTTAGCTAAACATGAGCTCATGATCTAAATTTACACAATATTGAAGAAAGCAGCTACAAGGGGAGACAATCAGCCAAAACCATCAATACCAGAATTAGATTCCCAAGGCCATCCATCAGATGTAGGAATAATCGGGTGCAAGGCAGAAAATATACATAAAACTGGAACTGAAACAAGGCACAAGGATGTTTTAGAAGACTGGTAGGATCTCTAAAACATTTTTCAAGGACATGTCATTGATAAAGCTAAATACTCCAAGGTTGTGTAATACAACATATTAATCATTGAGAAGAGTGAAATTATGCTGTTTTGAAAACTATGGCAGGTCAGATTTTCTGCCTAATTATATAAGAAGATTTCTCTAAAAAATACACATTATTTCAAAGACTTATTGGCTGTGAAATAAGTTAAGGGTATTTCAAATGGCTTGTCTGCAAAGAAAGGTGAGATGTAGGGAATCACAGAAAGTCGAGGGGAAAATAGGTTAACATATACATTGCTGTATGGTGAACTAAGCCTTAGGCTAGCAACAATGGAGAGGACGTGACCCTTAGACACGTACAAGTAAGCTGGAATCTTCAAAAGTTCAAATCTTTATAAGTAAAAAGATTTATTAAAATGAATAACCAAGTGTTTTAATTGACATCAGAAGATGAAAACAATAAACCCTGAGAACATAGAGAAAAGATAAATAAAGATATGAGCAGAACTTAATACAACAGAAAACGTATAAAATTGAGGTGATTTAGTAAGTCCAAAGAATCTTCTTTGAAAAGAATTAAAAGACACAATTTGATTAAGGAAAACAAAAACATAAGTAAAGAATATACAGAAAGAGTCAGGACAATGTTAGAGCAGAGAATATATGAAATGCCAGTAAATTTGAACATTTCTGTAAAGTGGACCATTTCCTAGCTCCTAAAGTTTACCAACACTGACACAAGAGGAAATCATTTAAGGTCATCATGTCTGCCCTTGGCATACTCGGAACGCCCTGGCCTCAGAATGCAGCCTCTGTAGTCCATGGTAACCTGCGGAGAGGGGGCGGGGCTGAGGGAGGTTGGAACACTGCCCTCACTGAGGGAGTGGGTGTGGCCATCTCTGCTGTGACTGAACAAAGGGCAGGGGAGCAGGGGGCCCAGGGCAGGGCCCTCATAGCCCGGCAGGCCCAGTGGAGTGTCACAAGCTTTTAGGCCCAGGCCAAAGGGTGCCTTCTTTGTCTGCACAGCTGCCCAAACTCTCACTTTTCCACTCAGGCCGCCCTCTTACTTGAAGTGTGTGTGGAACGTGTCCGCGCAGTACACCGCGCTGCACAGCTAAGCATAGGTCTGGGCATCGTAGCTTCCTGCCAGGTGACCGAAGTTCGCAGGCAGATGGGTCCCTGGGACACACGCGGAGAGGCTCCTGCCCGGGTCACAGGCCGCCCACTGCCCCTGCCCCAGATCGGGAGCCGCAAAGCAGCCCTGTCTGAGTCCCCTGCCTCTAGAGGGAGTATTGGACCAACACTTGTAGAAAACGGGGTCCTTGCGGGCCACTCATTGGAGGGACACAAATAAATCTTTGCCGACTTTCTGCTGAAACTTACGAGCGTTCACACCTAAGCCTCTTACAAGGTCAGCTGTTTAGCTAAACATGAGCTCATGATCTAAATTTACACAATATTGAAGAAAGCAGCTACAAGGGGAGACAATCAGCCAAAACCATCAATACCAGAATTAGATTCCCAAGGCCATCCATCAGATGTAGGAATAATCGGGTGCAAGGCAGAAAATATACATAAAACTGGAACTGAAACAAGGCACAAGGATGTTTTAGAAGACTGGTAGGATCTCTAAAACATTTTTCAAGGACATGTCATTGATAAAGCTAAATACTCCAAGGTTGTGTAATACAACATATTAATCATTGAGAAGAGTGAAATTATGCTGTTTTGAAAACTATGGCAGGTCAGATTTTCTGCCTAATTATATAAGAAGATTTCTCTAAAAAATACACATTATTTCAAAGACTTATTGGCTGTGAAATAAGTTAAGGGTATTTCAAATGGCTTGTCTGCAAAGAAAGGTGAGATGTAGGGAATCACAGAAAGTCGAGGGGAAAATAGGTTAACATATACATTGCTGTATGGTGAACTAAGCCTTAGGCTAGCAACAATGGAGAGGACGTGACCCTTAGACACGTACAAGTAAGCTGGAATCTTCAAAAGTTCAAATCTTTATAAGTAAAAAGATTTATTAAAATGAATAACCAAGTGTTTTAATTGACATCAGAAGATGAAAACAATAAACCCTGAGAACATAGAGAAAAGATAAATAAAGATATGAGCAGAACTTAATACAACAGAAAACGTATAAAATTGAGGTGATTTAGTAAGTCCAAAGAATCTTCTTTGAAAAGAATTAAAAGACACAATTTGATTAAGGAAAACCAAAACATAAGTAAAGAATATACAGAAAGAGTCAGGACAATGTTAGAGCAGAGAATATATGAAATGCCAGTAAATTTGAACATTTCTGTCAAGTGGACCATTTCCTAGCTCCTAAAGTTTACCAACACTGACACAAGAGGAAATCATTTAAGGTCATCATGTCTGCCCTTGGCATACTCGGAACGCCCTGGCCTCAGAATGCAGCCTCTGTAGTCCATGGTAACCTGCGGAGAGGGGGCGGGGCTGAGGGAGGTTGGAACACTGCCCTCACTGAGGGAGTGGGTGTGGCCATCTCTGCTGTGACTGAACAAAGGGCAGGGGAGCAGGGGGCCCAGGGCAGGGCCCTCATAGCCCGGCAGGCCCAGTGGAGTGTCACAAGCTTTTAGGCCCAGGCCAAAGGGTGCCTTCTTTGTCTGCACAGCTGCCCAAACTCTCACTTTTCCACTCAGGCCGCCCTCTTACTTGAAGTGTGTGTGGAACGTGTCCGCGCTGTACACCGCGCTGCACAGCTAAGCATAGGTCTGGGCATCGTAGCTTCCTGCCAGGTGACCGAAGTTCGCAGGCAGATGGGTCCCTGGGACACACGCGGAGAGGCTCCTGCCCGGGTCACAGGCCGCCCACTGCCCCTGCCCCAGATCGGGAGCCGCAAAGCAGCCCTGTCTGAGTCCCCTGCCTCTAGAGGGAGTATTGGACCAACACTTGTAGAAAACGGGGTCCTTGCGGGCCACTCATTGGAGGGACACAAATAAATCTTTGCCGACTTTCTGCTGAAACTTACGAGCGTTCACACCTAAGCCTCTTACAAGGTCAGCTGTTTAGCTAAACATGAGCTCATGATCTAAATTTACACAATAATGAAGAAAGCAGCTACAAGGGGAGACAATCAGCCAAAACCATCAATACCAGAATTAGATTCCCAAGGCCATCCATCAGATGAAGGAATAATCGGGTGCAAGGCAGAAAATATACATAAAACTGGAACTGAAACAAGGCACAAGGATGTTTTAGAAGACTGGTAGGATCTCTAAAACATTTTTCAAGGACATGTCATTGATAAAGCTAAATACTCCAAGGTTGTGTAATACAACAGATTAATCATTGAGAAGAGTGAAATTATGCTGTTTTGAAAACTATGGCAGGTCAGATTTTCTGCCTAATTATATAAGAAGATTTCTCTAAAAAATACACATTATTTCAAAGACTTATTGGCTGTGAAATAAGTTAAGGGTATTTCAAATGGCTTGTCTGCAAAGAAAGGTGAGATGTAGGGAATCACAGAAAGTCGAGGGGAAAATAGGTCAATATATACATTGCTGTATGGTGAACTAAGCCTTAGGCCAGCAACAATGGAGAGGACCTGACCCTTAGACACGTACAAGTAAGCTGGAATCTTCAAAAGTTCAAATCTTTATAAGTAAAAAGATTTATTAAAATGAATAACCAAGTGTTTTAATTGACATCAGAAGATGAAAACAATAAACCCTGAGAACATAGAGAAAAGATAAATAAAGATATGAGCAGAACTTAATACAACAGAAAACGTATAAAATTGAGGTGATTTAGTAAGTCCAAAGAATCTTCTTTGAAAAGATTTAAAAGACACACTTTGATTAAGGAAAACCAAAACATAAGTAAAGAATATACAGAAAGAGTCAGGACAATGTTAGAGCAGAGAATATATGAAATGCCAGTAAATTTGAACATTTCTGTCAAGTGGACCATTTCCTAGCTCCTAAAGTTTACCAACACTGACACAAGAGGAAATCATTTAAGGTCATCATGTCTGCCCTTGGCATTCTCGGAACGCCCTGGCCTCAGAATGCAGCCTCTGTAGTCCATGGTAACCTGCGGAGAGGGGTCGGGGCTGAGGGAGGTTGGAACACTGCCCTCACTGAGGGAGTGGGTGTGGACATCTCTGCTGTGACTGAACAAAGGGCAGGGGAGCAGGGGGCCCAGGCCAGGGCCCTCAGAGCCCGGCAGGCACAGTGGAGTGTCACAAGCTTTTAGGCCCAGGCCAAAGGGCGCCTTCTTTGTCTGCACAGCTGCCCAAACTCTCACCTTTCCACTCAGGCCACCCTCTTACTTGAAGTGTGTGTGGAACGTGTCCACGCAGTATACCGCGCTGCACAGCTAAGCATAGGTCTGGGCATCGTAGCTTCCTGCCAGGTGACCGAAGTTCGCAGGCAGATGGGTCCCTGGGACACACACGGAGAGGCTCCTGCCCGGGTGTACAGGCCGCCCACTGCCCCTGCCCCAGATCGGGAGCCGCAAAGCAGCCCTGTCTGAGTCCCCTGCCTCTAGAGGGAGTATTGGACCAACACTTGTAGAAAACGGGGTCCTTGCGGGCCACTCATTGGAGGGACACAAATAAATCTTTGCCGACTTTCTGCTGAAACTTACGAGCGTTCACACCTAAGCCTCTTACAAGGTCAGCTGTTTAGCTAAACATGAGCTCATGATCTAAATTTACACAATATTGAAGAAAGCAGCTACAAGGGGAGACAATCAGCCAAAACCATCAATACCAGAATTAGATTCCCAAGGCCATCCATCAGATGTAGGAATAATCGGGTGCAAGGCAGAAAATATACATAAAACTGGAACTGAAACAAGGCACGAGGATGTTTTCAAAGACTGGTAGGATCTCTAAAACATTTTTCAAGGACATGTCATTGATAAAGCTAAATACTCCAAGGTTGTGTAATACAACAGATTAATCATTGAGAAGAGTGAAATTATGCTGTTTTGAAAACTATGGCAGGTCAGATTTTCTGCCTAATTATATAAGAAGATTTCTCTAAAAAATACACATTATTTCAAAGACTTATTGGCTGTGAAATAAGTTAAGGGTATTTCAAATGGCTTGTCTGCAAAGAAAGGTGAGATGTAGGGAATCACAGAAAGTCGAGGGGAAAATAGGTCAATATATACATTGCTGTATGGTGAACTAAGCCTTAGGCCAGCAACAATGGAGAGGACCTGACCCTTAGACACGTACAAGTAAGCTGGAATCTTCAAAAGTTCAAATCTTTATAAGTAAAAAGATTTATTAAAATGAATAACCAAGTGTTTTAATTGACATCAGAAGATGAAAACAATAAACCCTGAGAACATAGAGAAAAGATAAATAAAGATATGAGCAGAACTTAATACAACAGAAAACGTATAAAATTCAGGTGATTGAGTAAGTCCAAAGAATTTTCTATGAAAAGATTTAAAAGACACACTTTGATTAAGGAAAACCAAAACATAAGTAAAGAATATACAGAAAGAGTCAGGACAATGTTAGAGCAGAGAATATATGAAATGCCAGTAAATTTGAACATTTCTGTAAAGTGGACCATTTCCTAGCTCCTAAAGTTTACCAACACTGACACAAGAGGAAATCATTTAAGGTCATCATGTCTGCCCTTGGCATTCTCGGAACGCCCTGGCCTCAGAATGCAGCCTCTGTAGTCCATGGTAACCTGCGGAGAGGGGGCGGGGCTGAGGGAGGTTGGAACACTGCCCTCAATGAGGGAGTGGGTGTGGCCATCTCTGCTGTGACTGAACAAAGGGCAGGGGAGCAGGGGGCCCAGGCCAGGGCCCTCAGAGCCCGGCAGGCCCAGTGGAGTGTCACAAGTTTTTAGGCCCAGGCCAAAGGGTGCCTTCTTTGTCTGCACAGCTGCCCAAACTCTCACCTTTCCACTCAGGCCGCCCTCTTACTTGAAGTGTGTGTGGAACGTGTCTGCGCAGTACACCACGCTGCACAGCTAAGCATAGTTCTGGGCATCGTAGATTCATGCAAGGTGACCGAAGTTCGCAGGCAGATGGGACCCTGGGACACACGCGGAGGGGCTCCTGCCCGGGTCACAGGCCGCCCACTGCCCCTGCCCCAGATCGGGGGCCGCAAAGCAGCTCTGTCTGAGTCCCCTGCCTCTAGAGGGAGTATTGGACCAACACTTGTAGAAAACGGGGCCCTTGCGGGCCACTCGTTGGAGGGACACAAATAAATCTTTGCCGACTTTTTGCTGAAACTTACGAGCGTTCATACCTAAGCCTCTTAAAAGGTCAGCTGTTTAGCTAAACATGAGCTCATGATATAAATTTACACAATAATGAAGAAAGCAGCTACAAGGGGAGACAATCAGCCAAAACCATCAATACCAGAATTAGATTCCCAAGGCCATCCATCAGATGAAGTAATAATCGGGTGCAAGGCAGAAAATATACATAAAACTGGAACTGAAACAAGGCACAAGGATGTTTTAGAAGACTGGTAGGATCTCTAAAACATTTTTCAAGGACATGTCATTGATAAAGCTAAATACTCCAAGGTTGTGTAATACAACAGATTAATCATTGAGAAGAGTGAAATTATGCTGTTTTGAAACTATGGCAGGTCAGATTTTCTGCCTAATTATTAAAGAAGATTTTTCTAAAAAATACATATTATTTCAAAGACTTATTGGCTGTGAAATAAGTTAAGGGTATTTCAAATGGCTTGTCTGCAAAGAAAGGTGAGATGTAGGGAATCACAGAAAGTCGAGGGGAAAATAGGTCAATATATACATTGCTGTATGGTGAACTAAGCCTTAGGCCAGCAACAATGGAGAGGACCTGACCCTTAGACACGTACAAGTAAGCTGGAATCTTCAAAAGTTCAAATCTTTATAAGTAAAAAGATTTATTAAAATGAATAACCAAGTGTTTTAATTGACATCAGAAGATGAAAACAATAAACCCTGAGAACATAGAGAAAAGATAAATAAAGATATGAGCAGAACTTAATACAACAGAAAACGTATAAAATTGAGGTGATTTAGTAAGTCCAAAGAATCTTCTTTGAAAAGAATTAAAAGACACAATTTGATTAAGGAAAACCAAAACATAAGTAAAGAATATACAGAAAGAGTCAGGACAATGTTAGAGCAGAGAATATATGAAATGCCAGTAAATTTGAACATTTCTGTAAAGTGGACCATTTCCTAGCTCCTAAAGTTTACCAACACTGACACAAGAGGAAATCATTTAAGGTCATCATGTCTGCCCTTGGCATTCTCGGAACGCCCTGGCCTCAGAATGCAGCCTCTGTAGTCCATGGTAACCTGCGGAGAGGGGGCGGGGCTGAGGGAGGTTGGAACACTGCCCTCACTGAGGGAGTGGGTGTGGCCATCTCTGCTGTGACTGAACAAAGGGCAGGGGAGCAGGGGGCCCAGGGCAGGGCCCTCAGAGCCCGGCAGGCCCAGTGGAGTGTCACAAGATTTTAGGCCCATGCCAAAGGGCGCCTTCTTGGTCTGCACAGCTGCCCAAACTCTCACCTTTCCACTCAGGCCGCCCTCTTACTTTAAGTGTGTGTGGAACGTGTCCGTGCAGTATACCGCGCTGCACAGCTATGCATAGGTCTGGGCATCGTAGCTTCCTGCAAGGTGACCGAAGTTCGCAGGCAGATGGGTCCCTGGGACACACGCGGAGGGGCTCCTGCCCGGGTCACAGGCCGCCCACTGCCCATGCCCCAGATCGGGAGCCGCAAAGCAGCCCTGTCTGAGTCCCCTGCCTCTAGAGGGAGTATTGGACCAACACTTGTAGAAAACGGGGTCCTTGCGGGCCACTCATTGGAGGGACACAAATAAATCTTTGCCGACTTTCTGCTGAAACTTACGAGCGTTCACACCTAAGCCTCTTACAAGGTCAGCTGTTTAGCTAAACATGAGCTCATGATCTAAATTTACACAATATTGAAGAAAGCAGCTACAAGGGGAGACAATCAGCCAAAACCATCAATACCAGAATTAGATTCCCAAGGCCATCCATCAGATGTAGGAATAATCGGGTGCAAGGCAGAAAATATACATAAAACTGGAACTGAAACAAGGCACAAGGATGTTTTCAAAGACTGGTAGGATCTCTAAAACATTTTTCAAGGACATGTCATTGATAAAGCTAAATACTCCAAGGTTGTGTAATACAACAGATTAATCATTGAGAAGAGTGAAATTATGCTGTTTTGAAAACTATGGCAGGTCAGATTTTCTGCCTAATTATATAAGAAGATTTCTCTAAAAAATACACATTATTTCAAAGACTTATTGGCTGTGAAATAAGTTAAGGGTATTTCAAATGGCTTGTCTGCAAAGAAAGGTGAGATGTAGGGAATCACAGAAAGTCGAGGGGAAAATAGGTCAATATATACATTGCTGTATGGTGAACTAAGCCTTAGGCCAGCAACAATGGAGAGGACCTGACCCTTAGACACGTACAAGTAAGCTGGAATCTTCAAAAGTTCAAATCTTTATAAGTAAAAAGATTTATTAAAATGAATAACCAAGTGTTTTAATTGACATCAGAAGATGAAAACAATAAACCCTGAGAACATAGAGAAAAGATAAATAAAGATATGAGCAGAACTTAATACAACAGAAAACGTATAAAATTGAGGTGATTTAGTAAGTCCAAAGAATCTTCTTTGAAAAGATTTAAAAGACACACTTTGATTAAGGAAAACCAAAACATAAGTAAAGAATATACAGAAAGAGTCAGGACAATGTTAGAGCAGAGAATATATGAAATGCCAGTAAATTTGAACATTTCTGTCAAGTGGACCATTTCCTAGCTCCTAAAGTTTACCAACACTGACACAAGAGGAAATCATTTAAGGTCATCATGTCTGCCCTTGGCATTCTCGGAACGCCCTGGCCTCAGAATGCAGCCTCTGTAGTCCATGGTAACCTGCGGAGAGGGGTCGGGGCTGAGGGAGGTTGGAACACTGCCCTCACTGAGGGAGTGGGTGTGGACATCTCTGCTGTGACTGAACAAAGGGCAGGGGAGCAGGGGGCCCAGGCCAGGGCCCTCAGAGCCCGGCAGGCCCAGTGGAGTGTCACAAGCTTTTAGGCCCAGGCCAAAGGGCGCCTTCTTTGTCTGCACAGCTGCCCAAACTCTCACCTTTCCACTCAGGCCACCCTCTTACTTGAAGTGTGTGTGGAACGTGTCCACGCAGTATACCGCGCTGCACAGCTAAGCATAGGTCTGGGCATCGTAGCTTCCTGCCAGGTGACCGAAGTTCGCAGGCAGATGGGTCCCTGGGACACACACGGAGAGGCTCCTGCCCGGGTGTACAGGCCGCCCACTGCCCCTGCCCCAGATCGGGAGCCGCAAAGCAGCCCTGTCTGAGTCCCCTGCCTCTAGAGGGAGTATTGGACCAACACTTGTAGAAAACGGGGTCCTTGCGGGCCACTCATTGGAGGGACACAAATAAATCTTTGCCGACTTTCTGCTGAAACTTACGAGCGTTCACACCTAAGCCTCTTACAAGGTCAGCTGTTTAGCTAAACATGAGCTCATGATCTAAATTTACACAATATTGAAGAAAGCAGCTACAAGGGGAGACAATCAGCCAAAACCATCAATACCAGAATTAGATTCCCAAGGCCATCCATCAGATGTAGGAATAATCGGGTGCAAGGCAGAAAATATACATAAAACTGGAACTGAAACAAGGCACAAGGATGTTTTCAAAGACTGGTAGGATCTCTAAAACATTTTTCAAGGACATGTCATTGATAAAGCTAAATACTCCAAGGTTGTGTAATACAACAGATTAATCATTGAGAAGAGTGAAATTATGCTGTTTTGAAAACTATGGCAGGTCAGATTTTCTGCCTAATTATATAAGAAGATTTCTCTAAAAAATACACATTATTTCAAAGACTTATTGGCTGTGAAATAAGTTAAGGGTATTTCAAATGGCTTGTCTGCAAAGAAAGGTGAGATGTAGGGAATCACAGAAAGTCGAGGGGAAAATAGGTCAATATATACATTGCTGTATGGTGAACTAAGCCTTAGGCCAGCAACAATGGAGAGGACCTGACCCTTAGACACGTACAAGTAAGCTGGAATCTTCAAAAGTTCAAATCTTTATAAGTAAAAAGATTTATTAAAATGAATAACCAAGTGTTTTAATTGACATCAGAAGATGAAAACAATAAACCCTGAGAACATAGAGAAAAGATAAATAAAGATATGAGCAGAACTTAATACAACAGAAAACGTATAAAATTCAGGTGATTGAGTAAGTCCAAAGAATTTTCTATGAAAAGATTTAAAAGACACACTTTGATTAAGGAAAACCAAAACATAAGTAAAGAATATACAGAAAGAGTCAGGACAATGTTAGAGCAGAGAATATATGAAATGCCAGTAAATTTGAACATTTCTGTAAAGTGGACCATTTCCTAGCTCCTAAAGTTTACCAACACTGACACAAGAGGAAATCATTTAAGGTCATCATGTCTGCCCTTGGCATTCTCGGAACGCCCTGGCCTCAGAATGCAGCCTCTGTAGTCCATGGTAACCTGCGGAGAGGGGGCGGGGCTGAGGGAGGTTGGAACACTGCCCTCAATGAGGGAGTGGGTGTGGCCATCTCTGCTGTGACTGAACAAAGGGCAGGGGAGCAGGGGGCCCAGGCCAGGGCCCTCAGAGCCCGGCAGGCCCAGTGGAGTGTCACAAGTTTTTAGGCCCAGGCCAAAGGGTGCCTTCTTTGTCTGCACAGCTGCCCAAACTCTCACCTTTCCACTCAGGCCGCCCTCTTACTTGAAGTGTGTGTGGAACGTGTCTGCGCAGTACACCACGCTGCACAGCTAAGCATAGTTCTGGGCATCGTAGATTCATGCAAGGTGACCGAAGTTCGCAGGCAGATGGGACCCTGGGACACACGCGGAGGGGCTCCTGCCCGGGTCACAGGCCGCCCACTGCCCCTGCCCCAGATCGGGGGCCGCAAAGCAGCTCTGTCTGAGTCCCCTGCCTCTAGAGGGAGTATTGGACCAACACTTGTAGAAAACGGGGCCCTTGCGGGCCACTCGTTGGAGGGACACAAATAAATCTTTGCCGACTTTTTGCTGAAACTTACGAGCGTTCATACCTAAGCCTCTTAAAAGGTCAGCTGTTTAGCTAAACATGAGCTCATGATATAAATTTACACAATAATGAAGAAAGCAGCTACAAGGGGAGACAATCAGCCAAAACCATCAATACCAGAATTAGATTCCCAAGGCCATCCATCAGATGAAGTAATAATCGGGTGCAAGGCAGAAAATATACATAAAACTGGAACTGAAACAAGGCACAAGGATGTTTTAGAAGACTGGTAGGATCTCTAAAACATTTTTCAAGGACATGTCATTGATAAAGCTAAATACTCCAAGGTTGTGTAATACAACAGATTAATCATTGAGAAGAGTGAAATTATGCTGTTTTGAAACTATGGCAGGTCAGATTTTCTGCCTAATTATTAAAGAAGATTTTTCTAAAAAATACATATTATTTCAAAGACTTATTGGCTGTGAAATAAGTTAAGGGTATTTCAAATGGCTTGTCTGCAAAGAAAGGTGAGATGTAGGGAATCACAGAAAGTCGAGGGGAAAATAGGTCAATATATACATTGCTGTATGGTGAACTAAGCCTTAGGCCAGCAACAATGGAGAGGACCTGACCCTTAGACACGTACAAGTAAGCTGGAATCTTCAAAAGTTCAAATCTTTATAAGTAAAAAGATTTATTAAAATGAATAACCAAGTGTTTTAATTGACATCAGAAGATGAAAACAATAAACCCTGAGAACATAGAGAAAAGATAAATAAAGATATGAGCAGAACTTAATACAACAGAAAACGTATAAAATTGAGGTGATTTAGTAAGTCCAAAGAATCTTCTTTGAAAAGAATTAAAAGACACAATTTGATTAAGGAAAACAAAAACATAAGTAAAGAATATACAGAAAGAGTCAGGACAATGTTAGAGCAGAGAATATATGAAATGCCAGTAAATTTGAACATTTCTGTAAAGTGGACCATTTCCTAGCTCCTAAAGTTTACCAACACTGACACAAGAGGAAATCATTTAAGGTCATCATGTCTGCCCTTGGCATTCTCGGAACGCCCTGGCCTCAGAATGCAGCCTCTGTAGTCCATGGTAACCTGCGGAGAGGGGGCGGGGCTGAGGGAGGTTGGAACACTGCCCTCACTGAGGGAGTGGGTGTGGCCATCTCTGCTGTGACTGAACAAAGGGCAGGGGAGCAGGGGGCCCAGGGCAGGGCCCTCAGAGCCCGGCAGGCCCAGTGGAGTGTCACAAGATTTTAGGCCCATGCCAAAGGGCGCCTTCTTGGTCTGCACAGCTGCCCAAACTCTCACCTTTCCACTCAGGCCGCCCTCTTACTTTAAGTGTGTGTGGAACGTGTCCGTGCAGTATACCGCGCTGCACAGCTATGCATAGGTCTGGGCATCGTAGCTTCCTGCAAGGTGACCGAAGTTCGCAGGCAGATGGGTCCCTGGGACACACGCGGAGGGGCTCCTGCCCGGGTCACAGGCCGCCCACTGCCCATGCCCCAGATCGGGAGCCGCAAAGCAGCCCTGTCTGAGTCCCCTGCCTCTAGAGGGAGTATTGGACCAACACTTGTAGAAAACGGGGTCCTTGCGGGCCACTCATTGGAGGGACACAAATAAATCTTTGCCGACTTTCTGCTGAAACTTACGAGCGTTCACACCTAAGCCTCTTACAAGGTCAGCTGTTTAGCTAAACATGAGCTCATGATCTAAATTTACACAATATTGAAGAAAGCAGCTACAAGGGGAGACAATCAGCCAAAACCATCAATACCAGAATTAGATTCCCAAGGCCATCCATCAGATGTAGGAATAATCGGGTGCAAGGCAGAAAATATACATAAAACTGGAACTGAAACAAGGCACAAGGATGTTTTCAAAGACTGGTAGGATCTCTAAAACATTTTTCAAGGACATGTCATTGATAAAGCTAAATACTCCAAGGTTGTGTAATACAACAGATTAATCATTGAGAAGAGTGAAATTATGCTGTTTTGAAAACTATGGCAGGTCAGATTTTCTGCCTAATTATATAAGAAGATTTCTCTAAAAAATACACATTATTTCAAAGACTTATTGGCTGTGAAATAAGTTAAGGGTATTTCAAATGGCTTGTCTGCAAAGAAAGGTGAGATGTAGGGAATCACAGAAAGTCGAGGGGAAAATAGGTCAATATATACATTGCTGTATGGTGAACTAAGCCTTAGGCCAGCAACAATGGAGAGGACCTGACCCTTAGACACGTACAAGTAAGCTGGAATCTTCAAAAGTTCAAATCTTTATAAGTAAAAAGATTTATTAAAATGAATAACCAAGTGTTTTAATTGACATCAGAAGATGAAAACAATAAACCCTGAGAACATAGAGAAAAGATAAATAAAGATATGAGCAGAACTTAATACAACAGAAAACGTATAAAATTCAGGTGATTGAGTAAGTCCAAAGAATTTTCTATGAAAAGATTTAAAAGACACACTTTGAATAAGGAAAACCAAAACATAAGTAAAGAATATACAGAAAGAGTCAGGACAATGTTAGAGCAGAGAATATATGAAATGCCAGTAAATTTGAACATTTCTGTAAAGTGGACCATTTCCTAGCTCCTAAAGTTTACCAACACTGACACAAGAGGAAATCATTTAAGGTCATCATGTCTGCCCTTGGCATTCTCGGAACGCCCTGGCCTCAGAATGCAGCCTCTGTAGTCCATGGTAACCTGCGGAGAGGGGGCGGGGCTGAGGGAGGTTGGAACACTGCCCTCAATGAGGGAGTGGGTGTGGCCATCTCTGCTGTGACTGAACAAAGGGCAGGGGAGCAGGGGGCCCAGGCCAGGGCCCTCAGAGCCCGGCAGGCCCAGTGGAGTGTCACAAGTTTTTAGGCCCAGGCCAAAGGGTGCCTTCTTTGTCTGCACAGCTGCCCAAACTCTCACCTTTCCACTCAGGCCGCCCTCTTACTTGAAGTGTGTGTGGAACGTGTCTGCGCAGTACACCACGCTGCACAGCTAAGCATAGTTCTGGGCATCGTAGATTCATGCAAGGTGACCGAAGTTCGCAGGCAGATGGGACCCTGGGACACACGCGGAGGGGCTCCTGCCCGGGTCACACTCCGCCCACTGCCCCTGCCCCAGATCGGGGGCCGCAAAGCAGCCCTGTCTGAGTCCCCTGCCTCTAGAGGGAGTATTGGACCAACACTTGTAGAAAACGGGGCCCTTGCGGGCCACTCGTTGGAGGGACACAAATAAATCTTTGCCGACTTTTTGCTGAAACTTACGAGCGTTCATACCTAAGCCTCTTAAAAGGTCAGCTGTTTAGCTAAACATGAGCTCATGATCTAAATTTACACAATAATGAAGAAAGCAGCTACAAGGGGAGACAATCAGCCAAAACCATCAATACCAGAATTAGATTCCCAAGGCCATCCATCAGATGAAGGAATAATCGGGTGCAAGGCAGAAAATATACATAAAACTGGAACTGAAACAAGGCACAAGGATGTTTTAGAAGACTGGTAGGATCTCTAAAACATTTTTCAAGGACATGTCATTGATAAAGCTAAATACTCCAAGGTTGTGTAATACAACAGATTAATCATTGAGAAGAGTGAAATTATGCTGTTTTGAAACTATGGCAGGTCAGATTTTCTGCCTAATTATTAAAGAAGATTTTTCTAAAAAATACATATTATTTCAAAGACTTATTGGCTGTGAAATAAGTTAAGGGTATTTCAAATGGCTTGTCTGCAAAGAAAGGTGAGATGTAGGGAATCACAGAAAGTCGAGGGGAAAATAGGTCAATATATACATTGCTGTATGGTGAACTAAGCCTTAGGCCAGCAACAATGGAGAGGACCTGACCCTTAGACACGTACAAGTAAGCTGGAATCTTCAAAAGTTGAAATCTTTATAAGTAAAAAGATTTATTAAAATGAATAACCAAGTGTTTTAATTGACATCAGAAGATGAAAACAATAAACCCTGAGAACATAGAGAAAAGATAAATAAAGATATGAGCAGAACTTAATACAACAGAAAACGTATAAAATTGAGGTGATTTAGTAAGTCCAAAGAATCTTCTTTGAAAAGAATTAAAAGACACAATTTGATTAAGGAAAACCAAAACATAAGTAAAGAATATACAGAAAGAGTCAGGACAATGTTAGAGCAGAGAATATATGAAATGCCAGTAAATTTGAACATTTCTGTAAAGTGGACCATTTCCTAGCTCCTAAAGTTTACCAACACTGACACAAGAGGAAATCATTTAAGGTCATCATGTCTGCCCTTGGCATTCTCGGAACGCCCTGGCCTCAGAATGCAGCCTCTGTAGTCCATGGTAACCTGCGGAGAGGGGGCGGGGCTGAGGGAGGTTGGAACACTGCCCTCACTGAGGGAGTGGGTGTGGCCATCTCTGCTGTGACTGAACAAAGGGCAGGGGAGCAGGGGGCCCAGGGCAGGGCCCTCAGAGCCCGGCAGGCCCAGTGGAGTGTCACAAGATTTTAGGCCCATGCCAAAGGGCGCCTTCTTGGTCTGCACAGCTGCCCAAACTCTCACCTTTCCACTCAGGCCGCCCTCTTACTTTAAGTGTGTGTGGAACGTGTCCGTGCAGTATACCGCGCTGCACAGCTATGCATAGGTCTGGGCATCGTAGCTTCCTGCAAGGTGACCGAAGTTCGCAGGCAGATGGGTCCCTGGGACACACGCGGAGGGGCTCCTGCCCGGGTCACAGGCCGCCCACTGCCCCTGCCCCAGATCGGGGGCCACAAAGCAGCCCTGTATGAGTCCCCTGCCTCTAGAGGGAGTATTGGAGCAACACTTGTAGAAAACGGGGTCCTTGCGGGCCACTCATTGGAGGGACACAAATAAATCTTTGCCGACTTTCTGCTGAAACTTACGAGCGTTCACACCTAAGCCTCTTACAAGGTCAGCTGTTTAGCTAAACATGAGCTCATGATCTAAATTTACACAATATTGAAGAAAGCAGCTACAAGGGGAGACAATCAGCCAAAACCATCAATACCAGAATTAGATTCCCAAGGCCATCCATCAGATGTAGGAATAATCGGGTGCAAGGCAGAAAATATACATAAAACAGGAACCGAAACAAGGCACAAGGATGTTATCAAAGACTGGTAGGATCTCTAAAACATTTTTCAAGGACATGTCATTGATAAAGCTAAATACTCCAAGGTTGTGTAATACAACAGATTAATCATTGAGAAGAATGAAATTATGCTGTTTTGAAAACTATGCCAGGTCAGATTTTCTGCCTAATTATATAAGAAGATTTCTCTAAAACATACACATTATTTCAAAGACTTATTGGCTGTGAAATAAGTTAAGGGTATTTCAAATGGCTTGTCTGCAAGGAAAGGTGAGATGTAGGGAATCACAGAAAGTGGAGGGGAAAATAGGTCAATATATACATTGCTGTATGGTGAACTAAGCCTTAGGCCAGCAACAATGGAGAGGACCTGACCCTTAGACACGTACAAGTAAGCTGGAATCTTCAAAAGTTCAAATCTTTATAAGTAAAAAGATTTATTAAAATGAATAACCAAGTGTTTTAATTGACATCAGAAGATGAAAACAATAAACCCTGAGAACATAGAGAAAAGATAAATAAAGATATGAGCAGAACTTAATACAACAGAAAACGTATAAAATTCAGGTGATTGAGTAAGTCCAAAGAATTTTCTATGAAAACATTTAAAAGACACACTTTGAATAAGGAAAACCAAAACATAAGTAAAGAATATACAGAAAGAGTCAGGACAATGTTAGAGCAGAGAATATATGAAATGCCAGTAAATTTGAACATTTCTGTAAAGTGGACCATTTCCTAGCTCCTAAAGTTTACCAACACTGACACAAGAGGAAATCATTTAAGGTCATCATGTCTGCCCTTGGCATTCTCGGAACGCCCTGGCCTCAGAATGCAGCCTCTGTAGTCCATGGTAACCTGCGGAGAGGGGGCGGGGCTGAGGGAGGTTGGAACACTGCCCTCACTGAGGGAGTGGGTGTGGCCGTCTCTGCTGTGACTGAACAAAGGGCAGGGGAGCAGGGGGCCCAGGCCAGGGCCCTCAGAGCCCGGCAGGCCCAGTGGAGTGTCACAAGCTTTTAGGCCCAGGCCAAAGGGCCCCTTCTTTGTCTGCACAGCTGCCCAAACTCTCACCTTTCCACTCAGGCCGCCCTCTTACTTGAAGTGTGTGTGGAACGTGTCCGCGCAGTACACCGCGCTGCACAGCTAAGCATAGTTCTGGGCATCGTAGCTTCCTGCAAGGTGACCGAAGTTCGCAGGCAGATGGGTCCCTGGGACACACGCGGAGAGGCTCCGGCCCGGGTCACAGGCCGCCCATGGGCCCTGCCCCAGATCGGGGGCCGCAAAGCAGCCCTGTCTGAGTCCCCTCCCTCTAGAGGGAGTATTGGACCAACACTTGTAGAAAACGGGGTCCTTGCGGGCCACTCATTGGTGGGACACAAATAAATCTTTGCCGACTTTCTGCTGAAACTTACGAGCGTTCACACCTAAGCCTCTTACAAGGTCAGCTGTTTAGCTAAACATGAGCTCATGATCTAAATTTACACAATATTGAAGAAAGCAGCTACAAGGGGAGACAATCAGCCAAAACCATCAATACCAGAATTAGATTCCCAAGGCCATCCATCAGATGTAGGAATAATCGGGTGCAAGGCAGAAAATATACATAAAACTGGAACTGAAACAAGGCACAAGGATGTTTTCAAAGACTGGTAGGATCTCTAAAACATTTTTCAAGGACATGTCATTGATAAAGCTAAATACTCCAAGGTTGTGTAATACAACAGATTAATCATTGAGAAGAGTGAAATTATGCTGTTTTGAAAACTATGGCAGGTCAGATTTTCTGCCTAATTATATAAGAAGATTTCTCTAAAAAATACACATTATTTCAAAGACTTATTGGCTGTGAAATAAGTTAAGGGTATTTCAAATGGCTTGTCTGCAAAGAAAGGTGAGATGTAGGGAATCACAGAAAGTCGAGGGGAAAATAGGTCAATATATACATTGCTGTATGGTGAACTAAGCCTTAGGCCAGCAACAATGGAGAGGACCTGACCCTTAGACAGGAACAAGTAAGCTGGAATCTTCAAAAGTTCAAATCTTTATAAGTAAAAAGATTTATTAAAATGAATAACCAAGTGTTTTAATTGACATCAGAACATGAAAACAATAAACCCTGAGAACATGGAGAAAAGATAAATAAAGATATGAGCAGAACTTAATACAACAGAAAACGTATAAAATTCAGGTGATTTAGTAAGTCCAAAGAATTTTCTTTGAAAAGAATTAAAAGACACACTTTGATTAAGGAAAACCAAAACATAAGTAAAGAATATACAGAAAGAGTCAGGACAATGTTAGAGCAGAGAATATATGAAATGCCAGTAAATTTGAACATTTCTGTAAAGTGGACCATTTCCTAGCTCCTAAAGTTTACCAACACTGACACAAGAGGAAATCATTTAAGGTCATCATGTCTGCCCTTGGCATTCTCGGAACGCCCTGGCCTCAGAATGCAGCCTCTGTAGTCCATGGTAACCTGCGGAGAGGGGGCGGGGCTGAAGGAGGTTGGAACACTGCCCTCACTGAGGGAGTGGGTGTGGCCATCTCTGCTGTGACTGAACAAAGGGCAGGGGAGTAGGGGGCACAGGCCAGGGCCCTCAGAGCCCGGCAGGCCCAGTGGAGTGTCACAAGTTTTTAGGCCCAGGCCAAAGGGTGCCTTCTTTGTCTGCACAGCTGCCCAAACTCTCACCTTTCCACTCAGGCCGCCCTCTTACTTGAAGTGTGTGTGGAACGTGTCTGCACAGTACACCGCGCTGCACAGCTAAGCATAGTTCTGGGCATCGTAGATTCATGCAAGGTGACCGAAGTTCGCAGGCAGATGGGACCCTGGGACACACGCGGAGGGGCTCCTGCCCGGGTCACACTCCGCCCACTGCCCCTGCTCCAGATCGGGGGCCGCAAAGCAGCCCTGTCTGAGTCCCCTGCCTCTAGAGGGAGTATTGGACCAACACTTGTAGAAAACGGGGCCCTTGCGGGCCACTCGTTGGAGGGACACAAATAAATCTTTGCCGACTTTTTGCTGAAACTTACGAGCGTTCATACCTAAGCCACTTAAAAGGTCAGCTGTTTAGCTAAACATGAGCTCATGATCTAAATTTACACAATAATGAAGAAAGCAGCTACAAGGGGAGACAATCAGCCAAAACCATCAATACCAGAATTAGATTCCCAAGGCCATCCATCAGATGAAGGAATAATCGGGTGCAAGGCAGAAAATATACATAAAACTGGAACTGAAACAAGGCACAAGGATGTTTTAGAAGACTGGTAGGATCTCTAAAACATTTTTCAAGGACATGTCATTGATAAAGCTAAATACTCCAAGGTTGTGTAATACAACAGATTAATCATTGAGAAGAGTGAAATTATGCTGTTTTGAAACTATGGCAGGTCAGATTTTCTGCCTAATTATAAAAGAAGATTTTTCTAAAAAATACACATTATTTCAAAGACTTATTGGCTGTGAAATAAGTTAAGGGTATTTCAAATGGCTTGTCTGCAAAGAAAGGTGAGATGTAGGGAATCACAGAAAGTCGAGGGGAAAATAGGTCAATATATACATTGCTGTATGGTGAACTAAGCCTTAGTCCAGCAACAATGGAGAGGACCTGACCCTTAGACACGTACAAGTAAGCTGGAATCTTCAAAAGTTCAAATCTTTATAAGTAAAAAGATTTATTAAAATGAATAACCATGTGTTTTAATTGACATCAGAAGATGAAAAGAATAAACCCTGAGAACATAGAGAAAAGATAAATAAAGATATGAGCAGAACTTAATACAACAGAAAACGTATAAAATTCAGGTGATTGAGTAAGTCCAAAGAATTTTCTATGAAAAGATTTAAAAGACACACTTTGATTAAGGAAAACCAAAACATAAGTAAAGAATATACAGAAAGAGTCAGGACAATGTTAGAGCAGAGAATATATGAAATGCCAGTAAATTTGAACATTTCTGTAAAGTGGACCATTTCCTAGCTCCTAAAGTTTACCAACACTGACACAAGAGGAAATCATTTAAGGTCATCATGTCTGCCCTTGGCATTCTCGGAACGCCCTGGCCTCAGAATGCAGCCTCTGTAGTCCATGGTAACCTGCGGAGAGGGGGCGGGGCTGAGGGAGGTTGGAACACTGCCCTCACTGAGGGAGTGGGTGTGGCCATCTCTGCTGTGACTGAACAAAGGGCAGGGGAGCAGGGGGCCCAGGGCAGGGCCCTCAGAGCCCGGCAGGCCCAGTGGAGTGTCACAAGCTTTTAGGCCCAGGCCAAAGGGTGCCTGCTTTGTCTGCACAGCTGCCCAAACTCTCACCTTTCCACTCAGGCCGCCCTCTTACTTGAAGTGTGTGTGGAACGTGTCCGCGCAGTACACCGCGCTGCACAGCTAAGCATAGGTCTGGGCATCGTAGCTTCCTGCCAGGTGACCGAAGTTCGCAGGCAGATGGGTCCCTGGGACACACGCGGAGAGGCTCCGGCCCGGGTCACAGGCCGCCCACTGCCCCTGCCCCAGATCGGGGGCCGCAAAGCAGCCCTGTCTGAGTCCCCTGCCTCTAGAGGGAGTATTGGACCAACACTTGTAGAAAACGGGGTCCTTGCGGGCCACTCGTTGGAGGGACACAAATAAATCTTTGCCTACTTTCTGCGGAAACTTACGAGCGTTCACACCTAAGCCTCTTACAAGGTCAGCTGTTTAGCTAAACATGAGCTCATGATCTAAATTTACACAATATTGAAGAAAGCAGCTACAAGGGGAGACAATCAGCCAAAACCATCAATACCAGAATTAGATTCCCAAGGCCATCCATCAGATGTAGGAATAATCGGGTGCAAGGCAGAAAATATACATAAAACTGGAACTGAAACAAGGCACAAGGATGTTTTCAAAGACTGGTAGGATCTCTAAAACATTTTTCAAGGACATGTCATTGATAAAGCTAAATACTCCAAGGTTGTGTAATACAACAGATTAATCATTGAGAAGAGTGAAATTATGCTGTTTTGAAAACTATGGCAGGTCAGATTTTCTGCCTAATTATATAAGAAGATTTCTCTAAAAAATACACATTATTTCAAAGACTTATTGGCTGTGAAATAAGTTAAGGGTATTTCAAATGGCTTGTCTGCAAAGAAAGGTGAGATGTAGGGAATCACAGAAAGTCGAGGGGAAAATAGGTCAATATATACATTGCTGTATGGTGAACTAAGCCTTAGGCCAGCAACAATGGAGAGGACCTGACCCTTAGACACGTACAAGTAAGCTGGAATCTTCAAAAGTTCAAATCTTTATAAGTAAAAAGATTTATTAAAATGAATAACCAAGTGTTTTAATTGACATCAGAAGATGAAAACAATAAACCCTGAGAACATGGAGAAAAGATAAATAAAGATATGAGCAGAACTTAATACAACAAAAAACGTATAAAATTCAGGTGATTTAGTAAGTCCAAAGAATCTTTGAAAAGATTTAAAAGACACACTTTGATTAAGGAAAACCAAAACATAAGTAAAGAATATACAGAAAGAGTCAGGACAATGTTAGAGCAGAGAATATATGAAATGCCAGTAAATTTGAACATTTCTGTAAAGTGGACCATTTCCTAGCTCCTAAAGTTTACCAACACTGACACAAGAGGAAATCATTTAAGGTCATCATGTCTGCCCTTGGCATTCTCGGAACGCCCTGGCCTCAGAATGCAGCCTCTGTAGTCCATGGTAACCTGCGGAGAGGGGGCGGGGCTGAGGGAGGTTGGAACACTGCCCTCACTGAGGGAGTGGGTGTGGCCATCTCTGCTGTGACTGAACAAAGGGCAGGGGAGCAGGGGGCCCAGGGCAGGGCCCTCAGAGCCCGGCAGGCCCAGTGGAGTGTCACAAGATTTTAGGCCCATGCCAAACGGCGCCTTCTTGGTCTGCACAGCTGCCCAAACTCTCACCTTTCCACTCAGGCCGCCCTCTTACTTTAAGTGTGTGTGGAACGTGTCCGTGCAGTATACCGAGCGGCACAGCTATGCATAGGTCTGGGCATCGTAGCTTACTGCCAGGTGACCGAAGTTCGCAGGCAGCTGGGTCCCTGGGACACACGCGGAGAGGCTCCTGCCCGGGTCACAGGCCGCCCACTGCCCCTGCCCCAGATCGTGAGCCGCAAAGCAGCCCTGTCTGAGTCCCCTGCCTCTAGAGGGAGTATTGGACCAACACTTGTAGAAAACGGGGTCCTTGCGGGCCACTCATTGGAGGGACACAAATAAATCTTTGCCGACTTTCTGCTGAAACTTACGAGCGTTCACACCTAAGCCTCTTACAAGGTCAGCTGTTTAGCTAAACATGAGCTCATGATCTAAATTTACACAATATTGAAGAAATCAGCTACAAGGGGAGACAATCAGCCAAAACCATCAATACCAGAATTAGATTCCCAAGGCCATCCATCAGATGTAGGAATAATCGGGTGCAAGGCAGAAAATATACATAAAACTGGAACTGAAACAAGGCACAAGGATGTTTTCAAAGACTGGTAGGATCTCTAAAACATTTTTCAAGGACATGTCATTGATAAAGCTAAATACTCCAAGGTTGTGTAATACAACAGATTAATCATTGAGAAGAGTGAAATTATGCTGTTTTGAAACTATGGCAGGTCAGATTTTCTGCCTAATTATAAAAGAAGATTTTTCTAAAAAATACACATTATTTCAAAGACTTATTGGCTGTGAAATAAGTTAAGGGTATTTCAAATGGCTTGTCTGCAAAGAAAGGTGAGATGTAGGGAATCACAGAAAGTCGAGGGGAAAATAGGTCAATATATACATTGCTGTATGGTGAACTAAGCCTTAGGCCAGCAACAATGGAGAGGACCTGACCCTTAGACACGTACAAGTAAGCTGAAATCTTCAAAAGTTCAAATCTTTATAAGTAAAAAGATTTATTAAAATGAATAACCAAGTGTTTTAATTGACATCAGAAGATGAAAACAATAAACCCTGAGAACATAGAGAAAAGATAAATAAAGATATGAGCAGAACTTAATACAACAGAAAACGTATAAAATTCAGGTGATTGAGTAAGTCCAAAGAATTTTCTATGAAAACATTTAAAAGACACACTTTGAATAAGGAAAACCAAAACATAAGTAAAGAATATACAGAAAGAGTCAGGACAATGTTAGAGCAGAGAATATATGAAATGCCAGTAAATTTGAACATTTCTGTAAAGTGGACCATTTCCTAGCTCCTAAAGTTTACCAACACTGACACAAGAGGAAATCATTTAAGGTCATCATGTCTGCCCTTGGCATTCTCGGAACGCCCTGGCCTCAGAATGCAGCCTCTGTAGTCCATGGTAACCTGCGGAGAGGGGGCGGGGCTGAGGGAGGTTGGAACACTGCCCTCACTGAGGGAGTGGGTGTGGCCGTCTCTGCTGTGACTGAACAAAGGGCAGGGGAGCAGGGGGCCCAGGCCAGGGCCCTCAGAGCCCGGCAGGCCCAGTGGAGTGTCACAAGCTTTTAGGCCCAGGCCAAAGGGCCCCTTCTTTGTCTGCACAGCTGCCCAAACTCTCACCTTTCCACTCAGGCCGCCCTCTTACTTGAAGTGTGTGTGGAACGTGTCCGCGCAGTACACCGCGCTGCACAGCTAAGCATAGTTCTGGGCATCGTAGCTTCCTGCAAGGTGACCGAAGTTCGCAGGCAGATGGGTCCCTGGGACACACGCGGAGAGGCTCCGGCCCGGGTCACAGGCCGCCCATGGGCCCTGCCCCAGATCGGGGGCCGCAAAGCAGCCCTGTCTGAGTCCCCTCCCTCTAGAGGGAGTATTGGACCAACACTTGTAGAAAACGGGGTCCTTGCGGGCCACTCATTGGTGGGACACAAATAAATCTTTGCCGACTTTCTGCTGAAACTTACGAGCGTTCACACCTAAGCCTCTTACAAGGTCAGCTGTTTAGCTAAACATGAGCTCATGATCTAAATTTACACAATATTGAAGAAAGCAGCTACAAGGGGAGACAATCAGCCAAAACCATCAATACCAGAATTAGATTCCCAAGGCCATCCATCAGATGTAGGAATAATCGGGTGCAAGGCAGAAAATATACATAAAACTGGAACTGAAACAAGGCACAAGGATGTTTTCAAAGACTGGTAGGATCTCTAAAACATTTTTCAAGGACATGTCATTGATAAAGCTAAATACTCCAAGGTTGTGTAATACAACAGATTAATCATTGAGAAGAGTGAAATTATGCTGTTTTGAAAACTATGGCAGGTCAGATTTTCTGCCTAATTATATAAGAAGATTTCTCTAAAAAATACACATTATTTCAAAGACTTATTGGCTGTGAAATAAGTTAAGGGTATTTCAAATGGCTTGTCTGCAAAGAAAGGTGAGATGTAGGGAATCACAGAAAGTCGAGGGGAAAATAGGTCAATATATACATTGCTGTATGGTGAACTAAGCCTTAGGCCAGCAACAATGGAGAGGACCTGACCCTTAGACAGGAACAAGTAAGCTGGAATCTTCAAAAGTTCAAATCTTTATAAGTAAAAAGATTTATTAAAATGAATAACCAAGTGTTTTAATTGACATCAGAACATGAAAACAATAAACCCTGAGAACATGGAGAAAAGATAAATAAAGATATGAGCAGAACTTAATACAACAGAAAACGTATAAAATTCAGGTGATTTAGTAAGTCCAAAGAATTTTCTTTGAAAAGAATTAAAAGACACACTTTGATTAAGGAAAACCAAAACATAAGTAAAGAATATACAGAAAGAGTCAGGACAATGTTAGAGCAGAGAATATATGAAATGCCAGTAAATTTGAACATTTCTGTAAAGTGGACCATTTCCTAGCTCCTAAAGTTTACCAACACTGACACAAGAGGAAATCATTTAAGGTCATCATGTCTGCCCTTGGCATTCTCGGAACGCCCTGGCCTCAGAATGCAGCCTCTGTAGTCCATGGTAACCTGCGGAGAGGGGGCGGGGCTGAAGGAGGTTGGAACACTGCCCTCACTGAGGGAGTGGGTGTGGCCATCTCTGCTGTGACTGAACAAAGGGCAGGGGAGTAGGGGGCACAGGCCAGGGCCCTCAGAGCCCGGCAGGCCCAGTGGAGTGTCACAAGTTTTTAGGCCCAGGCCAAAGGGTGCCTTCTTTGTCTGCACAGCTGCCCAAACTCTCACCTTTCCACTCAGGCCGCCCTCTTACTTGAAGTGTGTGTGGAACGTGTCTGCACAGTACACCGCGCTGCACAGCTAAGCATAGTTCTGGGCATCGTAGATTCATGCAAGGTGACCGAAGTTCGCAGGCAGATGGGACCCTGGGACACACGCGGAGGGGCTCCTGCCCGGGTCACACTCCGCCCACTGCCCCTGCTCCAGATCGGGGGCCGCAAAGCAGCCCTGTCTGAGTCCCCTGCCTCTAGAGGGAGTATTGGACCAACACTTGTAGAAAACGGGGCCCTTGCGGGCCACTCGTTGGAGGGACACAAATAAATCTTTGCCGACTTTTTGCTGAAACTTACGAGCGTTCATACCTAAGCCACTTAAAAGGTCAGCTGTTTAGCTAAACATGAGCTCATGATCTAAATTTACACAATAATGAAGAAAGCAGCTACAAGGGGAGACAATCAGCCAAAACCATCAATACCAGAATTAGATTCCCAAGGCCATCCATCAGATGAAGGAATAATCGGGTGCAAGGCAGAAAATATACATAAAACTGGAACTGAAACAAGGCACAAGGATGTTTTAGAAGACTGGTAGGATCTCTAAAACATTTTTCAAGGACATGTCATTGATAAAGCTAAATACTCCAAGGTTGTGTAATACAACAGATTAATCATTGAGAAGAGTGAAATTATGCTGTTTTGAAACTATGGCAGGTCAGATTTTCTGCCTAATTATAAAAGAAGATTTTTCTAAAAAATACACATTATTTCAAAGACTTATTGGCTGTGAAATAAGTTAAGGGTATTTCAAATGGCTTGTCTGCAAAGAAAGGTGAGATGTAGGGAATCACAGAAAGTCGAGGGGAAAATAGGTCAATATATACATTGCTGTATGGTGAACTAAGCCTTAGTCCAGCAACAATGGAGAGGACCTGACCCTTAGACACGTACAAGTAAGCTGGAATCTTCAAAAGTTCAAATCTTTATAAGTAAAAAGATTTATTAAAATGAATAACCATGTGTTTTAATTGACATCAGAAGATGAAAAGAATAAACCCTGAGAACATAGAGAAAAGATAAATAAAGATATGAGCAGAACTTAATACAACAGAAAACGTATAAAATTCAGGTGATTGAGTAAGTCCAAAGAATTTTCTATGAAAAGATTTAAAAGACACACTTTGATTAAGGAAAACCAAAACATAAGTAAAGAATATACAGAAAGAGTCAGGACAATGTTAGAGCAGAGAATATATGAAATGCCAGTAAATTTGAACATTTCTGTAAAGTGGACCATTTCCTAGCTCCTAAAGTTTACCAACACTGACACAAGAGGAAATCATTTAAGGTCATCATGTCTGCCCTTGGCATTCTCGGAACGCCCTGGCCTCAGAATGCAGCCTCTGTAGTCCATGGTAACCTGCGGAGAGGGGGCGGGGCTGAGGGAGGTTGGAACACTGCCCTCACTGAGGGAGTGGGTGTGGCCATCTCTGCTGTGACTGAACAAAGGGCAGGGGAGCAGGGGGCCCAGGGCAGGGCCCTCAGAGCCCGGCAGGCCCAGTGGAGTGTCACAAGCTTTTAGGCCCAGGCCAAAGGGTGCCTGCTTTGTCTGCACAGCTGCCCAAACTCTCACCTTTCCACTCAGGCCGCCCTCTTACTTGAAGTGTGTGTGGAACGTGTCCGCGCAGTACACCGCGCTGCACAGCTAAGCATAGGTCTGGGCATCGTAGCTTCCTGCCAGGTGACCGAAGTTCGCAGGCAGATGGGTCCCTGGGACACACGCGGAGAGGCTCCGGCCCGGGTCACAAGCCGCCCACTGCCCCTGCCCCAGATCGGGGGCCGCAAAGCAGCCCTGTCTGAGTCCCCTGCCTCTAGAGGGAGTATTGGACCAACACTTGTAGAAAACGGGGTCCTTGCGGGCCACTCGTTGGAGGGACACAAATAAATCTTTGCCTACTTTCTGCGGAAACTTACGAGCGTTCACACCTAAGCCTCTTACAAGGTCAGCTGTTTAGCTAAACATGAGCTCATGATCTAAATTTACACAATATTGAAGAAAGCAGCTACAAGGGGAGACAATCAGCCAAAACCATCAATACCAGAATTAGATTCCCAAGGCCATCCATCAGATGTAGGAATAATCGGGTGCAAGGCAGAAAATATACATAAAACTGGAACTGAAACAAGGCACAAGGATGTTTTCAAAGACTGGTAGGATCTCTAAAACATTTTTCAAGGACATGTCATTGATAAAGCTAAATACTCCAAGGTTGTGTAATACAACAGATTAATCATTGAGAAGAGTGAAATTATGCTGTTTTGAAAACTATGGCAGGTCAGATTTTCTGCCTAATTATATAAGAAGATTTCTCTAAAAAATACACATTATTTCAAAGACTTATTGGCTGTGAAATAAGTTAAGGGTATTTCAAATGGCTTGTCTGCAAAGAAAGGTGAGATGTAGGGAATCACAGAAAGTCGAGGGGAAAATAGGTCAATATATACATTGCTGTATGGTGAACTAAGCCTTAGGCCAGCAACAATGGAGAGGACCTGACCCTTAGACACGTACAAGTAAGCTGGAATCTTCAAAAGTTCAAATCTTTATAAGTAAAAAGATTTATTAAAATGAATAACCAAGTGTTTTAATTGACATCAGAAGATGAAAACAATAAACCCTGAGAACATGGAGAAAAGATAAATAAAGATATGAGCAGAACTTAATACAACAAAAAACGTATAAAATTCAGGTGATTTAGTAAGTCCAAAGAATCTTTGAAAAGATTTAAAAGACACACTTTGATTAAGGAAAACCAAAACATAAGTAAAGAATATACAGAAAGAGTCAGGACAATGTTAGAGCAGAGAATATATGAAATGCCAGTAAATTTGAACATTTCTGTAAAGTGGACCATTTCCTAGCTCCTAAAGTTTACCAACACTGACACAAGAGGAAATCATTTAAGGTCATCATGTCTGCCCTTGGCATTCTCGGAACGCCCTGGCCTCAGAATGCAGCCTCTGTAGTCCATGGTAACCTGCGGAGAGGGGGCGGGGCTGAGGGAGGTTGGAACACTGCCCTCACTGAGGGAGTGGGTGTGGCCATCTCTGCTGTGACTGAACAAAGGGCAGGGGAGCAGGGGGCCCAGGGCAGGGCCCTCAGAGCCCGGCAGGCCCAGTGGAGTGTCACAAGATTTTAGGCCCATGCCAAACGGCGCCTTCTTGGTCTGCACAGCTGCCCAAACTCTCACCTTTCCACTCAGGCCGCCCTCTTACTTTAAGTGTGTGTGGAACGTGTCCGTGCAGTATACCGAGCGGCACAGCTATGCATAGGTCTGGGCATCGTAGCTTACTGCCAGGTGACCGAAGTTCGCAGGCAGCTGGGTCCCTGGGACACACGCGGAGAGGCTCCTGCCCGGGTCACAGGCCGCCCACTGCCCCTGCCCCAGATCGTGAGCCGCAAAGCAGCCCTGTCTGAGTCCCCTGCCTGTAGAGGGAGTATTGGACCAACACTTGTAGAAAACGGGGTCCTTGCGGGCCACTCATTGGAGGGACACAAATAAATCTTTGCCGACTTTCTGCTGAAACTTACGAGCGTTCACACCTAAGCCTCTTACAAGGTCAGCTGTTTAGCTAAACATGAGCTCATGATCTAAATTTACACAATATTGAAGAAATCAGCTACAAGGGGAGACAATCAGCCAAAACCATCAATACCAGAATTAGATTCCCAAGGCCATCCATCAGATGTAGGAATAATCGGGTGCAAGGCAGAAAATATACATAAAACTGGAACTGAAACAAGGCACAAGGATGTTTTCAAAGACTGGTAGGATCTCTAAAACATTTTTCAAGGACATGTCATTGATAAAGCTAAATACTCCAAGGTTGTGTAATACAACAGATTAATCATTGAGAAGAGTGAAATTATGCTGTTTTGAAACTATGGCAGGTCAGATTTTCTGCCTAATTATAAAAGAAGATTTTTCTAAAAAATACACATTATTTCAAAGACTTATTGGCTGTGAAATAAGTTAAGGGTATTTCAAATGGCTTGTCTGCAAAGAAAGGTGAGATGTAGGGAATCACAGAAAGTCGAGGGGAAAATAGGTCAATATATACATTGCTGTATGGTGAACTAAGCCTTAGTCCAGCAACAATGGAGAGGACCTGACCCTTAGACACGTACAAGTAAGCTGAAATCTTCAAAAGTTCAAATCTTTATAAGTAAAAAGATTTATTAAAATGAATAACCAAGTGTTTTAATTGACATCAGAAGATGAAAACAATAAACCCTGAGAACATAGAGAAAAGATAAATAAAGATATGAGCAGAACTTAATACAACAGAAAACGTATAAAATTCAGGTGATTGAGTAAGTCCAAAGAATTTTCTATGAAAAGATTTAAAAGACACACTTTGATTAAGGAAAACCAAAACATAAGTAAAGAATATACAGAAAGAGTCAGGACAATGTTAGAGCAGAGAATATATGAAATGCCAGTAAATTTGAACATTTCTGTAAAGTGGACCATTTCCTAGCTCCTAAAGTTTACCAACACTGACACAAGAGGAAATCATTTAAGGTCATCATGTCTGCCCTTGGCATTCTCGGAACGCCCTGGCCTCAGAATGCAGCCTCTGTAGTCCATGGTAACCTGCGGAGAGGGGGCGGGGCTGAGGGAGGTTGGAACAATGCCCTCACTGAGGGAGTGGGTGTGGCCATCTCTGCTGTGACTGAACAAAGGGCAGGGGAGCAGGGGGCCCAGGGCAGGGCCCTCAGAGCCCGGCAGGCCCAGTGGAGTGTCACAAGCTTTTAGGCCCAGCCCAAAGGGTGCCTGCTTTGTCTGCACAGCTGCCCAAACTCTCACCTTTCCACTCAGGCCGCCCTCTTACTTGAAGTGTGTGTGGAACGTGTCCGCGCAGTATACCGCGCTGCACAGTTAAGCATAGGTCTGGGCATCGTAGCTTCCTGCCAGGTGACCGAAGTTCGCAGGCAGATGGGTCCCTGGGACACACGCGGAGAGGCTCCTGCCCGGGTCACAGGCCGCCCACTGCCCCTGCCCCAGATCGGGAGCCGCAAAGCAGCCCTGTCTGAGTCCCCTGCCTCTAGAGGGAGTATTGGACCAACACTTGTAGAAAACGGGGTCCTTGCGGGCCACTCGTTGGAGGGACACAAATAAATCTTTGCCGACTTTCTGCTGAAACTTACGAGCGTTCACACCTAAGCCTCTTACAAGGTCAGCTGTTTAGCTAAACATGAGCTCATGATCTAAATTTACACAATATTGAAGAAAGCAGCTACAAGGGGAGACAATCAGCCAAAACCATCAATACCAGAATTAGATTCCCAAGGCCATCCATCAGATGTAGGAATAATCGGGTGCAAGGCAGAAAATATACATAAAACTGGAACTGAAACAAGGCACAAGGATGTTTTCAAAGACTGGTAGGATCTCTAAAACATTTTTCAAGGACATGTCATTGATAAAGCTAAATACTCCAAGGTTGTGTAATACAACAGATTAATCATTGAGAAGAGTGAAATTATGCTGTTTTGAAAACTATGGCAGGTCAGATTTTCTGCCTAATTATATAAGAAGATTTCTCTAAAAAATACACATTATTTCAAAGACTTATTGGCTGTGAAATAAGTTAAGGGTATTTCAAATGGCTTGTCTGCAAAGAAAGGTGAGATGTAGGTAATCACAGAAAGTCGAGGGGAAAATAGGTCAATATATACATTGCTGTATGGTGAACTAAGCCTTAGGCCAGCAACAATGGAGAGGACCTGACCCTTAGACACGTACAAGTAAGCTGGAATCTTCAAAAGTTCAAATCTTTATAAGTAAAAAGATTTACTAAAATCAATAACCAAGTGTTTTAATTGACATCAGAAGATGAAAACAATAAACCCTGAGAACATGGAGAAAAGATAAATAAAGATATGAGCAGAACTTAATACAACAGAAAACGTATAAAATTCAGGTGATTTAGTAAGTCCAAAGAATCTTCTTTGAAAAGATTTAAAAGACACACTTTGATAAAGGAAAACCAAAACATAAGTAAAGAATATACAGAAAGAGTCAGGACAATGTTAGAGCAGAGAATATATGAAATGCCAGTAAATTTGAACATTTCTGTCAAGTGGACCATTTCCTAGCTCCTAAAGTTTACCAACACTGACACAAGAGGAAACCATTTAAGGTCATCATGTCTGCCCTTCGCATTCTCGGAAGGCCCTGGCCTCAGAATGCAGCCTCTGTAGTCCATGGTAACCTGCGGAGAGGGGGCGGGGCTGAGGGAGGTTGGAACACTGCCCTCACTGAGGGAGTGGGTGTGGCCATCTCTGCAGTGACTGAACAAAGGGCAGGGGAGCAGGGGGCCCAGGGCAGGGCCCTCAGAGCCCGGCAGGCCCAGTGGAGTGTCACAAGCTTTTAGGCCCAGGCCAAAGGGCGCCTTCTTTGTCTGCACAGCTGCCCAAACTCTCACCTTTCCACTCAGGCCGCCCTCTTACTTTAAGTGTGTGTGGAACGTGTCCGTGCAGTATACCGCGCTGCACAGCTAAGCATAGGTCTGGGCATCGTAGCTTCCTGCCAGGTGACCGAAGTTCGCAGGCAGATGGGTCCCTGGGACACACGCGGAGGGGCTCCTGCCCGGGTCACAGGCCGCCCACTGCCCCTGCCCCAGATCGGGGGCCGCAAAGCAGCCCTGTCTGAGTCCCCTGCCTCTAGAGGGAGTATTGGAGCAACACTTGTAGAAAACGGGGTCCTTGCGGGCCACTCATTGAAGGGACACAAATAAATCTTTGCCGACTTTCTGCTGAAACTTACGAGCGTTCATACCTAAGCCTCTTAAAAGGTCAGCTGTTTAGCTAAACATGAGCTCATGATCTAAATTTACACAATATTGAAGAAAGCAGCTACAAGGGGAGACAATCAGCCAAAACCATCAATACCAGAATTAGATTCCCAAGGCCATCCATCAGATGTAGGAATAATCGGGTGCAAGGCAGAAAATATACATAAAACTGGAACTGAAACAAGGCACAAGGATGTTTTCAAAGACTGGTAGGATCTCTAAAACATTTTTCAAGGACATGTCATTGATAAAGCTAAATACTCCAAGGTGGTGTAATACAACAGATTAATCATTGAGAAGAGTGAAATTATGCTGTTTTGAAAACTATGGCAGGTCAGATTTTCTGCCTAATTATAAAAGAAGATTTCTCTAAAAAATACACATTATTTCAAAGACTTATTGGCTGTGAAATAAGTTAAGGGTATTTCAAATGGCTTGTCTGCAAAGAAAGGTGAGATGTAGGGAATCACAGAAAGTCGAGGGGAAAATAGGTTAATATATACATTGCTGTATGGTGAACTAAGCCTTAGGCCAGCAACAATGGAGAGGACCTGACCCTTAGACACGTACAAGTAAGCTGGAATCTTCAAAAGTTCAAATCTTTATAAGTAAAAAGATTTATTAAAATGAATAACCAAGTGTTTTAATTGACATCAGAAGATGAAAACAATAAACCCTGAGAACATAGAGAAAAGATAAATAAAGATATGAGCAGAACTTAATACAACAGAAAACGTATAAAATTCAGGTGATTTAGTAAGTCCAAAGAATCTTCTTTGAAAAGAATTAATAGACACACTTTGATTAAGGAAAACCAAAACATAAGTAAAGAATATACAGAAAGAGTCAGGACAATGTTAGAGCAGAGAATATATGAAATGCCAGTAAATTTGAACATTTCTGTCAAGTGGACCATTTCCTAGCTCCTAAAGTTTACCAACACTGACACAAGAGGAAATCATTTAAGGTCATCATGTCTGCCCTTGGCATTCTCGGAACGCCCTGGCCTCAGAATGCAGCCTCTGTAGTCCATGGTAACCTGCGGAGAGGGGGCGGGGCTGAGGGAGGTTGGAACACTGCCCTCACTGAGGGAGTGTGTGTGGCCATCTCTGCTGTGACTGAACAAAGGGCAGGGGAGCAGGGGGCCCAGGGCAGGGCCCTCAGAGCCCGGCAGGCCCAGTGGAGTGTCACAAGCTTTTAGGCCCAGGCCAAAGGGCGCCTTCTTTGTCTGCACAGCTGCCCAAATTCTCACCTTTCCACACAGGCCGCCCTCTTACTTGAAGTGTGTGTGGAACGTGTCCGCACAGTATACCGCGCTGCACAGCTAAGCATAGGTCTGGGCATCGTAGCTTCCTGCCAGGTGACCGAAGTTCGCAGGCAGATGGGTCCCTGGGACACACGCGGAGGGGCTCTTGCCCGGGTCACAGGCCGCCCACTGCCCCTGCCCCAGATCGGGAGCCGCAAAGCAGCCCTGTCTGAGTCCCCTGCCTCTAGAGGGAGTATTGGAGCAACACTTGTAGAAAACGGGGTCCTTGCGGGCCACTCATTGGAGGGACACAAATAAATCTTTGCCGACTTTCTGCTGAAACTTACGAGCGTTCACACCTAAGCCTCTTACAAGGTCAGCTGTTTAGCTAAACATGAGCTCATGATCTAAATTTACACAATATTGAAGAAAGCAGCTACAAGGGGAGACAATCAGCCAAAACCATCAATACCAGAATTAGATTCCCAAGGCCATCCATCAGATGTAGGAATAATCGGGTGCAAGGCAGAAAATATACATAAAACTGGAACTGAAACAAGGCACAAGGATGTTTTCAAAGACTGGTAGGATCTCTAAAACATTTTTCAAGGACATGTCATTGATAAAGCTAAATACTCCAAGGTGGTGTAATACAACAGATTAATCATTGAGAAGAGTGAAATTATGCTGTTTTGAAAACTATGGCAGGTCAGATTTTCTGCCTAATTATATAAGAAGATTTCTCTAAAAAATACACATTATTTCAAAGACTTATTGGCTGTGAAATAAGTTAAGGGTATTTCAAATGGCTTGTCTGCAAAGAAAGGTGAGATGTAGGGAATCACAGAAAGTCGAGGGGAAAATAGGTCAATATATACATTGCTGTATGGTGAACTAAGCCTTAGGCCAGCAACAATGGAGAGGACGTGACCCTTAGACACGTACAAGTAAGCTGGAATCTTCAAAAGTTCAAATCTTTATAAGTAAAAAGATTTATTAAAATGAATAACCAAGTGTTTTAATTGACATCAGAAGATGAAAACAATAAACCCTGAGAACATAGAGAAAAGATAAATAAAGATATGAGCAGAACTTAATACAACAGAAAACGTATAAAATTCAGGTGATTTAGTAAGTCCAAAGAATCTTCTTTGAAAAGAATTAATAGACACACTTTGATTAAGGAAAACCAAAACATAAGTAAAGAATATACAGAAAGAGTCAGGACAATGTTAGAGCAGAGAATATATGAAATGCCAGTAAATTTGAACATTTCTGTCAAGTGGACCATTTCCTAGCTCCTAAAGTTTACCAACACTGACACAAGAGGAAATCATTTAAGGTCATCATGTCTGCCCTTGGCATTCTCGGAACGCCCTGGCCTCAGAATGCAGCCTCTGTAGTCCATGGTAACCTGCGGAGAGGGGGCGGGGCTGAGGGAGGTTGGAACACTGCCCTCACTGAGGGAGTGTGTGTGGCCATCTCTGCTGTGACTGAACAAAGGGCAGGGGAGCAGGGGGCCCAGGGCAGGGCCCTCAGAGCCCGGCAGGCCCAGTGGAGTGTCACAAGCTTTTAGGCCCAGGCCAAAGGGCGCCTTCTTTGTCTGCACAGCTGCCCAAATTCTCACCTTTCCACTCAGGCCGCCCTCTTACTTGAAGTGTGTGTGGAACGTGTCCGCACAGTATACCGCGCTGCACAGCTAAGCATAGGTCTGGGCATCGTAGCTTCCTGCCAGGTGACCGAAGTTCGCAGGCAGATGGGTCCCTGGGACACACGCGGAGGGGCTCTTGCCCGGGTCACAGGCCGCCCACTGCCCCTGCCCCAGATCGGGAGCCGCAAAGCAGCCCTGTCTGAGTCCCCTGCCTCTAGAGGGAGTATTGGAGCCACACTTGTAGAAAACGGGGTCCTTGCGGGCCACTCATTGGAGGGACACAAATAAATCTTTGCCGACTTTCTGCTGAAACTTACGAGCGTTCACACCTAAGCCTCTTACAAGGTCAGCTGTTTAGCTAAACATGAGCTCATGATCTAAATTTACACAATATTGAAGAAAGCAGCTACAAGGGGAGACAATCAGCCAAAACCATCAATACCAGAATTAGATTCCCAAGGCCATCCATCAGATGTAGGAATAATCGGGTGCAAGGCAGAAAATATACATAAAACTGGAACTGAAACAAGGCACAAGGATGTTTTCAAAGACTGGTAGGATCTCTAAAACATTTTTCAAGGACATGTCATTGATAAAGCTAAATACTCCAAGGTTGTGTAATACAACAGATTAATCATTGAGAAGAGTGAAATTATGCTGTTTTGAAAACTATGGCAGGTCAGATTTTCTGCCTAATTATAAAAGAAGATTTCTCTAAAAAATACACATTATTTCAAAGACTTATTGGCTGTGAAATAAGTTAAGGGTATTTCAAATGGCTTGTCTGCAAAGAAAGGTGAGATGTAGGGAATCACAGAAAGTCGAGGGGAAAATAGGTTAATATATACATTGCTGTATGGTGAACTAAGCCTTAGGCCAGCAACAATGGAGAGGACCTGACCCTTAGACACGTACAAGTAAGCTGGAATCTTCAAAAGTTCAAATCTTTATAAGTAAAAAGATTTATTAAAATGAATAACCAAGTGTTTTAATTGACATCAGAAGATGAAAACAATAAACCCTGAGAACATAGAGAAAAGATAAATAAAGATATGAGCAGAACTTAATACAACAGAAAACGTATAAAATTCAGGTGATTTAGTAAGTCCAAAGAATCTTCTTTGAAAAGAATTAATAGACACACTTTGATTAAGGAAAACCAAAACATAAGTAAAGAATATACAGAAAGAGTCAGGACAATGTTAGAGCAGAGAATATATGAAATGCCAGTAAATTTGAACATTTCTGTCAAGTGGACCATTTCCTAGCTCCTAAAGTTTACCAACACTGACACAAGAGGAAATCATTTAAGGTCATCATGTCTGCCCTTGGCATTCTCGGAACGCCCTGGCCTCAGAATGCAGCCTCTGTAGTCCATGGTAACCTGCGGAGAGGGGGCGGGGCTGAGGGAGGTTGGAACACTGCCCTCACTGAGGGAGTGTGTGTGGCCATCTCTGCTGTGACTGAACAAAGGGCAGGGGAGCAGGGGGCCCAGGGCAGGGCCCTCAGAGCCCGGCAGGCCCAGTGGAGTGTCACAAGCTTTTAGGCCCAGGCCAAAGGGCGCCTTCTTTGTCTGCACAGCTGCCCAAATTCTCACCTTTCCACACAGGCCGCCCTCTTACTTGAAGTGTGTGTGGAACGTGTCCGCACAGTATACCGCGCTGCACAGCTAAGCATAGGTCTGGGCATCGTAGCTTCCTGCCAGGTGACCGAAGTTCGCAGGCAGATGGGTCCCTGGGACACACGCGGAGGGGCTCTTGCCCGGGTCACAGGCCGCCCACTGCCCCTGCCCCAGATCGGGAGCCGCAAAGCAGCCCTGTCTGAGTCCCCTGCCTCTAGAGGGAGTATTGGAGCCACACTTGTAGAAAACGGGGTCCTTGCGGGCCACTCATTGGAGGGACACAAATAAATCTTTGCCGACTTTCTGCTGAAACTTACGAGCGTTCACACCTAAGCCTCTTACAAGGTCAGCTGTTTAGCTAAACATGAGCTCATGATCTAAATTTACACAATATTGAAGAAAGCAGCTACAAGGGGAGACAATCAGCCAAAACCATCAATACCAGAATTAGATTCCCAAGGCCATCCATCAGATGTAGGAATAATCGGGTGCAAGGCAGAAAATATACATAAAACTGGAACTGAAACAAGGCACAAGGATGTTTTCAAAGACTGGTAGGATCTCTAAAACATTTTTCAAGGACATGTCATTGATAAAGCTAAATACTCCAAGGTGGTGTAATACAACAGATTAATCATTGAGAAGAGTGAAATTATGCTGTTTTGAAAACTATGGCAGGTCAGATTTTCTGCCTAATTATATAAGAAGATTTCTCTAAAAAATACACATTATTTCAAAGACTTATTGGCTGTGAAATAAGTTAAGGGTATTTCAAATGGCTTGTCTGCAAAGAAAGGTGAGATGTAGGGAATCACAGAAAGTCGAGGGGAAAATAGGTTAATATATACATTGCTGTATGGTGAACTAAGCCTTAGGCCAGCAACAATGGAGAGGACCTGACCCTTAGACACGTACAAGTAAGCTGGAATCTTCAAAAGTTCAAATCTTTATAAGTAAAAAGATTTATTAAAATGAATAACCAAGTGTTTTAATTGACATCAGAAGATGAAAACAATAAACCCTGAGAACATAGAGAAAAGATAAATAAAGATATGAGCATAACTTAATACAACAGAAAACGTATAAAATTCAGGTGATTTAATAAGTCCAAAGAATCTACTTTGAAAAGAATTAATAGACACACTTTGATTAAGGAAAACCAAAACATAAGTAAAGAATATACAGAAAGAGTCAGGACAATGTTAGAGCAGAGAATACATGAAATGCCAGTAAATTTGAACATTTCTGTAAAGTGGACCATTTCCTAGCTCCTAAAGTTTACCAACACTGACACAAGAGGAAATCATTTAAGGTCATCATGTCTGCCCTTGGCATTCTCGGAACGCCCTGGCCTCAGAATGCAGCCTCTGTAGTCCAAGGTAACCTGCGGAGAGGGGGCGGGGCTGAGGGAGGTTGGAACACTGCCCTCACTGAGGGAGTGTGTGTGGCCATCTCTACTGTGACTGAACAAAGGGCAGGGGAGCAGGGGGCCCAGGGCAGGGCCCTCAGAGCCCGGCAGGCCCAGTGGAGTGTCACAAGCTTTTAGGCCCAGGCCAAAGGGCGCCTTCTTTGTCTGCACAGCTGCCCAAATTCTCACCTTTCCACTCAGGCCGCCCTCTTACTTGAAGTGTGTGTGGAACGTGTCCGCGCAGTATACCGCGCTGCACAGCTAAGCATAGGTCTGGGCATCGTAGCTTCCTGCCAGGTGACCGAAGTTCGCAGGCAGATGGGTCCCTGGGACACACGCGGAGAGGCTCCTGCCCGGGTCACAGGCCGCCCACTGCCCCTGCCCCAGATCGGGAGCCGCAAAGCAGCCCTGTCTGAATCCCATGCCTCTAGAGGGAGTATTGGACCAACACTTGTAGAAAACGGGGTCCTTGCGGGCCACTCATTGGAGGGACACAAATAAATCTTTGCCGACTTTCTGCTGAAACTTACGAGCGTTCACACCTAAGCCTCTTACAAGGTCAGCTGTTTAGCTAAACATGAGCTCATGATCTAAATTTACACAATATTGAAGAAAGGAGCTACAAGGGGAGACAATCAGCCAAAACCATCAATACCAGAATTAGATTCCCAAGGCCATCCATCAGATGTAGGAATAATCGGGTGCAAGGCAGAAAATATACATAAAACTGGAACTGAAACAAGGCACAAGGATGTTTTCAAAGACTGGTAGGATCTCTAAAACATTTTTCAAGGACATGTCATTGATAAAGCTAAATACTCCAAGGTTGTGTAATACAACAGATTAATCATTGAGAAGAGTGAAATTATGCTGTTTTGAAAACTATGGCAGGTCAGATTTTCTGCCTAATTATATAAGAAGATTTCTCTAAAAAATACACATTATTTCAAAGACTTATTGGCTGTGAAATAAGTTAAGGGTATTTCAAATGGCTTGTCTGCAAAGAAAGGTGAGATGTAGGGAATCACAGAAAGTCGAGGGGAAAATAGGTCAATATATACATTGCTGTATGGTGAACTAAGCCTTAGGCCAGCAACAATGGAGAGGACCTGACCCTTAGACACGTACAAGTAAGCTGGAATCTTCAAAAGTTCAAATCTTTATAAGTAAAAAGATTTATTAAAATGAATAACCAAGTGTTTTAATTGACATCAGAAGATGAAAACAATAAACCCTGAGAACATAGAGAAAAGATAAATAAAGATATGAGCAGAACTTAATACAACAGAAAACGTATAAAATTCAGGTGATTTAGTAAGTCCAAAGAATCTTCTTTGAAAAGAATTAATAGACACACTTTGATTAAGGAAAACCAAAACATAAGTAAAGAATATACAGAAAGAGTCAGGACAATGTTAGAGCAGAGAATATATGAAATGCCAGTAAATTTGAACATTTCTGTCAAGTGGACCATTTCCTAGCTCCTAAAGTTTACCAACACTGACACAAGAGGAAATCATTTAAGGTCATCATGTCTGCCCTTGGCATTCTCGGAACGCCCTGGCCTCAGAATGCAGCCTCTGTAGTACATGGTAACCTGCGGAGAGGGGGCGGGGCTGAGGGAGGTTGGAACACTGCTCTCACTGAGGGAGTGTGTGTGGCCATCTCTGCTGTGACTGAACAAAGGGCAGGGGAGCAGGGGGCCCAGGGCAGGGCCCTCAGAGCCCGGCAGGCCCAGTGGAGTGTCACAAGCTTTTAGGCCCAGGCCAAAGGGCGCCTTCCTTGTCTGCACAGCTGCCCAAATTCTCACCTTTCCACTCAGGCCGCCCTCTTACTTGAAGTGTGTGTGGAACGTGTCCGCGCAGTATACCGCGCTGCACAGCTAAGCATAGGTCTGGGCATCGTAGCTTCCTGCCAGGTGACCGAAGTTCGCAGGCAGATGGGTCCCTGGGACACACGCGCAGAGGCTCCTGCCCGGGTCACAGGCCGCCCACTGCCCCTGCCCCAGATCGGGAGCCGCAAAGCAGCCCTGTCTGAATCCCATGCCTCTAGAGGGAGTATTGGACCAACACTTGTAGAAAACGGGGTCCTTGCGGGCCACTCATTGGAGGGACACAAATAAATCTTTGCCGACTTTCTGCTGAAACTTACGAGCGTTCACACCTAAGCCTCTTACAAGGTCAGCTGTTTAGCTAAACATGAGCTCATGATCTAAATTTACACAATATTGAAGAAAGGAGCTACAAGGGGAGACAATCAGCCAAAACCATCAATACCAGAATTAGATTCCCAAGGCCATCCATCAGATGTAGGAATAATCGGGTGCAAGGCAGAAAATATACATAAAACTGGAACTGAAACAAGGCACAAGGATGTTTTCAAAGACTGGTAGGATCTCTAAAACATTTTTCAAGGACATGTCATTGATAAAGCTAAATACTCCAAGGTTGTGTAATACAACAGATTAATCATTGAGAAGAGTGAAATTATGCTATTTTGAAAACTATGGCAGGTCAGATTTTCTGCCTAATTATATAAGAAGATTTCTCTAAAAAATACACATTATTTCAAAGACTTATTGGCTGTGAAATAAGTTAAGGGTATTTCAAATGGCTTGTCTGCAAAGAAAGGTGAGATGTAGGGAATCACAGAAAGTCGAGGGGAAAATAGGTCAATATATACATTGCTGTATGGTGAACTAAGCCTTAGGCCAGCAACAATGGAGAGGACGTGACCCTTAGACACGTACAAGTAAGCTGGAATCTTCAAAAGTTCAAATCTTTATAAGTAAAAAGATTTATTAAAATGAATAACCAAGTGTTTTAATTGACATCAGAAGATGAAAACAATAAACCCTGAGAACATAGAGAAAAGATAAATAAAGATATGAGCAGAACTTAATACAACAGAAAACGTATAAAATTCAGGTGATTTAGTAAGTCCAAAGAATCTTCTTTGAAAAGAATTAAAAGACACACTTTGATTAAGGAAAACCAAAACATAAGTAAAGAATATACAGAAAGAGTCAGGACAATGTTAGAGCAGAGAATATATGAAATGCCAGTAAATTTGAATATTTCTGTCAAGTGGACCATTTCCTAGCTCCTAAAGTTTACCAACACTGACACAAGAGGAAATCATTTAAGGTCATCATGTCTGCCCTTGGCATTCTCGGAACGCCCTGGCCTCAGAATGCAGCCTCTGTAGTCCATGGTAACCTGCGGAGAGGGGGCGGGGCTGAGGGAGGTTGGAACACTGCCCTCACTGAGGGAGTGTGTGTGGCCATCTCTGCTGTGACTGAACAAAGGGCAGGGGAGCAGGGGGCCCAGGGCAGGGCCCTCAGAGCCCGGCAGGCCCAGTGGAGTGTCACAAGCTTTTAGGCCCAGGCCAAAGGGCGCCTTCTTTGTCTGCACAGCTGCCCAAATTCTCACCTTTCCACTCAGGCCGCCCTCTTACTTGAAGTGTGTGTGGAACGTGTCCGCGCAGTATACCGCGCTGCACAGCTAAGCATAGGTCTGGGCATCGTAGCTTCCTGCCAGGTGACAGAAGTTCGCAGGCAGATGGGTCCCTGGGACACACGCGGAGAGGCTCCTGCCCGGGTCACAGGCCGCCCACTGCCCCTGCCCCAGATCGGGAGCCGCAAAGCAGCCCTGTCTGAGTCCCCTGCCTCTAGAGGGAGTATTGGACCAACACTTGTAGAAAACGGGGTCCTTGCGGGCCACTCATTGGAGGGACACAAATAAATCTTTGCCGACTTTCTGCTGAAACTTACGAGCGTTCACACCTAAGCCTCTTACAAGGTCAGCTGTTTAGCTAAACATGAGCTCATGATCTAAATTTACACAATATTGAAGAAAGCAGCTACAAGGGGAGACAATCAGCCAAAACCATCAATACCAGAATTAGATTCCCAAGGCCATCCATCAGATGTAGGAATAATCGGGTGCAAGGCAGAAAATATACATAAAACTGGAACTGAAACAAGGCACGAGGATGTTTTCAAAGACTGGTAGGATCTCTAAAACATTTTTCAAGGACATGTCATTGATAAAGCTAAATACTCCAAGGTTGTGTAATACAACAGATTAATCATTGAGAAGAGTGAAATTATGCTGTTTTGAAAACTATGGCAGGTCAGATTTTCTGCCTAATTATATAAGAAGATTTCTCTAAAAAATACACATTATTTCAAAGACTTATTGGCTGTGAAATAAGTTAAGGGTATTTCAAATGGCTTGTCTGCAAAGAAAGGTGAGATGTAGGGAATCACAGAAAGTCGAGGGGAAAATAGGTCAATATATACATTGCTGTATGGTGAACTAAGCCTTAGGCCAGCAACAATGGAGAGGACCTGACCCTTAGACACGTACAAGTAAGCTGGAATCTTCAAAAGTTCAAATCTTTATAAGTAAAAAGATTTATTAAAATGAATAACCAAGTGTTTTAATTGACATCAGAAGATGAAAACAATAAACCCTGAGAACATAGAGAAAAGATAAATAAAGATATGAGCAGAACTTAATACAACAGAAAACGTATAAAATTCAGGTGATTTAGTAAGTCCAAAGAATCTTCTTTGAAAAGAATTAATAGACACACTTTGATTAAGGAAAACCAAAACATAAGTAAAGAATATACAGAAAGAGTCAGGACAATGTTAGAGCAGAGAATATATGAAATGCCAGTAAATTTGAACATTTCTGTAAAGTGGACCATTTCCTAGCTCCTAAAGTTTACCAACACTGACACAAGAGGAAATCATTTAAGGTCATCATGTCTGCCCTTGGCATTCTCGGAACGCCCTGGCCTCAGAATGCAGCCTCTGTAGTCCATGGGAACCTGCGGAGAGGGGGCGGGGCTGAGGGAGGTTGGAACACTGCCCTCACTGAGGGAGTGTGTGTGGCCATCTCTGCTGTGACTGAACAAAGGGCAGGGGAGCAGGGGGCCCAGGGCAGGGCCCTCAGAGCCCGGCAGGCCCAGTGGAGTGTCACAAGCTTTTAGGCCCAGTCCAAAGGGCGCCTTCTTTGTCTGCACAGCTGCCCAAATTCTCACCTTTCCACTCAGGCCGCCCTCTTACTTGAAGTGTGTGTGGAACGTGTCCGCGCAGTATACCGCGCTGCACAGCTAAGCATAGGTCTGGGCATCGTAGCTTCCTGCCAGGTGACCGACGTTCGCAGGCAGATGGGTCCCTGGGACACACGCGGAGAGGCTCCTGCCCGGGTCACAGGCCGCCCACTGCCCCTGCCCCAGATCGGGAGCCGCAAAGCAGCCCTGTCTGAATCCCATGCCTCTAGAGGGAGTATTGGAGCAACACTTGTAGAAAACGGGGTCCTTGCGGGCCACTCATTGGAGGGACACAAATAAATCTTTGCCGACTTTCTGCTGAAACTTACGAGCGTTCACACCTAAGCCTCTTACAAGGTCAGCTGTTTAGCTAAACATGAGCTCATGATCTAAATTTACACAATATTGAAGAAAGGAGCTACAAGGGGAGACAATCAGCCAAAACCATCAATACCAGAATTAGATTCCCAAGGCCATCCATCAGATGTAGGAATAATCGGGTGCAAGGCAGAAAATATACATAAAACTGGAACTGAAACAAGGCACAAGGATGTTTTCAAAGACTGGTAGGATCTCTAAAACATTTTTCAAGGACATGTCATTGATAAAGCTAAATACTCCAAGGTTGTGTAATACAACAGATTAATCATTGAGAAGAGTGAAATTATGCTGTTTTGAAAACTATGGCAGGTCAGATTTTCTGCCTAATTATATAAGAAGATTTCTCTAAAAAATACACATTATTTCAAAGACTTATTGGCTGTGAAATAAGTTAAGGGTATTTCAAATGGCTTGTCTGCAAAGAAAGGTGAGATGTAGGGAATCACAGAAAGTCGAGGGGAAAATAGGTCAATATATACATTGCTGTATGGTGAACTAAGCCTTAGGCCAGCAACAATGGAGAGGACCTGACCCTTAGACACGTACAAGTAAGCTGGAATCTTCAAAAGTTCAAATCTTTATAAGTAAAAAGATTTATTAAAATGAATAACCAAGTGTTTTAATTGACATCAGAAGATGAAAACAATAAACCCTGAGAACATAGAGAAAAGATAAATAAAGATATGAGCAGAACTTAATACAACAGAAAACGTATAAAATTCAGGTGATTTAGTAAGTCCAAAGAATCTTCTTTGAAAAGAATTAATAGACACACTTTGATTAAGGAAAACCAAAACATAAGTAAAGAATATACAGAAAGAGTCAGGACAATGTTAGAGCAGAGAATATATGAAATGCCAGTAAATTTGAACATTTCTGTCAAGTGGACCATTTCCTAGCTCCTAAAGTTTACCAACACTGACACAAGAGGAAATCATTTAAGGTCATCATGTCTGCCCTTGGCATTCTCGGAACGCCCTGGCCTCAGAATGCAGCCTCTGTAGTACATGGTAACCTGCGGAGAGGGGGCGGGGCTGAGGGAGGTTGGAACACTGCCCTCACTGAGGGAGTGTGTGTGGCCATCTCTGCTGTGACTGAACAAAGGGCAGGGGAGCAGGGGGCCCAGGGCAGGGCCCTCAGAGCCCGGCAGGCCCAGTGGAGTGTCACAAGCTTTTAGGCCCAGGCCAAAGGGCGCCTTCCTTGTCTGCACAGCTGCCCAAATTCTCACCTTTCCACTCAGGCCGCCCTCTTACTTGAAGTGTGTGTGGAACGTGTCCGCGCAGTATACCGCGCTGCACAGCTAAGCATAGGTCTGGGCATCGTAGCTTCCTGCCAGGTGACCGAAGTTCGCAGGCAGATGGGTCCCTGGGACACACGCGGAGAGGCTCCTGCCCGGGTCACAGGCCGCCCACTGCCCCTGCCCCAGATCGGGAGCCGCAAAGCAGCCCTGTCTGAGTCCCCTGCCTCTAGAGGGAGTATTGGACCAACACTTGTAGAAAACGGGGTCCTTGCGGGCCACTCGTTGGAGGGACACAAATAAATCTTTGCCGACTTTCTGCTGAAACTTACGAGCGTTCACACCTAAGCCTCTTACAAGGTCAGCTGTTTAGCTAAACATGAGCTCATGATCTAAATTTACACAATATTGAAGAAAGCAGCTACAAGGGGAGACAATCAGCCAAAACCATCAATACCAGAATTAGATTCCCAAGGCCATCCATCAGATGTAGGAATAATCGGGTGCAAGGCAGAAAATATACATAAAACTGGAACTGAAACAAGGCACAAGGATGTTTTCAAAGACTGGTAGGATCTCTAAAACATTTTTCAAGGACATGTCATTGATAAAGCTAAATACTCCAAGGTTGTGTAATACAACAGATTAATCATTGAGAAGAGTGAAATTATGCTGTTTTGAAAACTATGGCAGGTCAGATTTTCTGCCTAATTATATAAGAAGATTTCTCTAAAAAATACACATTATTTCAAAGACTTATTGGCTGTGAAATAAGTTAAGGGTATTTCAAATGGCTTGTCTGCAAAGAAAGGTGAGATGTAGGGAATCACAGAAAGTCGAGGGGAAAATAGGTCAATATATACATTGCTGTATGGTGAATTAAGCCTTAGGCCAGCAACAATGGAGAGGACCTGACCCTTAGACACGTACAAGTAAGCTGGAATCTTCAAAAGTTCAAATCTTTATAAGTTAAAAGATTTATTAAAATGAATAACCAAGTGTTTTAATTGACATCAGAAGATGAAAACAATAAACCCTGAGAACATAGAGAAAAGATAAATAAAGATATGAGCAGAACTTAATACAACAGAAAACGTATAAAATTCAGGTGATTTAGTAAGTCCAAAGAATCTTCTTTGAAAAGAATTAAAAGACACACTTTGATTAAGGAAAACCAAAACATAAGTAAAGAATATACAGAAAGAGTCAGGACAATGTTAGAGCAGAGAATATATGAAATGCCAGTAAATTTGAATATTTCTGTCAAGTGGACCATTTCCTAGCTCCTAAAGTTTACCAACACTGACACAAGAGGAAATCATTTAAGGTCATCATGTCTGCCCTTGGCATTCTCGGAACGCCCTGGCCTCAGAATGCAGCCTCTGTAGTCCATGGTAACCTGCGGAGAGGGGGCGGGGCTGAGGGAGGTTGGAACACTGCCCTCACTGAGGGAGTGTGTGTGGCCATCTCTGCTGTGACTGAACAAAGGGCAGGGGAGCAGGGGGCCCAGGGCAGGGCCCTCAGAGCCCGGCAGGCCCAGTGGAGTGTCACAAGCTTTTAGGCCCAGGCCAAAGGGCGCCTTCTTTGTCTGCACAGCTGCCCAAATTCTCACCTTTCCACTCAGGCCGCCCTCTTACTTGAAGTGTGTGTGGAACGTGTCCGCGCAGTATACCGCGCTGCACAGCTAAGCATAGGTCTGGGCATCGTAGCTTCCTGCCAGGTGACAGAAGTTCGCAGGCAGATGGGTCCCTGGGACACACGCGGAGAGGCTCCTGCCCGGGTCACAGGCCGCCCACTGCCCCTGCCCCAGATCGGGAGCCGCAAAGCAGCCCTGTCTGAGTCCCCTGCCTCTAGAGGGAGTATTGGACCAACACTTGTAGAAAACGGGGTCCTTGCGGGCCACTCATTGGAGGGACACAAATAAATCTTTGCCGACTTTCTGCTGAAACTTACGAGCGTTCACACCTAAGCCTCTTACAAGGTCAGCTGTTTAGCTAAACATGAGCTCATGATCTAAATTTACACAATATTGAAGAAAGCAGCTACAAGGGGAGACAATCAGCCAAAACCATCAATACCAGAATTAGATTCCCAAGGCCATCCATCAGATGTAGGAATAATCGGGTGCAAGGCAGAAAATATACATAAAACTGGAACTGAAACAAGGCACAAGGATGTTTTCAAAGACTGGTAGGATCTCTAAAACATTTTTCAAGGACATGTCATTGATAAAGCTAAATACTCCAAGGTTGTGTAATACAACAGATTAATCATTGAGAAGAGTGAAATTATGCTGTTTTGAAAACTATGGCAGGTCAGATTTTCTGCCTAATTATATAAGAAGATTTCTCTAAAAAATACACATTATTTCAAAGACTTATTGGCTGTGAAATAAGTTAAGGGTATTTCAAATGGCTTGTCTGCAAAGAAAGGTGAGATGTAGGGAATCACAGAAAGTCGAGGGGAAAATAGGTCAATATATACATTGCTGTATGGTGAACTAAGCCTTAGGCCAGCAACAATGGAGAGGACGTGACCCTTAGACACGTACAAGTAAGCTGGAATCTTCAAAAGTTCAAATCTTTATAAGTAAAAAGATTTATTAAAATGAATAACCAAGTGTTTTAATTGACATCAGAAGATGAAAACAATAAACCCTGAGAACATAGAGAAAAGATAAATAAAGATATGAGCAGAACTTAATACAGCAGAAAACGTATAAAATTCAGGTGATTTAGTAAGTCCAAAGAATCTTCTTTGAAAAGAATTAATAGACACACTTTGATTAAGGAAAACCAAAACATAAGTAAAGAATATACAGAAAGAGTCAGGACAATGTTAGAGCAGAGAATATATGAAATGCCAGTAAATTTGAACATTTCTGTCAAGTGGACCATTTCCTAGCTCCTAAAGTTTACCAACACTGACACAAGAGGAAATCATTTAAGGTCATCATGTCTGCCCTTGGCATTCTCGGAACGCCCTGGCCTCAGAATGCAGCCTCTGTAGTCCATGGGAACCTGCGGAGAGGGGGCGGGGCTGAGGGAGGTTGGAACACTGCCCTCACTGAGGGAGTGGGTGTGGCCATCTCTGCTGTGACTGAACAAAGGGCAGGGGAGCAGGGGGCACAGGCCAGGGCCCTCAGAGCCCGGCAGGCCCAGTGGAGTGTCACAAGTTTTTAGGCCCAGGCCAAAGGGCGCCTTCTTTGTCTGCACAGCTGCCCAAACTCTCACCTTTCCACTCAGGCCGCCCTCTTACTTGAAGTGTGTGTGGAACGTGTCTGCGCAGTACACCGTGCTGCACAGCTAAGCATAGTTCTGGGCATCGTAGCTTCCTGCAAGGTGACCGAAGTTCGCAGGCAGATGGGACCCTGGGACACACGCGGAGGGGCTCCTGCCCGGGTCACACTCCGCCCACTGCCCCTGCCCCAGATCGGGGGCCGCAAAGCAGCCCTGTCTGAATCCCCTGCCTCTAGAGGGAGTATTGGACCAACACTTGTAGAAAACGAGGCCCTTGCGGGCCACTCGTTGGAGGGACACAAATAAATCTTTGCCGACTTTCTGCTGAAACTTACGAGCGTTCATACCTAAGCCTCTTAAAAGGTCAGCTGTTTAGCTAAACATGAGCTCATGATCTAAATTTACACAATATTGAAGAAAGCAGCTACAAGGGGAGACAATCAGCCAAAACCATCAATACCAGAATTAGATTCCCAAGGCCATCCATCAGATGTAGGAATAATCGGGTGCAAGGCAGAAAATATACATAAAACTGGAACTGAAACAAGGCACGAGGATGTTTTCAAAGACTGGTAGGATCTCTAAAACATTTTTCAAGGACATGTCATTGATAAAGCTAAATACTCCAAGGTTGTGTAATACAACAGATTAATCATTGAGAAGAGTGAAATTATGCTGTTTTGAAAACTATGGCAGGTCAGATTTTCTGCCTAATTATATAAGAAGATTTCTCTAAAAAATACACATTATTTCAAAGACTTATTGGCTGTGAAATAAGTTAAGGGTATTTCAAATGGCTTGTCTGCAAAGAAAGGTGAGATGTAGGGAATCACAGAAAGTCGAGGGGAAAATAGGTCAATATATACATTGCTGTATGGTGAACTAAGCCTTAGGCCAGCAACAATGGAGAGGACGTGACCCTTAGACACGTACAAGTAAGCTGGAATCTTCAAAAGTTCAAATCTTTATAAGTAAAAAGATTTATTAAAATGAATAACCAAGTGTTTTAATTGACATCAGAAGATGAAAACAATAAACCCTGAGAACATAGAGAAAAGATAAATAAAGATATGAGCAGAACTTAATACAACAGAAAACGTATAAAATTCAGGTGATTTAGTAAGTCCAAAGAATCTTCTTTGAAAAGAATTAATAGACACACTTTGATTAAGGAAAACCAAAACATAAGTAAAGAATATACAGAAAGAGTCAGGACAATGTTAGAGCAGAGAATATATGAAATGCCAGTAAATTTGAACATTTCTGTCAAGTGGACCATTTCCTAGCTCCTAAAGTTTACCAACACTGACACAAGAGGAAATCATTTAAGGTCATCATGTCTGCCCTTGGCATTCTCGGAACGCCCTGGCCTCAGAATGCAGCCTCTGTAGTCCATGGTAACCTGCGGAGAGGGGGCGGGGCTGAGGGAGGTTGGAACACTGCCCTCACTGAGGGAGTGTGTGTGGCCATCTCTGCTGTGACTGAACAAAGGGCAGGGGAGCAGGGGGCCCAGGGCAGGGCCCTCAGAGCCCGGCAGGCCCAGTGGAGTGTCACAAGCTTTTAGGCCCAGGCCAAAGGGCGCCTTCCTTGTCTGCACAGCTGCCCAAATTCTCACCTTTCCACTCAGGCCGCCCTCTTACTTGAAGTGTGTGTGGAACGTGTCCGCACAGTATACCGCGCTGCACAGCTAAGCATAGGTCTGGGCATCGTAGCTTCCTGCCAGGTGACCGAAGTTCGCAGGCAGATGGGTCCCTGGGACACACGCGGAGAGGCTCCTGCCCGGGTCACAGGCCGCCCACTGCCCCTGCCCCAGATCGGGAGCCGCAAAGCAGCCCTGTCTGAATCCCATGCCTCTAGAGGGAGTATTGGACCAACACTTGTAGAAAACGGGGTCCTTGCGGGCCACTCATTGGAGGGACACAAATAAATCTTTGCCGACTTTCTGCTGAAACTTACGAGCGTTCACACCTAAGCCTCTTACAAGGTCAGCTGTTTAGCTAAACATGAGCTCATGATCTAAATTTACACAATATTGAAGAAAGCAGCTACAAGGGGAGACAATCAGCCAAAACCATCAATACCAGAATTAGATTCCCAAGGCCATCCGTCAGATGTAGGAATAATCGGGTGCAAGGCAGAAAATATACATAAAACTGGAACTGAAACAAGGCACAAGGATGTTTTCAAAGACTGGTAGGATCTCTAAAACATTTTTCAAGGACATGTCATTGATAAAGCTAAATACTCCAAGGTTGTGTAATACAACAGATTAATCATTGAGAAGAGTGAAATTATGCTGTTTTGAAAACTATGGCAGGTCAGATTTTCTGCCTAATTATATAAGAAGATTTCTCTAAAAAATACACATTATTTCAAAGACTTATTGGCTGTGAAATAAGTTAAGGGTATTTCAAATGGCTTGTCTGCAAAGAAAGGTGAGATGTAGGGAATCACAGAAAGTCGAGGGGAAAATAGGTCAATATATACATTGCTGTATGGTGAATTAAGCCTTAGGCCAGCAACAATGGAGAGGACCTGACCCTTAGACACGTACAAGTAAGCTGGAATCTTCAAAAGTTCAAATCTTTATAAGTTAAAAGATTTATTAAAATGAATAACCAAGTGTTTTAATTGACATCAGAAGATGAAAACAATAAACCCTGAGAACATAGAGAAAAGATAAATAAAGATATGAGCAGAACTTAATACAACAGAAAACGTATAAAATTCAGGTGATTTAGTAAGTCCAAAGAATCTTCTTTGAAAAGAATTAAAAGACACACTTTGATTAAGGAAAACCAAAACATAAGTAAAGAATATACAGAAAGAGTCAGGACAATGTTAGAGCAGAGAATATATGAAATGCCAGTAAATTTGAATATTTCTGTCAAGTGGACCATTTCCTAGCTCCTAAAGTTTACCAACACTGACACAAGAGGAAATCATTTAAGGTCATCATGTCTGCCCTTGGCATTCTCGGAACGCCCTGGCCTCAGAATGCAGCCTCTGTAGTCCATGGTAACCTGCGGAGAGGGGGCGGGGCTGAGGGAGGTTGGAACACTGCCCTCACTGAGGGAGTGTGTGTGGCCATCTCTGCTGTGACTGAACAAAGGGCAGGGGAGCGGGGGGCCCAGGGCAGGGCCCTCAGAGCCCGGCAGGCCCAGTGGAGTGTCACAAGCTTTTAGGCCCAGGCCAAAGGGCGCCTTCTTTGTCTGCACAGCTGCCCAAACTCTCACCTTTCCACTCAGGCCGCCCTCTTACTTGAAGTGTGTGTGGAACGTGTCCACGCAGTATACCGCGCTGCACAGCTAAGCATAGGTCTGGGCATCGTAGCTTCCTGCCAGGTGACAGAAGTTCGCAGGCAGATGGGTCCCTGGGACACACGCGGAGAGGCTCCTGCCCGGGTCACAGGCCGCCCACTGCCCCTGCCCCAGATCGGGAGCCGCAAAGCAGCCCTGTCTGAGTCCCCTGCCTCTAGAGGGAGTATTGGACCAACACTTGTAGAAAACGGGGTCCTTGCGGGCCACTCATTGGAGGGACACAAATAAATCTTTGCCGACTTTCTGCTGAAACTTACGAGCGTTCACACCTAAGCCTCTTACAAGGTCAGCTGTTTAGCTAAACATGAGCTCATGATCTAAATTTACACAATATTGAAGAAAGCAGCTACAAGGGGAGACAATCAGCCAAAACCATCAATACCAGAATTAGATTCCCAAGGCCATCCATCAGATGTAGGAATAATCGGGTGCAAGGCAGAAAATATACATAAAACTGGAACTGAAACAAGGCACGAGGATGTTTTCAAAGACTGGTAGGATCTCTAAAACATTTTTCAAGGACATGTCATTGATAAAGCTAAATACTCCAAGGTTGTGTAATACAACAGATTAATCATTGAGAAGAGTGAAATTATGCTGTTTTGAAAACTATGGCAGGTCAGATTTTCTGCCTAATTATATAAGAAGATTTCTCTAAAAAATACACATTATTTCAAAGACTTATTGGCTGTGAAATAAGTTAAGGGTATTTCAAATGGCTTGTCTGCAAAGAAAGGTGAGATGTAGGGAATCACAGAAAGTCGAGGGGAAAATAGGTCAATATATACATTGCTGTATGGTGAATTAAGCCTTAGGCCAGCAACAATGGAGAGGACCTGACCCTTAGACACGTACAAGTAAGCTGGAATCTTCAAAAGTTCAAATCTTTATAAGTTAAAAGATTTATTAAAATGAATAACCAAGTGTTTTAATTGACATCAGAAGATGAAAACAATAAACCCTGAGAACATAGAGAAAAGATAAATAAAGATATGAGCAGAACTTAATACAACAGAAAACGTATAAAATTCAGGTGATTTAGTAAGTCCAAAGAATCTTCTTTGAAAAGAATTAAAAGACACACTTTGATTAAGGAAAACCAAAACATAAGTAAAGAATATACAGAAAGAGTCAGGACAATGTTAGAGCAGAGAATATATGAAATGCCAGTAAATTTGAATATTTCTGTCAAGTGGACCATTTCCTAGCTCCTAAAGTTTACCAACACTGACACAAGAGGAAATCATTTAAGGTCATCATGTCTGCCCTTGGCATTCTCGGAACGCCCTGGCCTCAGAATGCAGCCTCTGTAGTCCATGGTAACCTGCGGAGAGGGGGCGGGGCTGAGGGAGGTTGGAACACTGCCCTCACTGAGGGAGTGTGTGTGGCCATCTCTGCTGTGACTGAACAAAGGGCAGGGGAGCAGGGGGCCCAGGGCAGGGCCCTCAGAGCCCGGCAGGCCCAGTGGAGTGTCACAAGCTTTTAGGCCCAGGCCAAAGGGCGCCTTCTTTGTCTGCACAGCTGCCCAAACTCTCACCTTTCCACTCAGGCCGCCCTCTTACTTGAAGTGTGTGTGGAACGTGTCCGCGCAGTATACCGCGCTGCACAGCTAAGCATAGGTCTGGGCATCGTAGCTTCCTGCCAGGTGACAGAAGTTCGCAGGCAGATGGGTCCCTGGGACACACGCGGAGAGGCTCCTGCCCGGGTCACAGGCCGCCCACTGCCCCTGCCCCAGATCGGGAGCCGCAAAGCAGCCCTGTCTGAGTCCCCTGCCTCTAGAGGGAGTATTGGACCAACACTTGTAGAAAACGGGGTCCTTGCGGGCCACTCATTGGAGGGACACAAATAAATCTTTGCCGACTTTCTGCTGAAACTTACGAGCGTTCACACCTAAGCCTCTTACAAGGTCAGCTGTTTAGCTAAACATGAGCTCATGATCTAAATTTACACAATATTGAAGAAAGCAGCTACAAGGGGAGACAATCAGCCAAAACCATCAATACCAGAATTAGATTCCCAAGGCCATCCATCAGATGTAGGAATAATCGGGTGCAAGGCAGAAAATATACATAAAACTGGAACTGAAACAAGGCACGAGGATGTTTTCAAAGACTGGTAGGATCTCTAAAACATTTTTCAAGGACATGTCATTGATAAAGCTAAATACTCCAAGGTTGTGTAATACAACAGATTAATCATTGAGAAGAGTGAAATTATGCTGTTTTGAAAACTATGGCAGGTCAGATTTTCTGCCTAATTATATAAGAAGATTTCTCTAAAAAATACACATTATTTCAAAGACTTATTGGCTGTGAAATAAGTTAAGGGTATTTCAAATGGCTTGTCTGCAAAGAAAGGTGAGATGTAGGGAATCACAGAAAGTCGAGGGGAAAATAGGTCAATATATACATTGCTGTATGGTGAACTAAGCCTTAGGCCAGCAACAATGGAGAGGACGTGACCCTTAGACACGTACAAGTAAGCTGGAATCTTCAAAAGTTCAAATCTTTATAAGTAAAAAGATTTATTAAAATGAATAACCAAGTGTTTTAATTGACATCAGAAGATGAAAACAATAAACCCTGAGAACATAGAGAAAAGATAAATAAAGATATGAGCAGAACTTAATACAACAGAAAACGTATAAAATTCAGGTGATTTAGTAAGTCCAAAGAATCTTCTTTGAAAAGAATTAATAGACACACTTTGATTAAGGAAAACCAAAACATAAGTAAAGAATATACAGAAAGAGTCAGGACAATGTTAGAGCAGAGAATATATGAAATGCCAGTAAATTTGAACATTTCTGTAAAGTGGACCATTTCCTAGCTCCTAAAGTTTACCAACACTGACACAAGAGGAAACCATTTAAGGTCATCATGTCTGCCCTTGGCATTCTCGGAACGCCCTGGCCTCAGAATGCAGCCTCTGTAGTCCATGGTAACCTGCGGAGAGGGGGCGGGGCTGAGGGAGGTTGGAACACTGCCCTCACTGAGGGAGTGGGTGTGGCCATCTCTGCTGTGACTGAACAAAGGGCAGGGGAGCAGGGGGCCCAGGGCAGGGCCCTCAGAGCCCGGCAGGCCCAGTGGAGTGTCACAAGCTTTTAGGCCCAGGCCAAAGGGCGCCTTCTTTGTCTGCACAGCTGCCCAAATTCTCACCTTTCCACTCAGGCCGCCCTCTTACTTGAAGTGTGTGTGGAACGTGTCCGCGCAGTATACCGCGCTGCACAGCTAAGCATAGGTCTGGGCATCGTAGCTTCCTGCCATGTGACCGACGTTCGCAGGCAGATGGGTCCCTGGGACACACGCGGAGAGGCTCCTGCCCGGGTCACAGGCCGCTCACTGCCCCTGCCCCAGATCGGGAGCCGCAAAGCAGCCCTGTCTGAATCCCATGCCTCTAGAGGGAGTATTGGACCAACACTTGTAGAAAACGGGGTCCTTGCGGGCCACTCATTGGAGGGACACAAATAAATCTTTGCCGACTTTCTGCTGAAACTTACGAGCGTTCACACCTAAGCCTCTTACAAGGTCAGCTGTTTAGCTAAACATGAGCTCATGATCTAAATTTACACAATATTGAAGAAAGCAGCTACAAGGGGAGACAATCAGCCAAAACCATCAATACCAGAATTAGATTCCCAAGGCCATCCATCAGATGTAGGAATAATCGGTTGCAAGGCAGAAAATATACATAAAACTGGAACTGAAACAAGGCACAAGGATGTTTTCAAAGACTGGTAGGATCTCTAAAACATTTTTCAAGGACATGTCATTGATAAAGCTAAATACTCCAAGGTTGTGTAATACAACAGATTAATCATTGAGAAGAGTGAAATTATGCTGTTTTGAAAACTATGGCAGGTCAGATTTTCTGCCTAATTATATAAGAAGATTTCTCTAAAAAATACACATTATTTCAAAGACTTATTGGCTGTGAAATAAGTTAAGGGTATTTCAAATGGCTTGTCTGCAAAGAAAGGTGAGATGTAGGGAATCACAGAAAGTCGAGGGGAAAATAGGTCAATATATACATTGCTGTATGGTGAACTAAGCCTTAGGCCAGCAACAATGGAGAGGACGTGACCCTTAGACACGTACAAGTAAGCTGGAATCTTCAAAAGTTCAAATCTTTATAAGTAAAAAGATTTATTAAAATGAATAACCAAGTGTTTTAATTGACATCAGAAGATGAAAACAATAAACCCTGAGAACATAGAGAAAAGATAAATAAAGATATGAGCAGAACTTAATACAACAGAAAACGTATAAAATTCAGGTGATTTAGTAAGTCCAAAGAATCTTCTTTGAAAAGAATTAATAGACACACTTTGATTAAGGAAAACCAAAACATAAGTAAAGAATATACAGAAAGAGTCAGGACAATGTTAGAGCAGAGAATATATGAAATGCCAGTAAATTTGAACATTTCTGTCAAGTGGACCATTTCCTAGCTCCTAAAGTTTACCAACACTGACACAAGAGGAAATCATTTAAGGTCATCATGTCTGCCCTTGGCATTCTCGGAACGCCCTGGCCTCAGAATGCAGCCTCTGTAGTCCATGGTAACCTGCGGAGAGGGGGCGGGGCTGAGGGAGGTTGGAACACTGCCCTCACTGAGGGAGTGGGTGTGGCCATCTCTGCTGTGACTGAACAAAGGGCAGGGGAGCAGGGGGCCCAGGGCAGGGCCCTCAGAGCCCGGCAGGCCCAGTGGAGTGTCACAAGCTTTTAGGCCCAGGCCAAAGGGCGCCTTCTTTGTCTGCACAGCTGCCCAAACTCTCACCTTTCCACTCAGGCCGCCCTCTTACTTGAAGTGTGTGTGGAACGTGTCCGCGCAGTATACCGCGCTGCACAGCTAAGCATAGGTCTGGGCATCGTAGCTTCCTGCCAGGTGACAGAAGTTCGCAGGCAGATGGGTCCCTGGGACACACGCGGAGAGGCTCCTGCCCGGGTCACAGGCCGCCCACTGCCCCTGCCCCAGATCGGGAGCCGCAAAGCAGCCCTGTCTGAGTCCCCTGCCTCTAGAGGGAGTATTGGACCAACACTTGTAGAAAACGGGGTCCTTGCGGGCCACTCATTGGAGGGACACAAATAAATCTTTGCCGACTTTCTGCTGAAACTTACGAGCGTTCACACCTAAGCCTCTTACAAGGTCAGCTGTTTAGCTAAACATGAGCTCATGATCTAAATTTACACAATATTGAAGAAAGCAGCTACAAGGGGAGACAATCAGCCAAAACCATCAATACCAGAATTAGATTCCCAAGGCCATCCATCAGATGTAGGAATAATCGGGTGCAAGGCAGAAAATATACATAAAACTGGAACTGAAACAAGGCACGAGGATGTTTTCAAAGACTGGTAGGATCTCTAAAACATTTTTCAAGGACATGTCATTGATAAAGCTAAATACTCCAAGGTTGTGTAATACAACAGATTAATCATTGAGAAGAGTGAAATTATGCTGTTTTGAAAACTATGGCAGGTCAGATTTTCTGCCTAATTATATAAGAAGATTTCTCTAAAAAATACACATTATTTCAAAGACTTATTGGCTGTGAAATAAGTTAAGGGTATTTCAAATGGCTTGTCTGCAAAGAAAGGTGAGATGTAGGGAATCACAGAAAGTCGAGGGGAAAATAGGTCAATATATACATTGCTGTATGGTGAATTAAGCCTTAGGCCAGCAACAATGGAGAGGACCTGACCCTTAGACACGTACAAGTAAGCTGGAATCTTCAAAAGTTCAAATCTTTATAAGTTAAAAGATTTATTAAAATGAATAACCAAGTGTTTTAATTGACATCAGAAGATGAAAACAATAAACCCTGAGAACATAGAGAAAAGATAAATAAAGATATGAGCAGAACTTAATACAACAGAAAACGTATAAAATTCAGGTGATTTAGTAAGTCCAAAGAATCTTCTTTGAAAAGAATTAAAAGACACACTTTGATTAAGGAAAACCAAAACATAAGTAAAGAATATACAGAAAGAGTCAGGACAATGTTAGAGCAGAGAATATATGAAATGCCAGTAAATTTGAATATTTCTGTCAAGTGGACCATTTCCTAGCTCCTAAAGTTTACCAACACTGACACAAGAGGAAATCATTTAAGGTCATCATGTCTGCCCTTGGCATTCTCGGAACGCCCTGGCCTCAGAATGCAGCCTCTGTAGTCCATGGTAACCTGCGGAGAGGGGGCGGGGCTGAGGGAGGTTGGAACACTGCCCTCACTGAGGGAGTGTGTGTGGCCATCTCTGCTGTGACTGAACAAAGGGCAGGGGAGCAGGGGGCCCAGGGCAGGGCCCTCAGAGCCCGGCAGGCCCAGTGGAGTGTCACAAGCTTTTAGGCCCAGGCCAAAGGGCGCCTTCTTTGTCTGCACAGCTGCCCAAACTCTCACCTTTCCACTCAGGCCGCCCTCTTACTTGAAGTGTGTGTGGAACGTGTCCGCGCAGTATACCGCGCTGCACAGCTAAGCATAGGTCTGGGCATCGTAGCTTCCTGCCAGGTGACAGAAGTTCGCAGGCAGATGGGTCCCTGGGACACACGCGGAGAGGCTCCTGCCCGGGTCACAGGCCGCCCACTGCCCCTGCCCCAGATCGGGAGCCGCAATGCAGCCCTGTCTGAGTCCCCTGCCTCTAGAGGGAGTATTGGACCAACACTTGTAGAAAACGGGGTCCTTGCGGGCCACTCATTGGAGGGACACAAATAAATCTTTGCCGACTTTCTGCTGAAACTTACGAGCGTTCACACCTAAGCCTCTTACAAGGTCAGCTGTTTAGCTAAACATGAGCTCATGATCTAAATTTACACAATATTGAAGAAAGCAGCTACAAGGGGAGACAATCAGCCAAAACCATCAATACCAGAATTAGATTCCCAAGGCCATCCATCAGATGTAGGAATAATCGGGTGCAAGGCAGAAAATATACATAAAACTGGAACTGAAACAAGGCACGAGGATGTTTTCAAAGACTGGTAGGATCTCTAAAACATTTTTCAAGGACATGTCATTGATAAAGCTAAATACTCCAAGGTTGTGTAATACAACAGATTAATCATTGAGAAGAGTGAAATTATGCTGTTTTGAAAACTATGGCAGGTCAGATTTTCTGCCTAATTATATAAGAAGATTTCTCTAAAAAATACACATTATTTCAAAGACTTATTGGCTGTGAAATAAGTTAAGGGTATTTCAAATGGCTTGTCTGCAAAGAAAGGTGAGATGTAGGGAATCACAGAAAGTCGAGGGGAAAATAGGTCAATATATACATTGCTGTATGGTGAACTAAGCCTTAGGCCAGCAACAATGGAGAGGACGTGACCCTTAGACACGTACAAGTAAGCTGGAATCTTCAAAAGTTCAAATCTTTATAAGTAAAAAGATTTATTAAAATGAATAACCAAGTGTTTTAATTGACATCAGAAGATGAAAACAATAAACCCTGAGAACATAGAGAAAAGATAAATAAAGATATGAGCAGAACTTAATACAACAGAAAACGTATAAAATTCAGGTGATTTAGTAAGTCCAAAGAATCTTCTTTGAAAAGAATTAATAGACACACTTTGATTAAGGAAAACCAAAACATAAGTAAAGAATATACAGAAAGAGTCAGGACAATGTTAGAGCAGAGAATATATGAAATGCCAGTAAATTTGAACATTTCTGTAAAGTGGACCATTTCCTAGCTCCTAAAGTTTACCAACACTGACACAAGAGGAAACCATTTAAGGTCATCATGTCTGCCCTTGGCATTCTCGGAACGCCCTGGCCTCAGAATGCAGCCTCTGTAGTCCATGGGAACCTGCGGAGAGGGGGCGGGGCTGAGGGAGGTTGGAACACTGCCCTCACTGAGGGAGTGGGTGTGGCCATCTCTGCTGTGACTGAACAAAGGGCAGGGGAGCAGGGGGCCCAGGGCAGGGCCCTCAGAGCCCGGCAGGCCCAGTGGAGTGTCACAAGCTTTTAGGCCCAGGCCAAAGGGCGCCTTCTTTGTCTGCACAGCTGCCCAAATTCTCACCTTTCCACTCAGGCCGCCCTCTTACTTGAAGTGTGTGTGGAACGTGTCCGCGCAGTATACCGCGCTGCACAGCTAAGCATAGGTCTGGGCATCGTAGCTTCCTGCCAGGTGACCGACGTTCGCAGGCAGATGGGTCCCTGGGACACACGCGGAGAGGCTCCTGCCCGGGTCACAGGCCGCTCACTGCCCCTGCCCCAGATCGGGAGCCGCAAAGCAGCCCTGTCTGAATCCCATGCCTCTAGAGGGAGTATTGGACCAACACTTGTAGAAAACGGGGTCCTTGCGGGCCACTCATTGGAGGGACACAAATAAATCTTTGCCGACTTTCTGCTGAAACTTACGAGCGTTCACACCTAAGCCTCTTACAAGGTCAGCTGTTTAGCTAAACATGAGCTCATGATCTAAATTTACACAATATTGAAGAAAGCAGCTACAAGGGGAGACAATCAGCCAAAACCATCAATACCAGAATTAGATTCCCAAGGCCATCCATCAGATGTAGGAATAATCGGGTGCAAGGCAGAAAATATACATAAAACTGGAACTGAAACAAGGCACAAGGATGTTTTCAAAGACTGGTAGGATCTCTAAAACATTTTTCAAGGACATGTCATTGATAAAACTAAATACTCCAAGGTTGTGTAATACAACAGATTAATCATTGAGAAGAGTGAAATTATGCTGTTTTGAAAACTATGGCAGGTCAGATTTTCTGCCTAATTATATAAGAAGATTTCTCTAAAAAATACACATTATTTCAAAGACTTATTGGCTGTGAAATAAGTTAAGGGTATTTCAAATGGCTTGTCTGCAAAGAAAGGTGAGATGTAGGGAATCACAGAAAGTCGAGGGGAAAATAGGTCAATATATACATTGCTGTATGGTGAACTAAGCCTTAGGCCAGCAACAATGGAGAGGACGTGACCCTTAGACACGTACAAGTAAGCTGGAATCTTCAAAAGTTCAAATCTTTATAAGTAAAAAGATTTATTAAAATGAATAACCAAGTGTTTTAATTGACATCAGAAGATGAAAACAATAAACCCTGAGAACATAGAGAAAAGATAAATAAAGATATGAGCAGAACTTAATACAACAGAAAACGTATAAAATTCAGGTGATTTAGTAAGTCCAAAGAATCTTCTTTGAAAAGAATTAATAGACACACTTTGATTAAGGAAAACCAAAACATAAGTAAAGAATATACAGAAAGAGTCAGGACAATGTTAGAGCAGAGAATATATGAAATGCCAGTAAATTTGAACATTTCTGTAAAGTGGACCATTTCCTAGCTCCTAAAGTTTACCAACACTGACACAAGAGGAAATCATTTAAGGTCATCATGTCTGCCCTTGGCATTCTCGGAACGCCCTGGCCTCAGAATGCAGCCTCTGTAGTCCATGGTAACCTGCGGAGAGGGGGCGGGGCTGAGGGAGGTTGGAACACTGCCCTCACTGAGGGAGTGGGTGTGGCCATCTCTGCTGTGACTGAACAAAGGGCAGGGGAGCAGGGGGCCCAGGGCAGGGCCCTCAGAGCCCGGCAGGCCCAGTGGAGTGTCACAAGATTTTAGGCCCATGCCAAAGGGCGCCTTCTTGGTCTGCACAGCTGCCCAAACTCTCACCTTTCCACTCAGGCCGCCCTCTTACTTTAAGTGTGTGTGGAACGTGTCCGTGCAGTATACCGCGCTGCACAGCTATGCATAGGTCTGGGCATCGTAGCTTCCTGCAAGGTGACCGAAGTTCGCAGGCAGATGGGTCCCTGGGACACACGCGGAGGGGCTCCTGCCCGGGTCACAGGCCGCCCACTGCCCCTGCCCCAGATCGGGGGCCGCAAAGCAGCCCTGTATGAGTCCCCTGCCTCTAGAGGGAGTATTGGAGCAACACTTGTAGAAAACGGGGTCCTTGCGGGCCACTCATTGGAGGGACACAAATAAATCTTTGCCGACTTTCTGCTGAAACTTACGAGCGTTCACACCTAAGCCTCTTACAAGGTCAGCTGTTTAGCTAAACATGAGCTCATGATCTAAATTTACACAATATTGAAGAAAGCAGCTACAAGGGGAGACAATCAGCCAAAACCATCAATACCAGAATTAGATTCCCAAGGCCATCCATCAGATGTAGGAATAATCGTGTGCAAGGCAGAAAATATACATAAAACAGGAACCGAAACAAGGCACAAGGATGTTTTCAAAGACTGGTAGGATCTCTAAAACATTTTTCAAGGACATGTCATTGATAAAGCTAAATACTCCAAGGTTGTGTAATACAACAGATTAATCATTGAGAAGAGTGAAATTATGCTGTTTTGAAAACTATGCCAGGTCAGATTTTCTGCCTAATTATATAAGAAGATTTCTCTAAAACATACACATTATTTCAAAGACTTATTGGCTGTGAAATAAGTTAAGGGTATTTCAAATGGCTTGTCTGCAAAGAAAGGTGAGATGTAGGGAATCACAGAAAGTGGAGGGGAAAATAGGTCAATATATACATTGCTGTATGGTGAACTAAGCCTTAGGCCAGCAACAATGGAGAGGACCTGACCCTTAGACACGTACAAGTAAGCTGGAATCTTCAAAAGTTCAAATCTTTATAAGTAAAAAGATTTATTAAAATGAATAACCAAGTGTTTTAATTGACATCAGAAGATGAAAACAATAAACCCTGAGAACATAGAGAAAAGATAAATAAAGATATGAGCAGAACTTAATACAACAGAAAACGTATAAAATTCAGGTGATTGAGTAAGTCCAAAGAATTTTCTATGAAAAGATTTAAAAGACACACTTTGAATAAGGAAAACCAAAACATAAGTAAAGAATATACAGAAAGAGTCAGGACAATGTTAGAGCAGAGAATATATGAAATGCCAGTAAATTTGAACATTTCTGTAAAGTGGACCATTTCCTAGCTCCTAAAGTTTACCAACACTGACACAAGAGGAAATCATTTAAGGTCATCATGTCTGCCCTTGGCATTCTCGGAACGCCCTGGCCTCAGAATGCAGCCTCTGTAGTCCATGGTAACCTGCGGAGAGGGGGCGGGGCTGAGGGAGGTTGGAACACTGCCCTCACTGAGGGAGTGGGTGTGGCCATCTCTGCTGTGACTGAACAAAGGGCAGGGGAGCAGGGGGCCCAGGCCAGGGCCCTCAGAGCCCGGCAGGCCCAGTGGAGTGTCACAAGATTTTAGGCCCAGGCCAAAGGGTGCCTTCTTTGTCTGCACAGCTGCCCAAACTCTCACCTTTCCACTCAGGCCGCCCTCTTACTTGAAGTGTGTGTGGAACGTGTCTGCGCAGTACACCGCGCTGCACAGCTAAGCATAGTTCTGGGCATCGTAGATTCATGCAAGGTGACCGAAGTTCGCAGGCAGATGGGACCCTGGGACACACGCGGAGGGGCTCCTGCCCGGGTCACACTCCGCCCACTGCCCCTGCCCCAGATCGGGGGCCGCAAAGCAGCCCTGTCTGAGTCCCCTGCCTCTAGAGGGAGTCTTGGACCAACACTTGTAGAAAACGGGGCCCTTGCGGGCCACTCGTTGGAGGGACACAAATAAATCTTTGCCGACTTTTTGCTGAAACTTACGAGCGTTCATACCTAAGCCTCTTAAAAGGTCAGCTGTTTAGCTAAACATGAGCTCATGATCTAAATTTACACAATAATGAAGAAAGCAGCTACAAGGGGAGACAATCAGCCAAAACCATCAATACCAGAATTAGATTCCCAAGGCCATCCATCAGATGAAGGAATAATCGGGTGCAAGGCAGAAAATATACATAAAACTGGAACTGAAACAAGGCACAAGGATGTTTTAGAAGACTGGTAGGATCTCTAAAACATTTTTCAAGGACATGTCATTGATAAAGCTAAATACTCCAAGGTTGTGTAATACAACAGATTAATCATTGAGAAGAGTGAAATTATACTGTTTTGAAACTATGGCAGGTCAGATTTTCTGCCTAATTATAAAAGAAGATTTTTCTAAAAAATACATATTATTTCAAAGACTTATTGGCTGTGAAATAAGTTAAGGGTGTTTCAAATGGCTTGTCTGCAAAGAAAGGTGAGATGTAGGGAATCACAGAAAGTCGAGGGGAAAATAGGTCAATATATACATTGCTGTATGATGAACTAAGCCTTAGGCCAGCAACAATGGAGAGGACCTGACCCTTAGACACGTACAAGTAAGCTGGAATCTTCAAAAGTTCAAATCTTTATAAGGAAAAAGATTTATTAAAATGAATAACCAAGTGTTTTAATTGACATCAGAAGATGAAAACAATAAACCCTGAGAACATAGAGAAAAGATAAATAAAGATATGAGCAGAACTTAATACAACAGAAAACGTATAAAATTGAGGTGATTTAGTAAGTCCAAAGAATCTTCTTTGAAAAGAATTAAAAGACACAATTTGATTAAGGAAAACCAAAACATAAGTAAAGAATATACAGAAAGAGTCAGGACAATGTTAGAGCAGAGAATATATGAAATGCCAGTAAATTTGAACATTTCTGTCAAGTGGACCATTTCCTAGCTCCTAAAGTTTACCAACACTGACACAAGAGGAAATCATTTAAGGTCATCATGTCTGCCCTTGGCATTCTCGGAACGCCCTGGCCTCAGAATGCAGCCTCTGTAGTCCATGGTAACCTGCGGAGAGGGGGCGGGGCTGAGGGAGGTTGGAACACTGCCCTCACTGAGGGAGTGGGTGTGGCCATCTCTGCTGTGACTGAACAAAGGGCAGGGGAGCAGGGGGCCCAGGCCAGGGCCCTCAGAGCCCGGCAGGCCCAGTGGAGTGTCACAAGCTTTTAGGCCCAGGCCAAAGGGCGCCTTCTTTGTCTGCACAGCTGCCCAAACTCTCACCTTTCCACTCAGGCCGCCCTCTTACTTGAAGTGTGTGTGGAACGTGTCCGCGCAGTACACCGCGCTGCACAGCTAAGCATAGTTCTGGGCATCGTAGCTTCCTGCCAGGTGACCGAAGTTCGCAGGCAGATGGGTCCCTGGGACACACGCGGAGAGGCTCCGGCCCGGGTCACAGGCCGCCCATGGCCCCTGCCACAGATCGGGGGCCGCAAAGCAGCCCTGTCTGAGTCCCCTGCCTCTAGAGGGAGTATTGGACCAACACTTGTAGAAAACGGGGTCCTTGCGGGCCACTCATTGGAGGGACACAAATAAATCTTTGCCGACTTTCTGCTGAAACTTACGAGCGTTCACACCTAAGCCTCTTACAAGGTCAGCTGTTTAGCTAAACATGAGCTCATGATCTAAATTCACACAATATTGAAGAAAGCAGCTACAAGGGGAGACAATCAGCCAAAACCATCAATACCAGAATTAGATTCCCAAGGCCATCCATCAGATGTAGGAATAATCGGGTGCAAGGCAGAAAATATACATAAAACTGGAACTGAAACAAGGCACAAGGATGTTTCCAAAGACTGGTAGGATCTCTCAAACATTTTTCAAGGACATGTCATTGATAAAGCTAAATACTCCAAGGTTGTGTAATACAACAGATTAATCATTGAGAAGAGTGAAATTATGCTGTTTTGAAACTATGGCAGGTCAGATTTTCTGCCTAATTATAAAAGAAGATTTTTCTAAAAAATACATATTATTTCAAAGACTTATTGGCTGTGAAATAAGTTAAGGGTGTTTCAAATGGCTTGTCTGCAAAGAAAGGTGAGATGTAGGGAATCACAGAAAGTCGAGGGGAAAATAGGTCAATATATACATTGCTGTATGGTGAACTAAGCCTTAGGCCAGCAACAATGGAGAGGACCTGACCCTTAGACACGTACAAGTAAGCTGGAATCTTCAAAAGTTCAAATCTTTATAAGTAAAAAGATTTATTAAAATGAATAACCAAGTGTTTTAATTGACATCAGAAGATGAAAACAATAAACCCTGAGAACATGGAGAAAAGATAAATAAAGATATGAGCAGAACTTAATACAACAAAAAACGTATAAAATTCAGGTGATTTAGTAAGTCCAAAGAATCTTTGAAAAGATTTAAAAGACACACTTTGATTAAGGAAAACCAAAACATAAGTAAAGAATATACAGAAAGAGTCAGGACAATGTTAGAGCAGAGAATATATGAAATGCCAGTAAATTTGAACATTTCTGTAAAGTGGACCATTTCCTTTCCTAGCTCCTAAAGTTTACCAACACTGACACAAGAGGAAATCATTTAAGGTCATCATGTCTGCCCTTGGCATTCTCGGAACGCCCTGGCCTCAGAATGCAGCCTCTGTAGTCCATGGTAACCTGCGGAGAGGGGGCGGGGCTGAGGGAGGTTGGAACACTGCCCTCACTGAGGGAGTGGGTGTGGCCATCTCTGCTGTGACTGAACAAAGGGCAGGGGAGCAGGGGGCCCAGGGCAGGGCCCTCAGAGCCCGGCAGGCCCAGTGGAGTGTCACAAGATTTTAGGCCCAGGCCAAAGGGCGCCTTCTTGGTCTGCACAGCTGCCCAAACTCTCACCTTTCCACTCAGGCCGCCCTCTTACTTTAAGTGTGTGTGTAACGTGTCCGTGCAGTATACCGCGCGGCACAGCTATGCATAGGTCTGGGCATCGTAGCTTCCTGCCAGGTGACCGAAGTTCGCAGGCAGATGGGTCCCTGGGACACACGCGGAGAGGCTCCTGCCCGGGTCACAGGCCGCCCACTGCCCCTGCCCCAGATCGGGAGCCGCAAAGCAGCCCTGTCTGAATCCCATGCCTCTAGAGGGAGTATTGGACCAACACTTGTAGAAAACGGGGTCCTTGCGGGCCACTCATTGGAGGGACACAAATAAATCTTTGCCGACTTTCTGCTGAAACTTACGAGCGTTCACACCTAAGCCTCTTACAAGGTCAGCTGTTTAGCTAAACATGAGCTCATGATCTAAATTTACACAATATTGAAGAAAGCAGCTACAAGGGGAGACAATCAGCCAAAACCATCAATACCAGAATTAGATTCCCAAGGCCATCCATCAGATGTAGGAATAATCGGGTGCAAGGCAGAAAATATACATAAAACTGGAACTGAAACAAGGCACAAGGATGTTTTCAAAGACTGGTAGGATCTCTAAAACATTTTTCAAGGACATGTCATTGATAAAGCTAAATACTCCAAGGTTGTGTAATACAACAGATTAATCATTGAGAAGAGTGAAATTATGCTGTTTTGAAAACTATGGCAGGTCAGATTTTCTGCCTAATTATATAAGAAGATTTCTCTAAAAAATACACATTATTTCAAAGACTTATTGGCTGTGAAATAAGTTAAGGGTATTTCAAATGGCTTGTCTGCAAAGAAAGGTGAGATGTAGGGAATCACAGAAAGTCGAGGGGAAAATAGGTCAATATATACATTGCTGTATGGTGAACTAAGCCTTAGGCCAGCAACAATGGAGAGGACCTCACCCTTAGACAGGAACAAGTAAGCTGGAATCTTCAAAAGTTCAAATCTTTATAAGTAAAAAGATTTATTAAAATGAATAACCAAGTGTTTTAATTGACATCAGAAGATGAAAACAATAAACCCTGAGAACATGGAGAAAAGATAAATAAAGATATGAGCAGAACTTAATACAACAGAAAACGTATAAAATTCAGGTGATTTAGTAAGTCCAAAGAATTTTCTTTGAAAAGAATTAAAAGACACACTTTGATTAAGGAAAACCAAAACATAAGTAAAGAATATACAGAAAGAGTCAGGACAATGTTAGAGCAGAGAATATATGAAATGCCAGTAAATTTGAACATTTCTGTAAAGTGGACCATTTCCTAGCTCCTAAAGTTTACCAACACTGACACAAGAGGAAATCATTTAAGGTCATCATGTCTGCCCTTGGCATTCTCGGAACGCCCTTGCCTCAGAATGCAGCCTCTGTAGTCCATGGTAACCTGCGGAGAGGGGGCTGGGCTGAAGGAGGTTGGAACACTGCCCTCACTGAGGGAGTGGGTGTGGCCATCTCTGCTGTGACTGAACAAAGGGCAGGGGAGCAGGGGGCACAGGCCAGGGCCCTCAGAGCCCGGCAGGCCCAGTGGAGTGTCACAAGTTTTTAGGCCCAGGCCAAAGGGTGCCTTCTTTGTCTGCACAGCTGCCCAAACTCTCACCTTTCCACTCAGGCCGCCCTCTTACTTTAAGTGTGTGTGGAACGTGTCCGTGCAGTATACCGCGCTGCACAGCTATGCATAGGTCTGGGCATCGTAGCTTCCTGCAAGGAGACCGAAGTTCGCAGGCAGATGGGTCCCTGGGACACACGCGGAGGGGCTCCTGCCCGGGTCACAGGCCGCCCACTGCCCCTGCCCCAGATCGGGGGCCGCAAAGCAGCCCTGTATGAGTCCCCTGCCTCTAGAGGGAGTATTGGAGCAACACTTGTAGAAAACGGGGTCCTTGCGGGCCACTCATTGGAGGGACACAAATAAATCTTTGCCGACTTTCTGCTGAAACTTACGAGCGTTCACACCTAAGCCTCTTACAAGGTCAGCTGTTTAGCTAAACATGAGCTCATGATCTAAATTTACACAATATTGAAGAGAGCAGCTACAAGGGGAGACAATCAGCCAAAACCATCAATACCAGAATTAGATTCCCAAGGCCATCCATCAGATGTAGGAATAATCGGGTGCAAGGCAGAAAATATACATAAAACAGGAACCGAAACAAGGCACAAGGATGTTTTCAAAGACTGGTAGGATCTCTAAAACATTTTTCAAGGACATGTCATTGATAAAGCTAAATACTCCAAGGTTGTGTAATACAACAGATTAATCATTGAGAAGAGTGAAATTATGCTGTTTTGAAAACTATGCCAGGTCAGATTTTCTGCCTAATTATATAAGAAAATTTCTCTAAAACATACACATTATTTCAAAGACTTATTGGCTGTGAAATAAGTTAAGGGTATTTCAAATGGCTTGTCTGCAAAGAAAGGTGAGATGTAGGGAATCACAGAAAGTGGAGGGGAAAATAGGTCAATATATACATTGCTGTATGGTGAACTAAGCCTTAGGCCAGCAACAATGGAGAGGACCTGACCCTTAGACACGTACAAGTAAGCTGGAATCTTCAAAAGTTCAAATCTTTATAAGTAAAAAGATTTATTAAAATGAATAACCAAGTGTTTTAATTGACATCAGAAGATGAAAACAATAAACCCTGAGAACATAGAGAAAAGATAAATAAAGATATGAGCAGAACTTAATACAACAGAAAACGTATAAAATTCAGGTGATTGAGTAAGTCCAAAGAATTTTCTATGAAAAGATTTAAAAGACACACTTTGAATAAGGAAAACCAAAACATAAGTAAAGAATATACAGAAAGAGTCAGGACAATGTTAGAGCAGAGAATATATGAAATGCCAGTAAATTTGAACATTTCTGTAAAGTGGACCATTTCCTAGCTCCTAAAGTTTACCAACACTGACACAAGAGGAAATCATTTAAGGTCATCATGTCTGCCCTTGGCATTCTCGGAACGCCCTGGCCTCAGAATGCAGCCTCTGTAGTCCATGGTAACCTGCGGAGAGGGGGCGGGGCTGAGGGAGGTTGGAACACTGCCCTCACTGAGGGAGTGGGTGTGGCCATCTCTGCTGTGACTGAACAAAGGGCAGGGGAGCAGGGGGCCCAGGCCAGGGCCCTCAGAGCCCGGCAGGCCCAGTGGAGTGTCACAAGATTTTAGGCCCAGGCCAAAGGGTGCCTTCTTTGTCTGCACAGCTGCCCAAACTCTCACCTTTCCACTCAGGCCGCCCTCTTACTTGAAGTGTGTGTGGAACGTGTCTGCGCAGTACACCGCGCTGCACAGCTAAGCATAGTTCTGGGCATCGTAGATTCATGCAAGGTGACCGAAGTTCGCAGGCAGATGGGACCCTGGGACACACGCGGAGGGGCTCCTGCCCGGGTCACACTCCGCCCACTGCCCCTGCCCCAGATCGGGGGCCGCAAAGCAGCCCTGTCTGAGTCCCCTGCCTCTAGAGGGAGTATTGGACCAACACTTGTAGAAAACGGGGCCCTTGCGGGCCACTCGTTGGAGGGACACAAATAAATCTTTGCCGACTTTTTGCTGAAACTTACGAGCGTTCATACCTAAGCCTCTTAAAAGGTCAGCTGTTTAGCTAAACATGAGCTCATGATCTAAATTTACACAATAATGAAGAAAGCAGCTACAAGGGGAGACAATCAGCCAAAACCATCAATACCAGAATTAGATTCCCAAGGCCATCCATCAGATGAAGGAATAATCGGGTGCAAGGCAGAAAATATACATAAAACTGGAACTGAAACAAGGCACAAGGATGTTTTAGAAGACTGGTAGGATCTCTAAAACATTTTTCAAGGACATGTCATTGATAAAGCTAAATACTCCAAGGTTGTGTAATACAACAGATTAATCATTGAGAAGAGTGAAATTATACTGTTTTGAAACTATGGCAGGTCAGATTTTCTGCCTAATTATAAAAGAAGATTTTTCTAAAAAATACATATTATTTCAAAGACTTATTGGCTGTGAAATAAGTTAAGGGTGTTTCAAATGGCTTGTCTGCAAAGAAAGGTGAGATGTAGGGAATCACAGAAAGTCGAGGGGAAAATAGGTCAATATATACATTGCTGTATGGTGAACTAAGCCTTAGGCCAGCAACAATGGAGAGGACCTGACCCTTAGACACGTACAAGTAAGCTGGAATCTTCAAAAGTTCAAATCTTTATAAGGAAAAAGATTTATTAAAATGAATAACCAAGTGTTTTAATTGACATCAGAAGATGAAAACAATAAACCCTGAGAACATAGAGAAAAGATAAATAAAGATATGAGCAGAACTTAATACAACAGAAAACGTATAAAATTGAGGTGATTTAGTAAGTCCAAAGAATCTTCTTTGAAAAGAATTAAAAGACACAATTTGATTAAGGAAAACCAAAACATAAGTAAAGAATATACAGAAAGAGTCAGGACAATGTTAGAGCAGAGAATATATGAAATGCCAGTAAATTTGAACATTTCTGTCAAGTGGACCATTTCCTAGCTCCTAAAGTTTACCAACACTGACACAAGAGGAAATCATTTAAGGTCATCATGTCTGCCCTTGGCATTCTCGGAACGCCCTGGCCTCAGAATGCAGCCTCTGTAGTCCATGGTAACCTGCGGAGAGGGGGCGGGGCTGAGGGAGGTTGGAACACTGCCCTCACTGAGGGAGTGGGTGTGGCCATCTCTGCTGTGACTGAACAAAGGGCAGGGGAGCAGGGGGCCCAGGCCAGGGCCCTCAGAGCCCGGCAGGCCCAGTGGAGTGTCACAAGCTTTTAGGCCCAGGCCAAAGGGCGCCTTCTTTGTCTGCACAGCTGCCCAAACTCTCACCTTTCCACTCAGGCCGCCCTCTTACTTGAAGTGTGTGTGGAACGTGTCCGCGCAGTACACCGCGCTGCACAGCTAAGCATAGTTCTGGGCATCGTAGCTTCCTGCCAGGTGACCGAAGTTCGCAGGCAGATGGGTCCCTGGGACACACGCGGAGAGGCTCCGGCCCGGGTCACAGGCCGCCCATGGCCCCTGCCCCAGATCGGGGGCCGCAAAGCAGCCCTGTCTGAGTCCCCTGCCTCTAGAGGGAGTATTGGACCAACACTTGTAGAAAACGGGGTCCTTGCGGGCCACTCATTGGAGGGACACAAATAAATCTTTGCCGACTTTCTGCTGAAACTTACGAGCGTTCACACCTAAGCCTCTTACAAGGTCAGCTGTTTAGCTAAACATGAGCTCATGATCTAAATTTACACAATATTGAAGAAAGCAGCTACAAGGGGAGACAATCAGCCAAAACCATCAATACCAGAATTAGATTCCCAAGGCCATCCATCAGATGTAGGAATAATCGGGTGCAAGGCAGAAAATATACATAAAACTGGAACTGAAACAAGGCACAAGGATGTTTTCAAAGACTGGTAGGATCTCTAAAACATTTTTCAAGGACATGTCATTGATAAAGCTAAATACTCCAAGGTTGTGTAATACAACAGATTAATCATTGAGAAGAGTGAAATTATGCTGTTTTGAAAACTATGGCAGGTCAGATTTTCTGCCTAATTATATAAGAAGATTTCTCTAAAAAATACACATTATTTCAAAGACTTATTGGCTGTGAAATAAGTTAAGGGTATTTCAAATGGCTTGTCTGCAAAGAAAGGTGAGATGTAGGGAATCACAGAAAGTCGAGGGGAAAATAGGTCAATATATACATTGCTGTATGGTGAACTAAGCCTTAGGCCAGCAACAATGGAGAGGACCTGACCCTTAGACACGTACAAGTAAGCTGGAATCTTCAAAAGTTCAAATCTTTATAAGTAAAAAGATTTATTAAAATGAATAACCAAGTGTTTTAATTGACATCAGAAGATGAAAACAATAAACCCTGAGAACATGGAGAAAAGATAAATAAAGATATGAGCAGAACTTAATACAACAAAAAACGTATAAAATTCAGGTGATTTAGTAAGTCCAAAGAATCTTTGAAAAGATTTAAAAGACACACTTTGATTAAGGAAAACCAAAACATAAGTAAAGAATATACAGAAAGAGTCAGGACAATGTTAGAGCAGAGAATATATGAAATGCCAGTAAATTTGAACATTTCTGTAAAGTGGACCATTTCCTAGCTCCTAAAGTTTACCAACACTGACACAAGAGGAAATCATTTAAGGTCATCATGTCTGCCCTTGGCATTCTCGGAACGCCCTGGCCTCAGAATGCAGCCTCTGTAGTCCATGGTAACCTGCGGAGAGGGGGCGGGGCTGAGGGAGGTTGGAACACTGCCCTCACTGAGGGAGTGGGTGTGGCCATCTCTGCTGTGACTGAACAAAGGGCAGGGGAGCAGGGGGCCCAGGGCAGGGCCCTCAGAGCCCGGCAGGCCCAGTGGAGTGTCACAAGATTTTAGGCCCAGGCCAAAGGGCGCCTTCTTGGTCTGCACAGCTGCCCAAACTCTCACCTTTCCACTCAGGCCGCCCTCTTACTTTAAGTGTGTGTGGAACGTGTCCGTGCAGTATACCGCGCGGCACAGCTATGCATAGGTCTGGGCATCGTAGCTTCCTGCCAGGTGACTGAAGTTCGCAGGCAGATGGGTCCCTGGGACACACGCGGAGAGGCTCCTGCCCGGGTCACAGGCCGCCCACTGCCCCTGCCCCAGATCGGGAGCCGCAAAGCAGCCCTGTCTGAATCCCATGCCTCTAGAGGGAGTATTGGACCAACACTTGTAGAAAACGGGGTCCTTGCGGGCCACTCATTGGAGGGACACAAATAAATCTTTGCCGACTTTCTGCTGAAACTTACGAGCGTTCACACCTAAGCCTCTTACAAGGTCAGCTGTTTAGCTAAACATGAGCTCATGATCTAAATTTACACAATATTGAAGAAAGCAGCTACAAGGGGAGACAATCAGCCAAAACCATCAATACCAGAATTAGATTCCCAAGGCCATCCATCAGATGTAGGAATAATCGGGTGCAAGGCAGAAAATATACATAAAACTGGAACTGAAACAAGGCACAAGGATGTTTTCAAAGACTGGTAGGATCTCTAAAACATTTTTCAAGGACATGTCATTGATAAAGCTAAATACTCCAAGGTTGTGTAATACAACAGATTAATCATTGAGAAGAGTGAAATTATGCTGTTTTGAAAACTATGGCAGGTCAGATTTTCTGCCTAATTATATAAGAAGATTTCTCTAAAAAATACACATTATTTCAAAGACTTATTGGCTGTGAAATAAGTTAAGGGTATTTCAAATGGCTTGTCTGCAAAGAAAGGTGAGATGTAGGGAATCACAGAAAGTCGAGGGGAAAATAGGTCAATATATACATTGCTGTATGGTGAACTAAGCCTTAGGCCAGCAACAATGGAGAGGACCTGACCCTTAGACAGGAACAAGTAAGCTGGAATCTTCAAAAGTTCAAATCTTTATAAGTAAAAAGATTTATTAAAATGAATAACCAAGTGTTTTAATTGACATCAGAAGATGAAAACAATAAACCCTGAGAACATGGAGAAAAGATAAATAAAGATATGAGCAGAACTTAATACAACAGAAAACGTATAAAATTCAGGTGATTGAGTAAGTCCAAAGAATTTTCTTTGAAAAGAATTAAAAGACACACTTTGATTAAGGAAAACCAAAACATAAGTAAAGAATATACAGAAAGAGTCAGGACAATGTTAGAGCAGAGAGTATATGAAATGCCAGTAAATTTGAACATTTCTGTAAAGTGGACCATTTCCTAGCTCCTAAAGTTTACCAACACTGACACAAGAGGAAATCATTTAAGGTCATCATGTCTGCCCTTGGCATTCTCGGAACGCCCTGGCCTCAGAATGCAGCCTCTGTAGTCCATGGTAACCTGCGGAGAGGGGGCGGGGCTGAAGGAGGTTGGAACACTGCCCTCACTGAAGGAGTGGGTGTGGCCATCTCTGCTGTGACTGAACAAAGGGCAGGGGAGCAGGGGGCACAGGCCAGGGCCCTCAGAGCCCGGCAGGCCCAGTGGAGTGTCACAAGTTTTTAGGCCCAGGCCAAAGGGTGCCTTCTTTGTCTGCACAGCTGCCCAAACTCTCACCTTTCCACTCAGGCCGCCCTCTTACTTGAAGTGTGTGTGGAACGTGTCTGCGCAGTACACCGCGCTGCACAGCTAAGCATAGTTCTGGGCATCGTAGATTCATGCAAGGTGACCGAAGTTCGCAGGCAGATGGGACCCTGGGACACACGCGGAGGGGCTCCTGCTCGGGTCACACTCCGCCCACTGCCCCTGCTCCAGATCGGGGGCCGCAAAGCAGCCCTGTCTGAGTCCCCTGCCTCTAGAGGGAGTATTGGACCAACACTTGTAGAAAACGGGGCCCTTGCGGGCCACTCGTTGGAGGGACACAAATAAATCTTTGCCGACTTTTTGCTGAAACTTACGAGCGTTCATATCTAAGCCTCTTAAAAGGTCAGCTGTTTAGCTAAACATGAGCTCATGATCTAAATTTACACAATAATGAAGAAAGCAGCTACAAGGGGAGACAATCAGCCAAAACCATCAATACCAGAATTAGATTCCCAAGGCCATCCATCAGATGAAGGAATAATCGGGTGCAAGGCAGAAAATATACATAAAACTGGAACTGAAACAAGTCACAAGGATGTTTTAGAAGACTGGTAGGATCTCTAAAACATTTTTCAAGGACATGTCATTGATAAAGCTAAATACTCCAAGGTTGTGTAATACAACAGATTAATCATTGAGAAGAGTGAAATTATGCTGTTTTGAAACTATGGCAGGTCAGATTTTCTGCCTAATTATAAAAGAAGATTTTTCTAAAAAATACACATTATTTCAAAGACTTATTGGCTGTGAAATAAGTTAAGGGTATTTCAAATGGCTTGTCTGCAAAGAAAGGTGAGATGTAGGGAATCACAGAAAGTCGAGGGGAAAATAGGTCAATATATACATTGCTGTATGGTGAACTAAGCCTTAGTCCAGCAACAATGGAGAGGACCTGACCCTTAGACACGTACAAGTAAGCTGGAATCTTCAAAAGTTCAAATCTTTATAAGTAAAAAGATTTATTAAAATGAATAACCAAGTGTTTTAATTGACATCAGAAGATGAAAACAATAAACCCTGAGAACATAGAGAAAAGATAAATAAAGATATGAGCAGAACTTAATACAACAGAAAACGTATAAAATTCAGGTGATTGAGTAAGTCCAAAGAATTTTCTATGAAAAGGTTTAAAAGACACACTTTGATTAAAGAAAATCAAAACATAAGTAAAGAATATACAGAAAGAGTCAGGACAATGTTAGAGCAGAGAATATATGAAATGCCAGTAAATTTGAACATTTTTGTAAAGTGGACCATTTCCTAGCTCCTAAAGTTTACCAACACTGACACAAGAGGAAATCATTTAAGGTCATCATGTCTGCCCTTGGCATTCTCGGAACGCCCTGGCCTCAGAATGCAGCCTCTGTAGTCCATGGTAACCTGCGGAGAGGGGGCGGGGCTGAGGGAGGTTGGAACACTGCCCTCACTGAGGGAGTGGGTGTGGCCATCTCTGCTGTGACTGAACAATGGGCAGGGGAGCAGGGGGCCCAGGGCAGGGCCCTCAGAGCCCGGCAGGCCCAGTGGAGTGTCACAAGCTTTTAGGCCCAGGCCAAAGGGTGCCTGCTTTGTCTGCACAGCTGCCCAAACTCTCACCTTTCCACTCAGGCCGCCCTCTTACTTGAAGTGTGTGTGGAACGTGTCCGTGCAGTACACCGCGCTGCACAGCTAAGCATAGGTCTGGGCATCGTAGCTTCCTGCCAGGTGACCGAAGTTCGCAGGCAGATGGGTCCCTGGGACACACGCGGAGAGGCTCCGGCCCGGGTCACAGGCCGCCCACTGCCCCTGCCCCAGATCGGGGGCCGCAAAGCAGCCCTGTCTGAGTCCCCTGCCTCTAGAGGGAGTATTGGACCAACACTTGTAGAAAACGGGGTCCTTGCGGGCCACTCGTTGGAGGGACACAAATAAATCTTTGCCGACTTTCTGCTGAAACTTACGAGCGTTCACACCTAAGCCTCTTACAAGGTCAGCTGTTTAGCTAAACATGAGCTCATGATCTAAATTTACACAATATTGAAGAAAGCAGCTACAAGGGGAGACAATCAGCCAAAACCATCAATACCAGAATTAGATTCCCAAGGCCATCCATCAGATGTAGGAATAATCGGGTGCAAGGCAGAAAATATACATAAAACTGGAACTGAAACAAGGCACAAGGATGTTTTCAAAGACTGGTAGGATCTCTAAAACATTTTTCAAGGACATGTCATTGATAAAGCTAAATACTCCAAGGTTGTGTAATACAACAGATTAATCATTGAGAAGAGTGAAATTATGCTGTTTTGAAAACTATGGCAGGTCAGATTTTCTGCCTAATTATATAAGAAGATTTCTCTAAAAAATACACATTATTTCAAAGACTTATTGGCTGTGAAATAAGTTAAGGGTATTTCAAATGGCTTGTCTGCAAAGAAAGGTGAGATGTAGGGAATCACAGAAAGTCGAGGGGAAAATAGGTCAATATATACATTGCTGTATGGTGAACTAAGCCTTAGGCCAGCAACAATGGAGAGGACCTGACCCTTAGACACGTACAAGTAAGCTGGAATCTTCAAAAGTTCAAATCTTTATAAGTAAAAAGATTTATTAAAATGAATAACCAAGTGTTTTAATTGACATCAGAAGATGAAAACAATAAACCCTGAGAACATGGAGAAAAGATAAATAAAGATATGAGCAGAACTTAATACAACAAAAAACGTATAAAATTCAGGTGATTTAGTAAGTCCAAAGAATCTTTGAAAAGATTTAAAAGACACACTTTGATTAAGGAAAACCAAAACATAAGTAAAGAATATACAGAAAGAGTCAGGACAATGTTAGAGCAGAGAATATATGAAATTCCAGTAAATTTGAACATTTCTGTAAAGTGGACCATTTCCTAGCTCCTAAAGTTTACCAACACTGACACAAGAGGAAATCATTTAAGGTCATCATGTCTTCCCTTGGCATTCTCGGAACGCCCTGGCCTCAGAATGCAGCCTCTGTAGTCCATGGTAACCTGCGGAGAGGGGGCGGGGCTGAGGGAGGTTGGAACACTGCCCTCACTGAGGGAGTGGGTGTGGCCATCTCTGCTGTGACTGAACAAAGGGCAGGGGAGCAGGGGGCCCAGGGCAGGGCCCTCAGAGCCCGGCAGGCCCAGTGGAGTGTCACAAGATTTTAGGCCCATGCCAAAGGGCGCCTTCTTGGTCTGCACAGCTGCCCAAACTCTCACCTTTCCACTCAGGCCGCCCTCTTACTTTAAGTGTGTGTGGAACGTGTCCGTGCAGTATACCGCGCGGCACAGCTATGCATAGGTCTGGGCATCGTAGCTTCCTGCCAGGTGACCGAAGTTCGCAGGCAGATGGGTCCCTGGGACACACGCGGAGAGGCTCCTGCCCGGGTCACAGGCCGCCCACTGCCCCTGCCCCAGATCGGGAGCCGCAAAGCAGCCCTGTCTGAATCCCATGCCTCTAGAGGGAGTATTGGACCAACACTTGTAGAAAACGGGGTCCTTGCGGGCCACTCATTGGAGGGACACAAATAAATCTTTGCCGACTTTCTGCTGAAACTTATGAGCGTTCACACCTAAGCCTCTTACAAGGTCAGCTGTTTAGCTAAACATGAGCTCATGATCTAAATTTACACAATATTGAAGAAAGCAGCTACAAGGGGAGACAATCAGCCAAAACCATCAATACCAGAATTAGATTCCCAAGGCCATCCATCAGATGTAGGAATAATCGGGTGCAAGGCAGAAAATATACATAAAACTGGAACTGAAACAAGGCACAAGGATGTTTTCAAAGACTGGTAGGATCTCTAAAACATTTTTCAAGGACATGTCATTGATAAAGCTAAATACTCCAAGGTTGTGTAATACAACAGATTAATCATTGAGAAGAGTGAAATTATGCTGTTTTGAAAACTATGGCAGGTCAGATTTTCTGCCTAATTATATAAGAAGATTTCTCTAAAAAATACACATTATTTCAAAGACTTATTGGCTGTGAAATAAGTTAAGGGTATTTCAAATGGCTTGTCTGCAAAGAAAGGTGAGATGTAGGGAATCACAGAAAGTCGAGGGGAAAATAGGTCAATATATACATTGCTGTATGGTGAACTAAGCCTTAGGCCAGCAACAATGGAGAGGACCTGACCCTTAGACAGGAACAAGTAAGCTGGAATCTTCAAAAGTTCAAATCTTTATAAGTAAAAAGATTTATTAAAATGAATAACCAAGTTTTTTAATTGACATCAGAAGATGAAAACAATAAACCCTGAGAACATGGAGAAAAGATAAATAAAGATATGAGCAGAACTTAATACAACAGAAAACGTATAAAATTCAGGTGATTTAGTAAGTCCAAAGAATTTTCTTTGAAAAGAATTAAAAGACACACTTTGATTAAGGAAAACCAAAACATAAGTAAAGAATATACAGAAAGAGTCAGGACAATGTTAGAGCAGAGAATATATGAAATGCCAGTAAATTTGAACATTTCTGTAAAGTGGACCATTTCCTAGCTCCTAAAGTTTACCAACACTGACACAAGAGGAAATCATTTAAGGTCATCATGTCTGCCCTTGGCATTCTCGGAACGCCCTGGCCTCAGAATGCAGCCTCTGTAGTCCATGGTAACCTGCGGAGAGGGGGCGGGGCTGAAGGAGGTTGGAACACTGCCCTCACTGAGGGAGTGGGTGTGGCCATCTCTGCTGTGACTGAACAAAGGGCAGGGGAGCAGGGGGCACAGGCCAGGGCCCTCAGAGCCCGGCAGGCCCAGTGGAGTGTCACAAGTTTTTAGGCCCAGGCCAAAGGGTGCCTTCTTTGTCTGCACAGCTGCCCAAACTCTCACCTTTCCACTCAGGCCGCCCTCTTACTTTAAGTGTGTGTGGAACGTGTCTGCGCAGTACACCGCGCTGCACAGCTAAGCATAGTTCTGGGCATCGTAGATTCATGCAAGGTGACCGAAGTTCGCAGGCAGATGGGACCCTGGGACACACGCGGAGGGGCTCCTGCCCGGGTCACACTCCGCCCACTGCCCCTGCTCCAGATCGGGGGCCGCAAAGCAGCCCTGTCTGAGTCCCCTGCCTCTAGAGGGAGTATTGGACCAACACTTGTAGAAAACGGGGTCCTTGCGGGCCACTCGTTGGAGGGACACAAATAAATCTTTGCCGACTTTTTGCTGAAACTTACGAGCGTTCATACCTAAGCCTCTTAAAAGGTCAGCTGTTTAGCTAAACATGAGCTCATGATCTAAATTTACACAATAATGAAGAAAGCAGCTACAAGGGGAGACAATCAGCCAAAACCATCAATACCAGAATTAGATTCCCAAGGCCATCCATCAGATGAAGGAATAATCGGGTGCAAGGCAGAAAATATACATAAAACTGGAACTGAAACAAGGCACAAGGATGTTTTAGAAGACTGGTAGGATCTCTAAAACATTTTTCAAGGACATGTCATTGATAAAGCTAAATACTCCAAGGTTGTGTAATACAACAGATTAATCATTGAGAAGAGTGAAATTATGCTGTTTTGAAAACTATGGCAGGTCAGATTTTCTGCCTAATTATAAAAGAAGATTTTTCTAAAAAATACACATTATTTCAAAGACTTATTGGCTGTGAAATAAGTTAAGGGTATTTCAAATGGCTTGTCTGCAAAGAAAGGTGAGATGTAGGGAATCACAGAAAGTCGAGGGGAAAATAGGTCAATATATACATTGCTGTATGGTGAACTAAGCCTTAGTCCAGCAACAATGGAGAGGACCTGACCCTTAGACACGTACAAGTAAGCTGGAATCTTCAAAAGTTCAAATCTTTATAAGTAAAAAGATTTATTAAAATGAATAACAAAGTGTTTTAATTGACATCAGAAGATGAAAACAATAAACCCTGAGAACATAGAGAAAAGATAAATAAAGATATGAGCAGAACTTAATACAACAGAAAACGTATAAAATTCAGGTGATTGAGTAAGTCCAAAGAATTTTCTATGAAAAGATTTAAAAGACACACTTTGATTAAGGAAAACCAAAACATAAGTAAAGAATATACAGAAAGAGTCAGGACAATGTTAGAGCAGAGAATATATGAAATGCCAGTAAATTTGAACATTTCTGTAAAGTGGACCATTTCCTAGCTCCTAAAGTTTACCAACACTGACACAAGAGGAAATCATTTAAGGTCATCATGTCTGCCCTTGGCATTCTCGGAACGCCCTGGCCTCAGAATGCAGCCTCTGTAGTCCATGGTAACCTGCGGAGAGGGGGCGGGGCTGAGGGAGGTTGGAACACTGCCCTCACTGAGGGAGTGGGTGTGGCCATCTCTGCTGTGACTGAACAAAGGGCAGGGGAGCAGGGGGCCCAGGGCAGGGCCCTCAGAGCCCGGCAGGCCCAGTGGAGTGTCACAAGCTTTTAGGCCCAGGCCAAAGGGTGCCTGCTTTGTCTGCACAGCTGCCCAAACTCTCACCTTTCCACTCAGGCCGCCCTCTTACTTGAAGTGTGTGTGGAACATGTCCGCGCAGTATACCGCGCTGCACAGTTAAGCATAGGTCTGGGCATCGTAGCTTCCTGCCAGGTGACCGAAGTTCGCAGGCAGATGGGTCCCTGGGACACACGCGGAGAGGCTCCTGCCCGGGTCACAGGCCGCCCACTGCCCCTGCCCCAGATCGGGAGCCGCAAAGCAGCCCTGTCTGAGTCCCCTGCCTCTAGAGGGAGTATTGGACCAACACTTGTAGAAAACGGGGTCCTTGCGGGCCACTCGTTGGAGGGACACAAATAAATCTTTGCCGACTTTCTGCTGAAACTTACGAGCGTTCACACCTAAGCCTCTTACAAGGTCAGCTGTTTAGCTAAACATGAGCTCATGATCTAAATTTACACAATATTGAAGAAAGCAGCTACAAGGGGAGACAATCAGCCAAAACCATCAATACCAGAATTAGATTCCCAAGGCCATCCATCAGATGTAGGAATAATCGGGTGCAAGGCAGAAAATATACATAAAACTGGAACTGAAACAAGGCACAAGGATGTTTTCAAAGACTGGTAGGATCTCTAAAACATTTTTCAAGGACATGTCATTGATAAAGCTAAATACTCCAAGGTTGTGTAATACAACAGATTAATCATTGAGAAGAGTGAAATTATGCTGTTTTGAAAACTATGGCAGGTCAGATTTTCTGCCTAATTATATAAGAAGATTTCTCTAAAAAATACACATTATTTCAAAGACTTATTGGCTGTGAAATAAGTTAAGGGTATTTCAAATGGCTTGTCTGCAAAGAAAGGTGAGATGTAGGGAATCACAGAAAGTCGAGGGGAAAATAGGTCAATATATACATTGCTGTATGGTGAACTAAGCCTTAGGCCAGCAACAATGGAGAGGACCTGACCCTTAGACACGTACAAGTAAGCTGGAATCTTCAAAAGTTCAAATCTTTATAAGTAAAAAGATTTACTAAAATCAATAACCAAGTGTTTTAATTGACATCAGAAGATGAAAACAATAAACCCTGAGAACATGGAGAAAAGATAAATAAAGATATGAGCAGAACTTAATACAACAGAAAACGTATAAAATTCAGGTGATTTAGTAAGTCCAAAGAATCTTCTTTGAAAAGATTTAAAAGACACACTTTGATAAAGGAAAACCAAAACATAAGTAAAGAATATACAGAAAGAGTCAGGACAATGTTAGAGCAGAGAATATATGAAATGCCAGTAAATTTGAACATTTCTGTAAAGTGGACCATTTCCTAGCTCCTAAAGTTTACCAACACTGACACAAGAGGAAACCATTTAAGGTCATCATGTCTGCCCTTCGCATTCTCGGAAGGCCCTGGCCTCAGAATGCAGCCTCTGTAGTCCATGGTAACCTGCGGAGAGGGGGCGGGGCTGAGGGAGGTTGGAACACTGCCCTCACTGAGGGAGTGGGTGTGGCCATCTCTGCAGTGACTGAACAAAGGGCAGGGGAGCAGGGGGCCCAGGGCAGGGCCCTCAGAGCCCGGCAGGCCCAGTGGAGTGTCACAAGCTTTTAGGCCCAGGCCAAAGGGCGCCTTCTTTGTCTGCACAGCTGCCCAAACTCTCACCTTTCCACTCAGGCCGCCCTCTTAATTTAAGTGTGTGTGGAACGTGTCCGTGCAGTATACCGCGCTGCACAGCTAAGCATAGGTCTGGGCATCGTAGCTTCCTGCCAGGTGACCGAAGTTCGCAGGCAGATGGGTCCCTGGGACACACGCGGAGGGGCTCCTGCCCGGGTCACAGGCCGCCCACTGCCCCTGCCCCAGATCGGGGGCCGCAAAGCAGCCCTGTCTGAGTCCCCTGCCTCTAGAGGGAGTATTGGAGCAACACTTGTAGAAAACGGGGTCCTTGCGGGCCACTCATTGGAGGGACACAAATAAATCTTTGCCGACTTTCTGCTGAAACTTACGAGCGTTCATACCTAAGCCTCTTAAAAGGTCAGCTGTTTAGCTAAACATGAGCTCATGATCTAAATTTACACAATATTGAAGAAAGCAGCTACAAGGGGAGACAATCAGCCAAAACCATCTATACCAGAATTAGATTCCCAAGGCCATCCATCAGATGTAGGAATAATCGGGTGCAAGGCAGAAAATATACATAAAACTGGAACTGAAACAAGGCACGAGGATGTTTTCAAAGACTGGTAGGATCTCTAAAACATTTTTCAAGGACATGTCATTGATAAAGCTAAATACTCCAAGGTTGTGTAATACAACAGATTAATCATTGAGAAGAGTGAAATTATGCTGTTTTGAAAACTATGGCAGGTCAGATTTTCTGCCTAATTATATAAGAAGATTTCTCTAAAAAATACACATTATTTCAAAGACTTATTGGCTGTGAAATAAGTTAAGGGTATTTCAAATGGCTTGTCTGCAAAGAAAGGTGAGATGTAGGGAATCACAGAAAGTCGAGGGGAAAATAGGTCAATATATACATTGCTGTATGGTGAACTAAGCCTTAGGCCAGCAACAATGGAGAGGACGTGACCCTTAGACACGTACAAGTAAGCTGGAATCTTCAAAAGTTCAAATCTTTATAAGTAAAAAGATTTATTAAAATGAATAACCAAGTGTTTTAATTGACATCAGAAGATGAAAACAATAAACCCTGAGAACATAGAGAAAAGATAAATAAAGATATGAGCAGAACTTAATACAACAGAAAACGTATAAAATTCAGGTGATTTAGTAAGTCCAAAGAATCTTCTTTGAAAAGAATTAATAGACACACTTTGATTAAGGAAAACCAAAACATAAGTAAAGAATATACAGAAAGAGTCAGGACAATGTTAGAGCAGAGAATATATGAAATGCCAGTAAATTTGAACATTTCTGTCAAGTGGACCATTTCCTAGCTCCTAAAGTTTACCAACACTGACACAAGAGGAAATCATTTAAGGTCATCATGTCTGCCCTTGGCATTCTCGGAACGCCCTGGCCTCAGAATGCAGCCTCTGTAGTCCATGGTAACCTGCGGAGAGGGGGCGGGGCTGAGGGAGGTTGGAACACTGCCCTCACTGAGGGAGTGTGTGTGGCCATCTCTGCTGTGACTGAACAAAGGGCAGGGGAGCAGGGGGCCCAGGGCAGGGCCCTCATAGCCCGGCAGGCCCAGTGGAGTGTCACAAGCTTTTAGGCCCAGGCCAAAGGGCGCCTTCTTTGTCTGCACAGCTGCCCAAATTCTCACCTTTCCACTCAGGCCGCCCTCTTACTTGAAGTGTGTGTGGAACGTGTCCGCACAGTATACCGCGCTGCACAGCTAAGCATAGGTCTGGGCATCGTAGCTTCCTGCCAGGTGACCGAAGTTCGCAGGCAGATGGGTCCCTGGGACACACGCGGAGGGGCTCTTGCCCGGGTCACAGGCCGCCCACTGCCCCTGCCCCAGATCGGGAGCCGCAAAGCAGCCCTGTCTGAGTCCCCTGCCTCTAGAGGGAGTATTGGACCAACACTTGTAGAAAACGGGGTCCTTGCGGGCCACTCATTGGAGGGACACAAATAAATCTTTGCCGACTTTCTGCTGAAACTTACGAGCGTTCACACCTAAGCCTCTTACAAGGTCAGCTGTTTAGCTAAACATGAGCTCATGATCTAAATTTACACAATATTGAAGAAAGCAGCTACAAGGGGAGACAATCAGCCAAAACCATCAATACCAGAATTAGATTCCCAAGGCCATCCATCAGATGTAGGAATAATCGGGTGCAAGGCAGAAAATATACATAAAACTGGAACTGAAACAAGGCACAAGGATGTTTTCAAAGACTGGTAGGATCTCTAAAACATTTTTCAAGGACATGTCATTGATAAAGCTAAATACTCCAAGGTTGTGTAATACAACAGATTAATCATTGAGAAGAGTGAAATTATGCTGTTTTGAAAACTATGGCAGGTCAGATTTTCTGCCTAATTATATAAGAAGATTTCTCTAAAAAATACACATTATTTCAAAGACTTATTGGCTGTGAAATAAGTTAAGGGTATTTCAAATGGCTTGTCTGCAAAGAAAGGTGAGATGTAGGGAATCACAGAAAGTCGAGGGGAAAATAGGTTAATATATACATTGCTGTATGGTGAACTAAGCCTTAGGCCAGCAACAATGGAGAGGACCTGACCCTTAGACACGTACAAGTAAGCTGGAATCTTCAAAAGTTCAAATCTTTATAAGTAAAAAGATTTATTAAAATGAATAACCAAGTGTTTTAATTGATATCAGAAGATGAAAACAATAAACCCTGAGAACATAGAGAAAAGATAAATAAAGATATGAGCAGAACTTAATACAACAGAAAACGTATAAAATTCAGGTGATTTAGTAAGTCCAAAGAATCTTCTTTGAAAAGAATTAATAGACACTCTTTGATTAAGGAAAACCAAAACATAAGTAAATAATATACAGAAAGAGTCAGGACAATGTTAGAGCAGAGAATATATGAAATGCCAGTAAATTTGAACATTTCTGTAAAGTGGACCATTTCCTAGCTCCTAAAGTTTACCAACACTGACACAAGAGGAAATCATTTAAGGTCATCATGTCTGCCCTTGGCATTCTCGGAACGCCCTGGCCTCAGAATGCAGCCTCTGTAGTCCATGGTAACCTGCGGAGAGGGGGCGGGGCTGAGGGAGGTTGGAACACTGCCCTCACTGAGGGAGTGTGTGTGGCCATCTCTACTGTGACTGAACAAAGGGCAGGGGAGCAGGGGGCCCAGGGCAGGGCCCTCATAGCCCGGCAGGCCCAGTGGAGTGTCACAAGTTTTTAGGCCCAGGCCAAAGGGCGCCTTCTTTGTCTGCACAGCTGCCCAAACTCTCACCTTTCCACTCAGGCCGCCCTCTTACTTGAAGTGTGTGTGGAACGTGTCTGCGCAGTACACCGCGCTGCACAGCTAAGCATAGTTCTGGGCATCGTAGCTTCCTGCAAGGTGACCGAAGTTCGCAGGCAGATGGGACCCTGGGACACACGCGGAGGGGCTCCTGCCCGGGTCACACTCCGCCCACTGCCCCTGCCCCAGATCGGGGGCCGCAAAGCAGCCCTGTCTGAGTCCCCTGCCTCTAGAGGGAGTATTGGACCAACACTTGTAGAAAACGAGGCCATTGCGGGCCACTCGTTGGAGGGACACAAATAAATTTTTGCCGACTTTTTGCTGAAACTTACGAGCGTTCATACCTAAGCCTCTTACAAGGTCAGCTGTTTAGCTAAACATGAGCTCATGATCTAAATTTACACAATATTGAAGAAAGCAGCTACAAGGGGAGACAATCAGCCAAAACCATCAATACCAGAATTAGATTCCCAAGGCCATCCATCAGATGTAGGAATAATCGGGTGCAAGGCAGAAAATATACATAATACTGGAACTGAAACAAGGCACGAGGATGTTTTCAAAGACTGGTAGGATCTCTAAAACATTTTTCAAGGACATGTCATTGATAAAGCTAAATACTCCAAGGTTGTGTAATACAACAGATTAATCATTGAGAAGAGTGAAATTATGCTGTTTTGAAAACTATGGCAGGTCAGATTTTCTGCCTAATTATATAAGAAGATTTCTCTAAAAAATACACATTATTTCAAAGACTTATTGGCTGTGAAATAAGTTAAGGGTATTTCAAATGGCTTGTCTGCAAAGAAAGGTGAGATGTAGGGAATCACAGAAAGTCGAGGGGAAAATAGGTCAATATATACATTGCTGTATGGTGAACTAAGCCTTAGGCCAGCAACAATGGAGAGGACCTGACCCTTAGACAGGAACAAGTAAGCTGGAATCTTCAAAAGTTCAAATCTTTATAAGTAAAAAGATTTATTAAAATGAATAACCAAGTGTTTTAATTGACATCAGAAGATGATAACAATAAACCCTGAGAACATGGAGAAAAGATAAATAAAGATATGAGCAGAACTTAATACAACACAAAACGTATAAAATTCAGGTGATTTAGTAAGTCCAAAGAATTTTCTTTGAAAAGAATTAAAAGACACACTTTGATTAAGGAAAACCAAAACATAAGTAAAGAATATACAGAAAGAGTCAGGACAATGTTAGAGCAGAGAATATATGAAATGCCAGTAAATTTGAACATTTCTGTAAAGTGGACCATTTCCTAGCTCCTAAAGTTTACCAACACTGACACAAGATGAAATCATTTAAGGTCATCATGTCTGCCCTTGGCATTCTCGGAACGCCCTGGCCTCAGAATGCAGCCTCTGTAGTCCATGGTAACCTGCGGAGAGGGGGCGGGGCTGAGGGAGGTTGGAACACTGCCCTCACTGAGGGAGTGGGTGTGGCCATCTCTGCTGTGACTGAACAAAGGGCAGGGGAGCAGGGGGCCCAGGGCAGGGCCCTCAGAGCCCGGCAGGCCCAGTGGAGTGTCACAAGCTTTTAGGCCCAGGCCAAAGGGTGCCTGCTTTGTCTGCACAGCTGCCCAAACTCTCACCTTTCCACTCAGGCCGCCCTCTTACTTGAAGTGTGTGTGGAACGTGTCCGCGCAGTATACCGCGCTGCACAGTTAAGCATAGGTCTGGGCATCGTAGCTTCCTGCCAGGTGACCGAAGTTCGCAGGCAGATGGGTCCCTGGGACACACGCGGAGAGGCTCCTGCCCGGGTCACAGGCCGCCCACTGCCCCTGCCCCAGATCGGGAGCCGCAAAGCAGCCCTGTCTGAGTCCCCTGCCTCTAGAGGGAGTATTGGACCAACACTTGTAGAAAACGGGGTCCTTGCGGGCCACTCGTTGGAGGGACACAAATAAATCTTTGCCGACTTTCTGCTGAAACTTACGAGCGTTCACACCTAAGCCTCTTACAAGGTCAGCTGTTTAGCTAAACATGAGCTCATGATCTAAATTTACACAATATTGAAGAAAGCAGCTACAAGGGGAGACAATCAGCCAAAACCATCAATACCAGAATTAGATTCCCAAGGCCATCCATCAGATGTAGGAATAATCGGGTGCAAGGCAGAAAATATACATAAAACTGGAACTGAAACAAGGCACAAGGATGTTTTCAAAGACTGGTAGGATCTCTAAAACATTTTTCAAGGACATGTCATTGATAAAGCTAAATACTCCAAGGTTGTGTAATACAACAGATTAATCATTGAGAAGAGTGAAATTATGCTGTTTTGAAAACTATGGCAGGTCAGATTTTCTGCCTAATTATATAAGAAGATTTCTCTAAAAAATACACATTATTTCAAAGACTTATTGGCTGTGAAATAAGTTAAGGGTATTTCAAATGGCTTGTCTGCAAAGAAAGGTGAGATGTAGGGAATCACAGAAAGTCGAGGGGAAAATAGGTCAATATATACATTGCTGTATGGTGAACTAAGCCTTAGGCCAGCAACAATGGAGAGGACCTGACCCTTAGACACGTACAAGTAAGCTGGAATCTTCAAAAGTTCAAATCTTTATAAGTAAAAAGATTTACTAAAATCAATAACCAAGTGTTTTAATTGACATCAGAAGATGAAAACAATAAACCCTGAGAACATGGAGAAAAGATAAATAAAGATATGAGCAGAACTTAATACAAGAGAAAACGTATAAAATTCAGGTGATTTAGTAAGTCTAAAGAATCTTCTTTGAAAAGATTTAAAAGACACACTTTGATAAAGGAAAACCAAAACATAAGTAAAGAATATACAGAAAGAGTCAGGACAATGTTAGAGCAGAGAATATATGAAATGCCAGTAAATTTGAACATTTCTGTAAAGTGGACCATTTCCTAGCTCCTAAAGTTTACCAACACTGACACAAGAGGAAACCATTTAAGGTCATCATGTCTGCCCTTCGCATTCTCGGATGGCCCTGGCCTCAGAATGCAGCCTCTGTAGTCCATGGTAACCTGCGGAGAGGGGGCGGGGCTGAGGGAGGTTGGAACACTGCCCTCACTGAGGGAGTGGGTGTGGCCATCTCTGCAGTGACTGAACAAAGGGCAGGGGAGCAGGGGGCCCAGGGCAGGGCCCTCAGAGCCCGGCAGGCCCAGTGGAGTGTCACAAGCTTTTAGGCCCAGGCCAAAGGGCGCCTTCTTTGTCTGCACAGCTGCCCAAACTCTCACCTTTCCACTCAGGCCGCCCTCTTAATTTAAGTGTGTGTGGAACGTGTCCGTGCAGTATACCGCGCTGCACAGCTAAGCATAGGTCTGGGCATCGTAGCTTCCTGCCAGGTAACCGAAGTTCGCAGGCAGATGGGTCCCTGGGACACACGCGGAGGGGCTCCTGCCCGGGTCACAGGCCGCCCACTGCCCCTGCCCCAGATCGGGAGCCGCAAAGCAGCCCTGTCTGAGTCCCCTGCCTCTAGAGGGAGTATTGGAGCAACACTTGTAGAAAACGGGGTCCTTGCGGGCCACTCGTTGGAGGGACACAAATAAATCTTTGCCGACTTTCTGCTGAAACTTACGAGCGTTCACACCTAAGCCTCTTACAAGGTCAGCTGTTTAGCTAAACATGAGCTCATGATCTAAATTTACACAATATTGAAGAAAGCAGCTACAAGGGGAGACAATCAGCCAAAACCATCAATACCAGAATTAGATTCCCAAGGCCATCCATCAGATGTAGGAATAATCGGGTGCAAGGCAGAAAATATACATAAAACTGGAACTGAAACAAGGCACAAGGATGTTTTCAAAGACTGGTAGGATCTCTAAAACATTTTTCAAGGACATGTCATTGATAAAGCTAAATACTCCAAGGTTGTGTAATACAACAGATTAATCATTGAGAAGAGTGAAATTATGCTGTTTTGAAAACTATGGCAGGTCAGATTTTCTGCCTAATTATATAAGAAGATTTCTCTAAAAAATACACATTATTTCAAAGACTTATTGGCTGTGAAATAAGTTAAGGGTATTTCAAATGGCTTGTCTGCAAAGAAAGGTGAGATGTAGGGAATCACAGAAAGTCGAGGGGAAAATAGGTCAATATATACATTGCTGTATGGTGAACTAAGCCTTACGCCAGCAACAATGGAGAGGACCTGACCCTTAGACACGTACAAGTAAGCTGGAATCTTCAAAAGTTCAAATCTTTATAAGTAAAAAGATTTACTAAAATCAATAACCAAGTGTTTTAATTGACATCAGAAGATGAAAACAATAAACCCTGAGAACATGGAGAAAAGATAAATAAAGATATGAGCAGAACTTAATACAAGAGAAAACGTATAAAATTCAGGTGATTTAGTAAGTCTAAAGAATCTTCTTTGAAAAGATTTAAAAGACACACTTTGATAAAGGAAAACCAAAACATAAGTAAAGAATATACAGAAAGAGTCAGGACAATGTTAGAGCAGAGAATATATGAAATGCCAGTAAATTTGAACATTTCTGTAAAGTGGACCATTTCCTAGCTCCTAAAGTTTACCAACACTGACACAAGAGGAAACCATTTAAGGTCATCATGTCTGCCCTTCGCATTCTCGGATGGCCCTGGCCTCAGAATGCAGCCTCTGTAGTCCATGGTAACCTGCGGAGAGGGGGCGGGGCTGAGGGAGGTTGGAACACTGCCCTCACTGAGGGAGTGGGTGTGGCCATCTCTGCAGTGACTGAACAAAGGGCAGGGGAGCAGGGGGCCCAGGGCAGGGCCCTCAGAGCCCGGCAGGCCCAGTGGAGTGTCACAAGCTTTTAGGCCCAGGCCAAAGGGCGCCTTCTTTGTCTGCACAGCTGCCCAAACTCTCACCTTTCCACTCAGGCCGCCCTCTTAATTTAAGTGTGTGTGGAACGTGTCCGTGCAGTATACCGCGCTGCACAGCTAAGCATAGGTCTGGGCATCGTAGCTTCCTGCCAGGTAACCGAAGTTCGCAGGCAGATGGGTCCCTGGGACACACGCGGAGGGGCTCCTGCCCGGGTCACAGGCCGCCCACTGCCCCTGCCCCAGATCGGGAGCCGCAAAGCAGCCCTGTCTGAGTCCCCTGCCTCTAGAGGGAGTATTGGAGCAACACTTGTAGAAAACGGGGTCCTTGCGGGCCACTCATTGGAGGGACACAAATAAATCTTTGCCGACTTTCTGCTGAAACTTACGAGCGTTCATACCTAAGCCTCTTAAAAGGTCAGCTGTTTAGCTAAACATGAGCTCATGATCTAAATTTACACAATATTGAAAAAAGCAGCTACAAGGGGAGACAATCAGCCAAAACCATCAATACCAGAATTAGATTCCCAAGGCCATCCATCAGATGTAGGAATAATCGGGTGCAAGGCAGAAAATATACATAAAACTGGAACTGAAACAAGGCACGAGGATGTTTTCAAAGACTGGTAGGATCTCTAAAACATTTTTCAAGGACATGTCATTGATAAAGCTAAATACTCCAAGGTTGTGTAATACAACAGATTAATCATTGAGAAGAGTGAAATTATGCTGTTTTGAAAACTATGGCAGGTCAGATTTTCTGCCTAATTATATAAGAAGATTTCTCTAAAAAATACACATTATTTCAAAGACTTATTGGCTGTGAAATAAGTTAAGGGTATTTCAAATGGCTTGTCTGCAAAGAAAGGTGAGATGTAGGGAATCACAGAAAGTCGAGGGGAAAATAGGTCAATATATACATTGCTGTATGGTGAACTAAGCCTTAGGCCAGCAACAATGGAGAGGACCTGACCCTTAGACACGTACAAGTAAGCTGGAATCTTCAAAAGTTCAAATCTTTATAAGTAAAAAGATTTATTAAAATGAATAACCAAGTGTTTTAATTGACATCAGAAGATGAAAACAATAAACCCTGAGAACATAGAGAAAAGATAAATAAAGATATGAGCAGAACTTAATACAACAGAAAACGTATAAAATTCAGGTGATTTAGTAAGTCCAAAGAATCTTCTTTGAAAAGAATTAATAGACACACTTTGATTAAGGAAAACCAAAACATAAGTAAAGAATATACAGAAAGAGTCAGGACAATGTTAGAGCAGAGAATATATGAAATGCCAGTAAATTTGAACATTTCTGTCAAGTGGACCATTTCCTAGCTCCTAAAGTTTACCAACACTGACACAAGAGGAAATCATTTAAGGTCATCATGTCTGCCCTTGGCATTCTCGGAACGCCCTGGCCTCAGAATGCAGCCTCTGTAGTCCATGGTAACCTGCGGAGAGGGGGCGGGGCTGAGGGAGGTTGGAACACTGCCCTCACTGAGGGAGTGTGTGTGGCCATCTCTGCTGTGACTGAACAAAGGGCAGGGGAGCAGGGGGCCCAGGGCAGGGCCCTCAGAGCCCGGCAGGCCCAGTGGAGTGTCACAAGCTTTTAGGCCCAGGCCAAAGGGCGCCTTCTTTGTCTGCACAGCTCCCCAAATTCTCACCTTTCCACTCAGGCCGCCCTCTTACTTGAAGTGTGTGTGGAACGTGTGCGCACAGTATACCGCGCTGCACAGCTAAGCATAGGTCTGGGCATCGTAGCTTCCTGCCAGGTGACCGAAGTTCGCAGGCAGATGGGTCCCTGGGACACACGCGGAGGGGCTCTTGCCCGGGTCACAGGCCTCCCACTGCCCCTGCCCCAGATCGGGAGCCGCAAAGCAGCCCTGTCTGAGTCCCCTGCCTCTAGAGGGAGTATTGGAGCAACACTTGTAGAAAACGGGGTCCTTGCGGGCCACTCATTGGAGGGACACAAATAAATCTTTGCCGACTTTCTGCTGAAACTTACGAGCGTTCACACCTAAGCCTCTTACAAGGTCAGCTGTTTAGCTAAACATGAGCTCATGATCTAAATTTACACAATATTGAAGAAAGCAGCTACAAGGGGAGACAATCAGCCAAAACCATCAATACCAGAATTAGATTCCCAAGGCCATCCATCAGATGTAGGAATAATCGGGTGCAAGGCAGAAAATATACATAAAACTGGAACTGAAACAAGGCACAAGGATGTTTTCAAAGACTGGTAGGATCTCTCAAACATTTTTCAAGGACATGTCATTGATAAAGCTAAATACTCCAAGGTTGTGTAATACAACAGATTAATCATTGAGAAGAGTGAAATTATGCTGTTTTGAAAACTATGGCAGGTCAGATTTTCTGCCTAATTATATAAGAAGATTTCTCTAAAAAATACACATTATTTCAAAGACTTATTGGCTGTGAAATAAGTTAAGGGTATTTCAAATGGCTTGTCTGCAAAGAAAGGTGAGATGTAGGGAATCACAGAAAGTCGAGGGGAAAATAGGTTAATATATACATTGCTGTATGGTGAACTAAGCCTTAGGCCAGCAACAATGGAGAGGACCTGACCCTTAGACACGTACAAGTAAGCTGGAATCTTCAAAAGTTCAAATCTTTATAAGTAAAAAGATTTATTAAAATGAATAACCAAGTGTTTTAATTGACATCAGAAGATGAAAACAATAAACCCTGAGAACATAGAGAAAAGATAAATAAAGATATGAGCAGAACTTAATACAACAGAAAACGTATAAAATTCAGGTGATTTAGTAAGTCCAAAGAATCTTCTTTGAAAAGAATTAATAGACACACTTTGATTAAGGAAAACCAAAACATAAGTAAAGAATATACAGAAAGAGTCAGGACAATGTTAGAGCAGAGAATATATGAAATGCCAGTAAATTTGAACATTTCTGTAAAGTGGACCATTTCCTAGCTCCTAAAGTTTACCAACACTGACACAAGAGGAAATCATTTAAGGTCATCATGTCTGCCCTTGGCATTCTCGGAACGCCCTGGCCTCAGAATGCAGCCTCTGTAGTCCATGGTAACCTGCGGAGAGGGGGCGGGGCTGAGGGAGGTTGGAACACTGCCCTCACTGAGGGAGTGTGTGTGGCCATCTCTACTGTGACTGAACAAAGGGCAGGGGAGCAGGGGGCCCAGGGCAGGGCCCTCAGAGCCCGGCAGGCCCAGTGGAGTGTCACAAGTTTTTAGGCCCAGGCCAAAGGGCGCCTTCTTTGTCTGCACAGCTGCCCAAACTCTCACCTTTCCACTCAGGCCGCCCTCTTACTTGAAGTGTGTGTGGAACGTGTCTGCGCAGTACACCGCGCTGCACAGCTAAGCATAGTTCTGGGCATCGTAGCTTCCTGCAAGGTGACCGAAGTTCGCAGGCAGATGGGACCCTGGGACACACGCGGAGGGGCTCCTGCCCGGGTCACACTCCGCCCACTGCCCCTGCCCCAGATCGGGGGCCGCAAAGCAGCCCTGTCTGAGTCCCCTGCCTCTAGAGGGAGTATTGGACCAACACTTGTAGAAAACGAGGCCCTTGCGGGCCACTCGTTGGAGGGACACAAATAAATTTTTGCCGACTTTTTGCTGAAACTTACGAGCGTTCATACCTAAGCCTCTTACAAGGTCAGCTGTTTAGCTAAACATGAGCTCATGATCTAAATTTACACAATATTGAAGAAAGCAGCTAAAAGGGGAGACAATCAGCCAAAACCATCAATACCAGAATTAGATTCCCAAGGCCATCCATCAGATGTAGGAATAATCGGGTGCAAGGCAGAAAATATACATAATACTGGAACTGAAACAAGGCACGAGGATGTTTTCAAAGACTGGTAGGATCTCTAAAACATTTTTCAAGGACATGTCATTGATAAAGCTAAATACTCCAAGGTTGTGTAATACAACAGATTAATCATTGAGAAGAGTGAAATTATGCTGTTTTGAAAACTATGGCAGGTCAGATTTTCTGCCTAATTATATAAGAAGATTTCTCTAAAAAATACACATCATTTCAAAGACTTATTGGCTGTGAAATAAGTTAAGGGTATTTCAAATGGCTTGTCTGCAAAGAAAGGTGAGATGTAGGGAATCACAGAAAGTCGAGGGGAAAATAGGTCAATATATACATTGCTGTATGGTGAACTAAGCCTTAGGCCAGCAACAATGGAGAGGACCTGACCCTTAGACACGTACAAGTAAGCTGGAATCTTCAAAAGTTCAAATCTTTATAAGTAAAAAGATTTATTAAAATGAATAACCAAGTGTTTTAATTGACATCAGAAGATGAAAACAATAAACCCTGAGAACATAGAGAAAAGATAAATAAAGATATGAGCAGAACTTAATACAACAGAAAACGTATAAAATTCAGGTGATTTAGTAAGTCCAAAGAATCTTCTTTGAAAAGAATTAATAGACACACTTTGATTAAGGAAAACCAAAACATAAGTAAAGAATATACAGAAAGAGTCAGGACAATGTTAGAGCAGAGAATATATGAAATGCCAGTAAATTTGAACATTTCTGTCAAGTGGACCATTTCCTAGCTCCTAAAGTTTACCAACACTGACACAAGAGGAAATCATTTAAGGTCATCATGTCTGCCCTTGGCATTCTCGGAACGCCCTGGCCTCAGAATGCAGCCTCTGTAGTCCATGGTAACCTGCGGAGAGGGGGCGGGGCTGAGGGAGGTTGGAACACTGCCCTCACTGAGGGAGTGTGTGTGGCCATCTCTGCTGTGACTGAACAAAGGGCAGGGGAGCAGGGGGCCCAGGGCAGGGCCCTCAGAGCCCGGCAGGCCCAGTGGAGTGTCACAAGCTTTTAGGCCCAGGCCAAAGGGCGCCTTCTTTGTCTGCACAGCTCCCCAAATTCTCACCTTTCCACTCAGGCCGCCCTCTTACTTGAAGTGTGTGTGGAACGTGTGCGCACAGTATACCGCGCTGCACAGCTAAGCATAGGTCTGGGCATCGTAGCTTCCTGCCAGGTGACCGAAGTTCGCAGGCAGATGGGTCCCTGGGACACACGCGGAGGGGCTCTTGCCCGGGTCACAGGCCTCCCACTGCCCCTGCCCCAGATCGGGAGCCGCAAAGCAGCCCTGTCTGAGTCCCCTGCCTCTAGAGGGAGTATTGGAGCAACACTTGTAGAAAACGGGGTCCTTGCGGGCCACTCATTGGAGGGACACAAATAAATCTTTGCCGACTTTCTGCTGAAACTTACGAGCGTTCACACCTAAGCCTCTTACAAGGTCAGCTGTTTAGCTAAACATGAGCTCATGATCTAAATTTACACAATATTGAAGAAAGCAGCTACAAGGGGAGACAATCAGCCAAAACCATCAATACCAGAATTAGATTCCCAAGGCCATCCATCAGATGTAGGAATAATCGGGTGCAAGGCAGAAAATATACATAAAACTGGAACTGAAACAAGGCACAAGGATGTTTTCAAAGACTGGTAGGATCTCTCAAACATTTTTCAAGGACATGTCATTGATAAAGCTAAATACTCCAAGGTTGTGTAATACAACAGATTAATCATTGAGAAGAGTGAAATTATGCTGTTTTGAAAACTATGGCAGGTCAGATTTTCTGCCTAATTATATAAGAAGATTTCTCTAAAAAATACACATCATTTCAAAGACTTATTGGCTGTGAAATAAGTTAAGGGTATTTCAAATGGCTTGTCTGCAAAGAAAGGTGAGATGTAGGGAATCACAGAAAGTCGAGGGGAAAATAGGTTAATATATACATTGCTGTATGGTGAACTAAGCCTTAGGCCAGCAACAATGGAGAGGACCTGACCCTTAGACACGTACAAGTAAGCTGGAATCTTCAAAAGTTCAAATCTTTATAAGTAAAAAGATTTATTAAAATGAATAACCAAGTGTTTTAATTGACATCAGAAGATGAAAACAATAAACCCTGAGAACATAGAGAAAAGATAAATAAAGATATGAGCAGAACTTAATACAACAGAAAACGTATAAAATTCAGGTGATTTAGTAAGTCCAAAGAATCTTCTTTGAAAAGAATTAATAGACACACTTTGATTAAGGAAAACCAAAACATAAGTAAAGAATATACAGAAAGAGTCAGGACAATGTTAGAGCAGAGAATATATGAAATGCCAGTAAATTTGAACATTTCTGTAAAGTGGACCATTTCCTAGCTCCTAAAGTTTACCAACACTGACACAAGAGGAAATCATTTAAGGTCATCATGTCTGCCCTTGGCATTCTCGGAACGCCCTGGCCTCAGAATGCAGCCTCTGTAGTCCATGGTAACCTGCGGAGAGGGGGCGGGGCTGAGGGAGGTTGGAACACTGCCCTCACTGAGGGAGTGTGTGTGGCCATCTCTACTGTGACTGAACAAAGGGCAGGGGAGCAGGGGGCCCAGGGCAGGGCCCTCAGAGCCCGGCAGGCCCAGTGGAGTGTCACAAGTTTTTAGGCCCAGGCCAAAGGGCGCCTTCTTTGTCTGCACAGCTGCCCAAACTCTCACCTTTCCACTCAGGCCGCCCTCTTACTTGAAGTGTGTGTGGAACGTGTCTGCGCAGTACACCGCGCTGCACAGCTAAGCATAGTTCTGGGCATCGTAGCTTCCTGCAAGGTGACCGAAGTTCGCAGGCAGATGGGACCCTGGGACACACGCGGAGGGGCTCCTGCCCGGGTCACACTCCGCCCACTGCCCCTGCCCCAGATCGGGGGCCGCAAAGCAGCCCTGTCTGAGTCCCCTGCCTCTAGAGGGAGTATTGGACCAACACTTGTAGAAAACGAGGCCCTTGCGGGCCACTCGTTGGAGGGACACAAATAAATTTTTGCCGACTTTTTGCTGAAACTTACGAGCGTTCATACCTAAGCCTCTTACAAGGTCAGCTGTTTAGCTAAACATGAGCTCATGATCTAAATTTACACAATATTGAAGAAAGCAGCTAAAAGGGGAGACAATCAGCCAAAACCATCAATACCAGAATTAGATTCCCAAGGCCATCCATCAGATGTAGGAATAATCGGGTGCAAGGCAGAAAATATACATAATACTGGAACTGAAACAAGGCACGAGGATGTTTTCAAAGACTGGTAGGATCTCTAAAACATTTTTCAAGGACATGTCATTGATAAAGCTAAATACTCCAAGGTTGTGTAATACAACAGATTAATCATTGAGAAGAGTGAAATTATGCTGTTTTGAAAACTATGGCAGGTCAGATTTTCTGCCTAATTATATAAGAAGATTTCTCTAAAAAATACACATCATTTCAAAGACTTATTGGCTGTGAAATAAGTTAAGGGTATTTCAAATGGCTTGTCTGCAAAGAAAGGTGAGATGTAGGGAATCACAGAAAGTCGAGGGGAAAATAGGTCAATATATACATTGCTGTATGGTGAACTAAGCCTTAGGCCAGCAACAATGGAGAGGACCTGACCCTTAGACACGTACAAGTAAGCTGGAATCTTCAAAAGTTCAAATCTTTATAAGTAAAAAGATTTATTAAAATGAATAACCAAGTGTTTTAATTGACATCAGAAGATGAAAACAATAAACCCTGAGAACATAGAGAAAAGATAAATAAAGATATGAGCAGAACTTAATACAACAGAAAACGTATAAAATTCAGGTGATTTAGTAAGTCCAAAGAATCTTCTTTGAAAAGAATTAATAGACACACTTTGATTAAGGAAAACCAAAACATAAGTAAAGAATATACAGAAAGAGTCAGGACAATGTTAGAGCAGAGAATATATGAAATGCCAGTAAATTTGAACATTTCTGTCAAGTGGACCATTTCCTAGCTCCTAAAGTTTACCAACACTGACACAAGAGGAAATCATTTAAGGTCATCATGTCTGCCCTTGGCATTCTCGGAACGCCCTGGCCTCAGAATGCAGCCTCTGTAGTCCATGGTAACCTGCGGAGAGGGGGCGGGGCTGAGGGAGGTTGGAACACTGCCCTCACTGAGGGAGTGTGTGTGGCCATCTCTGCTGTGACTGAACAAAGGGCAGGGGAGCAGGGGGCCCAGGGCAGGGCCCTCAGAGCCCGGCAGGCCCAGTGGAGTGTCACAAGCTTTTAGGCCCAGGCCAAAGGGCGCCTTCTTTGTCTGCACAGCTCCCCAAATTCTCACCTTTCCACTCAGGCCGCCCTCTTACTTGAAGTGTGTGTGGAACGTGTGCGCACAGTATACCGCGCTGCACAGCTAAGCATAGGTCTGGGCATCGTAGCTTCCTGCCAGGTGACCGAAGTTCGCAGGCAGATGGGTCCCTGGGACACACGCGGAGGGGCTCTTGCCCGGGTCACAGGCCTCCCACTGCCCCTGCCCCAGATCGGGAGCCGCAAAGCAGCCCTGTCTGAGTCCCCTGCCTCTAGAGGGAGTATTGGAGCAACACTTGTAGAAAACGGGGTCCTTGCGGGCCACTCATTGGAGGGACACAAATAAATCTTTGCCGACTTTCTGCTGAAACTTACGAGCGTTCACACCTAAGCCTCTTACAAGGTCAGCTGTTTAGCTAAACATGAGCTCATGATCTAAATTTACACAATATTGAAGAAAGCAGCTACAAGGGGAGACAATCAGCCAAAACCATCAATACCAGAATTAGATTCCCAAGGCCATCCATCAGATGTAGGAATAATCGGGTGCAAGGCAGAAAATATACATAAAACTGGAACTGAAACAAGGCACAAGGATGTTTTCAAAGACTGGTAGGATCTCTCAAACATTTTTCAAGGACATGTCATTGATAAAGCTAAATACTCCAAGGTTGTGTAATACAACAGATTAATCATTGAGAAGAGTGAAATTATGCTGTTTTGAAAACTATGGCAGGTCAGATTTTCTGCCTAATTATATAAGAAGATTTCTCTAAAAAATACACATTATTTCAAAGACTTATTGGCTGTGAAATAAGTTAAGGGTATTTCAAATGGCTTGTCTGCAAAGAAAGGTGAGATGTAGGGAATCACAGAAAGTCGAGGGGAAAATAGGTTAATATATACATTGCTGTATGGTGAACTAAGCCTTAGGCCAGCAACAATGGAGAGGACCTGACCCTTAGACACGTACAAGTAAGCTGGAATCTTCAAAAGTTCAAATCTTTATAAGTAAAAAGATTTATTAAAATGAATAACCAAGTGTTTTAATTGACATCAGAAGATGAAAACAATAAACCCTGAGAACATAGAGAAAAGATAAATAAAGATATGAGCAGAACTTAATACAACAGAAAACGTATAAAATTCAGGTGATTTAGTAAGTCCAAAGAATCTTCTTTGAAAAGAATTAATAGACACACTTTGATTAAGGAAAACCAAAACATAAGTAAAGAATATACAGAAAGAGTCAGGACAATGTTAGAGCAGAGAATATATGAAATGCCAGTAAATTTGAACATTTCTGTAAAGTGGACCATTTCCTAGCTCCTAAAGTTTACCAACACTGACACAAGAGGAAATCATTTAAGGTCATCATGTCTGCCCTTGGCATTCTCGGAACGCCCTGGCCTCAGAATGCAGCCTCTGTAGTCCATGGTAACCTGCGGAGAGGGGGCGGGGCTGAGGGAGGTTGGAACACTGCCCTCACTGAGGGAGTGTGTGTGGCCATCTCTACTGTGACTGAACAAAGGGCAGGGGAGCAGGGGGCCCAGGGCAGGGCCCTCAGAGCCCGGCAGGCCCAGTGGAGTGTCACAAGTTTTTAGGCCCAGGCCAAAGGGCGCCTTCTTTGTCTGCACAGCTGCCCAAACTCTCACCTTTCCACTCAGGCCGCCCTCTTACTTGAAGTGTGTGTGGAACGTGTCTGCGCAGTACACCGCGCTGCACAGCTAAGCATAGTTCTGGGCATCGTAGCTTCCTGCAAGGTGACCGAAGTTCGCAGGCAGATGGGACCCTGGGACACACGCGGAGGGGCTCCTGCCCGGGTCACACTCCGCCCACTGCCCCTGCCCCAGATCGGGGGCCGCAAAGCAGCCCTGTCTGAGTCCCCTGCCTCTAGAGGGAGTATTGGACCAACACTTGTAGAAAACGAGGCCCTTGCGGGCCACTCGTTGGAGGGACACAAATAAATTTTTGCCGACTTTTTGCTGAAACTTACGAGCGTTCATACCTAAGCCTCTTACAAGGTCAGCTGTTTAGCTAAACATGAGCTCATGATCTAAATTTACACAATATTGAAGAAAGCAGCTAAAAGGGGAGACAATCAGCCAAAACCATCAATACCAGAATTAGATTCCCAAGGCCATCCATCAGATGTAGGAATAATCGGGTGCAAGGCAGAAAATATACATAATACTGGAACTGAAACAAGGCACGAGGATGTTTTCAAAGACTGGTAGGATCTCTAAAACATTTTTCAAGGACATGTCATTGATAAAGCTAAATACTCCAAGGTTGTGTAATACAACAGATTAATCATTGAGAAGAGTGAAATTATGCTGTTTTGAAAACTATGGCAGGTCAGATTTTCTGCCTAATTATATAAGAAGATTTCTCTAAAAAATACACATCATTTCAAAGACTTATTGGCTGTGAAATAAGTTAAGGGTATTTCAAATGGCTTGTCTGCAAAGAAAGGTGAGATGTAGGGAATCACAGAAAGTCGAGGGGAAAATAGGTCAATATATACATTGCTGTATGGTGAACTAAGCCTTAGGCCAGCAACAATGGAGAGGACCTGACCCTTAGACACGTACAAGTAAGCTGGAATCTTCAAAAGTTCAAATCTTTATAAGTAAAAAGATTTATTAAAATGAATAACCAAGTGTTTTAATTGACATCAGAAGATGAAAACAATAAACCCTGAGAACATAGAGAAAAGATAAATAAAGATATGAGCAGAACTTAATACAACAGAAAACGTATAAAATTCAGGTGATTTAGTAAGTCCAAAGAATCTTCTTTGAAAAGAATTAATAGACACACTTTGATTAAGGAAAACCAAAACATAAGTAAAGAATATACAGAAAGAGTCAGGACAATGTTAGAGCAGAGAATATATGAAATGCCAGTAAATTTGAACATTTCTGTCAAGTGGACCATTTCCTAGCTCCTAAAGTTTACCAACACTGACACAAGAGGAAATCATTTAAGGTCATCATGTCTGCCCTTGGCATTCTCGGAACGCCCTGGCCTCAGAATGCAGCCTCTGTAGTCCATGGTAACCTGCGGAGAGGGGGCGGGGCTGAGGGAGGTTGGAACACTGCCCTCACTGAGGGAGTGTGTGTGGCCATCTCTGCTGTGACTGAACAAAGGGCAGGGGAGCAGGGGGCCCAGGGCAGGGCCCTCAGAGCCCGGCAGGCCCAGTGGAGTGTCACAAGCTTTTAGGCCCAGGCCAAAGGGCGCCTTCTTTGTCTGCACAGCTCCCCAAATTCTCACCTTTCCACTCAGGCCGCCCTCTTACTTGAAGTGTGTGTGGAACGTGTGCGCACAGTATACCGCGCTGCACAGCTAAGCATAGGTCTGGGCATCATAGCTTCCTGCCAGGTGACCGAAGTTCGCAGGCAGATGGGTCCCTGGGACACACGCGGAGGGGCTCTTGCCCGGGTCACAGGCCTCCCACTGCCCCTGCCCCAGATCGGGAGCCGCAAAGCAGCCCTGTCTGAGTCCCCTGCCTCTAGAGGGAGTATTGGAGCAACACTTGTAGAAAACGGGGTCCTTGCGGGCCACTCATTGGAGGGACACAAATAAATCTTTGCCGACTTTCTGCTGAAACTTACGAGCGTTCACACCTAAGCCTCTTACAAGGTCAGCTGTTTAGCTAAACATGAGCTCATGATCTAAATTTACACAATATTGAAGAAAGCAGCTACAAGGGGAGACAATCAGCCAAAACCATCAATACCAGAATTAGATTCCCAAGGCCATCCATCAGATGTAGGAATAATCGGGTGCAAGGCAGAAAATATACATAAAACTGGAACTGAAACAAGGCACAAGGATGTTTTCAAAGACTGGTAGGATCTCTCAAACATTTTTCAAGGACATGTCATTGATAAAGCTAAATACTCCAAGGTTGTGTAATACAACAGATTAATCATTGAGAAGAGTGAAATTATGCTGTTTTGAAAACTATGGCAGGTCAGATTTTCTGCCTAATTATATAAGAAGATTTCTCTAAAAAATACACATTATTTCAAAGACTTATTGGCTGTGAAATAAGTTAAGGGTATTTCAAATGGCTTGTCTGCAAAGAAAGGTGAGATGTAGGGAATCACAGAAAGTCGAGGGGAAAATAGGTTAATATATACATTGCTGTATGGTGAACTAAGCCTTAGGCCAGCAACAATGGAGAGGACCTGACCCTTAGACACGTACAAGTAAGCTGGAATCTTCAAAAGTTCAAATCTTTATAAGTAAAAAGATTTATTAAAATGAATAACCAAGTGTTTTAATTGACATCAGAAGATGAAAACAATAAACCCTGAGAACATAGAGAAAAGATAAATAAAGATATGAGCAGAACTTAATACAACAGAAAACGTATAAAATTCAGGTGATTTAGTAAGTCCAAAGAATCTTCTTTGAAAAGAATTAATAGACACACTTTGATTAAGGAAAACCAAAACATAAGTAAAGAATATACAGAAAGAGTCAGGACAATGTTAGAGCAGAGAATATATGAAATGCCAGTAAATTTGAACATTTCTGTAAAGTGGACCATTTCCTAGCTCCTAAAGTTTACCAACACTGACACAAGAGGAAATCATTTAAGGTCATCATGTCTGCCCTTGGCATTCTCGGAACGCCCTGGCCTCAGAATGCAGCCTCTGTAGTCCATGGTAACCTGCGGAGAGGGGGCGGGGCTGAGGGAGGTTGGAACACTGCCCTCACTGAGGGAGTGTGTGTGGCCATCTCTACTGTGACTGAACAAAGGGCAGGGGAGCAGGGGGCCCAGGGCAGGGCCCTCAGAGCCCGGCAGGCCCAGTGGAGTGTCACAAGTTTTTAGGCCCAGGCCAAAGGGCGCCTTCTTTGTCTGCACAGCTGCCCAAACTCTCACCTTTCCACTCAGGCCGCCCTCTTACTTGAAGTGTGTGTGGAACGTGTCTGCGCAGTACACCGCGCTGCACAGCTAAGCATAGTTCTGGGCATCGTAGCTTCCTGCAAGGTGACCGAAGTTCGCAGGCAGATGGGACCCTGGGACACACGCGGAGGGGCTCCTGCCCGGGTCACACTCCGCCCACTGCCCCTGCCCCAGATCGGGGGCCGCAAAGCAGCCCTGTCTGAGTCCCCTGCCTCTAGAGGGAGTATTGGACCAACACTTGTAGAAAACGAGGCCCTTGCGGGCCACTCGTTGGAGGGACACAAATAAATTTTTGCCGACTTTTTGCTGAAACTTACGAGCGTTCATACCTAAGCCTCTTACAAGGTCAGCTGTTTAGCTAAACATGAGCTCATGATCTAAATTTACACAATATTGAAGAAAGCAGCTAAAAGGGGAGACAATCAGCCAAAACCATCAATACCAGAATTAGATTCCCAAGGCCATCCATCAGATGTAGGAATAATCGGGTGCAAGGCAGAAAATATACATAATACTGGAACTGAAACAAGGCACGAGGATGTTTTCAAAGACTGGTAGGATCTCTAAAACATTTTTCAAGGACATGTCATTGATAAAGCTAAATACTCCAAGGTTGTGTAATACAACAGATTAATCATTGAGAAGAGTGAAATTATGCTGTTTTGAAAACTATGGCAGGTCAGATTTTCTGCCTAATTATATAAGAAGATTTCTCTAAAAAATACACATCATTTCAAAGACTTATTGGCTGTGAAATAAGTTAAGGGTATTTCAAATGGCTTGTCTGCAAAGAAAGGTGAGATGTAGGGAATCACAGAAAGTCGAGGGGAAAATAGGTCAATATATACATTGCTGTATGGTGAACTAAGCCTTAGGCCAGCAACAATGGAGAGGACGTGACCCTTAGACACGTACAAGTAAGCTGGAATCTTCAAAAGTTCAAATCTTTATAAGTAAAAAGATTTATTAAAATGAATAACCCAGTGTTTTAATTGACATCAGAAGATGAAAAGAATAAACCCTGAGAACATAGAGAAAAGATAAATAAAGATATGAGCAGAACTTAATACAACAGAAAACGTATAAAATTCAGGTGATTTAGTAAGTCCAAAGAATCTTCTTTGAAAAGAATTAATAGACACACTTTGATTAAGGAAAACCAAAACATAAGTAAAGAATATACAGAAAGAGTCAGGACAATGTTAGAGCAGAGAATATATGAAATGCCAGTAAATTTGAACATTTCTGTAAAGTGGACCATTTCCTAGCTCCTAAAGTTTACCAACACTGACACAAGAGGAAATCATTTAAGGTCATCATGTCTGCCCTTGGCATTCTCAGAACGCCCTGGCCTCAGAATGCAGCCTCTGTAGTCCATGGTAACCTGCGGAGAGGGGGCGGGGCTGAGGGAGGTTGGAACACTGCCCTCACTGAGGGAGTGGGTGTGGCCATCTCTGCTGTGACTGAACAAAGGGCAGGGGAGCAGGGGGCCCAGGCCAGGGCCCTCAGAGCCCGGCAGGCCCAGTGGAGTGTCACAAGCTTTTAGGCCCAGGCCAAAGGGTGCCTGCTTTGTCTGCACAGCTGCCCAAACTCTCACCTTTCCACTCAGGCCGCCCTCTTACTTGAAGTGTGTGTGGAACGTGTCCACGCAGTATACCGCGCTGCACAGTTAAGCATAGGTCTGGGCATCGTAGCTTCCTGCCAGGTGACCGAAGTTCGCAGGCAGATGGGTCCCTGGGACACACGCGGAGAGGCTCCTGCCCGGGTCACAGGCCGCCCACTGCCCCTGCCCCAGATCGGGAGCCGCAAAGCAGCCCTGTCTGAGTCCCCTGCCTCTAGAGGGAGTATTGGACCAACACTTGTAGAAAACGGGGTCCTTGCGGGCCACTCGTTGGAGGGACACAAATAAATCTTTGCCGACTTTCTGCTGAAACTTACGAGCGTTCACACCTAAGCCTCTTACAAGGTCAGCTGTTTAGCTAAACATGAGCTCATGATCTAAATTTACACAATATTGAAGAAAGCAGCTACAAGGGGAGACAATCAGCCAAAACCATCAATACCAGAATTAGATTCCCAAGGCCATCCATCAGATGTAGGAATAATCGGGTGCAAGGCAGAAAATATACATAAAACTGGAACTGAAACAAGGCACAAGGATGTTTTCAAAGACTGGTAGGATCTCTAAAACATTTTTCAAGGACATGTCATTGATAAAGCTAAATACTCCAAGGTTGTGTAATACAACAGATTAATCATTGAGAAGAGTGAAATTATGCTGTTTTGAAAACTATGGCAGGTCAGATTTTCTGCCTAATTATATAAGAAGATTTCTCTAAAAAATACACATTATTTCAAAGACTTATTGGCTGTGAAATAAGTTAAGGGTATTTCAAATGGCTTGTCTGCAAAGAAAGGTGAGATGTAGGGAATCACAGAAAGTCGAGGGGAAAATAGGTCAATATATACATTGCTGTATGGTGAACTAAGCCTTAGGCCAGCAACAATGGAGAGGACCTGACCCTTAGACACGTACAAGTAAGCTGGAATCTTCAAAAGTTCAAATCTTTATAAGTAAAAAGATTTACTAAAATCAATAACCAAGTGTTTTAATTGACATCAGAAGATGAAAACAATAAACCCTGAGAACATGGAGAAAAGATAAATAAAGATATGAGCAGAACTTAATACAAGAGAAAACGTATAAAATTCAGGTGATTTAGTAAGTCCAAAGAATCTTCTTTGAAAAGATTTAAAAGACACACTTTGATAAAGGAAAACCAAAACATAAGTAAAGAATATACAGAAAGAGTCAGGACAATGTTAGAGCAGAGAATATATGAAATGCCAGTAAATTTGAACATTTCTGTAAAGTGGACCATTTCCTAGCTCCTAAAGTTTACCAACACTGACACAAGAGGAAACCATTTAAGGTCATCATGTCTGCCCTTCGCATTCTCGGATGGCCCTGGCCTCAGAATGCAGCCTCTGTAGTCCATGGTAACCTGCGGAGAGGGGGCGGGGCTGAGGGAGGTTGGAACACTGCCCTCACTGAGGGAGTGGGTGTGGCCATCTCTGCAGTGACTGAACAAAGGGCAGGGGAGCAGGGGGCCCAGGGCAGGGCCCTCAGAGCCCGGCAGGCCCAGTGGAGTGTCACAAGCTTTTAGGCCCAGGCCAAAGGGCGCCTTCTTTGTCTGCACAGCTGCCCAAACTCTCACCTTTCCACTCAGGCCGCCCTCTTAATTTAAGTGTGTGTGGAACGTGTCCGTGCAGTATACCGCGCTGCACAGCTAAGCATAGGTCTGGGCATCGTAGCTTCCTGCCAGGTGACCGAAGTTCGCAGGCAGATGGGTCCCTGGGACACACGCGGAGGGGCTCCTGCCCGGGTCACAGGCCGCCCACTGCCCCTGCCCCAGATCGGGGGCCGCAAAGCAGCCCTGTCTGAGTCCCCTGCCTCTAGAGGGAGTATTGGAGCAACACTTGTAGAAAACGGGGTCCTTGCGGGTCACTCATTGGAGGGACACAAATAAATCTTTGCCGACTTTCTGCTGAAACTTACGAGCGTTCATACCTAAGCCTCTTAAAAGGTCAGCTGTTTAGCTAAACATGAGCTCATGATCTAAATTTACACAATATTGAAAAAAGCAGCTACAAGGGGAGACAATCAGCCAAAACCATCAATACCAGAATTAGATTCCCAAGGCCATCCATCAGATGTAGGAATAATCGGGTGCAAGGCAGAAAATATACATAAAACTGGAACTGAAACAAGGCACGAGGATGTTTTCAAAGACTGGTAGGATCTCTAAAACATTTTTCAAGGACATGTCATTGATAAAGCTAAATACTCCAAGGTTGTGTAATACAACAGATTAATCATTGAGAAGAGTGAAATTATGCTGTTTTGAAAACTATGGCAGGTCAGATTTTCTGCCTAATTATATAAGAAGATTTCTCTAAAAAATACACATTATTTCAAAGACTTATTGGCTGTGAAATAAGTTAAGGGTATTTCAAATGGCTTGTCTGCAAAGAAAGGTGAGATGTAGGGAATCACAGAAAGTCGAGGGGAAAATAGGTCAATATATACATTGCTGTATGGTGAACTAAGCCTTAGGCCAGCAACAATGGAGAGGACCTGACCCTTAGACACGTACAAGTAAGCTGGAATCTTCAAAAGTTCAAATCTTTATAAGTAAAAAGATTTATTAAAATGAATAACCAAGTGTTTTAATTGACATCAGAAGATGAAAACAATAAACCCTGAGAACATAGAGAAAAGATAAATAAAGATATGAGCAGAACTTAATACAACAGAAAACGTATAAAATTCAGGTGATTTAGTAAGTCCAAAGAATCTTCTTTGAAAAGAATTAATAGACACACTTTGATTAAGGAAAACCAAAACATAAGTAAAGAATATACAGAAAGAGTCAGGACAATGTTAGAGCAGAGAATATATGAAATGCCAGTAAATTTGAACATTTCTGTCAAGTGGACCATTTCCTAGCTCCTAAAGTTTACCAACACTGACACAAGAGGAAATCATTTAAGGTCATCATGTCTGCCCTTGGCATTCTCAGAACGCCCTGGCCTCAGAATGCAGCCTCTGTAGTCCATGGTAACCTGCGGAGAGGGGGCGGGGCTGAGGGAGGTTGGAACACTGCCCTCACTGAGGGAGTGGGTGTGGCCATCTCTGCTGTGACTGAACAAAGGGCAGGGGAGCAGGGGGCCCAGGCCAGGGCCCTCAGAGCCCGGCAGGCCCAGTGGAGTGTCACAAGCTTTTAGGCCCAGGCCAAAGGGTGCCTGCTTTGTCTGCACAGCTGCCCAAACTCTCACCTTTCCACTCAGGCCGCCCTCTTACTTGAAGTGTGTGTGGAACGTGTCCACGCAGTATACCGCGCTGCACAGTTAAGCATAGGTCTGGGCATCGTAGCTTCCTGCCAGGTGACCGAAGTTCGCAGGCAGATGGGTCCCTGGGACACACGCGGAGAGGCTCCTGCCCGGGTCACAGGCCGCCCACTGCCCCTGCCCCAGATCGGGAGCCGCAAAGCAGCCCTGTCTGAGTCCCCTGCCTCTAGAGGGAGTATTGGACCAACACTTGTAGAAAACGGGGTCCTTGCGGGCCACTCGTTGGAGGGACACAAATAAATCTTTGCCGACTTTCTGCTGAAACTTACGAGCGTTCACACCTAAGCCTCTTACAAGGTCAGCTGTTTAGCTAAACATGAGCTCATGATCTAAATTTACACAATATTGAAGAAAGCAGCTACAAGGGGAGACAATCAGCCAAAACCATCAATACCAGAATTAGATTCCCAAGGCCATCCATCAGATGTAGGAATAATCGGGTGCAAGGCAGAAAATATACATAAAACTGGAACTGAAACAAGGCACAAGGATGTTTTCAAAGACTGGTAGGATCTCTAAAACATTTTTCAAGGACATGTCATTGATAAAGCTAAATACTCCAAGGTTGTGTAATACAACAGATTAATCATTGAGAAGAGTGAAATTATGCTGTTTTGAAAACTATGGCAGGTCAGATTTTCTGCCTAATTATATAAGAAGATTTCTCTAAAAAATACACATTATTTCAAAGACTTATTGGCTGTGAAATAAGTTAAGGGTATTTCAAATGGCTTGTCTGCAAAGAAAGGTGAGATGTAGGGAATCACAGAAAGTCGAGGGGAAAATAGGTTAATATATACATTGCTGTATGGTGAACTAAGCCTTAGGCCAGCAACAATGGAGAGGACCTGACCCTTAGACACGTACAAGTAAGCTGGAATCTTCAAAAGTTCAAATCTTTATAAGTAAAAAGATTTATTAAAATGAATAACCAAGTGTTTTAATTGACATCAGAAGATGAAAACAATAAACCCTGAGAACATAGAGAAAAGATAAATAAAGATATGAGCAGAACTTAATACAACAGAAAACGTATAAAATTCAGGTGATTTAGTAAGTCCAAAGAATCTTCTTTGAAAAGAATTAATAGACACACTTTGATTAAGGAAAACCAAAACATAAGTAAAGAATATACAGAAAGAGTCAGGACAATGTTAGAGCAGAGAATATATGAAATGCCAGTAAATTTGAACATTTCTGTAAAGTGGACCATTTCCTAGCTCCTAAAGTTTACCAACACTGACACAAGAGGAAATCATTTAAGGTCATCATGTCTGCCCTTGGCATTCTCGGAACGCCCTGGCCTCAGAATGCAGCCTCTGTAGTCCATGGTAACCTGCGGAGAGGGGGCGGGGCTGAGGGAGGTTGGAACACTGCCCTCACTGAGGGAGTGTGTGTGGCCATCTCTACTGTGACTGAACAAAGGGCAGGGGAGCAGGGGGCCCAGGGCAGGGCCCTCAGAGCCCGGCAGGCCCAGTGGAGTGTCACAAGTTTTTAGGCCCAGGCCAAAGGGCGCCTTCTTTGTCTGCACAGCTGCCCAAACTCTCACCTTTCCACTCAGGCCGCCCTCTTACTTGAAGTGTGTGTGGAACGTGTCTGCGCAGTACACCGCGCTGCACAGCTAAGCATAGTTCTGGGCATCGTAGCTTCCTGCAAGGTGACCGAAGTTCGCAGGCAGATGGGACCCTGGGACACACGCGGAGGGGCTCCTGCCCGGGTCACACTCCGCCCACTGCCCCTGCCCCAGATCGGGGGCCGCAAAGCAGCCCTGTCTGAGTCCCCTGCCTCTAGAGGGAGTATTGGACCAACACTTGTAGAAAACGAGGCCCTTGCGGGCCACTCGTTGGAGGGACACAAATAAATTTTTGCCGACTTTTTGCTGAAACTTACGAGCGTTCATACCTAAGCCTCTTACAAGGTCAGCTGTTTAGCTAAACATGAGCTCATGATCTAAATTTACACAATATTGAAGAAAGCAGCTAAAAGGGGAGACAATCAGCCAAAACCATCAATACCAGAATTAGATTCCCAAGGCCATCCATCAGATGTAGGAATAATCGGGTGCAAGGCAGAAAATATACATAATACTGGAACTGAAACAAGGCACGAGGATGTTTTCAAAGACTGGTAGGATCTCTAAAACATTTTTCAAGGACATGTCATTGATAAAGCTAAATACTCCAAGGTTGTGTAATACAACAGATTAATCATTGAGAAGAGTGAAATTATGCTGTTTTGAAAACTATGGCAGGTCAGATTTTCTGCCTAATTATATAAGAAGATTTCTCTAAAAAATACACATCATTTCAAAGACTTATTGGCTGTGAAATAAGTTAAGGGTATTTCAAATGGCTTGTCTGCAAAGAAAGGTGAGATGTAGGGAATCACAGAAAGTCGAGGGGAAAATAGGTCAATATATACATTGCTGTATGGTGAACTAAGCCTTAGGCCAGCAACAATGGAGAGGACGTGACTCTTAGACACGTACAAGTAAGCTGGAATCTTCAAAAGTTCAAATCTTTATAAGTAAAAAGATTTATTAAAATGAATAACCCAGTGTTTTAATTGACATCAGAAGATGAAAAGAATAAACCCTGAGAACATAGAGAAAAGATAAATAAAGATATGAGCAGAACTTAATACAACAGAAAACGTATAAAATTCAGGTGATTTAGTAAGTCCAAAGAATCTTCTTTGAAAAGAATTAATAGACACACTTTGATTAAGGAAAACCAAAACATAAGTAAAGAATATACAGAAAGAGTCAGGACAATGTTAGAGCAGAGAATATATGAAATGCCAGTAAATTTGAACATTTCTGTAAAGTGGACCATTTCCTAGCTCCTAAAGTTTACCAACACTGACACAAGAGGAAATCATTTAAGGTCATCATGTCTGCCCTTGGCATTCTCAGAACGCCCTGGCCTCAGAATGCAGCCTCTGTAGTCCATGGTAACCTGCGGAGAGGGGGCGGGGCTGAGGGAGGTTGGAACACTGCCCTCACTGAGGGAGTGGGTGTGGCCATCTCTGCTGTGACTGAACAAAGGGCAGGGGAGCAGGGGGCCCAGGCCAGGGCCCTCAGAGCCCGGCAGGCCCAGTGGAGTGTCACAAGCTTTTAGGCCCAGGCCAAAGGGTGCCTGCTTTGTCTGCACAGCTGCCCAAACTCTCACCTTTCCACTCAGGCCGCCCTCTTACTTGAAGTGTGTGTGGAACGTGTCCACGCAGTATACCGCGCTGCACAGTTAAGCATAGGTCTGGGCATCGTAGCTTCCTGCCAGGTGACCGAAGTTCGCAGGCAGATGGGTCCCTGGGACACACGCGGAGAGGCTCCTGCCCGGGTCACAGGCCGCCCACTGCCCCTGCCCCAGATCGGGAGCCGCAAAGCAGCCCTGTCTGAGTCCCCTGCCTCTAGAGGGAGTATTGGACCAACACTTGTAGAAAACGGGGTCCTTGCGGGCCACTCGTTGGAGGGACACAAATAAATCTTTGCCGACTTTCTGCTGAAACTTACGAGCGTTCACACCTAAGCCTCTTACAAGGTCAGCTGTTTAGCTAAACATGAGCTCATGATCTAAATTTACACAATATTGAAGAAAGCAGCTACAAGGGGAGACAATCAGCCAAAACCATCAATACCAGAATTAGATTCCCAAGGCCATCCATCAGATGTAGGAATAATCGGGTGCAAGGCAGAAAATATACATAAAACTGGAACTGAAACAAGGCACAAGGATGTTTTCAAAGACTGGTAGGATCTCTAAAACATTTTTCAAGGACATGTCATTGATAAAGCTAAATACTCCAAGGTTGTGTAATACAACAGATTAATCATTGAGAAGAGTGAAATTATGCTGTTTTGAAAACTATGGCAGGTCAGATTTTCTGCCTAATTATATAAGAAGATTTCTCTAAAAAATACACATTATTTCAAAGACTTATTGGCTGTGAAATAAGTTAAGGGTATTTCAAATGGCTTGTCTGCAAAGAAAGGTGAGATGTAGGGAATCACAGAAAGTCGAGGGGAAAATAGGTCAATATATACATTGCTGTATGGTGAACTAAGCCTTAGGCCAGCAACAATGGAGAGGACCTGACCCTTAGACACGTACAAGTAAGCTGGAATCTTCAAAAGTTCAAATCTTTATAAGTAAAAAGATTTACTAAAATCAATAACCAAGTGTTTTAATTGACATCAGAAGATGAAAACAATAAACCCTGAGAACATGGAGAAAAGATAAATAAAGATATGAGCAGAACTTAATACAAGAGAAAACGTATAAAATTCAGGTGATTTAGTAAGTCCAAAGAATCTTCTTTGAAAAGATTTAAAAGACACACTTTGATAAAGGAAAACCAAAACATAAGTAAAGAATATACAGAAAGAGTCAGGACAATGTTAGAGCAGAGAATATATGAAATGCCAGTAAATTTGAACATTTCTGTAAAGTGGACCATTTCCTAGCTCCTAAAGTTTACCAACACTGACACAAGAGGAAACCATTTAAGGTCATCATGTCTGCCCTTCGCATTCTCGGATGGCCCTGGCCTCAGAATGCAGCCTCTGTAGTCCATGGTAACCTGCGGAGAGGGGGCGGGGCTGAGGGAGGTTGGAACACTGCCCTCACTGAGGGAGTGGGTGTGGCCATCTCTGCAGTGACTGAACAAAGGGCAGGGGAGCAGGGGGCCCAGGGCAGGGCCCTCAGAGCCCGGCAGGCCCAGTGGAGTGTCACAAGCTTTTAGGCCCAGGCCAAAGGGCGCCTTCTTTGTCTGCACAGCTGCCCAAACTCTCACCTTTCCACTCAGGCCGCCCTCTTAATTTAAGTGTGTGTGGAACGTGTCCGTGCAGTATACCGCGCTGCACAGCTAAGCATAGGTCTGGGCATCGTAGCTTCCTGCCAGGTGACCGAAGTTCGCAGGCAGATGGGTCCCTGGGACACACGCGGAGGGGCTCCTGCCCGGGTCACAGGCCGCCCACTGCCCCTGCCCCAGATCGGGGGCCGCAAAGCAGCCCTGTCTGAGTCCCCTGCCTCTAGAGGGAGTATTGGAGCAACACTTGTAGAAAACGGGGTCCTTGCGGGTCACTCATTGGAGGGACACAAATAAATCTTTGCCGACTTTCTGCTGAAACTTACGAGCGTTCATACCTAAGCCTCTTAAAAGGTCAGCTGTTTAGCTAAACATGAGCTCATGATCTAAATTTACACAATATTGAAAAAAGCAGCTACAAGGGGAGACAATCAGCCAAAACCATCAATACCAGAATTAGATTCCCAAGGCCATCCATCAGATGTAGGAATAATCGGGTGCAAGGCAGAAAATATACATAAAACTGGAACTGAAACAAGGCACGAGGATGTTTTCAAAGACTGGTAGGATCTCTAAAACATTTTTCAAGGACATGTCATTGATAAAGCTAAATACTCCAAGGTTGTGTAATACAACAGATTAATCATTGAGAAGAGTGAAATTATGCTGTTTTGAAAACTATGGCAGGTCAGATTTTCTGCCTAATTATATAAGAAGATTTCTCTAAAAAATACACATTATTTCAAAGACTTATTGGCTGTGAAATAAGTTAAGGGTATTTCAAATGGCTTGTCTGCAAAGAAAGGTGAGATGTAGGGAATCACAGAAAGTCGAGGGGAAAATAGGTCAATATATACATTGCTGTATGGTGAACTAAGCCTTAGGCCAGCAACAATGGAGAGGACCTGACCCTTAGACACGTACAAGTAAGCTGGAATCTTCAAAAGTTCAAATCTTTATAAGTAAAAAGATTTATTAAAATGAATAACCAAGTGTTTTAATTGACATCAGAAGATGAAAACAATAAACCCTGAGAACATAGAGAAAAGATAAATAAAGATATGAGCAGAACTTAATACAACAGAAAACGTATAAAATTCAGGTGATTTAGTAAGTCCAAAGAATCTTCTTTGAAAAGAATTAATAGACACACTTTGATTAAGGAAAACCAAAACATAAGTAAAGAATATACAGAAAGAGTCAGGACAATGTTAGAGCAGAGAATATATGAAATGCCAGTAAATTTGAACATTTCTGTCAAGTGGACCATTTCCTAGCTCCTAAAGTTTACCAACACTGACACAAGAGGAAATCATTTAAGGTCATCATGTCTGCCCTTGGCATTCTCAGAACGCCCTGGCCTCAGAATGCAGCCTCTGTAGTCCATGGTAACCTGCGGAGAGGGGGCGGGGCTGAGGGAGGTTGGAACACTGCCCTCACTGAGGGAGTGGGTGTGGCCATCTCTGCTGTGACTGAACAAAGGGCAGGGGAGCAGGGGGCCCAGGCCAGGGCCCTCAGAGCCCGGCAGGCCCAGTGGAGTGTCACAAGCTTTTAGGCCCAGGCCAAAGGGTGCCTGCTTTGTCTGCACAGCTGCCCAAACTCTCACCTTTCCACTCAGGCCGCCCTCTTACTTGAAGTGTGTGTGGAACGTGTCCACGCAGTATACCGCGCTGCACAGTTAAGCATAGGTCTGGGCATCGTAGCTTCCTGCCAGGTGACCGAAGTTCGCAGGCAGATGGGTCCCTGGGACACACGCGGAGAGGCTCCTGCCCGGGTCACAGGCCGCCCACTGCCCCTGCCCCAGATCGGGAGCCGCAAAGCAGCCCTGTCTGAGTCCCCTGCCTCTAGAGGGAGTATTGGACCAACACTTGTAGAAAACGGGGTCCTTGCGGGCCACTCGTTGGAGGGACACAAATAAATCTTTGCCGACTTTCTGCTGAAACTTACGAGCGTTCACACCTAAGCCTCTTACAAGGTCAGCTGTTTAGCTAAACATGAGCTCATGATCTAAATTTACACAATATTGAAGAAAGCAGCTACAAGGGGAGACAATCAGCCAAAACCATCAATACCAGAATTAGATTCCCAAGGCCATCCATCAGATGTAGGAATAATCGGGTGCAAGGCAGAAAATATACATAAAACTGGAACTGAAACAAGGCACAAGGATGTTTTCAAAGACTGGTAGGATCTCTAAAACATTTTTCAAGGACATGTCATTGATAAAGCTAAATACTCCAAGGTTGTGTAATACAACAGATTAATCATTGAGAAGAGTGAAATTATGCTGTTTTGAAAACTATGGCAGGTCAGATTTTCTGCCTAATTATATAAGAAGATTTCTCTAAAAAATACACATTATTTCAAAGACTTATTGGCTGTGAAATAAGTTAAGGGTATTTCAAATGGCTTGTCTGCAAAGAAAGGTGAGATGTAGGGAATCACAGAAAGTCGAGGGGAAAATAGGTCAATATATACATTGCTGTATGGTGAACTAAGCCTTAGGCCAGCAACAATGGAGAGGACCTGACCCTTAGACACGTACAAGTAAGCTGGAATCTTCAAAAGTTCAAATCTTTATAAGTAAAAAGATTTACTAAAATCAATAACCAAGTGTTTTAATTGACATCAGAAGATGAAAACAATAAACCCTGAGAACATGGAGAAAAGATAAATAAAGATATGAGCAGAACTTAATACAACAGAAAACGTATAAAATTCAGGTGATTTAGTAAGTCCAAAGAATCTTCTTTGAAAAGATTTAAAAGACACACTTTGATAAAGGAAAACCAAAACATAAGTAAAGAATATACAGAAAGAGTCAGGACAATGTTAGAGCAGAGAATATATGAAATGCCAGTAAATTTGAACATTTCTGTAAAGTGGACCATTTCCTAGCTCCTAAAGTTTACCAACACTGACACAAGAGGAAACCATTTAAGGTCATCATGTCTGCCCTTCGCATTCTCGGAAGGCCCTGGCCTCAGAATGCAGCCTCTGTAGTCCATGGTAACCTGCGGAGAGGGGGCGGGGCTGAGGGAGGTTGGAACACTGCCCTCACTGAGGGAGTGGGTGTGGCCATCTCTGCTGTGACTGAACAAAGGGCAGGGGAGCAGGGGGCCCAGGGCAGGGCCCTCAGAGCCCGGCAGGCCCAGTGGAGTGTCACAAGCTTTTAGGCCCAGGCCAAAGGGCGCCTTCTTTGTCTGCACAGCTGCCCAAACTCTCACCTTTCCACTCAGGCCGCCCTCTTAATTTAAGTGTGTGTGGAACGTGTCCGTGCAGTATACCGCGCTGCACAGCTAAGCATAGGTCTGGGCATCGTAGCTTCCTGCCAGGTGACCGAAGTTCGCAGGCAGATGGGTCCCTGGGACACACGCGGAGGGGCTCCTGCCCGGGTCACAGGCCGCCCACTGCCCCTGCCCCAGATCGGGGGCCGCAAAGCAGCCCTGTCTGAGTCCCCTGCCTCTAGAGGGAGTATTGGAGCAACACTTGTAGAAAACGTGGTCCTTGCGGGCCACTCATTGGAGGGACACAAATAAATCTTTGCCGACTTTCTGTTGAAACTTACGAGCGTTCATACCTAAGCCTCTTAAAAGGTCAGCTGTTTAGCTAAACATGAGCTCATGATCTAAATTTACACAATATTGAAGAAAGCAGCTACAAGGGGAGACAATCAGCCAAAACCATCTATACCAGAATTAGATTCCCAAGGCCATCCATCAGATGTAGGAATAATCGGGTGCAAGGCAGAAAATATACATAAAACTGGAACTGAAACAAGGCACGAGGATGTTTTCAAAGACTGGTAGGATCTCTAAAACATTTTTCAAGGACATGTCATTGATAAAGCTAAATACTCCAAGGTTGTGTAATACAACAGATTAATCATTGAGAAGAGTGAAATTATGCTGTTTTGAAAACTATGGCAGGTCAGATTTTCTGCCTAATTATATAAGAAGATTTCTCTAAAAAATACACATTATTTCAAAGACTTATTGGCTGTGAAATAAGTTAAGGGTATTTCAAATGGCTTGTCTGCAAAGAAAGGTGAGATGTAGGGAATCACAGAAAGTCGAGGGGAAAATAGGTCAATATATACATTGCTGTATGGTGAACTAAGCCTTAGGCCAGCAACAATGGAGAGGACGTGACCCTTAGACACGTACAAGTAAGCTGGAATCTTCAAAAGTTCAAATCTTTATAAGTAAAAAGATTTATTAAAATGAATAACCAAGTGTTTTAATTGACATCAGAAGATGAAAACAATAAACCCTGAGAACATAGAGAAAAGATAAATAAAGATATGAGCAGAACTTAATACAACAGAAAACGTATAAAATTCAGGCGATTTAGTAAGTCCAAAGAATCTTCTTTGAAAAGAATTAATAGACACACTTTGATTAAGGAAAACCAAAACATAAGTAAAGAATATACAGAAAGAGTCAGGACAATGTTAGAGCAGAGAATATATGAAATGCCAGTAAATTTGAAGATTTCTGTCAAGTGGACCATTTCCTAGCTCCTAAAGTTTACCAACACTGACACAAGAGGAAATCATTTAAGGTCATCATGTCTGCCCTTGGCATTCTCGGAACGCCCTGGCCTCAGAATGCAGCCTCTGTAGTCCATGGTAACCTGCGGAGAGGGGGCGGGGCTGAGGGAGGTTGGAACACTGCCCTCACTGAGGGAGTGTGTGTGGCCATCTCTGCTGTGACTGAACAAATGGCAGGGGAGCAGGGGGCCCAGGGCAGGGCCCTCATAGCCCGGCAGGCCCAGTGGAGTGTCACAAGCTTTTAGGCCCAGGCCAAAGGGCGCCTTCTTTGTCTGCACAGCTGCCCAAATTCTCACCTTTCCACTCAGGCCGCCCTCTTACTTGAAGTGTGTGTGGAACGTGTCCGCACAGTATACCGCGCTGCACAGCTAAGCATAGGTCTGGGCATCGTAGCTTCCTGCCAGGTGACCGAAGTTCGCAGGCAGATGGGTCCCTGGGACACACGCGGAGGGGCTCTTGCCCGGGTCACAGGCCGCCCACTGCCCCTGCCCCAGATCGGGAGCCGCAAAGCAGCCCTGTCTGAGTCCCCTGCCTCTAGAGGGAGTATTGGACCAACACTTGTAGAAAACGGGGTCCTTGCGGGCCACTCATTGGAGGGACACAAATAAATCTTTGCCGACTTTCTGCTGAAACTTACGAGCGTTCACACCTAAGCCTCTTACAAGGTCAGCTGTTTAGCTAAACATGAGCTCATGATCTAAATTTACACAATATTGAAGAAAGCAGCTACAAGGGGAGACAATCAGCCAAAACCATCAATACCAGAATTAGATTCCCAAGGCCATCCATCAGATGTAGGAATAATCGGGTGCAAGGCAGAAAATATACATAAAACTGGAACTGAAACAAGGCACAAGGATGTTTTCAAAGACTGGTAGGATCTCTAAAACATTTTTCAAGGACATGTCATTGATAAAGCTAAATACTCCAAGGTTGTGTAATACAACAGATTAATCATTGAGAAGAGTGAAATTATGCTGTTTTGAAAACTATGGCAGGTCAGATTTTCTGCCTAATTATATAAGAAGATTTCTCTAAAAAATACACATTATTTCAAAGACTTATTGGCTGTGAAATAAGTTAAGGGTATTTCAAATGGCTTGTCTGCAAAGAAAGGTGAGATGTAGGGAATCACAGAAAGTCGAGGGGAAAATAGGTTAATATATACATTGCTGTATGGTGAACTAAGCCTTAGGCCAGCAACAATGGAGAGGACCTGACCCTTAGACACGTACAAGTAAGCTGGAATCTTCAAAAGTTCAAATCTTTATAAGTAAAAAGATTTATTAAAATGAATAACCAAGTGTTTTAATTGACATCAGAAGATGAAAACAATAAACCCTGAGAACATAGAGAAAAGATAAATAAAGATATGAGCAGAACTTAATACAACAGAAAACGTATAAAATTCCGGTGATTTAGTAAGTCCAAAGAATCTTCTTTGAAAAGAATTAATAGACACTCTTTGATTAAGGAAAACCAAAACATAAGTAAAGAATATACAGAAAGAGTCAGGACAATGTTAGAGCAGAGAATATATGAAATGCCAGTAAATTTGAACATTTCTGTAAAGTGGACCATTTCCTAGCTCCTAAAGTTTACCAACACTGACACAAGAGGAAATCATTTAAGGTCATCATGTCTGCCCTTGGCATTCTCGGAACGCCCTGGCCTCAGAATGCAGCCTCTGTAGTCCATGGTAACCTGCGGAGAGGGGGCGGGGCTGAGGGAGGTTGGAACACTGCCCTCACTGAGGGAGTGTGTGTGGCCATCTCTACTGTGACTGAACAAAGGGCAGGGGAGCAGGGGGCCCAGGGCAGGGCCCTCATAGCCCGGCAGGCCCAGTGGAGTGTCACAAGTTTTTAGGCCCAGGCCAAAGGGCGCCTTCTTTGTCTGCACAGCTGCCCAAACTCTCACCTTTCCACTCAGGCCGCCCTCTTACTTGAAGTGTGTGTGGAACGTGTCTGCGCAGTACACCGCGCTGCACAGCTAAGCATAGTTCTGGGCATCGTAGCTTCCTGCAAGGTGACCGAAGTTCGCAGGCAGATGGGACCCTGGGACACACGCGGAGGGGCTCCTGCCCGGGTCACACTCCGCCCACTGCCCCTGCCCCAGATCGGGGGCCGCAAAGCAGCCCTGTCTGAGTCCCCTGCCTCTAGAGGGAGTATTGGACCAACACTTGTAGAAAACGAGGCCATTGCGGGCCACTCGTTGGAGGGACACAAATAAATTTTTGCCGACTTTTTGCTGAAACTTACGAGCGTTCATACCTAAGCCTCTTACAAGGTCAGCTGTTTAGCTAAACATGAGCTCATGATCTAAATTTACACAATATTGAAGAAAGCAGCTACAAGGGGAGACAATCAGCCAAAACCATCAATACCAGAATTAGATTCCCAAGGCCATCCATCAGATGTAGGAATAATCGGGTGCAAGGCAGAAAATATACATAATACTGGAACTGAAACAAGGCACGAGGATGTTTTCAAAGACTGGTAGGATCTCTAAAACATTTTTCAAGGACATGTCATTGATAAAGCTAAATACTCCAAGGTTGTGTAATACAACAGATTAATCATTGAGAAGAGTGAAATTATGCTGTTTTGAAAACTATGGCAGGTCAGATTTTCTGCCTAATTATATAAGAAGATTTCTCTAAAAAATACACATTATTTCAAAGACTTATTGGCTGTGAAATAAGTTAAGGGTATTTCAAATGGCTTGTCTGCAAAGAAAGGTGAGATGTAGGGAATCACAGAAAGTCGAGGGGAAAATAGGTCAATATATACATTGCTGTATGGTGAACTAAGCCTTAGGCCAGCAACAATGGAGAGGACCTGACCCTTAGACAGGAACAAGTAAGCTGGAATCTTCAAAAGTTCAAATCTTTATAAGTAAAAAGATTTATTAAAATGAATAACCAAGTGTTTTAATTGACATCAGAAGATGAAAACAATAAACCCTGAGAACATGGAGAAAAGATAAATAAAGATATGAGCAGAACTTAATACAACACAAAACGTATAAAATTCAGGTGATTTAGTAAGTCCAAAGAATTTTCTTTGAAAAGAATTAAAAGACACACTTTGATTAAGGAAAACCAAAACATAAGTAAAGAATATACAGAAAGAGTCAGGACAATGTTAGAGCAGAGAATATATGAAATGCCAGTAAATTTGAACATTTCTGTAAAGTGGACCATTTCCTAGCTCCTAAAGTTTACCAACACTGACACAAGATGAAATCATTTAAGGTCATCATGTCTGCCCTTGGCATTCTCGGAACGCCCTGGCCTCAGAATGCAGCCTCTGTAGTCCATGGTAACCTGCGGAGAGGGGGCGGGGCTGAGGGAGGTTGGAACACTGCCCTCACTGAGGGAGTGGGTGTGGCCATCTCTGCTGTGACTGAACAAAGGGCAGGGGAGCAGGGGGCCCAGGGCAGGGCCCTCAGAGCCCGGCAGGCCCAGTGGAGTGTCACAAGCTTTTAGGCCCAGGCCAAAGGGTGCCTGCTTTGTCTGCACAGCTGCCCAAACTCTCACCTTTCCACTCAGGCCGCCCTCTTACTTGAAGTGTGTGTGGAACGTGTCCGCGCAGTATACCGCGCTGCACAGTTAAGCATAGGTCTGGGCATCGTAGCTTCCTGCCAGGTGACCGAAGTTCGCAGGCAGATGGGTCCCTGGGACACACGCGGAGAGGCTCCTGCCCGGGTCACAGGCCGCCCACTGCCCCTGCCCCAGATCGGGAGCCGCAAAGCAGCCCTGTCTGAGTCCCCTGCCTCTAGAGGGAGTATTGGACCAACACTTGTAGAAAACGGGGTCCTTGCGGGCCACTCGTTGGAGGGACACAAATAAATCTTTGCCGACTTTCTGCTGAAACTTACGAGCGTTCACACCTAAGCCTCTTACAAGGTCAGCTGTTTAGCTAAACATGAGCTCATGATCTAAATTTACACAATATTGAAGAAAGCAGCTACAAGGGGAGACAATCAGCCAAAACCATCAATACCAGAATTAGATTCCCAAGGCCATCCATCAGATGTAGGAATAATCGGGTGCAAGGCAGAAAATATACATAAAACTGGAACTGAAACAAGGCACAAGGATGTTTTCAAAGACTGGTAGGATCTCTAAAACATTTTTCAAGGACATGTCATTGATAAAGCTAAATACTCCAAGGTTGTGTAATACAACAGATTAATCTTTGAGAAGAGTGAAATTATGCTGTTTTGAAAACTATGGCAGGTCAGATTTTCTGCCTAATTATATAAGAAGATTTCTCTAAAAAATACACATTATTTCAAAGACTTATTGGCTGTGAAATAAGTTAAGGGTATTTCAAATGGCTTGTCTGCAAAGAAAGGTGAGATGTAGGGAATCACAGAAAGTCGAGGGGAAAATAGGTCAATATATACATTGCTGTATGGTGAACTAAGCCTTACGCCAGCAACAATGGAGAGGACCTGACCCTTAGACACGTACAAGTAAGCTGGAATCTTCAAAAGTTCAAATCTTTATAAGTAAAAAGATTTACTAAAATCAATAACCAAGTGTTTTAATTGACATCAGAAGATGAAAACAATAAACCCTGAGAACATGGAGAAAAGATAAATAAAGATATGAGCAGAACTTAATACAAGAGAAAACGTATAAAATTCAGGTGATTTAGTAAGTCCAAAGAATCTTCTTTGAAAAGATTTAAAAGACACACTTTGATAAAGGAAAACCAAAACATAAGTAAAGAATATACAGAAAGAGTCAGGACAATGTTAGAGCAGAGAATATATGAAATGCCAGTAAATTTGAACATTTCTGTAAAGTGGACCATTTCCTAGCTCCTAAAGTTTACCAACACTGACACAAGAGGTAACCATTTAAGGTCATCATGTCTGCCCTTCGCATTCTCGGATGGCCCTGGCCTCAGAATGCAGCCTCTGTAGTCCATGGTAACCTGCGGAGAGGGGGCGGGGCTGAGGGAGGTTGGAACACTGCCCTCACTGAGGGAGTGGGTGTGGCCATCTCTGCAGTGACTGAACAAAGGGCAGGGGAGCAGGGGGCCCAGGGCAGGGCCCTCAGAGCCCGGCAGGCCCAGTGGAGTGTCACAAGCTTTTAGGCCCAGGCCAAAGGGCGCCTTCTTTGTCTGCACAGCTGCCCAAACTCTCACCTTTCCACTCAGGCCGCCCTCTTAATTTAAGTGTGTGTGGAACGTGTCCGTGCAGTATACCGCGCTGCACAGCTAAGCATAGGTCTGGGCATCGTAGCTTCCTGCCAGGTAACCGAAGTTCGCAGGCAGATGGGTCCCTGGGACACACGCGGAGGGGCTCCTGCCCGGGTCACAGGCCGCCCACTGCCCCTGCCCCAGATCGGGGGCCGCAAAGCAGCCCTGTCTGAGTCCCCTGCCTCTAGAGGGAGTATTGGAGCAACACTTGTAGAAAACGGGGTCCTTGCGGGCCACTCATTGGAGGGACACAAATAAATCTTTGCCGACTTTCTGCTGAAACTTACGAGCGTTCATACCTAAGCCTCTTAAAAGGTCAGCTGTTTAGCTAAACATGAGCTCATGATCTAAATTTACACAATATTGAAAAAAGCAGCTACAAGGGGAGACAATCAGCCAAAACCATCAATACCAGAATTAGATTCCCAAGGCCATCCATCAGATGTAGGAATAATCGGGTGCAAGGCAGAAAATATACATAAAACTGGAACTGAAACAAGGCACGAGGATGTTTTCAAAGACTGGTAGGATCTCTAAAACATTTTTCAAGGACATGTCATTGATAAAGCTAAATACTCCAAGGTTGTGTAATACAACAGATTAATCATTGAGAAGAGTGAAATTATGCTGTTTTGAAAACTATGGCAGGTCAGATTTTCTGCCTAATTATATAAGAAGATTTCTCTAAAAAATACACATTATTTCAAAGACTTATTGGCTGTGAAATAAGTTAAGGGTATTTCAAATGGCTTGTCTGCAAAGAAAGGTGAGATGTAGGGAATCACAGAAAGTCGAGGGGAAAATAGGTCAATATATACATTGCTGTATGGTGAACTAAGCCTTAGGCCAGCAACAATGGAGAGGACCTGACCCTTAGACACGTACAAGTAAGCTGGAATCTTCAAAAGTTCAAATCTTTATAAGTAAAAAGATTTATTAAAATGAATAACCAAGTGTTTTAATTGACATCAGAAGATGAAAACAATAAACCCTGAGAACATAGAGAAAAGATAAATAAAGATATGAGCAGAACTTAATACAACAGAAAACGTATAAAATTCAGGTGATTTAGTAAGTCCAAAGAATCTTCTTTGAAAAGAATTAATAGACACACTTTGATTAAGGAAAACCAAAACATAAGTAAAGAATATACAGAAAGAGTCAGGACAATGTTAGAGCAGAGAATATATGAAATGCCAGTAAATTTGAACATTTCTGTCAAGTGGACCATTTCCTAGCTCCTAAAGTTTACCAACACTGACACAAGAGGAAATCATTTAAGGTCATCATGTCTGCCCTTGGCATTCTCGGAACGCCCTGGCCTCAGAATGCAGCCTCTGTAGTCCATGGTAACCTGCGGAGAGGGGGCGGGGCTGAGGGAGGTTGGAACACTGCCCTCACTGAGGGAGTGTGTGTGGCCATCTCTGCTGTGACTGAACAAAGGGCAGGGGAGCAGGGGGCCCAGGGCAGGGCCCTCAGAGCCCGGCAGGCCCAGTGGAGTGTCACAAGCTTTTAGGCCCAGGCCAAAGGGCGCCTTCTTTGTCTGCACAGCTCCCCAAATTCTCACCTTTCCACTCAGGCCGCCCTCTTACTTGAAGTGTGTGTGGAACGTGTGCGCACAGTATACCGCGCTGCACAGCTAAGCATAGGTCTGGGCATCGTAGCTTCCTGCCAGGTGACCGAAGTTCGCAGGCAGATGGGTCCCTGGGACACACGCGGAGGGGCTCTTGCCCGGGTCACAGGCCTCCCACTGCCCCTGCCCCAGATCGGGAGCCGCAAAGCAGCCCTGTCTGAGTCCCCTGCCTCTAGAGGGAGTATTGGAGCAACACTTGTAGAAAACGGGGTCCTTGCGGGCCACTCATTGGAGGGACACAAATAAATCTTTGCCGACTTTCTGCTGAAACTTACGAGCGTTCACACCTAAGCCTCTTACAAGGTCAGCTGTTTAGCTAAACATGAGCTCATGATCTAAATTTACACAATATTGAAGAAAGCAGCTACAAGGGGAGACAATCAGCCAAAACCATCAATACCAGAATTAGATTCCCAAGGCCATCCATCAGATGTAGGAATAATCGGGTGCAAGGCAGAAAATATACATAAAACTGGAACTGAAACAAGGCACAAGGATGTTTTCAAAGACTGGTAGGATCTCTCAAACATTTTTCAAGGACATGTCATTGATAAAGCTAAATACTCCAAGGTTGTGTAATACAACAGATTAATCATTGAGAAGAGTGAAATTATGCTGTTTTGAAAACTATGGCAGGTCAGATTTTCTGCCTAATTATATAAGAAGATTTCTCTAAAAAATACACATTATTTCAAAGACTTATTGGCTGTGAAATAAGTTAAGGGTATTTCAAATGGCTTGTCTGCAAAGAAAGGTGAGATGTAGGGAATCACAGAAAGTCGAGGGGAAAATAGGTTAATATATACATTGCTGTATGGTGAACTAAGCCTTAGGCCAGCAACAATGGAGAGGACCTGACCCTTAGACACGTACAAGTAAGCTGGAATCTTCAAAAGTTCAAATCTTTATAAGTAAAAAGATTTATTAAAATGAATAACCAAGTGTTTTAATTGACATCAGAAGATGAAAACAATAAACCCTGAGAACATAGAGAAAAGATAAATAAAGATATGAGCAGAACTTAATACAACAGAAAACGTATAAAATTCAGGTGATTTAGTAAGTCCAAAGAATCTTCTTTGAAAAGAATTAATAGACACACTTTGATTAAGGAAAACCAAAACATAAGTAAAGAATATACAGAAAGAGTCAGGACAATGTTAGAGCAGAGAATATATGAAATGCCAGTAAATTTGAACATTTCTGTAAAGTGGACCATTTCCTAGCTCCTAAAGTTTACCAACACTGACACAAGAGGAAATCATTTAAGGTCATCATGTCTGCCCTTGGCATTCTCGGAACGCCCTGGCCTCAGAATGCAGCCTCTGTAGTCCATGGTAACCTGCGGAGAGGGGGCGGGGCTGAGGGAGGTTGGAACACTGCCCTCACTGAGGGAGTGTGTGTGGCCATCTCTACTGTGACTGAACAAAGGGCAGGGGAGCAGGGGGCCCAGGGCAGGGCCCTCAGAGCCCGGCAGGCCCAGTGGAGTGTCACAAGTTTTTAGGCCCAGGCCAAAGGGCGCCTTCTTTGTCTGCACAGCTGCCCAAACTCTCACCTTTCCACTCAGGCCGCCCTCTTACTTGAAGTGTGTGTGGAACGTGTCTGCGCAGTACACCGCGCTGCACAGCTAAGCATAGTTCTGGGCATCGTAGCTTCCTGCAAGGTGACCGAAGTTCGCAGGCAGATGGGACCCTGGGACACACGCGGAGGGGCTCCTGCCCGGGTCACACTCCGCCCACTGCCCCTGCCCCAGATCGGGGGCCGCAAAGCAGCCCTGTCTGAGTCCCCTGCCTCTAGAGGGAGTATTGGACCAACACTTGTAGAAAACGAGGCCCTTGCGGGCCACTCGTTGGAGGGACACAAATAAATTTTTGCCGACTTTTTGCTGAAACTTACGAGCGTTCATACCTAAGCCTCTTACAAGGTCAGCTGTTTAGCTAAACATGAGCTCATGATCTAAATTTACACAATATTGAAGAAAGCAGCTACAAGGGGAGACAATCAGCCAAAACCATCAATACCAGAATTAGATTCCCAAGGCCATCCATCAGATGTAGGAATAATCGGGTGCAAGGCAGAAAATATACATAATACTGGAACTGAAACAAGGCACGAGGATGTTTTCAAAGACTGGTAGGATCTCTAAAACATTTTTCAAGGACATGTCATTGATAAAGCTAAATACTCCAAGGTTGTGTAATACAACAGATTAATCATTGAGAAGAGTGAAATTATGCTGTTTTGAAAACTATGGCAGGTCAGATTTTCTGCCTAATTATATAAGAAGATTTCTCTAAAAAATACACATCATTTCAAAGACTTATTGGCTGTGAAATAAGTTAAGGGTATTTCAAATGGCTTGTCTGCAAAGAAAGGTGAGATGTAGGGAATCACAGAAAGTCGAGGGGAAAATAGGTCAATATATACATTGCTGTATGGTGAACTAAGCCTTAGGCCAGCAACAATGGAGAGGACGTGACCCTTAGACACGTACAAGTAAGCTGGAATCTTCAAAAGTTCAAATCTTTATAAGTAAAAAGATTTATTAAAATGAATAACCCAGTGTTTTAATTGACATCAGAAGATGAAAACAATAAACCCTGAGAACATAGAGAAAAGATAAATAAAGATATGAGCAGAACTTAATACAACAGAAAACGTATAAAATTCAGGTGATTTAGTAAGTCCAAAGAATCTTCTTTGAAAAGAATTAATAGACACACTTTGATTAAGGAAAACCAAAACATAAGTAAAGAATATACAGAAAGAGTCAGGACAATGTTAGAGCAGAGAATATATGAAATGCCAGTAAATTTGAACATTTCTGTAAAGTGGACCATTTCCTAGCTCCTAAAGTTTACCAACACTGACACAAGAGGAAATCATTTAAGGTCATCATGTCTGCCCTTGGCATTCTCAGAACGCCCTGGCCTCAGAATGCAGCCTCTGTAGTCCATGGTAACCTGCGGAGAGGGGGCGGGGCTGAGGGAGGTTGGAACACTGCCCTCACTGAGGGAGTGGGTGTGGCCATCTCTGCTGTGACTGAACAAAGGGCAGGGGAGCAGGGGGCCCAGGCCAGGGCCCTCAGAGCCCGGCAGGCCCAGTGGAGTGTCACAAGCTTTTAGGCCCAGGCCAAAGGGTGCCTGCTTTGTCTGCACAGCTGCCCAAACTCTCACCTTTCCACTCAGGCCGCCCTCTTACTTGAAGTGTGTGTGGAACGTGTCCACGCAGTATACCGCGCTGCACAGTTAAGCATAGGTCTGGGCATCGTAGCTTCCTGCCAGGTGACCGAAGTTCGCAGGCAGATGGGTCCCTGGGACACACGCGGAGAGGCTCCTGCCCGGGTCACAGGCCGCCCACTGCCCCTGCCCCAGATCGGGAGCCGCAAAGCAGCCCTGTCTGAGTCCCCTGCCTCTAGAGGGAGTATTGGACCAACACTTGTAGAAAACGGGGTCCTTGCGGGCCACTCGTTGGAGGGACACAAATAAATCTTTGCCGACTTTCTGCTGAAACTTACGAGCGTTCACACCTAAGCCTCTTACAAGGTCAGCTGTTTAGCTAAACATGAGCTCATGATCTAAATTTACACAATATTGAAGAAAGCAGCTACAAGGGGAGACAATCAGCCAAAACCATCAATACCAGAATTAGATTCCCAAGGCCATCCATCAGATGTAGGAATAATCGGGTGCAAGGCAGAAAATATACATAAAACTGGAACTGAAACAAGGCACAAGGATGTTTTCAAAGACTGGTAGGATCTCTAAAACATTTTTCAAGGACATGTCATTGATAAAGCTAAATACTCCAAGGTTGTGTAATACAACAGATTAATCATTGAGAAGAGTGAAATTATGCTGTTTTGAAAACTATGGCAGGTCAGATTTTCTGCCTAATTATATAAGAAGATTTCTCTAAAAAATACACATTATTTCAAAGACTTATTGGCTGTGAAATAAGTTAAGGGTATTTCAAATGGCTTGTCTGCAAAGAAAGGTGAGATGTAGGGAATCACAGAAAGTCGAGGGGAAAATAGGTCAATATATACATTGCTGTATGTTGAACTAAGCCTTAGGCCAGCAACAATGGAGAGGACCTGACCCTTAGACACGTACAAGTAAGCTGGAATCTTCAAAAGTTCAAATCTTTATAAGTAAAAAGATTTACTAAAATCAATAACCAAGTGTTTTAATTGACATCAGAAGATGAAAACAATAAACCCTGAGAACATGGAGAAAAGATAAATAAAGATATGAGCAGAACTTAATACAAGAGAAAACGTATAAAATTCAGGTGATTTAGTAAGTCCAAAGAATCTTCTTTGAAAAGATTTAAAAGACACACTTTGATAAAGGAAAACCAAAACATAAGTAAAGAATATACAGAAAGAGTCAGGACAATGTTAGAGCAGAGAATATATGAAATGCCAGTAAATTTGAACATTTCTGTAAAGTGGACCATTTCCTAGCTCCTAAAGTTTACCAACACTGACACAAGAGGAAACCATTTAAGGTCATCATGTCTGCCCTTCGCATTCTCGGATGGCCCTGGCCTCAGAATGCAGCCTCTGTAGTCCATGGTAACCTGCGGAGAGGGGGCGGGGCTGAGGGAGGTTGGAACACTGCCCTCACTGAGGGAGTGGGTGTGGCCATCTCTGCAGTGACTGAACAAAGGGCAGGGGAGCAGGGGGCCCAGGGCAGGGCCCTCAGAGCCCGGCAGGCCCAGTGGAGTGTCACAAGCTTTTAGGCCCAGGCCAAAGGGCGCCTTCTTTGTCTGCACAGCTGCCCAAACTCTCACCTTTCCACTCAGGCCGCCCTCTTAATTTAAGTGTGTGTGGAACGTGTCCGTGCAGTATACCGCGCTGCACAGCTAAGCATAGGTCTGGGCATCGTAGCTTCCTGCCAGGTGACCGAAGTTCGCAGGCAGATGGGTCCCTGGGACACACGCGGAGGGGCTCCTGCCCGGGTCACAGGCCGCCCACTGCCCCTGCCCCAGATCGGGGGCCGCAAAGCAGCCCTGTCTGAGTCCCCTGCCTCTAGAGGGAGTATTGGAGCAACACTTGTAGAAAACGGGGTCCTTGCGGGCCACTCATTGGAGGGACACAAATAAATCTTTGCCGACTTTCTGCTGAAACTTACGAGCGTTCATACCTAAGCCTCTTAAAAGGTCAGCTGTTTAGCTAATCATGAGCTCATGATCTAAATTTACACAATATTGAAAAAAGCAGCTACAAGGGGAGACAATCAGCCAAAACCATCAATACCAGAATTAGATTCCCAAGGCCATCCATCAGATGTAGGAATAATCGGGTGCAAGGCAGAAAATATACATAAAACTGGAACTGAAACAAGGCACGAGGATGTTTTCAAAGACTGGTAGGATCTCTAAAACATTTTTCAAGGACATGTCATTGATAAAGCTAAATACTCCAAGGTTGTGTAATACAACAGATTAATCATTGAGAAGAGTGAAATTATGCTGTTTTGAAAACTATGGCAGGTCAGATTTTCTGCCTAATTATATAAGAAGATTTCTCTAAAAAATACACATTATTTCAAAGACTTATTGGCTGTGAAATAAGTTAAGGGTATTTCAAATGGCTTGTCTGCAAAGAAAGGTGAGATGTAGGGAATCACAGAAAGTCGAGGGGAAAATAGGTCAATATATACATTGCTGTATGGTGAACTAAGCCTTAGGCCAGCAACAATGGAGAGGACCTGACCCTTAGACACGTACAAGTAAGCTGGAATCTTCAAAAGTTCAAATCTTTATAAGTAAAAAGATTTATTAAAATGAATAACCAAGTGTTTTAATTGACATCAGAAGATGAAAACAATAAACCCTGAGAACATAGAGAAAAGATAAATAAAGATATGAGCAGAACTTAATACAACAGAAAACGTATAAAATTCAGGTGATTTAGTAAGTCCAAAGAATCTTCTTTGAAAAGAATTAATAGACACACTTTGATTAAGGAAAACCAAAACATAAGTAAAGAATATACAGAAAGAGTCAGGACAATGTTAGAGCAGAGAATATATGAAATGCCAGTAAATTTGAACATTTCTGTCAAGTGGACCATTTCCTAGCTCCTAAAGTTTACCAACACTGACACAAGAGGAAATCATTTAAGGTCATCATGTCTGCCCTTGGCATTCTCGGAACGCCCTGGCCTCAGAATGCAGCCTCTGTAGTCCATGGTAACCTGCGGAGAGGGGGCGGGGCTGAGGGAGGTTGGAACACTGCCCTCACTGAGGGAGTGTGTGTGGCCATCTCTGCTGTGACTGAACAAAGGGCAGGGGAGCAGGGGGCCCAGGGCAGGGCCCTCAGAGACCGGCAGGCCCAGTGGAGTGTCACAAGCTTTTAGGCCCAGGCCAAAGGGCGCCTTCTTTGTCTGCACAGCTCCCCAAATTCTCACCTTTCCACTCAGGCCGCCCTCTTACTTGAAGTGTGTGTGGAACGTGTCCGCACAGTATACCGCGCTGCACAGCTAAGCATAGGTCTGGGCATCGTAGCTTCCTGCCAGGTGACCGAAGTTCGCAGGCAGATGGGTCCCTGGGACACACGCGGAGGGGCTCTTGCCCGGGTCACAGGCCGCCCACTGCCCCTGCCCCAGATCGGGAGCCGCAAAGCAGCCCTGTCTGAGTCCCCTGCCTCTAGAGGGAGTATTGGAGCAACACTTGTAGAAAACGGGGTCCTTGCGGACCACTCATTGGAGGGACACAAATAAATCTTTGCCGACTTTCTGCTGAAACTTACGAGCGTTCACACCTAAGCCTCTTACAAGGTCAGCTGTTTAGCTAAACATGAGCTCATGATCTAAATTTACACAATATTGAAGAAAGCAGCTACAAGGGGAGACAATCAGCCAAAACCATCAATACCAGAATTAGATTCCCAAGGCCATCCATCAGATGTAGGAATAATCGGGTGCAAGGCAGAAAATATACATAAAACTGGAACTGAAACAAGGCACAAGGATGTTTTCAAAGACTGGTAGGATCTCTAAAACATTTTTCAAGGACATGTCATTGATAAAGCTAAATACTCCAAGGTTGTGTAATACAACAGATTAATCATTGAGAAGAGTGAAATTATGCTGTTTTGAAAACTATGGCAGGTCAGATTTTCTGCCTAATTATATAAGAAGATTTCTCTAAAAAATACACATTATTTCAAAGACTTATTGGCTGTGAAATAAGTTAAGGGTATTTCAAATGGCTTGTCTGCAAAGAAAGGTGAGATGTAGGGAATCACAGAAAGTCGAGGGGAAAATAGGTTAATATATACATTGCTGTATGGTGAACTAAGCCTTAGGCCAGCAACAATGGAGAGGACCTGACCCTTAGACACGTACAAGTAAGCTGGAATCTTCAAAAGTTCAAATCTTTATAAGTAAAAAGATTTATTAAAATGAATAACCCAGTGTTTTAATTGACATCAGAAGATGAAAAGAATAAACCCTGAGAACATAGAGAAAAGATAAATAAAGATATGAGCAGAACTTAATACAACAGAAAACGTATAAAATTCAGGTGATTTAGTAAGTCCAAAGAATCTTCTTTGAAAAGAATTAATAGACACACTTTGATTAAGGAAAACCAAAACATAAGTAAAGAATATACAGAAAGAGTCAGGACAATGTTAGAGCAGAGAATATATGAAATGCCAGTAAATTTGAACATTTCTGTCAAGTGGACCATTTCCTAGCTCCTAAAGTTTACCAACACTGACACAAGAGGAAATCATTTAAGGTCATCATGTCTGCCCTTGGCATTCTCGGAACGCCCTGGCCTCAGAATGCAGCCTCTGTAGTCCATGGTAACCTGCGGAGAGGGGGCGGGGCTGAGGGAGGTTGGAACACTGCCCTCACTGAGGGAGTGTGTGTGGCCATCTCTGCTGTGACTGAACAAAGGGCAGGGGAGCAGGGGGCCCAGGGCAGGGCCCTCAGAGCCCGGCAGGCCCAGTGGAGTGTCACAAGCTTTTAGGCCCAGGCCAAAGGGCGCCTTCCTTGTCTGCACAGCTGCCCAAATTCTCACCTTTCCACTCAGGCCGCCCTCTTACTTGAAGTGTGTGTGGAACGTGTCCGCGCAGTATACCGCGCTGCACAGCTAAGCATAGGTCTGGGCATCGTAGCTTCCTGCCAGGTGACCGAAGTTCGCAGGCAGATGGGTCCCTGGGACACACGCGGAGAGGCTCCTGCCCGGGTCACAGGCCGCCCACTGCCCCTGCCCCAGATCGGGAGCCGCAAAGCAGCCCTGTCTGAATCCCATGCCTCTAGAGGGAGTATTGGACCAACACTTGTAGAAAACGGGGTCCTTGCGGGCCACTCGTTGGAGGGACACAAATAAATTTTTGCCGACTTTTTGCTGAAACTTACGAGCGTTCATACCTAAGCCTCTTACAAGGTCAGCTGTTTAGCTAAACATGAGCTCATGATCTAAATTTACACAATATTGAAGAAAGCAGCTACAAGGGGAGACAATCAGCCAAAACCATCAATACCAGAATTAGATTCCCAAGGCCATCCATCAGATGTAGGAATAATCGGGTGCAAGGCAGAAAATATACATAATACTGGAACTGAAACAAGGCACGAGGATGTTTTCAAAGACTGGTAGGATCTCTAAAACATTTTTCAAGGACATGTCATTGATAAAGCTAAATACTCCAAGGTTGTGTAATACAACAGATTAATCATTGAGAAGAGTGAAATTATGCTGTTTTGAAAACTATGGCAGGTCAGATTTTCTGCCTAATTATATAAGAAGATTTCTCTAAAAAATACACATTATTTCAAAGACTTATTGGCTGTGAAATAAGTTAAGGGTATTTCAAATGGCTTGTCTGCAAAGAAAGGTGAGATGTAGGGAATCACAGAAAGTCGAGGGGAAAATAGGTCAATATATACATTGCTGTATGGTGAACTAAGCCTTAGGCCAGCAACAATGGAGAGGACGTGACCCTTAGACACGTACAAGTAAGCTGGAATCTTCAAAAGTTCAAATCTTTATAAGTAAAAAGATTTATTAAAATGAATAACCCAGTGTTTTAATTGACATCAGAAGATGAAAAGAATAAACCCTGAGAACATAGAGAAAAGATAAATAAAGATATGAGCAGAACTTAATACAACAGAAAACGTATAAAATTGAGGTGATTTAGTAAGTCCAAAGAATCTTCTTTGAAAAGATTGAAAAGACACACTTTGATTAAGGAAAACCAAAACATAAGTAAAGAATATACAGAAAGAGTCAGGACAATGTTAGAGCAGAGAATATATGAAATGCCAGTAAATTTGAACATTTCTGTAAAGTGGACCATTTCCTAGCTCATAAAGTTTACCAACACTGACACAAGAGGAAATCATTTAAGGTCATCATGTCTGCCCTTGGCATTCTCAGAACGCCCTGGCCTCAGAATGCAGCCTCTGTAGTCCATGGTAACCTGCGGAGAGGGGGCGGGGCTGAGGGAGGTTGGAACACTGCCCTCACTGAGGGAGTGGGTGTGGCCATCTCTGCTGTTACTGAACAACGAGCAGGGGAGCAGGGGGCCCAGGGCAGGGCCCTCAGAGCCCGGCAGGCCCAGTGGAGTGTCACAAGCTTTTAGGCCCAGGCCAAAGGGCGCCTTCTTTGTCTGCACAGCTGCCCAAATTCTCACCTTTCCACTCAGGCCGCCCTCTTACTTGAAGTGTGTGTGGAACGTGTCCGCGCAGTATACCGCGCTGCACAGCTAAGCATAGGTCTGGGCATCGTAGCTTCCTGCCAGGTGACCGTAGTTCGCAGGCAGATGGGTCCCTGGGACACACGCGGAGAGGCTCCTGCCCGGGTCACAGGCCGCCCACTGCCCCTGCCCCAGATCGGGAGCCGCAAAGCAGCCCTGTCTGAATCCCATGCCTCTAGAGGGAGTATTGGACCAACACTTGTAGAAAACGGGGTCCTTGCGGGCCACTCATTGGAGGGACACAAATAAATCTTTGCCGACTTTCTGCTGAAACTTACGAGCGTTCACACCTAAGCCTCTTACAAGGTCAGCTGTTTAGCTAAACATGAGCTCATGATCTAAATTTACACAATATTGAAGAAAGCAGCTACAAGGGGAGACAATCAGCCAAAACCATCAATACCAGAATTAGATTCCCAAGGCCATCCATCAGATGTAGGAATAATCGGGTGCAAGGCAGAAAATATACATAAAACTGGAACTGAAACAAGGCACAAGGATGTTTTCAAAGACTGGTAGGATCTCTAAAACATTTTTCAAGGACATGTCATTGATAAAGCTAAATACTCCAAGGTTGTGTAATACAACAGATTAAGCATTGAGAAGAGTGAAATTATGCTGTTTTGAAAACTATGGCAGGTCAGATTTTCTGCCTAATTATATAAGAAGATTTCTCTAAAAAAGACACATTATTTCAAAGACTTATTGGCTGTGAAATAAGTTAAGGGTATTTCAAATGGCTTGTCTGCAAAGAAAGGTGAGATGTAGGGAATCACAGAAAGTCGAGGGGAAAATAGGTCAATATATACATTGCTGTATGGTGAACTAAGCCTTAGGCCAGCAACAATGGAGAGGACCTGACCCTTAGACACGTACAAGTAAGCTGGAATCTTCAAAAGTTCAAATCTTTATAAGTAAAAAGATTTATTAAAATGAATAACCAAGTGTTTTAATTGACATCAGAAGATGAAAACAATAAACCCTGAGAACATAGAGAAAAGATAAATAAAGATATGAGCAGAACTTAATACAAGAGAAAACGTATAAAATTCAGGTGATTTAGTAAGTCCAAACAATCTTCTTTGAAAAGAATTAATAGACACACTTTGATTAAGGAAAACCAAAACATAAGTAAAGAATATACAGAAAGAGTCAGGACAATGTTAGAGCAGAGAATATATGAAATGCCAGTAAATTTGAACATTTCTGTCAAGTGGACCATTTCCTAGCTCCTAAAGTTTACCAACACTGACACAAGAGGAAATCATTTAAGGTCATCATGTCTGCCCTTGGCATTCTCGGAACGCCCTGGCCTCAGAATGCAGCCTCTGTAGTCCATGGTAACCTGTGGAGAGGGGGCGGGGCTGAGGGAGGTTGGAACACTGCCCTCACTGAGGGAGTGTGTGTGGCCATCTCTGCTGTGACTGAACAAAGGGCAGGGGAGCAGGGGGCCCAGGGCAGGGCCCTCAGAGCCCGGCAGGCCCAGTGGAGTGTCACAAGCTTTTAGGCCCAGGCCAAAGGGCGCCTTCCTTGTCTGCACAGCTGCCCAAATTCTCACCTTTCCACTCAGGCCGCCCTCTTACTTGAAGTGTGTGTGGAACGTGTCCGCGCAGTATACCGCGCTGCACAGCTAATCATAGGTCTGGGCATCGTAGCTTCCTGCCAGGTGACCGAAGTTCGCAGGCAGATGGGTCCCTGGGACACACGCGGAGAGGCTCCTGCCCGGGTCACAGGCCGCCCACTGCCCCTGCCCCAGATCGGGAGCCGCAAAGCAGCCCTGTCTGAATCCCATGCCTCTAGAGGGAGTATTGGACCAACACTTGTAGAAAACGGGGTCCTTGCGGGCCACTCATTGGAGGGACACAAATAAATCTTTGCCGACTTTCTGCTGAAACTTACGAGCGTTCACACCTAAGCCTCTTACAAGGTCAGCTGTTTAGCTAAACATGAGCTCATGATCTAAATTTACACAATATTGAAGAAAGCAGCTACAAGGGGAGACAATCAGCCAAAACCATCAATACCAGAATTAGATTCCCAAGGCCATCCATCAGATGTAGGAATAATCGGGTGCAAGGCAGAAAATATACATAAAACTGGAACTGAAACAAGGCACAAGGATGTTTTCAAAGACTGGTAGGATCTCTAAAACATTTTTCAAGGACATGTCATTGATAAAGCTAAATACTCCAAGGTTGTGTAATACAACAGATTAATCATTGAGAAGAGTGAAATTATGCTGTTTTGAAAACTATGGCAGGTCAGATTTTCTGCCTAATTATATAAGAAGATTTCTCTAAAAAATACACATTATTTCAAAGACTTATTGGCTGTGAAATAAGTTAAGGGTATTTCAAATGGCTTGTCTGCAAAGAAAGGTGAGATGTAGGGAATCACAGAAAGTCGAGGGGAAAATAGGTCAATATATACATTGCTGTATGGTGAACTAAGCCTTAGGCCAGCAACAATGGAGAGGACCTGACCCTTAGACACGTACAAGTAAGCTGGAATCTTCAAAAGTTCAAATCTTTATAAGTAAAAAGATTTATTAAAATGAAAAACCAAGTGTTTTAATTGACATCAGAAGATGAAAACAATAAACCCTGAGAACATAGAGAAAAGATAAATAAAGATATGAGCAGAACTTAATACAACAGAAAACGTATAAAATTCAGGTGATTTAGTAAGTCCAAAGAATCTTCTTTGAAAAGAATTAATAGACACACTTTGATTAAGGAAAACCAAAACATAAGTAAAGAATATACAGAAAGAGTCAGGACAATGTTAGAGCAGAGAATATATGAAATGCCAGTAAATTTGAACATTTCTGTAAAGTGGACCATTTCCTAGCTCCTAAAGTTTACCAACACTGACACAAGAGGAAATCATTTAAGGTCATCATGTCTGCCCTTGGCATTCTCGGAACGCCCTGGCCTCAGAATGCAGCCTCTGTAGTCCATGGTAACCTGCGGAGAGGGGGCGGGGCTGAGGGAGGTTGGAACACTGCCCTCACTGAGGGAGTGTGTGTGGCCATCTCTGCTGTGACTGAACAAAGGGCAGGGGAGCAGGGGGCCCAGGGCAGGGCCCTCAGAGCCCGGCAGGCCCAGTGGAGTGTCACAAGCTTTTAGGCCCAGGCCAAAGGGCGCCTTCCTTGTCTGCACAGCTGCCCAAATTCTCACCTTTCCACTCAGGCCGCCCTCTTACTTGAAGTGTGTGTGGAACGTGTCCGCGCAGTATACCGCGCTGCACAGCTAAGCATAGGTCTGGGCATCGTAGCTTCCTGCCAGGTGACCGAAGTTCGCAGGCAGATGGGTCCCTGGGACACACGCGGAGAGGCTCCTGCCCGGGTCACAGGCCGCCCACTGCCCCTGCCCCAGATCGGGAGCCGCAAAGCAGCCCTGTCTGAATCCCATGCCTCTAGAGGGAGTATTGGACCAACACTTGTAGAAAACGGGGTCCTTGCGGGCCACTCGTTGGAGGGACACAAATAAATTTTTGCCGACTTTTTGCTGAAACTTACGAGCGTTCATACCTAAGCCTCTTACAAGGTCAGCTGTTTAGCTAAACATGAGCTCATGATCTAAATTTACACAATATTGAAGAAAGCAGCTACAAGGGGAGACAATCAGCCAAAACCATCAATACCAGAATTAGATTCCCAAGGCCATCCATCAGATGTAGGAAAAATCGGGTGCAAGGCAGAAAATATACATAATACTGGAACTGAAACAAGGCACGAGGATGTTTTCAAAGACTGGTAGGATCTCTAAAACATTTTTCAAGGACATGTCATTGATAAAGCTAAATACTCCAAGGTTGTGTAATACAACAGATTAATCATTGAGAAAGGTGAAATTATGCTGTTTTGAAAACTATGGCAGGTCAGATTTTCTGCCTAATTATATAAGAAGATTTCTCTAAAAAATACACATTATTTCAAAGACTTATTGGCTGTGAAATAAGTTAAGGGTATTTCAAATGGCTTGTCTGCAAAGAAAGGTGAGATGTAGGGAATCACAGAAAGTCGAGGGGAAAATAGGTCAATATATACATTGCTGTATGGTGAACTAAGCCTTAGGCCAGCAACAATGGAGAGGACCTGACCCTTAGACACGTACAAGTAAGCTGGAATCTTCAAAAGTTCAAATCTTTATAAGTAAAAAGATTTATTAAAATGAAAAACCAAGTGTTTTAATTGACATCAGAAGATGAAAACAATAAACCCTGAGAACATAGAGAAAAGATAAATAAAGATATGAGCAGAACTTAATACAACAGAAAACGTATAAAATTCAGGTGATTTAGTAAGTCCAAAGAATCTTCTTTGAAAAGAATTAATAGACACACTTTGATTAAGGAAAACCAAAACATAAGTAAAGAATATACAGAAAGAGTCAGGACAATGTTAGAGCAGAGAATATATGAAATGCCAGTAAATTTGAACATTTCTGTCAAGTGGACCATTTCCTAGCTCCTAAAGTTTACCAACACTGACACAAGAGGAAATCATTTAAGGTCATCATGTCTGCCCTTGGCATTCTCGGAACGCCCTGGCCTCAGAATGCAGCCTCTGTAGTCCATGGTAACCTGCGGAGAGGGGGCGGGGCTGAGGGAGGTTGGAACACTGCCCTCACTGAGGGAGTGTGTGTGGCCATCTCTGCTGTGACTGAACAAAGGGCAGGGGAGCAGGGGGCCCAGGGCAGGGCCCTCAGAGCCCGGCAGGCCCAGTGGAGTGTCACAAGCTTTTAGGCCCAGGCCAAAGGGCGCCTTCCTTGTCTGCACAGCTGCCCAAATTCTCACCTTTCCACTCAGGCCGCCCTCTTACTTGAAGTGTGTGTGGAACGTGTCCGCGCAGTATACCGCGCTGCACAGCTAAGCATAGGTCTGGGCATCGTAGCTTCCTGCCAGGTGACCGAAGTTCGCAGGCAGATGGGTCCCTGGGACACACGCGGAGAGGCTCCTGCCCGGGTCACAGGCCGCCCACTGCCCCTGCCCCAGATCGGGAGCCGCAAAGCAGCCCTGTCTGAATCCCATGCCTCTAGAGGGAGTATTGGACCAACACTTGTAGAAAACGGGGTCCTTGCGGGCCACTCGTTGGAGGGACACAAATAAATTTTTGCCGACTTTTTGCTGAAACTTACGAGCGTTCATACCTAAGCCTCTTACAAGGTCAGCTGTTTAGCTAAACATGAGCTCATGATCTAAATTTACACAATATTGAAGAAAGCAGCTACAAGGGGAGACAATCAGCCAAAACCATCAATACCAGAATTAGATTCCCAAGGCCATCCATCAGATGTAGGAAAAATCGGGTGCAAGGCAGAAAATATACATAATACTGGAACTGAAACAAGGCACGAGGATGTTTTCAAAGACTGGTAGGATCTCTAAAACATTTTTCAAGGACATGTCATTGATAAAGCTAAATACTCCAAGGTTGTGTAATACAACAGATTAATCATTGAGAAAGGTGAAATTATGCTGTTTTGAAAACTATGGCAGGTCAGATTTTCTGCCTAATTATATAAGAAGATTTCTCTAAAAAAGACACATTATTTCAAAGACTTATTGGCTGTGAAATAAGTTAAGGGTATTTCAAATGGCTTGTCTGCAAAGAAAGGTGAGATGTAGGGAATCACAGAAAGTCGAGGGGAAAATAGGTCAATATATACATTGCTGTATGGTGAACTAAGCCTCAGGCCAGCAACAATGGAGAGGACGTGACCCTTAGACACGTACAAGTAAGCTGGAATCTTCAAAAGTTCAAATCTTTATAAGTAAAAAGATTTATTAAAATGAATAACCAAGTGTTTTAATTGACATCAGAAGATGAAAACAATAAACCCTGAGAACATAGAGAAAAGATAAATAAAGATATGAGCAGAACTTAATACAACAGAAAACGTATAAAATTCAGGTGATTTAGTAAGTCCAAAGAATCTTCTTTGAAAAGAATTAATAGACACACTTTGATTAAGGAAAACCAAAACATAAGTAAAGAATATACAGAAAGAGTCAGGACAATGTTAGAGCAGAGAATATATGAAATGCCAGTAAATTTGAACATTTCTGTAAAGTGGACCATTTCCTAGCTCCTAAAGTTTACCAACACTGACACAAGAGGAAATCATTTAAGGTCATCATGTCTGCCCTTGGCATTCTCAGAACGCCCTGGCCTCAGAATGCAGCCTCTGTAGTCCATGGTAACCTGCGGAGAGGGGGCGGGGCTGAGGGAGGTTGGAACACTGCCCTCACTGAGGGAGTGGGTGTGGCCATCTCTGCTGTGACTGAACAAAGGGCAGGGGAGCAGGGGGCCCAGGCCAGGGCCCTCAGAGCCCGGCAGGCCCAGTGGAGTGTCACAAGCTTTTAGGCCGAGGCCAAAGGGCGCCTTCTTTGTCTGCACAGCTGCCCAAATTCTCACCTTTCCACTCAGGCCGCCCTCTTACTTGAAGTGTGTGTGGAACGTGTCCGCGCAGTATACCGCGCTGCACAGCTAAGCATAGGTCTGGGCATCGTAGCTTCCTGCCAGGTGACCGAAGTTCGCAGGCAGATGGGTCCCTGGGACACACGCGGAGAGGCTCCTGCCCGGGTCACAGGCCGCCCACTGCCCCTGCCCCAGATCGGGAGCCGCAAAGCAGCCCTGTCTGAATCCCATGCCTCTAGAGTGAGTATTGGACCACCACTTGTAGAAAACGGGGTCCTTGCGGGCCACTCATTGGAGGGACACAAATAAATCTTTGCCGACTTTCTGCTGAAACTTACGAGCGTTCACACCTAAGCCTCTTACAAGGTCAGCTGTTTAGCTAAACATGAGCTCATGATCTAAATTTACACAATATTGAAGAAAGCAGCTACAAGGGGAGACAATCAGCCAAAACCATCAATACCAGAATTAGATTCCCAAGGCCATCCATCAGATGTAGGAATAATCGGGTGCAAGGCAGAAAATATACATAAAACTGGAACTGAAACAAGGCACAAGGATGTTTTCAAAGACTGGTAGGATCTCTAAAACATTTTTCAAGGACATGTCATTGATAAAGCTAAATACTCCAAGGTTGTGTAATACAACAGATTAATCATTGAGAAGAGTGAAATTATGCTGTTTTGAAAACTATGGCAGGTCAGATTTTCTGCCTAATTATATAAGAAGATTTCTCTAAAAAATACACATTATTTCAAAGACTTATTGGCTGTGAAATAAGTTAAGGGTATTTCAAATGGCTTGTCTGCAAAGAAAGGTGAGATGTAGGGAATCACAGAAAGTCGAGGGGAAAATAGGTCAATATATACATTGCTGTATGGTGAACTAAGCCTTAGGCCAGCAACAATGGAGAGGACCTGACCCTTAGACACGTACAAGTAAGCTGGAATCTTCAAAAGTTCAAATCTTTATAAGTAAAAAGATTTATTAAAATGAATAACCAAGTGTTTTAATTGACATCAGAAGATGAAAACAATAAACCCTGAGAACATAGAGAAAAGATAAATAAAGATATGAGCAGAACTTAATACAAGAGAAAACGTATAAAATTCAGGTGATTTAGTAAGTCCAAACAATCTTCTTTGAAAAGAATTAATAGACACACTTTGATTAAGGAAAACCAAAACATAAGTAAAGAATATACAGAAAGAGTCAGGACAATGTTAGAGCAGAGAATATATGAAATGCCAGTAAATTTGAACATTTCTGTCAAGTGGACCATTTCCTAGCTCCTAAAGTTTACCAACACTGACACAAGAGGAAATCATTTAAGGTCATCATGTCTGCCCTTGGCATTCTCGGAACGCCCTGGCCTCAGAATGCAGCCTCTGTAGTCCATGGTAACCTGTGGAGAGGGGGCGGGGCTGAGGGAGGTTGGAACACTGCCCTCACTGAGGGAGTGTGTGTGGCCATCTCTGCTGTGACTGAACAAAGGGCAGGGGAGCAGGGGGCCCAGGGCAGGGCCCTCAGAGCCCGGCAGGCCCAGTGGAGTGTCACAAGCTTTTAGGCCCAGGCCAAAGGGCGCCTTCTTTGTCTGCACAGCTGCCCAAATTCTCACCTTTCCACTCAGGCCGCCCTCTTACTTGAAGTGTGTGTGGAACGTGTCCGCGCAGTATACCGCGCTGCACAGCTAATCATAGGTCTGGGCATCGTAGCTTCCTGCCAGGTGACCGAAGTTCGCAGGCAGATGGGTCCCTGGGACACACGCGGAGAGGCTCCTGCCCGGGTCACAGGCCGCCCACTGCCCCTGCCCCAGATCGGGAGCCGCAAAGCAGCCCTGTCTGAATCCCATGCCTCTAGAGGGAGTATTGGACCAACACTTGTAGAAAACGGGGTCCTTGCGGGCCACTCATTGGAGGGACACAAATAAATCTTTGCCGACTTTCTGCTGAAACTTACGAGCGTTCACACCTAAGCCTCTTAAAAGGTCAGCTGTTTAGCTAAACATGAGCTCATGATCTAAATTTACACAATATTGAAGAAAGCAGCTACAAGGGGAGACAATCAGCCAAAACCATCAATACCAGAATTAGATTCCCAAGGCCATCCATCAGATGTAGGAATAATCGGGTGCAAGGCAGAAAATATACATAAAACTGGAACTGAAACAAGGCACAAGGATGTTTTCAAAGACTGGTAGGATCTCTAAAACATTTTTCAAGGACATGTCATTGATAAAGCTAAATACTCCAAGGTTGTGTAATACAACAGATTAATCATTGAGAAGAGTGAAATTATGCTGTTTTGAAAACTATGGCAGGTCAGATTTTCTGCCTAATTATATAAGAAGATTTCTCTAAAAAATACACATTATTTCAAAGACTTATTGGCTGTGAAATAAGTTAAGGGTATTTCAAATGGCTTGTCTGCAAAGAAAGGTGAGATGTAGGGAATCACAGAAAGTCGAGGGGAAAATAGGTCAATATATACATTGCTGTATGGTGAACTAAGCCTTAGGCCAGCAACAATGGAGAGGACCTGACCCTTAGACACGTACAAGTAAGCTGGAATCTTCAAAAGTTCAAATCTTTATAAGTAAAAAGATTTATTAAAATGAAAAACCAAGTGTTTTAATTGACATCAGAAGATGAAAACAATAAACCCTGAGAACATAGAGAAAAGATAAATAAAGATATGAGCAGAACTTAATACAACAGAAAACGTATAAAATTCAGGTGATTTAGTAAGTCCAAAGAATCTTCTTTGAAAAGAATTAATAGACACACTTTGATTAAGGAAAACCAAAACATAAGTAAAGAATATACAGAAAGAGTCAGGACAATGTTAGAGCAGAGAATATATGAAATGCCAGTAAATTTGAACATTTCTGTCAAGTGGACCATTTCCTAGCTCCTAAAGTTTACCAACACTGACACAAGAGGAAATCATTTAAGGTCATCATGTCTGCCCTTGGCATTCTCGGAACGCCCTGGCCTCAGAATGCAGCCTCTGTAGTCCATGGTAACCTGCGGAGAGGGGGCGGGGCTGAGGGAGGTTGGAACACTGCCCTCACTGAGGGAGTGTGTGTGGCCATCTCTGCTGTGACTGAACAAAGGGCAGGGGAGCAGGGGGCCCAGGGCAGGGCCCTCAGAGCCCGGCAGGCCCAGTGGAGTGTCACAAGCTTTTAGGCCCAGGCCAAAGGGCGCCTTCCTTGTCTGCACAGCTGCCCAAATTCTCACCTTTCCACTCAGGCCGCCCTCTTACTTGAAGTGTGTGTGGAACGTGTCCGCGCAGTATACCGCGCTGCACAGCTAAGCATAGGTCTGGGCATCGTAGCTTCCTGCCAGGTGACCGAAGTTCGCAGGCAGATGGGTCCCTGGGACACACGCGGAGAGGCTCCTGCCCGGGTCACAGGCCGCCCACTGCCCCTGCCCCAGATCGGGAGCCGCAAAGCAGCCCTGTCTGAATCCCATGCCTCTAGAGGGAGTATTGGACCAACACTTGTAGAAAACGGGGTCCTTGCGGGCCACTCGTTGGAGGGACACAAATAAATTTTTGCCGACTTTTTGCTGAAACTTACGAGCGTTCATACCTAAGCCTCTTACAAGGTCAGCTGTTTAGCTAAACATGAGCTCATGATCTAAATTTACACAATATTGAAGAAAGCAGCTACAAGGGGAGACAATCAGCCAAAACCATCAATACCAGAATTAGATTCCCAAGGCCATCCATCAGATGTAGGAATAATCGGGTGCAAGGCAGAAAATATACATAATACTGGAACTGAAACAAGGCACGAGGATGTTTTCAAAGACTGGTAGGATCTCTAAAACATTTTTCAAGGACATGTCATTGATAAAGCTAAATACTCCAAGGTTGTGTAATACAACAGATTAATCATTGAGAAGAGTGAAATTATGCTGTTTTGAAAACTATGGCAGGTCAGATTTTCTGCCTAATTATATAAGAAGATTTCTCTAAAAAATACACATTATTTCAAAGACTTATTGGCTGTGAAATAAGTTAAGGGTATTTCAAATGGCTTGTCTGCAAAGAAAGGTGAGATGTAGGGAATCACAGAAAGTCGAGGGGAAAATAGGTCAATATATACATTGCTGTATGGTGAACTAAGCCTCAGGCCAGCAACAATGGAGAGGACGTGACCCTTAGACACGTACAAGTAAGCTGGAATCTTCAAAAGTTCAAATCTTTATAAGTAAAAAGATTTATTAAAATGAATAACCCAGTGTTTTAATTGACATCAGAAGATGAAAAGAATAAACCCTGAGAACATAGAGAAAAGATAAATAAAGATATGAGCAGAACTTAATACAACAGAAAACGTATAAAATTCAGGTGATTTAGTAAGTCCAAAGAATCTTCTTTGAAAAGAATTAATAGACACACTTTGATTAAGGAAAACCAAAACATAAGTAAAGAATATACAGAAAGAGTCAGGACAATGTTAGAGCAGAGAATATATGAAATGCCAGTAAATTTGAACATTTCTGTAAAGTGGACCATTTCCTAGCTCCTAAAGTTTACCAACACTGACACAAGAGGAAATCATTTAAGGTCATCATGTCTGCCCTTGGCATTCTCGGAACGCCCTGGCCTCAGAATGCAGCCTCTGTAGTCCATGGTAACCTGTGGAGAGGGGGCGGGGCTGAGGGAGGTTGGAACACTGCCCTCACTGAGGGAGTGTGTGTGGCCATCTCTGCTGTGACTGAACAAAGGGCAGGGGAGCAGGGGGCCCAGGGCAGGGCCCTCAGAGCCCGGCAGGCCCAGTGGAGTGTCACAAGCTTTTAGGCCCAGGCCAAAGGGCGCCTTCCTTGTCTGCACAGCTGCCCAAATTCTCACCTTTCCACTCAGGCCGCCCTCTTACTTGAAGTGTGTGTGGAACGTGTCCGCGCAGTATACCGCGCTGCACAGCTAAGCATAGGTCTGGGCATCGTAGCTTCCTGCCAGGTGACCGAAGTTCGCAGGCAGATGGGTCCCTGGGACACACGCGGAGAGGCTCCTGCCCGGGTCACAGGCCGCCCACTGCCCCTGCCCCAGATCGGGAGCCGCAAAGCAGCCCTGTCTGAATCCCATGCCTCTAGAGGGAGTATTGGACCAACACTTGTAGAAAACGGGGTCCTTGCGGGCCACTCGTTGGAGGGACACAAATAAATTTTTGCCGACTTTTTGCTGAAACTTACGAGCGTTCATACCTAAGCCTCTTACAAGGTCAGCTGTTTAGCTAAACATGAGCTCATGATCTAAATTTACACAATATTGAAGAAAGCAGCTACAAGGGGAGACAATCAGCCAAAACCATCAATACCAGAATTAGATTCCCAAGGCCATCCATCAGATGTAGGAATAATCGGGTGCAAGGCAGAAAATATACATAATACTGGAACTGAAACAAGGCACGAGGATGTTTTCAAAGACTGGTAGGATCTCTAAAACATTTTTCAAGGACATGTCATTGATAAAGCTAAATACTCCAAGGTTGTGTAATACAACAGATTAATCATTGAGAAGAGTGAAATTATGCTGTTTTGAAAACTATGGCAGGTCAGATTTTCTGCCTAATTATATAAGAAGATTTCTCTAAAAAATACACATTATTTCAAAGACTTATTGGCTGTGAAATAAGTTAAGGGTATTTCAAATGGCTTGTCTGCAAAGAAAGGTGAGATGTAGGGAATCACAGAAAGTCGAGGGGAAAATAGGTCAATATATACATTGCTGTATGGTGAACTAAGCCTCAGGCCAGCAACAATGGAGAGGACGTGACCCTTAGACACGTACAAGTAAGCTGGAATCTTCAAAAGTTCAAATCTTTATAAGTAAAAAGATTTATTAAAATGAATAACCCAGTGTTTTAATTGACATCAGAAGATGAAAAGAATAAACCCTGAGAACATAGAGAAAAGATAAATAAAGATATGAGCAGAACTTAATACAACAGAAAACGTATAAAATTCAGGTGATTTAGTAAGTCCAAAGAATCTTCTTTGAAAAGAATTAATAGACACACTTTGATTAAGGAAAACCAAAACATAAGTAAAGAATATACAGAAAGAGTCAGGACAATGTTAGAGCAGAGAATATATGAAATGCCAGTAAATTTGAACATTTCTGTAAAGTGGACCATTTCCTAGCTCCTAAAGTTTACCAACACTGACACAAGAGGAAATCATTTAAGGTCATCATGTCTGCCCTTGGCATTCTCAGAACGCCCTGGCCTCAGAATGCAGCCTCTGTAGTCCATGGTAACCTGCGGAGAGGAGGCGGGGCTGAGGGAGGTTGGAACACTGCCCTCACTGAGGGAGTGGGTGTGGCCATCTCTGCTGTGACTGAACAAAGGGCAGGGGAGCAGGGGGCCCAGTGCAGGGCCCTCAGAGCCCGGCAGGCCCAGTGGAGTGTCACAAGCTTTTAGGCCCAGGCCAAAGGGCGCCTTCTTTGTCTGCACAGCTGCCCAAATTCTCACCTTTCCACTCAGGCCGCCCTCTTACTTGAAGTGTGTGTGGAACGTGTCCGCGCAGTATACCGCGCTGCACAGCTAAGCATAGGTCTGGGCATCGTAGCTTCCTGCCAGGTGACCGAAGTTCGCAGGCAGATTGGTCCCTGGGACACACGCGGAGAGGCTCCTGCCCGGGTCACAGGCCGCCCACTGCCCCTGCCCCAGATCGGGAGCCGCAAAGCAGCCCTGTCTGAATCCCATGCCTCTAGAGGGAGTATTGGACCAACACTTGTAGAAAACGGGGTCCTTGCGGGCCACTCATTGGAGGGACACAAATAAATCTTTGCCGACTTTCTGCTGAAACTTACGAGCGTTCACACCTAAGCCTCTTACAAGGTCAGCTGTTTAGCTAAACATGAGCTCATGATCTAAATTTACACAATATTGAAGAAAGCAGCTACAAGGGGAGACAATCAGCCAAAACCATCAATACCAGAATTAGATTCCCAAGGCCATCCATCAGATGTAGGAATAATCGGGTGCAAGGCAGAAAATATACATAAAACTGGAACTGAAACAAGGCACAAGGATGTTTTCAAAGACTGGTAGGATCTCTAAAACATTTTTCAAGGACATGTCATTGATAAAGCTAAATACTCCAAGGTTGTGTAATACAACAGATTAATCATTGAGAAGAGTGAAATTATGCTGTTTTGAAAACTATGGCAGGTCAGATTTTCTGCCTAATTATATAAGAAGATTTCTCTAAAAAAGACACATTATTTCAAAGACTTATTGGCTGTGAAATAAGTTAAGGGTATTTCAAATGGCTTGTCTGCAAAGAAAGGTGAGATGTAGGGAATCACAGAAAGTCGAGGGGAAAATAGGTCAATATATACATTGCTGTATGGTGAACTAAGCCTTAGGCCAGCAACAATGGAGAGGACCTGACCCTTAGACACGTACAAGTAAGCTGGAATCTTCAAAAGTTCAAATCTTTATAAGTAAAAAGATTTATTAAAATGAATAACCAAGTGTTTTAATTGACATCAGAAGATGAAAACAATAAACCCTGAGAACATAGAGAAAAGATAAATAAAGATATGAGCAGAACTTAATACAAGAGAAAACGTATAAAATTCAGGTGATTTAGTAAGTCCAAACAATCTTCTTTGAAAAGAATTAATAGACACACTTTGATTAAGGAAAACCAAAACATAAGTAAAGAATATACAGAAAGAGTCAGGACAATGTTAGAGCAGAGAATATATGAAATGCCAGTAAATTTGAACATTTCTGTCAAGTGGACCATTTCCTAGCTCCTAAAGTTTACCAACACTGACACAAGAGGAAATCATTTAAGGTCATCATGTCTGCCCTTGGCATTCTCGGAACGCCCTGGCCTCAGAATGCAGCCTCTGTAGTCCATGGTAACCTGTGGAGAGGGGGCGGGGCTGAGGGAGGTTGGAACACTGCCCTCACTGAGGGAGTGTGTGTGGCCATCTCTGCTGTGACTGAACAAAGGGCAGGGGAGCAGGGGGCCCAGGGCAGGGCCCTCAGAGCCCGGCAGGCCCAGTGGAGTGTCACAAGCTTTTAGGCCCAGGCCAAAGGGCGCCTTCTTTGTCTGCACAGCTGCCCAAATTCTCACCTTTCCACTCAGGCCGCCCTCTTACTTGAAGTGTGTGTGGAACGTGTCCGCGCAGTATACCGCGCTGCACAGCTAATCATAGGTCTGGGCATCGTAGCTTCCTGCCAGGTGACCGAAGTTCGCAGGCAGATGGGTCCCTGGGACACACGCGGAGAGGCTCCTGCCCGGGTCACAGGCCGCCCACTGCCCCTGCCCCAGATCGGGAGCCGCAAAGCAGCCCTGTCTGAATCCCATGCCTCTAGAGGGAGTATTGGACCAACACTTGTAGAAAACGGGGTCCTTGCGGGCCACTCATTGGAGGGACACAAATAAATCTTTGCCGACTTTCTGCTGAAACTTACGAGCGTTCACACCTAAGCCTCTTAAAAGGTCAGCTGTTTAGCTAAACATGAGCTCATGATCTAAATTTACACAATATTGAAGAAAGGAGCTACAAGGGGAGACAATCAGCCAAAACCATCAATACCAGAATTAGATTCCCAAGGCCATCCATCAGATGTAGGAATAATCGGGTGCAAGGCAGAAAATATACATAAAACTGGAACTGAAACAAGGCACAAGGATGTTTTCAAAGACTGGTAGGATCTCTAAAACATTTTTCAAGGACATGTCATTGATAAAGCTAAATACTCCAAGGTTGTGTAATACAACAGATTAATCATTGAGAAGAGTGAAATTATGCTGTTTTGAAAACTATGGCAGGTCAGATTTTCTGCCTAATTATATAAGAAGATTTCTCTAAAAAATACACATTATTTCAAAGACTTATTGGCTGTGAAATAAGTTAAGGGTATTTCAAATGGCTTGTCTGCAAAGAAAGGTGAGATGTAGGGAATCACAGAAAGTCGAGGGGAAAATAGGTCAATATATACATTGCTGTATGGTGAACTAAGCCTTAGGCCAGCAACAATGGAGAGGACCTGACCCTTAGACACGTACAAGTAAGCTGGAATCTTCAAAAGTTCAAATCTTTATAAGTAAAAAGATTTATTAAAATGAAAAACCAAGTGTTTTAATTGACATCAGAAGATGAAAACAATAAACCCTGAGAACATAGAGAAAAGATAAATAAAGATATGAGCAGAACTTAATACAACAGAAAACGTATAAAATTCAGGTGATTTAGTAAGTCCAAAGAATCTTCTTTGAAAAGAATTAATAGACACACTTTGATTAAGGAAAACCAAAACATAAGTAAAGAATATACAGAAAGAGTCAGGACAATGTTAGAGCAGAGAATATATGAAATGCCAGTAAATTTGAACATTTCTGTCAAGTGGACCATTTCCTAGCTCCTAAAGTTTACCAACACTGACACAAGAGGAAATCATTTAAGGTCATCATGTCTGCCCTTGGCATTCTCGGAACGCCCTGGCCTCAGAATGCAGCCTCTGTAGTCCATGGTAACCTGCGGAGAGGGGGCGGGGCTGAGGGAGGTTGGAACACTGCCCTCACTGAGGGAGTGTGTGTGGCCATCTCTGCTGTGACTGAACAAAGGGCAGGGGAGCAGGGGGCCCAGGGCAGGGCCCTCAGAGCCCGGCAGGCCCAGTGGAGTGTCACAAGCTTTTAGGCCCAGGCCAAAGGGCGCCTTCCTTGTCTGCACAGCTGCCCAAATTCTCACCTTTCCACTCAGGCCGCCCTCTTACTTGAAGTGTGTGTGGAACGTGTCCGCGCAGTATACCGCGCTGCACAGCTAAGCATAGGTCTGGGCATCGTAGCTTCCTGCCAGGTGACCGAAGTTCGCAGGCAGATGGGTCCCTGGGACACACGCGGAGAGGCTCCTGCCCGGGTCACAGGCCGCCCACTGCCCCTGCCCCAGATCGGGAGCCGCAAAGCAGCCCTGTCTGAATCCCATGCCTCTAGAGGGAGTATTGGACCAACACTTGTAGAAAACGGGGTCCTTGCGGGCCACTCGTTGGAGGGACACAAATAAATTTTTGCCGACTTTTTGCTGAAACTTACGAGCGTTCATACCTAAGCCTCTTACAAGGTCAGCTGTTTAGCTAAACATGAGCTCATGATCTAAATTTACACAATATTGAAGAAAGCAGCTACAAGGGGAGACAATCAGCCAAAACCATCAATACCAGAATTAGATTCCCAAGGCCATCCATCAGATGTAGGAATAATCGGGTGCAAGGCAGAAAATATACATAATACTGGAACTGAAACAAGGCACGAGGATGTTTTCAAAGACTGGTAGGATCTCTAAAACATTTTTCAAGGACATGTCATTGATAAAGCTAAATACTCCAAGGTTGTGTAATACAACAGATTAATCATTGAGAAGAGTGAAATTATGCTGTTTTGAAAACTATGGCAGGTCAGATTTTCTGCCTAATTATATAAGAAGATTTCTCTAAAAAATACACATTATTTCAAAGACTTATTGGCTGTGAAATAAGTTAAGGGTATTTCAAATGGCTTGTCTGCAAAGAAAGGTGAGATGTAGGGAATCACAGAAAGTCGAGGGGAAAATAGGTCAATATATACATTGCTGTATGGTGAACTAAGCCTCAGGCCAGCAACAATGGAGAGGACGTGACCCTTAGACACGTACAAGTAAGCTGGAATCTTCAAAAGTTCAAATCTTTATAAGTAAAAAGATTTATTAAAATGAATAACCCAGTGTTTTAATTGACATCAGAAGATGAAAAGAATAAACCCTGAGAACATAGAGAAAAGATAAATAAAGATATGAGCAGAACTTAATACAACAGAAAACGTATAAAATTCAGGTGATTTAGTAAGTCCAAAGAATCTTCTTTGAAAAGAATTAATAGACACACTTTGATTAAGGAAAACCAAAACATAAGTAAAGAATATACAGAAAGAGTCAGGACAATGTTAGAGCAGAGAATATATGAAATGCCAGTAAATTTGAACATTTCTGTAAAGTGGACCATTTCCTAGCTCCTAAAGTTTACCAACACTGACACAAGAGGAAATCATTTAAGGTCATCATGTCTGCCCTTGGCATTCTCAGAACGCCCTGGCCTCAGAATGCAGCCTCTGTAGTCCATGGTAACCTGCGGAGAGGAGGCGGGGCTGAGGGAGGTTGGAACACTGCCCTCACTGAGGGAGTGGGTGTGGCCATCTCTGCTGTGACTGAACAAAGGGCAGGGGAGCAGGGGGCCCAGTGCAGGGCCCTCAGAGCCCGGCAGGCCCAGTGGAGTGTCACAAGCTTTTAGGCCCAGGCCAAAGGGCGCCTTCTTTGTCTGCACAGCTGCCCAAATTCTCACCTTTCCACTCAGGCCGCCCTCTTACTTGAAGTGTGTGTGGAACGTGTCCGCGCAGTATACCGCGCTGCACAGCTAAGCATAGGTCTGGGCATCGTAGCTTCCTGCCAGGTGACCGAAGTTCGCAGGCAGATTGGTCCCTGGGACACACGCGGAGAGGCTCCTGCCCGGGTCACAGGCCGCCCACTGCCCCTGCCCCAGATCGGGAGCCGCAAAGCAGCCCTGTCTGAATCCCATGCCTCTAGAGGGAGTATTGGACCAACACTTGTAGAAAACGGGGTCCTTGCGGGCCACTCATTGGAGGGACACAAATAAATCTTTGCCGACTTTCTGCTGAAACTTACGAGCGTTCACACCTAAGCCTCTTACAAGGTCAGCTGTTTAGCTAAACATGAGCTCATGATCTAAATTTACACAATATTGAAGAAAGCAGCTACAAGGGGAGACAATCAGCCAAAACCATCAATACCAGAATTAGATTCCCAAGGCCATCCATCAGATGTAGGAATAATCGGGTGCAAGGCAGAAAATATACATAAAACTGGAACTGAAACAAGGCACAAGGATGTTTTCAAAGACTGGTAGGATCTCTAAAACATTTTTCAAGGACATGTCATTGATAAAGCTAAATACTCCAAGGTTGTGTAATACAACAGATTAATCATTGAGAAGAGTGAAATTATGCTGTTTTGAAAACTATGGCAGGTCAGATTTTCTGCCTAATTATATAAGAAGATTTCTCTAAAAAATACACATTATTTCAAAGACTTATTGGCTGTGAAATAAGTTAAGGGTATTTCAAATGGCTTGTCTGCAAAGAAAGGTGAGATGTAGGGAATCACAGAAAGTCGAGGGGAAAATAGGTCAATATATACATTGCTGTATGGTGAACTAAGCCTTAGGCCAGCAACAATGGAGAGGACCTGACCCTTAGACACGTACAAGTAAGCTGGAATCTTCAAAAGTTCAAATCTTTATAAGTAAAAAGATTTATTAAAATGAATAACCAAGTGTTTTAATTGACATCAGAAGATGAAAACAATAAACCCTGAGAACATAGAGAAAAGATAAATAAAGATATGAGCAGAACTTAATACAACAGAAAACGTATAAAATTCAGGTGATTTAGTAAGTCCAAAGAATCTTCTTTGAAAAGAATTAATAGACACACTTTGATTAAGGAAAACCAAAACATAAGTAAAGAATATACAGAAAGAGTCAGGACAATGTTAGAGCAGAGAATATATGAAATGCCAGTAAATTTGAACATTTCTGTCAAGTGGACCATTTCCTAGCTCCTAAAGTTTACCAACACTGACACAAGAGGAAATCATTTAAGGTCATCATGTCTGCCCTTGGCATTCTCGGAACGCCCTGGCCTCAGAATGCAGCCTCTGTAGTCCATGGTAACCTGTGGAGAGGGGGCGGGGCTGAGGGAGGTTGGAACACTGCCCTCACTGAGGGAGTGTGTGTGGCCATCTCTGCTGTGACTGAACAACGGGCAGGGGAGCAGGGGGCCCAGGGCAGGGCCCTCAGAGCCCGGCAGGCCCAGTGGAGTGTCACAAGCTTTTAGGCCCAGGCCAAAGGGCGCCTTCTTTGTCTGCACAGCTGCCCAAATTCTCACCTTTCCACTCAGGCCGCCCTCTTACTTGAAGTGTGTGTGGAACGTGTCCGCGCAGTATACCGCGCTGCACAGCTAATCATATGTCTGGGCATCGTAGCTTCCTGCCAGGTGACCGAAGTTCGCAGGCAGATGGGTCCCTGGGACACACGCGGAGAGGCTCCTGCCCGGGTCACAGGCCGCCCACTGCCCCTGCCCCAGATCGGGAGCCGCAAAGCAGCCCTGTCTGAATCCCATGCCTGTAGAGGGAGTATTGGACCAACACTTGTAGAAAACGGGGTCCTTGCGGGCCACTCATTGGAGGGACACAAATAAATCTTTGCCGACTTTCTGCTGAAACTTACGAGCGTTCACACCTAAGCCTCTTAAAAGGTCAGCTGTTTAGCTAAACATGAGCTCATGATCTAAATTTACACAATATTGAAGAAAGGAGCTACAAGGGGAGACAATCAGCCAAAACCATCAATACCAGAATTAGATTCCCAAGGCCATCCATCAGATGTAGGAATAATCGGGTGCAAGGCAGAAAATATACATAAAACTGGAACTGAAACAAGGCACAAGGATGTTTTCAAAGACTGGTAGGATCTCTAAAACATTTTTCAAGGACATGTCATTGATAAAGCTAAATACTCCAAGGTTGTGTAATACAACAGATTAATCATTGAGAAGAGTGAAATTATGCTGTTTTGAAAACTATGGCAGGTCAGATTTTCTGCCTAATTATATAAGAAGATTTCTCTAAAAAATACACATTATTTCAAAGACTTATTGGCTGTGAAATAAGTTAAGGGTATTTCAAATGGCTTGTCTGCAAAGAAAGGTGAGATGTAGGGAATCACAGAAAGTCGAGGGGAAAATAGGTCAATATATACATTGCTGTATGGTGAACTAAGCCTTAGGCCAGCAACAATGGAGAGGACCTGACCCTTAGACACGTACAAGTAAGCTGGAATCTTCAAAAGTTCAAATCTTTATAAGTAAAAAGATTTATTAAAATGAATAACCAAGTGTTTTAATTGACATCAGAAGATGAAAACAATAAACCCTGAGAACATAGAGAAAAGATAAATAAAGATATGAGCAGAACTTAATACAACAGAAAACGTATAAAATTCAGGTGATTTAGTAAGTCCAAAGAATCTTCTTTGAAAAGAATTAATAGACACACTTTGATTAAGGAAAACCAAAACATAAGTAAAGAATATACAGAAAGAGTCAGGACAATGTTAGAGCAGAGAATATATGAAATGCCAGTAAATTTGAACATTTCTGTCAAGTGGACCATTTCCTAGCTCCTAAAGTTTACCAACACTGACACAAGAGGAAATCATTTAAGGTCATCATGTCTGCCCTTGGCATTCTCGGAACGCCCTGGCCTCAGAATGCAACCTCTGTAGTCCATGGTAACCTGCGGAGAGGGGGCGGGGCTGAGGGAGGTTGGAACACTGCCCTCACTGAGGGAGTGTGTGTGGCCATCTCTGCTGTGACTGAACAAAGGGCAGGGGAGCAGGGGGCCCAGGGCAGGGCCCTCAGAGCCCGGCAGGCCCAGTGGAGTGTCACAAGCTTTTAGGCCCAGGCCAAAGGGCGCCTTCCTTGTCTGCACAGCTGCCCAAATTCTCACCTTTCCACTCAGGCCGCCCTCTTACTTGAAGTGTGTGTGGAACGTGTCCGCGCAGTATACCGCGCTGCACAGCTAAGCATAGGTCTGGGCATCATAGCTTCCTGCCAGGTGACCGAAGTTCGCAGGCAGATGGGTCCCTGGGACACACGCTGAGAGGCTCCTGCCCGGGTCACAGGCCGCCCACTGCCCCTGCCCCAGATCGGGAGCCGCAAAGCAGCCCTGTCTGAATCCCCTGCCTCTAGAGGGAGTATTGGACCAACACTTGTAGAAAACGAGGCCCTTGCGGGCCACTCGTTGGAGGGACACAAATAAATTTTTGCCGCCTTTTTGCTGAAATTTACGAGCGTTCATACCTAAGCCTCTTACAAGGTCAGCTGTTTAGCTAAACATGAGCTCATGATCTAAATTTACACAATATTGAAGAAAGCAGCTACAAGGGGAGACAATCAGCCAAAACCATCAATACCAGAATTAGATTCCCAAGGCCATCCATCAGATGTAGGAATAATCGGGTGCAAGGCAGAAAATATACATAAAACTGGAACTGAAACAAGGCACAAGGATGTTTTCAAAGACTGGTAGGATCTCTAAAACATTTTTCAAGGACATGTCATTGATAAAGCTAAATACTCCAAGGTTGTGTAATACAACAGATTAATCATTGAGAAGAGTGAAATTATGCTGTTTTGAAAACTATGGCAGGTCAGATTTTCTGCCTAATTATATAAGAAGATTTCTCTAAAAAATACACATTATTTCAAAGACTTATTGGCTGTGAAATAAGTTAAGGGTATTTCAAATGGCTTGTCTGCAAAGAAAGGTGAGATGTAGGGAATCACAGAAAGTCGAGGGGAAAATAGGTCAATATATACATTGCTGTATGGTGAACTAAGCCTTAGGCCAGCAACAATGGAGAGGACCTGACCCTTAGACACGTACAAGTAAGCTGGAATCTTCAAAAGTTCAAATCTTTATAAGTAAAAAGATTTATTAAAATGAATAACCAAGTGTTTTAATTGACATCAGAAGATGAAAACAATAAACCCTGAGAACATAGAGAAAAGATAAATAAAGATATGAGCAGAACTTAATACAACAGAAAACGTATAAAATTCAGGTGATTTAGTAAGTCCAAAGAATCTTCTTTGAAAAGAATTAATAGACACACTTTGATTAAGGAAAACCAAAACATAAGTAAAGAATATACAGAAAGAGTCAGGACAATGTTAGAGCAGAGAATATATGAAATGCCAGTAAATTTGAACATTTCTGTCAAGTGGACCATTTCCTAGCTCCTAAAGTTTACCAACACTGACACAAGAGGAAATCATTTAAGGTCATCATGTCTGCCCTTGGCATTCTCGGAACGCCCTGGCCTCAGAATGCAACCTCTGTAGTCCATGGTAACCTGCGGAGAGGGGGCGGGGCTGAGGGAGGTTGGAACACTGCCCTCACTGAGGGAGTGTGTGTGGCCATCTCTGCTGTGACTGAACAAAGGGCAGGGGAGCAGGGGGCCCAGGGCAGGGCCCTCAGAGCCCGGCAGGCCCAGTGGAGTGTCACAAGCTTTTAGGCCCAGGCCAAAGGGCGCCTTCCTTGTCTGCACAGCTGCCCAAATTCTCACCTTTCCACTCAGGCCGCCCTCTTACTTGAAGTGTGTGTGGAACGTGTCCGCGCAGTATACCGCGCTGCACAGCTAAGCATAGGTCTGGGCATCATAGCTTCCTGCCAGGTGACCGAAGTTCGCAGGCAGATGGGTCCCTGGGACACACGCTGAGAGGCTCCTGCCCGGGTCACAGGCCGCCCACTGCCCCTGCCCCAGATCGGGAGCCGCAAAGCAGCCCTGTCTGAATCCCCTGCCTCTAGAGGGAGTATTGGACCAACACTTGTAGAAAACGAGGCCCTTGCGGGCCACTCGTTGGAGGGACACAAATAAATTTTTGCCGACTTTTTGCTGAAATTTACGAGCGTTCATACCTAAGCCTCTTACAAGGTCAGCTGTTTAGCTAAACATGAGCTCATGATCTAAATTTACACAATATTGAAGAAAGCAGCTACAAGGGGAGACAATCAGCCAAAACCATCAATACCAGAATTAGATTCCCAAGGCCATCCATCAGATGTAGGAATAATCGGGTGCAAGGCAGAAAATATACATAATACTGGAACTGAAACAAGGCACGAGGATATTTTCAAAGACTGGTAGGATCTCTAAAACATTTTTCAAGGACATGTCATTGATAAAGCTAAATACTCCAAGGTTGTGTAATACAACAGATTAATCATTGAGAAGAGTGAAATTATGCTGTTTTGAAAACTATGGCAGGTCAGATTTTCTGCCTAAATATATAAGAAGATTTCCCTAAAAAATACACATTATTTCAAAGACTTATTGGCTGTGAAATAAGTTAAGGGTATTTCAAATGGCTTGTCTGCAAAGAAAGGTGAGATGTAGGGAATCACAGAAAGTCGAGGGGAAAATAGGTCAATATATACATTGCTGTATGGTGAACTAAGCCTTAGGCCAGCAACAATGGAGAGGACGTGACCCTTAGACACGTACAAGTAAGCTGGAATCTTCAAAAGTTCAAATCTTTATAAGTAAAAAGATTTATTAAAATGAATAACCCAGTGTTTTAATTGACATCAGAAGATGAAAAGAATAAACCCTGAGAACATAGAGAAAAGATAAATAAAGATATGAGCAGAACTTAATACAACAGAAAACGTATAAAATTCAGGTGATTTAGTAAGTCCAAAGAATCTTCTTTGAAAAGAATTAATAGACACACTTTGATTAAGGAAAACCAAAACATAAGTAAAGAATATACAGAAAGAGTCAGGACAATGTTAGAGCAGAGAATATATGAAATGCCAGTAAATTTGAACATTTCTGTCAAGTGGACCATTTCCTAGCTCCTAAAGTTTACCAACACTGACACAAGAGGAAATCATTTAAGGTCATCATGTCTGCCCTTGGCATTCTCGGAACGCCCTGGCCTCAGAATGCAGCCTCTGTAGTCCATGGTAACCTGCGGAGAGGGGGCGGGGCTGAGGGAGGTTAGAACACTGCCCTCACTGAGGGAGTGTGTGTGGCCATCTCTGCTGTGACTGAACAAAGGGCAGGGGAGCAGGGGGCCCAGGGCAGGGCCCTCAGAGCCCGGCAGGCCCAGTGGAGTGTCACAAGCTTTTAGGCCCAGGCCAAAGGGCGCCTTCCTTGTCTGCACAGCTGCCCAAATTCTCACCTTTCCACTCAGGCCGCCCTCTTACTTGAAGTGTGTGTGGAACGTGTCCGCGCAGTATACCGCGCTGCACAGCTAAGCATAGGTCTGGGCATCGTAGCTTCCTGCCAGGTGACCGAAGTTCGCAGGCAGATGGGTCCCTGGGACACACGCGGAGAGGCTCCTGCCCGGGTCACAGGCCGCCCACTGCCCCTGCCCCAGATCGGGAGCCGCAAAGCAGCCCTGTCTGAATCCCATGCCTCTAGAGGGAGTATTGGACCAACACTTGTAGAAAACGGGGTCCTTGCGGGCCACTCATTGGAGGGACACAAATAAATCTTTGCCGACTTTCTGCTGAAACTTACGAGCGTTCACACCTAAGCCTCTTACAAGGTCAGCTGTTTAGCTAAACATGAGCTCATGATCTAAATTTACACAATATTGAAGAAAGCAGCTACAAGGGGAGACAATCAGCCAAAACCATCAATAACAGAATTAGATTCCCAAGGCCATCCATCAGATGTAGGAATAATCGGGTGCAAGGCAGAAAATATACATAAAACTGGAACTGAAACAAGGCACAAGGATGTTTTCAAAGACTGGTAGGATCTCTAAAACATTTTTCAAGGACATGTCATTGATAAAGCTAAATACTCCAAGGTTGTGTAATACAACAGATTAATCATTGAGAAGAGTGAAATTATGCTGTTTTGAAAACTATGGCAGGTCAGATTTTCTGCCTAATTATATAAGAAGATTTCTCTAAAAAATACACATTATTTCAAAGACTTATTGGCTGTGAAATAAGTTAAGGGTATTTCAAATGGCTTGTCTGCAAAGAAAGGTGAGATGTAGGGAATCACAGAAAGTCGAGGGGAAAATAGGTCAATATATACATTGCTGTATGGTGAACTAAGCCTTAGGCCAGCAACAATGGAGAGGACCTGACCCTTAGACACGTACAAGTAAGCTGGAATCTTCAAAAGTTCAAATTTTTATAAGTAAAAAGATTTATTAAAATGAATAACCAAGTGTTTTAATTGACATCAGAAGATGAAAACAATAAACCCTGAGAATATAGAGAAAAGATAAATAAAGATATGAGCAGAACTTAATACAACAGAAAACGTATAAAATTCAGGTGATTTAGTAAGTCCAAAGAATCTTCTTTGAAAAGAATTAATAGACACACTTTGATTAAGGAAAACCAAAACATAAGTAAAGAATATACAGAAAGAGTCAGGACAATGTTAGAGCAGAGAATATATGAAATGCCAGTAAATTTGAACATTTCTGTAAAGTGGACCATTTCCTAGCTCCTAAAGTTTACCAACACTGACACAAGAGGAAATCATTTAAGGTCATCATGTCTGCCCTTGGCATTCTCGGAACGCCCTGGCCTCAGAATGCAGCCTCTGTAGTCCATGGTAACCTGCGGAGAGGGGGCGGGGCTGAGGGAGGTTGGAACACTGCCCTCACTGAGGGAGTGGGTGTGGCCATCTCTGCTGTGACTGAACAAAGGGCAGGGGAGCAGGGGGCCCAGGGCAGGGCCCTCAGAGCCCGGCAGGCCCAGTGGAGTGTCACAAGTTTTTAGGCCCAGGCCAAAGGGCGCCTTCTTTGTCTGCACAGCTGCCCAAACTCTCACCTTTCCACTCAGGCCGCCCTCTTACTTGAAGTGTGTGTGGAACGTGTCCGCGCAGTACACCGCGCTGCACAGCTAAGCATAGTTCTGGGCATCGTAGCTTCCTGCAAGGTGACCGAAGTTCGCAGGCAGTTGGGACCCTGGGACACACGCGGAGGGGCTCCTGCCCGGGTCACACTCCGCCCACTGCCCCTGCCCCAGATCGGGGGCCGCAAAGCAGCCCTGTCTGAGTCCCCTGCCTCTAGAGGGAGTATTGGACCAACACTTGTAGAAAACGGGGTCCTTGCGGGCCACTCATTGGAGGGACACAAATAAATCTTTGCCGACTTTCTGCTGAAACTTACGAGCGTTCACACCTAAGCCTCTTACAAGGTCAGCTGTTTAGCTAAACATGAGCTCATGATCTAAATTTACACAATATTGAAGAAAGCAGCTACAAGGGGAGACAATCAGCCAAAACCATCAATACCAGAATTAGATTCCCAAGGCCATCCATCAGATGTAGGAATAATCGGGTGCAAGGCAGAAAATATACATAAAACTGGAACTGAAACAAGGCACAAGGATGTTTTCAATGACTGGTAGGATCTCTAAAACATTTTTCAAGGACATGTCATTGATAAAGCTAAATACTCCAAGGTTGTGTAATACAACAGATTAATCATTGAGAAGAGTGAAATTATGCTGTTTTGAAAACTATGGCAGGTCAGATTTTCTGCCTAATTATATAAGAAGATTTCTCTAAAAAATACACATTATTTCAAAGACTTATTGGCTGTGAAATAAGTTAAGGGTATTTCAAATGGCTTGTCTGCAAAGAAAGGTGAGATGTAGGGAATCACAGAAAGTCGAGGGGAAAATAGGTCAATATATACATTGCTGTATGGTGAACTAAGCCTTAGGCCAGCAACAATGGAGAGGACGTGACCCTTAGACACGTACAAGTAAGCTGGAATCTTCAAAAGTTCAAATCTTTATAAGTAAAAAGATTTATTAAAATGAATAACCAAGTGTTTTAATTGACATCAGAAGATGAAAACAATAAACCCTGAGAACATAGAGAAAAGATAAATAAAGATATGAGCAGAACTTAATACAACAGAAAACGTATAAAATTCAGGTGATTTAGTAAGTCCAAAGAATCTTCTTTGAAAAGAATTAATAGACACACTTTGATTAAGGAAAACCAAAACATAAGTAAAGAATATACAGAAAGAGTCAGGACAATGTTAGAGCAGAGTATATATGAAATGCCAGTAAATTTGAACATTTCTGTCAAGTGGACCATTTCCTAGCTCCTAAAGTTTACCAACACTGACACAAGAGGAAATCATTTAAGGTCATCATGTCTGCCCTTGGCATTCTCGGAACGCCCTGGCCTCAGAATGCATCCTCTGTAGTCCATGGTAACCTGCGGAGAGGGGGCGGGGCTGAGGGAGCTTGGAACACTGCCCTCACTGAGGGAGTGGGTGTGGCCATCTCTGCTGTGACTGAACAAAGGGCAGGGGAGCAGGGGGCCCAGGGCAGGGCCCTCAGAGCCCGGCAGGCCCAGTGGAGTGTCACAAGCTTTTAGGCCCAGGCCAAAGGGCGCCTTCTTTGTCTGCACAGCTGCCCAAACACTCACCTTTCCACTCAGGCCGCCCTCTTACTTGAAGTGTGTGTGGAACGTGTCTGCGCAGTACACCGCGCTGCACAGCTAAGCATAGTTCTGGGCATCGTAGCTTCCTGCAAGGTGACCGAAGTTCGCAGGCAGATGGGACCCTGGGACACACGCGGAGGGGCTCCTGCCCGGGTCACACTCCGCCCACTGCCCCTGCCCCAGATCGGGGGCCGCAAAGCAGCCCAGTCTGAGTCCCCTGCCTCTAGAGGGTGTATTGGACCAACACTTGTAGAAAACGGGGTCCTTGCGGGCCACTCATTGGAGGGACACAAATAAATCTTTGCCGACTTTCTGCTGAAACTTACGAGCGTTCACACCTAAGCCTCTTAAAAGGTCAGCTGTTTAGCTAAACATGAGCTCATGATCTAAATTTACACAATATTGAAGAAAGGAGCTACAAGGGGAGACAATCAGCCAAAACCATCAATACCAGAATTAGATTCCCAAGGCCATCCATCAGATGTAGGAATAATCGGGTGCAAGGCAGAAAATATACATAAAACTGGAACTGAAACAAGGCACAAGGATGTTTTCAAAGACTGGTAGGATCTCTAAAACATTTTTCAAGGACATGTCATTGATAAAGCTAAATACTCCAAGGTTGTGTAATACAACAGATTAATCATTGAGAAGAGTGAAATTATGCTGTTTTGAAAACTATGGCAGGTCAGATTTTCTGCCTAATTATATAAGAAGATTTCTCTAAAAAATACACATTATTTCAAAGACTTATTGGCTGTGAAATAAGTTAAGGGTATTTCAAATGGCTTGTCTGCAAAGAAAGGTGAGATGTAGGGAATCACAGAAAGTCGAGGGGAAAATAGGTCAATATATACATTGCTGTATGGTGAACTAAGCCTTAGGCCAGCAACAATGGAGAGGACGTGACCCTTAGACACGTACAAGTAAGCTGGAATCTTCAAAAGTTCAAATCTTTATAAGTAAAAAGATTTATTAAAATGAATAACCAAGTGTTTTAATTGACATCAGAAGATGAAAACAATAAACCCTGAGAACATAGAGAAAAGATAAATAAAGATATGAGCAGAACTTAATACAACAGAAAACGTATAAAATTCAGGTGATTTAGTAAGTCCAAAGAATCTTCTTTGAAAAGAATTAATAGACACACTTTGATTAAGGAAAACCAAAACATAAGTAAAGAATATACAGAAAGAGTCAGGACAATGTTAGAGCAGAGAATATATGAAATGCCAGTAAATTTGAACATTTCTGTCAAGTGGACCATTTCCTAGCTCCTAAAGTTTACCAACACTGACACAAGAGGAAATCATTTAAGGTCATCATGTCTGCCCTTGGCATTCTCGGAACGCCCTGGCCTCAGAATGCAACCTCTGTAGTCCATGGTAACCTGCGGAGAGGGGGCGGGGCTGAGGGAGGTTGGAACACTGCCCTCACTGAGGGAGTGTGTGTGGCCATCTCTGCTGTGACTGAACAAAGGGCAGGGGAGCAGGGGGCCCAGGGCAGGGCCCTCAGAGCCCGGCAGGCCCAGTGGAGTGTCACAAGCTTTTAGGCCCAGGCCAAAGGGCGCCTTCCTTGTCTGCACAGCTGCCCAAATTCTCACCTTTCCACTCAGGCCGCCCTCTTACTTGAAGTGTGTGTGGAACGTGTCCGCGCAGTATACCGCGCTGCACAGCTAAGCATAGGTCTGGGCATCGTAGCTTCCTGCCAGGTGACCGAAGTTCGCAGGCAGATGGGTCCCTGGGACACACGCTGAGAGGCTCCTGCCCGGGTCACAGGCCGCCCACTGCCCCTGCCCCAGATCGGGAGCCGCAAAGCAGCCCTGTCTGAATCCCCTGCCTCTAGAGGGAGTATTGGACCAACACTTGTAGAAAACGAGGCCCTTGCGGGCCACTCGTTGGAGGGACACAAATAAATTTTTGCCGACTTTTTGCTGAAACTTACGAGCGTTCATACCTAAGCCTCTTACAAGGTCAGCTGTTTAGCTAAACATGAGCTCATGATCTAAATTTACACAATATTGAAGAAAGCAGCTACAAGGGGAGACAATCAGCCAAAACCATCAATACCAGAATTAGATTCCCAAGGCCATCCATCAGATGTAGGAATAATCGGGTGCAAGGCAGAAAATATACATAATACTGGAACTGAAACAAGGCACGAGGATATTTTCAAAGACTGGTAGGATCTCTAAAACATTTTTCAAGGACATGTCATTGATAAAGCTAAATACTCCAAGGTTGTGTAATACAACAGATTAATCATTGAGAAGAGTGAAATTATGCTGTTTTGAAAACTATGGCAGGTCAGATTTTCTGCCTAATTATATAAGAAGATTTCTCTAAAAAATACACATTATTTCAAAGACTTATTGGCTGTGAAATAAGTTAAGGGTATTTCAAATGGCTTGTCTGCAAAGAAAGGTGAGATGTAGGGAATCACAGAAAGTCGAGGGGAAAATAGGTCAATATATACATTGCTGTATGGTGAACTAAGCCTTAGGCCAGCAACAATGGAGAGGACCTGACCCTTAGACACGTACAAGTAAGCTGGAATCTTCAAAAGTTCAAATTTTTATAAGTAAAAAGATTTATTAAAATGAATAACCAAGTGTTTTAATTGACATCAGAAGATGAAAACAATAAACCCTGAGAATATAGAGAAAAGATAAATAAAGATATGAGCAGAACTTAATACAACAGAAAACGTATAAAATTCAGGTGATTTAGTAAGTCCAAAGAATCTTCTTTGAAAAGAATTAATAGACACACTTTGATTAAGGAAAACCAAAACATAAGTAAAGAATATACAGAAAGAGTCAGGACAATGTTAGAGCAGAGAATATATGAAATGCCAGTAAATTTGAACATTTCTGTAAAGTGGACCATTTCCTAGCTCCTAAAGTTTACCAACACTGACACAAGAGGAAATCATTTAAGGTCATCATGTCTGCCCTTGGCATTCTCGGAACGCCCTGGCCTCAGAATGCAGCCTCTGTAGTCCATGGTAACCTGCGGAGAGGGGGCGGGGCTGAGGGAGGTTGGAACACTGCCCTCACTGAGGGAGTGGGTGTGGCCATCTCTGCTGTGACTGAACAAAGGGCAGGGGAGCAGGGGGCCCAGGGCAGGGCCCTCAGAGCCCGGCAGGCCCAGTGGAGTGTCACAAGTTTTTAGGCCCAGGCCAAAGGGCGCCTTCTTTGTCTGCACAGCTGCCCAAACTCTCACCTTTCCACTCAGGCCGCCCTCTTACTTGAAGTGTGTGTGGAACGTGTCCGCGCAGTACACCGCGCTGCACAGCTAAGCATAGTTCTGGGCATCGTAGCTTCCTGCAAGGTGACCGAAGTTCGCAGGCAGATGGGACCCTGGGACACACGCGGAGGGGCTCCTGCCCGGGTCACACTCCGCCCACTGCCCCTGCCCCAGATCGGGGGCCGCAAAGCAGCCCTGTCTGAGTCCCCTGCCTCTAGAGGGAGTATTGGACCAACACTTGTAGAAAACGGGGTCCTTGCGGGCCACTCATTGGAGGGACACAAATAAATCTTTGCCGACTTTCTGCTGAAACTTACGAGCGTTCACACCTAAGCCTCTTACAAGGTCAGCTGTTTAGCTAAACATGAGCTCATGATCTAAATTTACACAATATTGAAGAAAGCAGCTACAAGGGGAGACAATCAGCCAAAACCATCAATACCAGAATTAGATTCCCAAGGCCATCCATCAGATGTAGGAATAATCGGGTGCAAGGCAGAAAATATACATAAAACTGGAACTGAAACAAGGCACAAGGATGTTTTCAATGACTGGTAGGATCTCTAAAACATTTTTCAAGGACATGTCATTGATAAAGCTAAATACTCCAAGGTTGTGTAATACAACAGATTAATCATTGAGAAGAGTGAAATTATGCTGTTTTGAAAACTATGGCAGGTCAGATTTTCTGCCTAATTATATAAGAAGATTTCTCTAAAAAATACACATTATTTCAAAGACTTATTGGCTGTGAAATAAGTTAAGGGTATTTCAAATGGCTTGTCTGCAAAGAAAGGTGAGATGTAGGGAATCACAGAAAGTCGAGGGGAAAATAGGTCAATATATACATTGCTGTATGGTGAACTAAGCCTTAGGCCAGCAACAATGGAGAGGACGTGACCCTTAGACACGTACAAGTAAGCTGGAATCTTCAAAAGTTCAAATCTTTATAAGTAAAAAGATTTATTAAAATGAATAACCAAGTGTTTTAATTGACATCAGAAGATGAAAACAATAAACCCTGAGAACATAGAGAAAAGATAAATAAAGATATGAGCAGAACTTAATACAACAGAAAACGTATAAAATTCAGGTGATTTAGTAAGTCCAAAGAATCTTCTTTGAAAAGAATTAATAGACACACTTTGATTAAGGAAAACCAAAACATAAGTAAAGAATATACAGAAAGAGTCAGGACAATGTTAGAGCAGAGTATATATGAAATGCCAGTAAATTTGAACATTTCTGTCAAGTGGACCATTTCCTAGCTCCTAAAGTTTACCAACACTGACACAAGAGGAAATCATTTAAGGTCATCATGTCTGCCCTTGGCATTCTCGGAACGCCCTGGCTTCAGAATGCATCCTCTGTAGTCCATGGTAACCTGCGGAGAGGGGGCGGGGCTGAGGGAGGTTGGAACACTGCCCTCACTGAGGGAGTGGGTGTGGCCATCTCTGCTGTGACTGAACAAAGGGCAGGGGAGCAGGGGGCCCAGGGCAGGGCCCTCAGAGCCCGGCAGGCCCAGTGGAGTGTCACAAGCTTTTAGGCCCAGGCCAAAGGGCGCCTTCTTTGTCTGCACAGCTGCCCAAACCCTCACCTTTCCACTCAGGCCGCCCTCTTACTTGAAGTGTGTGTGGAACGTGTCTGCGCAGTACACCGCGCTGCACAGCTAAGCATAGTTCTGGGCATCGTAGCTTCCTGCAAGGTGACCGAAGTTCGCAGGCAGATGGGACCCTGGGACACACGCGGAGGGGCTCCTGCCCGGGTCACACTCCGCCCACTGCCCCTGCCCCAGATCGGGGGCCGCAAAGCAGCCCAGTCTGAGTCCCCTGCCTCTAGAGGGTGTATTGGACCAACACTTGTAGAAAACGGGGTCCTTGCGGGCCACTCATTGGAGGGACACAAATAAATCTTTGCCGACTTTCTGCTGAAACTTACGAGCGTTCACACCTAAGCCTCTTACAAGGTCAGCTGTTTAGCTAAACATGAGCTCATGATCTAAATTTACACAATATTGAAGAAAGCAGCTACAAGGGGAGACAATCAGCCAAAACCATCAATACCAGAATTAGATTCCCAAGGCCATCCATCAGATGTAGGAATAATCGGGTGCAAGGCAGAAAATATACATAAAACTGGAACTGAAACAAGGCACAAGGATGTTTTCAATGACTGGTAGGATCTCTAAAACATTTTTCAAGGACATGTCATTGATAAAGCTAAATACTCCAAGGTTGTGTAATACAACAGATTAATCATTGAGAAGAGTGAAATTATGCTGTTTTGAAAACTATGGCAGGTCAGATATTCTGCCTAATTATATAAGAAGATTTCTCTAAAAAATACACATTATTTCAAAGACTTATTGGCTGTGAAATAAGTTAAGGGTATTTCAAATGGCTTGTCTGCAAAGAAAGGTGAGATGTAGGGAATCACAGAAAGTCGAGGGGAAAATAGGTCAATATATACATTGCTGTATGGTGAACTAAGCCTTAGGCCAGCAACAATGGAGAGGACCTGACCCTTAGACACGTACAAGTAAGCTGGAATCTTCAAAAGTTCAAATCTTTTTAAGTAAAAAGATTTATTAAAATGAATAACCAAGTGTTTTAATTGACATCAGAAGATGAAAACAATAAACCCTGAGAACATAGAAAAAAGATAAATAAAGATATGAGCAGAACTTAATACAACAGAAAACGTATAAAATTGAGGTGATTTAGTAAGTCCAAAGAATCTTCTTTGAAAAGATTTAAAAGACACACTTTGATTAAGGAAAACCAAAACATAAGTAAAGAATATACAGAAAGAGTCAGGACAATGTTAGAGCAGAGAATATATGAAATGCCAGTAAATTTGAACATTTCTGTCAAGTGGACCATTTCCTAGCTCCTAAAGTTTACCAACACTGACACAAGAGGAAATCATTTAAGGTCATCATGTCTGCCCTTGGCATTCTCGGAACGCCCTGGCCTCAGAATGCAGCCTCTGTAGTCCATGGTAACCTGCGGAGAGGGGGCGGGGCTGAGGGAGGTTGGAACACTGCCCTCACTGAGGGAGTGTGTGTGGCCATCTCTGCTGTGACTGAACAAAGGGCAGGGGAGCAGGGGGCCCAGGGCAGGGCCCTCAGAGCCCGGCAGGCCCAGTGGAGTGTCACAAGCTTTTAGGCCCAGGCCAAAGGGCGCCTTCTTTGTCTGCACAGCTGCCCTAATTCTCACCTTTCCACTCAGGCCGCCCTCTTACTTGAAGTGTGTGTGGAACGTGTCCGCGCAGTATACCGCGCTGCACAGCTAAGCATAGGTCTGGGCATTGTAGCTTCCTGCCAGGTGACCGAAGTTCGCAGGCAGATGGGTCCCTGGGACACACGCGGAGAGGCACCTGCCCGGGTCACAGGCCGCCCACTGCCCCTGCCCCAGATCGGGAGCCGCAAAGCAGCCCTGTCTGAGTCCCCTGCCTCTAGAGGGAGTATTGGAGCAACACTTGTAGAAAACGGGGTCCTTGCGGGCCACTCATTGGAGGGACACAAATAAATCTTTGCCGACTTTCTGCTGAAACTTACGAGCGTTCACACCTAAGCCTCTTACAAGGTCAGCTGTTTAGCTAAACATGAGCTCATGATCTAAATTTACACAATATTGAAGAAAGCAGCTACAAGGGGAGACAATCAGCCAAAACCATCAATACCAGAATTAGATTCCCAAGGCCATCCATCAGATGTAGGAATAATCGGGTGCAAGGCAGAAAATATACATAAAACTGGAACTGAAACAAGGCACAAGGATGTTTTCAATGACTGGTAGGATCTCTAAAACATTTTTCAAGGACATGTCATTGATAAAGCTAAATACTCCAAGGTTGTGTAATACAACAGATTAATCATTGAGAAGAGTGAAATTATGCTGTTTTGAAAACTATGGCAGGTCAGATTTTCTGCCTAATTATATAAGAAGATTTCTCTAAAAAATACACATTATTTCAAAGACTTATTGGCTGTGAAATAAGTTAAGGGTATTTCAAATGGCTTGTCTGCAAAGAAAGGTGAGATGTAGGGAATCACAGAAAGTCGAGGGGAAAATAGGTCAATATATACATTGCTGTATGGTGAACTAAGCCTTAGGCCAGCAACAATGGAGAGGACCTGACCCTTAGACACGTACAAGTAAGCTGGAATCTTCAAAAGTTCAAATCTTTATAAGTAAAAAGATTTATTAAAATGAATAACCAAGTGTTTTAATTGACATCAGATGATGAAAACAATAAACCCTGAGAACATAGAAAAAAGATAAATAAAGATATGAGCAGAACTTAATACAACAGAAAACGTATAAAATTGAGGTGATTTAGTAAGTCCAAAGAATCTTCTTTGAAAAGATTTAAAAGACACACTTTGATTAAGGAAAACCAAAACATAAGTAAAGAATATACAGAAAGAGTCAGGACAATGTTAGAGCAGAGAATATATGAAATGCCAGTAAATTTGAACATTTCTGTCAAGTGGACCATTTCCTAGCTCCTAAAGTTTACCAACACTGACACAAGAGGAAATCATTTAAGGTCATCATGTCTGCCCTTGGCATTCTCGGAACGCCCTGGCCTCAGAATGCAGCCTCTGTAGTCCATGGTAACCTGCGGAGAGGGGGCGGGGCTGAGGGAGGTTGGAACACTGCCCTCACTGAGGGAGTGTGTGTGGCCATCTCTGCTGTGACTGAACAAAGGGCAGGGGAGCAGGGGGCCCAGGGCAGGGCCCTCAGAGCCCGGCAGGCCCAGTGGAGTGTCACAAGCTTTTAGGCCCAGGCCAAAGGGCGCCTTCCTTGTCTGCACAGCTGCCCAAATTCTCACCTTTCCACTCAGGCCGCCCTCTTACTTGAAGTGTGTGTGGAACGTGTCCGCGCAGTATACCGCGCTGCACAGCTAAGCATAGGTCTGGGCATCGTAGCTTCCTGCCAGGTGACCGAAGTTCGCAGGCAGATGGGTCCCTGGGACACACGCGGAGAGGCTCCTGCCCGGGTCACAGGCCGCCCACTGCCCCTGCCCCAGATCGGGAGCCGCAAAGCAGCCCTGTCTGAGTCCCCTGCCTCTAGAGGGAGTATTGGAGCAACACTTGTAGAAAACGGGGTCCTTGCGGGCCACTCATTGGAGGGACACAAATAAATCTTTGCCGACTTTCTGCTGAAACTTACGAGCGTTCACACCTAAGCCTCTTACAAGGTCAGCTGTTTAGCTAAACATGAGCTCATGATCTAAATTTACACAATATTGAAGAAAGCAGCTACAAGGGGAGACAATCAGCCAAAACCATCAATACCAGAATTAGATTCCCAAGGCCATCCATCAGATGTAGGAATAATCGGGTGCAAGGCAGAAAATATACATAAAACTGGAACTGAAACAAGGCACAAGGATGTTTTCAAAGACTGGTAGGATCTCTAAAACATTTTTCAAGGACATGTCATTGATAAAGCTAAATACTCCAAGGTTGTGTAATACAACAGATTAATCATTGAGAAGAGTGAAATTATGCTGTTTTGAAAACTATGGCAGGTCAGATTTTCTGCCTAATTATATAAGAAGATTTCTCTAAAAGTTACACATTATTTCAAAGACTTATTGGCTGTGAAATAAGTTAAGGGTATTTCAAATGGCTTGTCTGCAAAGAAAGGTGAGATGTAGGGAATCACAGAAAGTCGAGGGGAAAATAGGTCAATATATACATTGCTGTATGGTGAACTAAGCCTTAGGCCAGCAACAATGGAGAGGACGTGACCCTTAGACACGTACAAGTAAGCTGGAATCTTCAAAAGTTCAAATCTTTATAAGTAAAAAGATTTATTAAAATGAATAACCCAGTGTTTTAATTGACATCAGAAGATGAAAAGAATAAACCCTGAGAACATAGAGAAAAGATAAATAAAGATATGAGCAGAACTTAATACAACAGAAAACGTATAAAATTCAGGTGATTTAGTAAGTCCAAAGAATCTTCTTTGAAAAGAATTAATAGACACACTTTGATTAAGGAAAACCAAAACATAAGTAAAGAATATACAGAAAGAGTCAGGACAATGTTAGAGCAGAGAATATATGAAATGCCAGTAAATTTGAACATTTCTGTAAAGTGGACCATTTCCTAGCTCCTAAAGTTTACCAACACTGACACAAGAGGAAATCATTTAAGGTCATCATGTCTGCCCTTGGCATTCTCGGAACGCCCTGGCCTCAGAATGCAGCCTCTGTAGTCCATGGTAACCTGCGGAGAGGGGGCGGGGCTGAGGGAGGTTGGAACACTGCCCTCACTGAGGGAGTGGGTGTGGCCATCTCTGCTGTGACTGAACAAAGGGCAGGGGAGCAGGGGGCCCAGGGCAAGGCCCTCAGAGCCCGGCAGGCCCAGTCGGGTGTCACAAGTTTTTAGGCCCAGGCCAAAGTGTGCCTTCTTTGTCTTCACAGCTGCCCAAACTCTCACCTTTCCACTCAGGCCGCCCTCTTACTTGAAGTGTGTGTGGAACGTGTCTGCGCAGTACACCGCGCTGCACAGCTAAGCATAGTTCTGGGCATCGTAGCTTCCTGCAAGGTGACCGAAGTTCGCAGGCAGATGGGACCCTGGGACACACGCGGAGGGGCTCCTGCCCGGGTCACACTCTGCCCACTGCCCCTGCCCCAGATCGGGGGCCGCAAAGCAGCCCTGTCTGAGTCCCCTGCCTCTAGAGGGAGTATTGGACCAACACTGGTAGAAAACGGGGCCCTTGCGGGCCACTCGTTGGAGGGACACAAATAAATCTTTGCCGACTTTTTGCTGAAACTTATGAGCGTTCATACCTAAGCCTCTTACAAGGTCAGCTGTTTAGCTAAACATGAGCTCATGATCTAAATTTACACAATATTGAAGAAAGCAGCTACAAGGGGAGACAATCAGCCAAAACCATCAATACCAGAATTAGATTCCCAAGGCCATCCATCAGATGTAGGAATAATCGGGTGCAAGGCAGAAAATATACATAAAACTGGAACTGAAACAAGGCACAAGGATGTTTTCAAAGACTGGTAGGATCTCTAAAACATTTTTCAAGGACATGTCATTGATAAAGCTAAATACTCCAAGGTTGTGTAATACAACAGATTAATCATTGAGAAGAGTGAAATTATGCTGTTTTGAAAACTATGGCAGGTCAGATTTTCTGCCTAATTATATAAGAAGATTTCTCTAAAAAATACACATTATTTCAAAGACTTATTGGCTGTGAAATAAGTTAAGGGTATTTCAAATGGCTTGTCTGCAAAGAAAGGTGAGATGTAGGGAATCACAGAAAGTTGAGGGGAAAATAGGTCAATATATACATTGCTGTATGGTGAACTAAGCCTTAGGCCAGCAACAATGGAGAGGACCTGACCCTTAGACACGTACAAGTAAGCTGGAATCTTCAAAAGTTCAAATCTTTATAAGTAAAAAGATTTATTAAAATCAATCACCAAGTGTTTTAATTGACATCAGAAGATGAAAACAATAAACCCTGAGAACATAGAGAAAAGATAAATAAAGATATGAGCAGAACTTAATACAACAGAAAACGTATAAAATTGAGGTGATTTAGTAAGTCCAAAGAATCTTCTTTGAAAAGAATTAAAAGACACAATTTGATTAAGGAAAACAAAAACATAAGTAAAGAATATACAGAAAGAGTCAGGACAATGTTAGAGCAGAGAATATATGAAATGCCAGTAAATTTGAACATTTCTGTAAAGTGGACCATTTCCTAGCTCCTAAAGTTTACCAACACTGACACAAGAGGAAATCATTTAAGGTCATCATGTCTGCCCTTGGCATTCTCGGAACGCCCTTGCCTCAGAATGCAGCCTCTATAGTCCATGGTAACCTGCGGAGAGGGGGCGGGGCTGAGGGAGGTTGGAACACTGCCCTCACTGAGGGAGTGGGTGTGGCCATCTCTGCTGTGACTGAACAAAGGGCAGGGGAGCAGGGGGCCCAGGGCAGGGCCCTCAGAGCCCGGCAGGCCCAGTGGAGTGTCACAAGCTTTTAGGCCCAGGCCAAAGGGCGCCTTCTTTGTCTGCACAGCTGCCCAAATTCTCACCTTTCCACTCAGGCCGCCCTCTTACTTGAAGTGTGTGTGGAACGTGTCCGCGCAGTATACCGCGCTGCACAGCTAAGCATAGGTCTGGGCATCGTAGCTTCCTGCCAGTTGACCGAAGTTTGCAGGCAGATGGGTCCCTGGGACACACGCGGAGAGGCTCCTGCCCGGGTCACAGGCCGCCCACTGCCCCTGCCCCAGATCGGGGGCCGCAAAGAAGCCCTGTCTGAGTCCTCTGCCTCTAGAGGGAGTATTGGACCAACACTTGTAGAAAACGGGGTCCTTGCGGGCCACTCATTGGAGGGACACAAATAAATCTTTGCCGACTTTCTGCTGAAACTTACGAGTGTTCACACCTAAGCCTCTTACAAGGTCAGCTGTTTAGCTAAACATGAGCTCATGATCTAAATTTACACAATATTGAAGAAAGCAGCTACAAGGGGAGACAATCAGCCAAAACCATCAATACCAGAATTAGATTCCCAAGGCCATCCATCAGATGTAGGAATAATCGGGTGCAAGGCAGAAAATATACATAAAACTGGAACTGAAACAAGGCACAAGGATGTTTTCAAAGACTGGTAGGATCTCTAAAACATTTTTCAAGGACATGTCATTGATAAAGCTAAATACTCCAAGGTTGTGTAATACAACAGATTAATCATTGAGAAGAGTGAAATTATGCTGTTTTGAAAACTATGGCAGGTCAGATTTTCTGCCTAATTCTATAAGAAGATTTCTCTAAAAAATACACATTATTTCAAAGACTTATTGGCTGTGAAATAAGTTAAGGGTATTTCAAATGGCTTGTCTGCAAAGAAAGGTGAGATGTAGGGAATCACAGAAAGTCGAGGGGAAAATAGGTCAATATATACATTGCTGTATGGTGAACTAAGCCTTAGGCCAGCAACAATGGAGAGGACCTGACCCTTAGACACGTACAAGTAAGCTGGAATCTTCAAAAGTTCAAATCTTTATAAGTAAAAAGATTTATTAAAATGAATAACCAAGTGTTTTAATTGACATCAGAAGATGAAAACAATAAACCCTGAGAACATAGAGAAAAGATAAATAAAGATATGAGCAGAACTTAATACAACAGAAAACGTATAAAATTCAGGTGATTTAGTAAGTCCAAAGAATCTTCTTTGAAAAGAATTAATAGACACACTTTGATTAAGGAAAACCAAAACATAAGTAAAGAATATACAGAAAGAGTCAGGACAATGTTAGAGCAGAGAATATATGAAATGCCAGTAAATTTGAACATTTCTGTAAAGTGGACCATTTCCTAGCTCCTAAAGTTTACCAACACTGACACAAGAGGAAATCATTTAAGGTCATCATGTCTGCCCTTGGCATTCTCGGAACGCCCTGGCCTCAGAATGCAGCCTCTGTAGTCCATGGTAACCTGCGGAGAGGGGGCGGGGCTGAGGGAGGTTGGAACACTGCCCTCACTGAGGGAGTGTGTGTGGCCATCTCTGCTGTGACTGAACAAAGGGCAGGGGAGCAGGGGGCACAGGGCAGGGCCCTCAGAGCCCGGCAGGCCCAGTGGAGTGTCACAAGTTTTTAGGCCCAGGCCAAAGGGTGCCTTCTTTGTCTTCACAGCTGCCCAAACTCTCACCTTTCCACTCAGGCCGCCCTCTTACTTGAAGTGTGTGTGGAACGTGTCTGCGCAGTACACCGCGCTGCACAGCTAAGCATAGTTCTGGGCATCGTAGCTTCCTGCAAGGTGACCGAAGTTCGCAGGCAGATGGGACCCTGGGTCACACGCGGAGGGGCTCCTGCCCGGGTCACACTCCGCCCACTGCCCCTGCCCCAGATCGGGGGCCGCAAAGCAGCCCTGTCTGAGTCCCATGCCTCTAGAGGGAGTATTGGACCAACACTTGTAGAAAACGGGGCCCTTGCGGGCCACTCGTTGGAGGGACACAAATAAATCTTTGCCGACTTTTTGCTGAAACTTACGAGCGTTCATACCTAAGCCTCTTAAAAGGTCAGCTGTTTAGCTAAACATGAGCTCATGATCTAAATTTACACAATAATGAAGAAAGCAGCTACAAGGGGAGACAATCAGCCAAAACCATCAATACCAGAATTAGATTCCCAAGGCCATCCATCTGATGAAGGAATAATCGGGTGCAAGGCAGAAAATATACATAAAACTGGAACTGTAACAAGGCACAAGGATGTTTTAGAAGACTGGTAGGATCTCTAAAACATTTTTCCAGGACATGTCATTGATAAAACTAAATACTCCAAGGTTGTGTAATACAACAGATTAATCATTGAGAAGAGTGAAATTATGCTGTTTTGAAAACTATGGCAGGTCAGATTTTCTGCCTAATTATATAAGAAGATTTCTCTAAAAAATACACATTATTTCAAAGACTTATTGGCTGTGAAATAAGTTAAGGGTATTTCAAATGGCTTGTCTGCAAAGAAAGGTGAGATGTAGGGAATCACAGAAAGTCGAGGGGAAAATAGGTTAATATATACATTGCTGTATGGTGAACTAAGCCTTAGGCTAGCAACAATGGAGAGGACGTGACCCTTAGACACGTACAAGTAAGCTGGAATCTTCAAAAGTTCAAATATTTATAAGTAAAAATATTTATTAAAATGAATAACCCAGTGTTTGAATTGACATCAGAAGATGAAAACAATAAACCCTGAGAACATAGAGAAAAGATAAATAAAGATATGAGCAGAACTTAATACAACAGAAAACGTATAAAATTGACGTGATTTAGTAAGTCCAAAGAATCTTCTTTGAAAAGAATTAAAAGACACAATTTGATTAAGGAAAACAAAAACATAAGTAAAGAATATACAGAAAGAGTCAGGACAATGTTAGAGCAGAGAATATATGAAATGCCAGTAAATTTGAATATTTCTGTAAAGTGGACCATTTCCTAGCTCCTAAAGTTTACCAACACTGACACAAGAGGAAATCATTTAAGGTCATCATGTCTGCCCTTGGCATTCTCGGAATGCCCTGGCCTCAGAATTCAGACTCTGTAGTCCATGGTAACCTGCGGAGTGGGGGCTGGGCTGAGGGAGGTTGGAACACTGCCCTCACTGAGGGAGTGGGTGTGGCCATCTCTGCTGTGACTGAACAAAGGGCAGGGGAGCAGGGGGCCCAGGGCAGGGCCCTCAGAGCCCGGCAGGCCCAGTGGAGTGTAACACGCTTTTAGGCCCAGGCCAAAGGGTGCCTTCTTTGTCTGCACAGCTGCCCAAACTCTCACCTTTCCACTCAGGACGCCCTCTTACTTGAAGTGTGTGTGGAACGTGTCCGTGCAGTATACCGCGCTGCACAGCTAAGCATAGGTCTGGGCATCGTATCTTCCTGCCAGGTGACCGAAGTTCGCAGGCAGATGGGTCCCTGGGACACACGCGGAGAGGCTCCTGCCCGGGTCACAGGCCGCCCACTGCCCCTGCCACAGATCGGGAGCCGCAAAGCAGCCCTGTCTGAGTCCCCTGCCTCTAGAGGGAGTATTGGACCAACACTTGTAGAATACGTGGTCCTTGCGGGCCACTCATTGGAGGGACACAGATAAATCTTTGCCGACTTTCTGCTGAAACTTACGAGCGTTCACACCTAAGCCTCTTACAAGGTCAGCTGTTTAGCTAAACATGAGCTCATGATCTAAATTTACACAATATTGAAGAAAGCAGCTACAAGGGGAGACAATCAGCCAAAACCATCAATACCAGAATTAGATTCCCAAGGCCATCCATCAGATGTAGGAATAATCGGGTGCAAGGCAGAAAATATACATAAAACTGGAACGGAAACAAGGCACAAGGATGTTTTCGAAGACTGGTAGGATCTCTAAAACATTTTTCAAGGACATGTCATTGATAAAGCTAAATACTCAAAGGTGGTGTAATACAACAGATTAAGCATTGAGAAGAGTGAAATTATGCTGTTTTGAAAACTATGGCAGGTCAGATTTTCTGCCTAATTATATAAGAAGATTTCTCTAAAAAATACACATTATTTCAAAGACTTATTGGCTGTGAAATAAGTTAAGGGTATTTCAAATGGCTTGTCTGCAAAGAAAGGTGAGATGTAGGGAATCACAGAAAGTCGAGGGGAAAATAGGTCAATATATACATTGCTGTATTGTGAACTAAGCCTTAGGACAGCAACAATGGAGAGGACCTGACCCTTAGACACGTACAAGTAAGCTGGAATCTTCAAAAGTTCAAATATTTATAAGTAAAAAGATTTATTAAAATCAATAACCAAGTGTTTTAATTGACATCAGAAGATGAAAACAATAAACCCTGAGAACATGGAGAAAAGATAAATAAAGATATGAGCAGAACTTAATACAGCAGAAAACGTATAAAATTCAGGTGATTTAGTAAGTCCAAAGAATCTTCTTTGAAAAGATTTAAAAGACACACTTTGATTAAGGAAAACCAAAACATAAGTAAAGAATATACAGAAAGAGTCAGGACAATGTTAGAGCAGAGAATATATGAAATGCCAGTAAATCTGAACATTTCTGTAAAGTGGACCATTTCCTAGCTCCTAAAGTTTACCAACACTGACACATGAGGAAATCATTTAAGGTCATCATGTCTGCCCTTGGCATTCTCGGAACGCCCTTGCCTCAGAATGCAGCCTCTATAGTCCATGGTAAACTGCGGAGAGGGGGCGGGGCTGAGGGAGGTTGGAACACTGCCCTCACTGAGGGAGTGGGTGTGGCCATCTCTGCTGTGACTGAACAAAGGGCAGGGGAGCAGGGGGCCCAGGGCAGGGCCCTCAGAGCCCGGCAGGCCCATTGGAGTGTCACAAGCTTTTAGGCCCAGGCCAAAGGGCGCCTTCTTTGTCTGCACAGCTGCCCAAATTCTCACCTTTCCACTCAGGCCGCCCTCTTACTTGAAGTGTGTGTGGAACGTGTCCGCGCAGTATACCGCGCTGCACAGCTAAGCATAGGTCTGGGCATCGTAGCTTCCTGCCAGTTGACCGAAGTTCGCAGGCAGATGGGTCCCTGGGACACACGCGGAGAGGCTCCTGCCCGGGTCACAGGCCGCCCACTGCCCCTGCCCCAGATCGGGAGCCGCAAAGCAGCCCTGTCTGAGTGCCCTGCCTCTAGAGGGAGTATTGGACCAACACTTGTAGAAAACGGGGTCCTTGCGGGCCACTCATTGGAGGGACACAAATAAATCTTTGCCGACTTTCTGCTGAAACTTACGAGTGTTCACACCTAAGCCTCTTACAAGGTCAGCTGTTTAGCTAAACATGAGCTCATGATCTAAATTTACACAATATTGAAGAAAGCAGCTACAAGGGGAGACAATCAGCCAAAACCATCAATACCAGAATTAGATTCCCAAGGCCATCCATCAGATGTAGGAATAATCGGGTGCAAGGCAGAAAATATACATAAAACTGGAACTGAAACAAGGCACAAGGATGTTTTCAAAGACTGGTAGGATCTCTAAAACATTTTTCAAGGACATGTCATTGATAAAGCTAAATACTCCAAGGTTGTGTAATACAACGGATTAATCATTGAGAAGAGTGAAATTATGCTGTTTTGAAAACTATGGCAGGTCAGATTTTCTGCCTAATTCTATAAGAAGATTTCTCTAAAAAATACACATTATTTCAAAGACTTATTGGCTGTGAAATAAGTTAAGGGTATTTCAAATGGCTTGTCTGCAAAGAAAGGTGAGATGTAGGGAATCACAGAAAGTCGAGGGGAAAATAGGTCAATATATACATTGCTGTATGGTGAACTAAGCCTTAGGCCAGCAACAATGGAGAGGACCTGACCCTTAGACACGTACAAGTAAGCTGGAATCTTCAAAAGTTCAAATCTTTATAAGTAAAAAGATTTATTAAAATGAATAACCAAGTGTTTTAATTGACATCAGAAGATGAAAAGAATAAACCCTGAGAACATAGAGAAAAGATAAATAAAGATATGAGCAGAACTTAATACAACAGAAAACGTATAAAATTCAGGTGATTTAGTAAGTCCAAAGAATCTTCTTTGAAAAGAATTAATAGACACACTTTGATTAAGGAAAACCAAAACATAAGTAAAGAATATACAGAAAGAGTCAGGACAATGTTAGAGCAGAGAATATATGAAATGCCAGTAAATTTGAACATTTCTGTAAAGTGGACCATTTCCTAGCTCCTAAAGTTTACCAACACTGACACAAGAGGAAATCATTTAAGGTCATCATGTCTGCCCTTGGCATTCTCGGAACGCCCTGGCCTCAGAATGCAGCCTCTGTAGTCCATGGTAACCTGCGGAGAGGGGGCGGGGCTGAGGGAGGTTGGAACACTGCCCTCACTGAGGGAGTGTGTGTGGCCATCTCTGCTGTGACTGAACAAAGGGCAGGGGAGCAGGGGGCACAGGGCAGGGCCCTCAGAGCCCGGCAGGCCCAGTGGAGTGTCACAAGTTTTTAGGCCCAGGCCAAAGGGTGCCTTCTTTGTCTTCACAGCTGCCCAAACTCTCACCTTTCCACTCAGGCCGCCCTCTTACTTGAAGTGTGTGTGGAACGTGTCTGCGCAGTACACCGCGCTGCACAGCTAAGCATAGTTCTGGGCATCGTAGCTTCCTGCAAGGTGACCGAAGTTCGCAGGCAGATGGGACCCTGGGACACACGCGGAGGGGCTCCTGCCCGGGTCACACTCCGCCCACTGCCCCTGCCCCAGATCGGGGGCCGCAAAGCAGCCCTGTCTGAGTCCCCTGCCTTTAGAGGGAGTATTGGACCAACACTTGTAGAAAACGGGGCCCTTGCGGGCCACTCGTTGGAGGGACACAAATAAATCTTTGCCGACTTTTTGCTGAAACTTACGAGTGTTCATACCTAAGCCTCTTAAAAGGTCAGCTGTTTAGCTAAACATGAGCTCATGATCTAAATTTACACAATAATGAAGAAAGCAGCTACAAGGGGAGACAATCAGCCAAAACCATCAATACCAGAATTAGATTCCCAAGGCCATCCATCAGATGAAGGAATAATCGGGTGCAAGGCAGAAAATATACATAAAACTGGAAGTGAAACAAGGCACAAGGATGTTTTAGAAGACTGGTAGGATCTCTAAAACATTTTTCAAGGACATGTCATTGATAAAGCTAAATACTCCAAGGTTGTGTAATACAACAGATTAATCATTGAGAAGAGTGAAATTATGCTGTTTTGAAAACTATGGCAGGTCAGATTTTCTGCCTAATTATATAAGAAGATTTCTCTAAAAAATACACATTATTTCAAAGACTTATTGGCTGTGAAATAAGTTAAGGGTATTTCAAATGGCTTGTCTGCAAAGAAAGGTGAGATGTAGGGAATCACAGAAAGTCGAGGGGAAAATAGGTTAATATATACATTGCTGTATGGTGAACTAAGCCTTAGGCTAGCAACAATGGAGAGGACGTGACCCTTAGACACGTACAAGTAAGCTGGAATCTTCAAAAGTTCAAATCTTTATAAGTAAAAAGATTTATTAAAATGAATAACCAAGTGTTTGAATTGACATCAGAAGATGAAAACAATAAACCCTGAGAACATAGAGAAAAGATAAATAAAGATATGAGCAGAACTTAATACAACAGAAAACGTATAAAATTGAGGTGATTTAGTAAGTCCAAAGAATCTTCTTTGAAAAGAATTAAAAGACACAATTTGATTAAGGAAAACAAAAACATAAGTAAAGAATATACAGAAAGAGTCAGGACAATGTTAGAGCAGAGAATATATGAAATGCCAGTAAATTTGAACATTTCTGTAAAGTGGACCATTTCCTAGCTCCTAAAGTTTACCAACACTGACACAAGAGGAAATCATTTAAGGTCATCATGTCTGCCCTTGGCATTCTCGGAATGCCCTGGCCTCAGAATGCAGACTCTGTAGTCCATGGTAACCTGCGGAGTGGGGGCGGGGCTGAGGGAGGTTGGAACACTGCCCTCACTGAGGGAGTGGGTGTGGCCATCTCTGCTGTGACTGAACAAAGGGCAGGGGAGCAGGGGACCCAGGGCAGGGCCCTCAGAGCCCGGCAGGCCCAGTGGAGTGTCACACGCTTTTAGGCCCAGGCCAAAGGGTGCCTTCTTTGTCTGCACAGCTGCCCAAACTCTCACCTTTCCACTCAGGCCGCCCTCTTACTTGAAGTGTGTGTGGAACGTGTCCGTGCAGTATACCGCGCTGCACAGCTAAGCATAGGTCTGGGGATCGTATCTTCCTGCCAGGTGACCGAAGTTCGCAGGCAGATGGGTCCCTGGGACACACGCGGAGAGGCTCCTGCCCGGGTCACAGGCCGCCCACTGCCCCTGCCACAGATCGGGAGCCGCAAAGCAGCCCTGTCTGAGTCCCCTGCCTCTAGAGGGAGTATTGGACCAACACTTGTAGAAAACGGGGTCCTTGCGGGCCACTCATTGGAGGGACACAGATAAATCTTTGCCGACTTTCTGCTGAAACTTACGAGCGTTCACACCTAAGCCTCTTACAAGGTCAGCTGTTTAGCTAAACATGAGCTCATGATCTAAATTTACACAATATTGAAGAAAGCAGCTACAAGGGGAGACAATCAGCCAAAACCATCAATACCAGAATTAGATTCCCAAGGCCATCCATCAGATGTAGGAATAATCGGGTGCAAGGCACAAAATATACATAAAACTGGAACTGAAACAAGGCACAAGGATGTTTTCAAAGACTGGTAGGATCTCTAAAACATTTTTCAAGGACATGTCATTGATAAAGCTAAATACTCAAAGGTGGTGTAATACAACAGATTAAGCATTGAGAAGAGTGAAATTATGCTGTTTTGAAAACTATGGCAGGTCAGATTTTCTGCCTAATTATATAAGAAGATTTCTCTAAAAAATACACATTATTTCAAAGACTTATTGGCTGTGAAATAAGTTAAGGGTATTTCAAATGGCTTGTCTGCAAAGAAAGGTGAGATGTAGGGAATCACAGAAAGTCGAGGGGAAAATAGGTCAATATATACATTGCTGTATTGTGAACTAAGCCTTAGGCCAGCAACAATGGAGAGGACCTGACCCTTAGACACGTACAAGTAAGCTGGAATCTTCAAAAGTTCAAATCTTTATAAGTAAAAAGATTTATTAAAATCAATAACCAAGTGTTTTAATTGACATCAGAAGATGAAAACAATAAACCCTGAGAACATGGAGAAAAGATAAATAAAGATATGAGCAGAACTTAATACAACAGAAAACGTATAAAATTCAGGTGATTTAGTAAGTCCAAAGAATCTTCTTTGAAAAGATTTAAAAGACACACTTTGATTAAGGAAAACGAAAACATAAGTAAAGAATATACAGAAAGAGTCAGGACAATGTTAGAGCAGAGAATATATGAAATGCCAGTAAATTTGAACATTTCTGTCAAGTGGACCATTTCCTAGCTCCTAAAGTTTACCAACACTGACACAAGAGGAAATCATTTAAGGTCATCATGTCTGCCCTTGGCATTCTCGGAACGCCCTGGCCTCAGAATGCAGCCTCTGTAGTCCATGGTAACCTTCGGAGAGGGGGCGGGGCTGAGGGAGGTTGGAACACTGCCCTCACTGAGGGTGTGGGTGTGGCCATCTCTGCTGTGACTGAACAAAGGTCAGGGGAGCAGGGGGCCCAGGGCAGGGCCTTCAGAGCCCGGCAGGCCCAGTGGAGTGTCACAAGCTTTTAGGCCCAGGCCAAAGGGCGCCTTCTTTGTCTGCACAGCTGCCCAAACTCTCACCTTTCCACTCAGGCCGCCCTCTTACTTTAAGTGTGTGTGGAACGTGTCCGCGCAGTATACCGCGCTGCACAGCTAAGAATAGGTCTGGGCATCGTAGCTTCCTGCCAGTTGACTGAAGTTCGCAGGCAGATGGGTCCCTGGGACACACGCGGAGGGGCTCCTGCCCGAGTCACACTCCGCCCACTGCCCCTGACCCAGTTCGGGGGCCGCAAAGCAGCCCTGTCTGAGTCCCCTGCCTCTAGAGGGAGTATTGGACCAACACTTGTAGAAAACGGGGCCCTTGCGGGCCACTCGTTGGAGGGACACAAATAAATCTTTGCCGACTTTTTGCTGAAACTTATGAGCGTTCATAACTAAGCCTCTTAAAAGGTCAGCTGTTTAGCTAAACATGAGCTCATGATCTAAATTTACACAATAATGAAGAAAGCAGCTACAAGGGGAGACAATCAGCCAAAACCATCAATACCAGAATTAGATTCCCAAGGCCATCCATCAGATGAAGGAATAATCGGGTGCAAGGCAGAAAATATACATAAAACTGGAACTGAAACAAGGCACAAGGATGTTTTAGAAGACTGGTAGGATCTCTAAAACATTTTTCAAGGACATGTCATTGATAAAGCTAAATACTCCAAGGTTGTGTAATACAACAGATTAATCATTGAGAAGAGTGAAATTATGCTGTTTTGAAAACTATGGGAGGTCAGATTTTCTGCCTAATTATATAAGAAGATTTCTCTAAAAAATACACATTATTTCAAAGACTTATTGGCTGTGAAATAAGTTAAGGGTATTTCAAATGGCTTGTCTGCAAAGAAAGGTGAGATGTAGGGAATCACAGAAAGTCGAGGGGAAAATAGGTTAATATATACATTGCTGTATGGTGAACTAAGCCTTAGGCTAGCAACATTGGAGAGGACGTGACCCTTAGACACGTACAAGTAAGCTGGAATCTTCAAAAGTTCATATCTTTATAAGTAAAAAGATTTATTAAAATGAATAACCAAGTGTTTGAATTGACATCAGAAGATGAAAACAAAAAACCCTGAGAACATAGAGAAAAGATAAATAAAGATATGAGCAGAACTTAATACAACAGAAAACGTATAAAATTGAGGTGATTTAGTAAGTCCAAAGAATCTTCTTTGAAAAGATTGAAAAGACACAATTTGATTAAGGAAAACAAAAACATAAGTAAAGAATATACAGAAAGAGTCAGGACAATGTTAGAGCAGAGAATATATGAAATGCCAGTAAATTTGAACATTTCTGTAAAGTGGACCTTTTCCTAGCTCCTAAAGTTTACCAACACTGACACAAGAGGAAATCATTTAAGGTCATCATGTCTGCCCTTGGCATTCTCGGAATGCCCTGGCCTCAGAATGCAGACTCTGTAGTCCATGGTAACCTGCGGAGAGGGGGCGGGGCTGAGGGAGGTTGGAACACTGCCCTCACTTTGGGAGTGGGTGTGGCCATCTCTGCTGTGACTGAACAAAGGGCAGGGGAGCAGGGGGCCCAGGGCAGGGCCCTCAGAGCCCGGCAGGCCCAGTGGAGTGTCACACGCTTTTAGGCCCAGGCCAAAGGGTGCCTTCTTTGTCTGCACAGCTGCCCAAACTCTCACCTTTCCACTCAGGCCGCCCTCTTACTTGAAGTGTGTGTGGAACGTGTCCGTGCAGTATACCGCGCTGCACAGCTAAGCATAGGTCTGGGCATCGTAGCTTCCTGCCAGGTGACCGAAGTTCGCAGGCAGATGGGTCCCTGGGACACACGCGGAGAGGCTCCTGCCCGGGTCACAGGCCGCCCACTGCCCCTGCCCCAGATCGGGAGCCGCAAAGCAGCCCTGTCTGAGTCCCATGCCTCTAGAGGGAGTATTGGACCAACACTTGTAGAAAACGGGGTCCTTGCGGGCCACTCATTGGAGGGACACAAATAAATCTTTGCCGACTTTCTGCTGAAACTTACAAGCGTTCACACCTAAGCCTCTTACAAGGTCAGCTGTTTAGCTAAACATGAGCTCATGATCTAAATTTACACAATATTGAAGAAAGCAGCTACAAGGGGAGACAATCAGCCAAAACCATCAATACCAGCATTAGATTCCCAAGGCCAACCATCAGATGTAGGAATAATCGGGTGCAAGGCAGAAAATATACATAAAACTGGAACTGAAACAAGGCACAAGGATGTTTTCAAAGACTGGTAGGATCTCTAAAACATTTTTCAAGGACATGTCATTGATAAAGCTAAATACTCCAAGGTTGTGTAATACAACAGATTAATCATTGAGAAGAGTGAAATTATGCTGTTTTGAAAACTATGGCAGGTCAGATTTTCTGCCTAATTATATAAGAAGATTTCTCTAAAAAATACACATTATTTCAAAGACTTATTGGCTGTGAAATAAGTTAAGGGTATTTCAAATGGCTTGTCTGCAAAGAAAGGTGAGATGTAGGGAATCACAGAAAGTCGAGGGGAAAATAGGTCAATATATACATTGCTGTATGGTGAACTAAGCCTTAGGCCAGCAACAATGGAGAGGACCTGACCCTTAGACACGTACAAGTAAGCTGGAATCTTCAAAAGTTCAAATCTTTATAAGTAAAAAGATTTACTAAAATCAATAACCAAGTGTTTTAATTGACATCAGAAGATGAAAACAATAAACCCTGAGAACATGGAGAAAAGAAAAATAAAGATATGAGCAGAACTTAATACAACAGAAAACGTATAAAATTCAGGTGATTTAGTAAGTCCAAAGAATCTTCTTTGAAAAGATTTAAAAGACACACTTTGATTAAGGAAAACCAAAACATAAGTAAAGAATATACAGAAAGAGTCAGGACAATGTTAGAGCAGAGAATATATGAAATGCCAGTAAATTTGAACATTTCTGTCAAGTGGACCATTTCCTAGCTCCTAAAGTTTACCAACACTGACACAAGAGGAAATCATTTAAGGTCATCATGTCTGCCCTTGGCATTCTCGGAACGCCCTGGCCTCAGAATGCAGCCTCTGTAGTCCATGGTAACCTGCGGAGAGGGGGCGGGGCTGAGGGAGGTTGGAACACTGCCCTCACTGAGGGAGTGTGTGTGGCCATCTCTGCTGTGACTGAACAAAGGGCAGGGGAGCAGGGGGCCCAGGGCAGGGCCCTCAGAGCCCGGCAGGCCCAGTGGAGTGTCACAAGCTTTTAGGCCCAGGCCAAAGGGCGTCTTCTTTGTCTGCACAGCTGCCCAAACTCTCACCTTTCCACTCAGGCCGCCCTCTTACTTTAAGTGTGTGTGGAACGTGTCCGTGCAGTATACCGCGCTGCACAGCTAAGCATAGGTCTGGGCATCGTAGCTTCCTGCCAGGTGACTGAAGTTCGCAGGCAGATGGGTCCCTGGGACACACGTGGAGGGGCTCCTGCCCGGGTCACAGGCCACCCACTGCCCCTGCCCCAGATCGGGGGCCGCAAATCAGCCCTGTCTGAGTCCCGTGCCTCTAGAGGGAGTATTGGACCAACACTTGTAGAAAACGGGGTCCTTGCGGGCCACTCATTGGAGGGACACAGATAAATCTTTGCCGACTTTCTGCTGAAACTTACGAGCGTTCACACCTAAGCCTCTTACAAGGTCAGCTGTTTAGCTAAACATGAGCTCATGATCTAAATTTACACAATATTGAAGAAAGCAGCTACAAGGGGAGACAATCAGCCAAAACCATCAATACCAGAATTAGATTCCCAAGGCCATCCATCAGATGTAGGAATAATCGGGTGCAAGGCAGAAAATATACATAAAACTGGAACTGAAACAAGGCACAAGGATGTTTTAGAAGACTGGTAGGATCTCTAAAACATTTTTCAAGGACATGTCATTGATAAAGCTAAATACTCCAAGGTTGTGTAATACAACAGATTAATCATTGAGAAGAGTGAAATTATGCTGTTTTGAAAACTATGGCAGGTCAGATTTTCTGCCTAATTATATAAGAAGATTTCTCTAAAAAATACACATTATTTCAAAGACTTATTGGCTGTGAAATAAGTTAAGGGTATTTCAAATGGCTTGTCTGCAAAGAAAGGTGAGATGTAGGGAATCACAGAAAGTTGAGGGGAAAATAGGACAATATATACATTGCTGTATGGTGAACTAAGCCTTAGGCCAGCAACAATGGAGAGGACCTGACCCTTAGACACGTACAATTAAGCTGGAATCTTCAAAATTTCAAATCTTTATAAGTAAAAAGATTTATTAAAATCAATAACCAAGTGTTTTAATTGACATCAGAAGATGAAAACAATAAACCCTGAGAACATAGAGAAAAGATAAATAAAGATATGAGCAGAACTTAATACAACAGAAAACGTATAAAATTCAGGTGATTGAGTAAGTCCAAAGAATTTTCTTTGAAAAGATTTAAAAGACACACTTTGATTAAGGAAAACCAAAACATAAGTAAAGAATATCCAGAAAGAGTCAGGACAATGTTAGAGCAGACAATATATGAAATGCCAGTAAATTTGAACATTTCTGTAAAGTGGACCATTTCCTAGCTCCTAAAGTTTACCAACACTGACACAAGAGGAAATCATTTAAGGTCATCATGTCTGCCCTTGGCATTCTCGGAACGCCCTGGCCTCAGAATGCAGCCTCTGTAGTCCATGGTAACCTGCGGAGAGGGGGCTGGGCTGAGGGAGGTTGGAACACTGCCCTCACTGAGGGAGTGGGTGTGGCCATCTCTGCTGTGACTGAACAAAGGGCAGGGGAGCAGGGGGCCCAGGGCAGGGCCCTCAGAGCCCGGCAGGCCCAGTGGAGTGTCACAAGCTTTTAGGACCAGGCCAAAGGGTGCCTTCTTTGTCTGCACAGCTGCCCAAACTCTCACCTTTCCACTCAGGCCGCCCTCTTACTTGAAGTGTGTGTGGAAGGTGTCCGCACAGTATACCGTGCTACACAGCTAAGCATAGGTCTGGGCATCGTAGCTTCCTGCCAGGTGACCGAAGTTCGCAGGCAGATGGGTCCCTGGGACACACGCGGAGAGGCTCCTGCCCGGGTCACAGGCCGCCCACTGCCCCTGCCCCAGATCGGGAGCCGCAAAGCAGCCCTGTCTGAGTTCCCTGCCTCTAGAGGGAGTATTGGACCAACACTTGTAGAAAACGGGGTCCTTGCGGGCCACTCATTGGAGGGACACAAATAAATCTTTGCCGACTTTCTGCTGAAACTTACGAGCGTTCACACCTAAACCTCTTACAAGGTCAGCTGTTTAGCTAAACATGATCTCATGATCTAAATTTACACAATATTGAAGAAAGCAGCTACAAGGGGAGACAATCAGCCAAAACCATCAATACCAGAATTAGATTCCCAAGGCCATCCATCAGATGTAGGAATAATCGGGTGCAAGGCAGAAAATATACATAAAACTGGAACTGAAACAAGGCACAAGGATATTTTCAAAGACTGGTAGGATCTCTAAAACATTTTTCAAGGACATGTCATTGAGAAAGATAAATACTCCAAGGTTGTGTAATACAACAGATTAATCATTGAGAAGAGTGAAATTATGCTGTTTTGAAAACTATGGCAGGTCAGATTTTCTGCCTAATTATATAAGAAGATTTCTCTAAAAAAGACACATTATTTCAAAGACTTATTGGCTGTGAAATAAGTTAAGGGTATTTCAAATGGCTTGTCTGCAAAGAAAGGTGAGATGTAGGGAATCACAGAAAGTCGAGGGGAAAATAGGTCAATATATACATTGCTGTATGGTGAACTAAGCCTTAGGCCAGCAACAATGGAGAGGACGTGACCCTTAGACACGTACAAGTAAGCTGGAATCTTCAAAAGTTCAAATCTTTATAAGTAAAAAGATTTATTAAAATGAATAACCAAGTGTTTTAATTGACATCAGAAGATGAAAAGAATAAACCCTGAGAACATAGAGAAAAGATAAATAAAGATATGAGCAGAACTTAATACAACAGAAAACGTATAAAATTGAGGTGATTTAGTAAGTCCAAAGAATCTTCTTTGAAAAGATTTAAAAGACACACTTTGATTAAGGAAAACCAAAACATAAGTAAAGAATATACAGAAAGAGTCAGGACAATGTTAGAGCAGACAATATATGAAATGCCAGTAAATTTGAACATTTCTGTCAAGTGGACCATTTCCTAGCTCCTAAAGTTTACCAACACTGACACAAGAGGAAATCATTTAAGGTCATCATGTCTGCCCTTGGCATTCTCGGAACGCCCTGGCCTCAGAATGCAGCCTCTGTAGTCCATGGTAACCTGCGGAGAGGGGGCGGGGCTGAGGGAGGTTGGAACACTGCCCTCACTGAGGGAGTGTGTGTGGCCATCTCTGCTGTGACTGAACAAAGGGCAGGGGAGCAGGGGGCCCAGGGCAGGGCCCTCAGAGCCCGGCAGGCCCAGTGGAGTGTCACAAGTTTTTAGGCCCAGGCCAAAGGGCGCCTTCTTTGTCTGCACAGCTGCCCAAACTCTCACCTTTCCACTCAGGCCGCCCTCTTACTTGAAGTGTGTGTGGAACGTGTCTGCGCAGTACACCGCGCTGCACAGCTAAGCATAGTTCTGGGCATCGTAGCTTCCTGCAAGGTGACCGAAGTTCGCAGGCAGATGGGACCCTGGGACACACGCGGAGGGGCTCCTGCCCGGGTCACACTCCGCCCACTGCCCCTGCCCCAGATCGGGGGCCGCAAAGCAGCCCTGTCTGAGTCCCCTGCCTCTAGAGGGAGTATTGGACCAACACTTGTAGAAAACGGGGCCCTTGCGAGCCACTCGTTGGAGGGACACAAATAAATCTTTGCCGACTTTTTGCTGAAACTTACGAGCGTTCACACCTAAGCCTCTTACAAGGTCAGCTGTTTAGCTAAACATGAGCTCATGATCTAAATTTACACAATAATGAAGAAAGCAGCTACAAGGGGAGACAATCAGCCAAAACCATCAATACCAGAATTAGATTCCCAAGGCCATCCATCAGATGTAGGAATAATCGGGTGCAAGGCAGAAAATATACATAAAACTGGAACTGAAACAAGGCACAAGGATGTTTTAGAAGACTGGTAGGATCTCTCAAACATTTTTCAAGGACATGTCATTGATAAAGCTAAATACTCCAAGGTTGTGTAATACAACAGATTAATCATTGAGAAGAGTGAAATTATGCTGTTTTGAAAACTATGGCAGGTCAGATTTTCTGCCTAATTATATAAGAAGATTTCTCTAAAAAATACACATTATTTCAAAGACTTATTGGCTGTGAAATAAGTTAAGGGTATTTCAAATGGCTTGTCTGCAAAGAAAGGTGAGATGTAGGGAATCACAGAAAGTCGAGGGGAAAATAGGTTAATATATACATTGCTGTATGGTGAACTAAGCCTTAGGCTAGCAACAATGGAGAGGACGTGACCCTTAGACACGTACAAGTAAGCTGGAATCTTCAAAAGTTCAAATCTTTATAAGTATAAAGATTTATTAAAATGAATAACCAAGTGCTTTAATTGACATCAGAAGATGAAAACAATAAACCCTGAGAACATAGAGAAAAGATAAATAAAGATATGAGCAGAACTTAATACAACAGAAAACGTATAAAATTGAGGTGATTTAGTAAGTCCAAAGAATCTTCTTTGAAAAGAATTAAAAGACACAATTTGATTAAGGAAAACCAAAACATAAGTAAAGAATATACAGAAAGAGTCAGGACAATGTTAGAGCAGAGAATATATGAAATGCCAGTAAATTTGAACATTTCTTCAAGTGGACCATTTCCTAGCTCCTAAAGTTTACCAACACTGACACAAGAGGAAATCATTTAAGGTCATCATGTCTGCCCTTGGCATTCTCGGAATGCCCTGGCCTCAGAATGCAGCCTCTGTAGTCCATGGTAACCTGCGGAGAGGGGGCGGGGCTGAGGGAGGTTGGAACACTGCCCTCACTGAGGGAGTGGGTGTGGCCATCTCTGCTGTGACTGAACAAAGGGCAGGGGAGCAGGGGGCCCAGGGCAGGGCCCTCAGAGCCCGGCAGGCCCAGTGGAGTGTCACAAGCTTTTAGGCCCAGGCCAAAGGGCGCCTTCTTTGTCTGCACAGCTGCCCAAACTCTCACCTTTCCACTCAGGCCGCCCTCTTACTTGAAGTGTGTGTGGAACGTGTCCGTGCAGTATACCGCGCTGCACAGCTAAGCATAGGTCTGGGCATCGTAGCTTCCTGCCAGGTGACCGAAGTTCGCAGGCAGATGGGTCCCTGGGACACACGTGGAGGGGCTCCTGCCCGGGTCACAGGCCGCCCACTGCCCCTGCCCCAGATCGGGGGCCGCAAATCAGCCCTGTCTGAGTCCCCTGCCTCTAGAGGGAGTATTGGAGCAACACTTGTAGAAAACGGGGTCCTTGCGGGCCACTCATTGGAGGGACACAAATAAATCTTTGCCGACTTTCTGCTGAAACTTACGAGCGTTCACACCTAAGCCTCTTACAAGGTCAGCTGTTTAGCTAAACATGAGCTCATGATCTAAATTTACACAATATTGAAGAAAGCAGCTACAAGGGGAGACAATCAGCCAAAACCATCAATACCAGAATTAGATTCCCAAGGCCATCCATCAGATGTAGGAATAATCGGGTGCAAGGCAGAAAATATACATAAAACTGGAACTGAAACAAGGCACAAGGATGTTTTCAAAGACTGGTAGGATCTCTAAAACATTTTTCAAGGACATGTCATTGATAAAGCTAAATACTCCAAGGTTGTGTAATACAACAGATTAATCATTGAGAAGAGTGAAATTATGCTGTTTTGAAAACTATGGCAGGTCATATTTTCTACCTAATTATATAAGAAGATTTCTCTAAAAAATACACATTATTTCAAAGACTTATTGGCTGTGAAATAAGTTAAGGGTATTTCAAATGGCTTGTCTGCAAAGAAAGGTGAGATGTAGGGAATCACAGAAAGTCGAGGGGAAAATAGTTCAATATATACATTGCTGTATGGTGAACTAAGCCTTAGGCCAGCAACAATGGAGAGGACCTGACCCTTAGACACGAACAAGTAAGCTGGAATCTTCAAAAGTTCAAATCTTTATAAGTAAAAAGATTTATTAAAATGAATAACCAAGTGTTTTAATTGACATCAGAAGATGAAAACAATAAACCCTGAGAACATGGAGAAAAGATAAATAAAGATATGAGCAGAACTTAATACAACAGAAAACGTATAAAATTCAGGTGATTTAGTAAGTCCAAAGAATCTTCTTTGAAAAGATTTAAAAGACACACTTTGATTAAGGAAAACCAAAACATAAGTAAAGAATATCCAGAAAGAGTCAGGACAATGTTAGAGCAGAGAATATATGAAATGCCAGTAAATTTGAACATTTCTGTAAAGTGGACCATTTCCTAGCTCCTAAAGTTTACCAACACTGACACAAGAGGAAATCATTTAAGGTCATCATGTCTGCCCTTGGCATTCTCGGAACGCCCTGGCCTCAGAATGCAGCCTCTGTAGTCCATGGTAACCTGCGGAGAGGGGGCGGGGCTGAGGGAGGTTGGAACACTGCCCTCACTGAGGGAGTGTGTGTGGCCATCTCTGCTGTGACTGAACAAAGGGCAGGGGAGCAGGGGGCCCAGGGCAGGGCCCTCAGAGCACGGCAGGCCCAGTGGAGTGTCACAAGCTTTTAGGCCCAGGCCAAAGGGCGCCTTCTTTGTCTGCACAGCTGCCCAAACTCTCACCTTTCTACTCAGGCCGCCCTCTTACTTGAAGTGTGTTTGGAACGTGTCTGCGCAGTACACCGCGCTGCACAGCTAAGCATAGTTCTGGGCATCGTACCTTCCTGCAAGGTGACCGAAGTTCGCAGGCAGATGGGACCCTGGGACACACGCGGAGGGGCTCCTGCCCGGGTCACACTCCGCCCACTGCCCCTGCCCCAGATCGGGGGCCGCAAAGCAGCCCTGTCTGAGTCCCCTGCCTCTAGAGGGAGTATTGGACCAACACTTGTAGAAAACGGGGCCCTTGCGAGCCACTCGTTGGAGGGACACAAATAAATCTTTGCCGACTTTTTGCTGAAACTTACGAGCGTTCATACCTAAGCCTCTTAAAAGGTCAGCTGTTTGGCTAAACATGAGCTCATGATCTAAATTTACACAATAATGAAGAAAGCAGCTACAAGGGGAGACAATCAGCCAAAACCATCAATACCAGAATTAGATTCCCAAGGCCATCCATCAGATGAAGGAATAATCGGGTGCAAGGCAGAAAATATACATAAAACTGGAACTGAAACAAGGCACAAGGATGTTTTAGAAGACTGGTAGGATCTCTAAAACATTTTTGAAGGACATGTCATTGATAAAGCTAAATACTCCAAGGTTGTGTAATACAACAGATTAATCATTGAGAAGAGTGAAATTATGCTGTTTTGAAAACTATGGCAGGTCAGATTTTCTGCCTAATTATATAAGAAGATTTCTCTAAAAAATACACATTATTTCAAAGACTTATTGGCTGTGAAATAAGTTAAGGGTATTTCAAATGGCTTGTCTGCAAAGAAAGGTGAGATGTAGGGAATCACAGAAAGTCGAGGGGAAAATAGGTTAATATATACATTGCTGTATGGTGAACTAAGCCTTAGGCCAGCAACAATGGAGAGGACGTGACACTTAGACACGTACAAGTAAGCTGGAATCTTCAAAAGTTCAAATCTTTATAAGTAAAAAGATTTATTAAAATGAATAACCAAGTGCTTTAATTGACATCAGAAGATGAAAACAATAAACCCTGAGAACATAGAGAAAAGATAAATAAAGATATGAGCAGAACTTAATACAACAGAAAACGTATAAAATTGAGGTTATTTAGTAAGTCCAAAGAATCTTCTTTGAAAAGAATTAAAAGACACACTTTGATTAAGGAAAACCAAAACATAAGTAAAGAATATCCAGAAAGAGTCAGGACAATGTTAGAGCAGAGAATATATGAAATGCCAGTAAATTTGAACATTTCTGTAAAGTGGACCATTTCCTAGCTCCTAAAGTTTACCAACACTGACACAAGAGGAAATCATTTAAGGTCATCATGTCTGCCCTTGGCATTCTCGGAACGCCCTGGCCTCAGAATGCAGCCTCTGTAGTCCATGGTAACCTGCGGAGAGGGGGCGGGGCTGAGGGAGGTTGGAACACTGCCCTCACTGAGGGAGTGTGTGTGGCCATCTCTGCTGTGACTGAACAAAGGGCAGGGGAGCAGGGGGCCCAGGGCAGGGCCCTCAGAGCCCGGCAGGCCCAGTGGAGTGTCACAAGTTTTTAGGCCCAGGCCAAAGGGCGCCATCTTTGTCTGCACAGCTGCCCAAACTCTCACCTTTCCACTCAGGCCGCCCTCTTACTTGAAGTGTGTGTGGAACGTGTCTGCGCAGTACACCGCGCTGCACAGCTAAGCATAGTTCTGGGCATCCTACCTTCCTGCAAGGTGACCGAAGTTCGCAGGCAGATGGGACCCTGGGACACACGCGGTGGGGCTCCTGCCCGGGTCACACTCCGCCCACTGCCCCTGCCCCAGATCGGGGGCCGCAAAGCAGCCCTGTCTGAGTCCCCTGCCTCTAGAGGGAGTATTGGACCAACACTTGTAGAAAACGGGGCCCTTGCGAGCCACTCGTTGGAGGGACACAAATAAATCTTTGCCGTCTTTTTGCTGAAACTTACGAGCGTTCATACCTAAGCCTCTTAAAAGGTCAGCTGTTTGGCTAAACATGAGCTCATGATCTAAATTTACACAATAATGAAGAAAGCAGCTACAAGGGGAGACAATCAGCCAAAACCATCAATACCAGAATTAGATTCCCAAGGCCATCCATCAGATGAAGGAATAATCGGGTGCAAGGCAGAAAATATACATAAAACTGGAACTGAAACAAGGCACAAGGATGTTTTCAAAGACTGGTAGGATCTCTAAAACATTTTTCAAGGATATGTCATTGATAAAGCTAAATACTCCAAGGTTGTGTAATACAACAGATTAATCATTGAGAAGAGTGAAATTATGCTGTTTTGAAAACTATGGCAGGTCAGATTTTCTGCCTAATTATATAAGAAGATTTCTCTAAAAAATACACATTATTTCAAAGACTTCTTGGCTGTGAAATAAGTTAAGGGTATTTCAAATGGCTTGTCTGCAAAGAAAGGTGAGATGTAGGGAATCACAGAAAGTCGAGGGGAAAATAGGTCAATATATACATTGCTGTATGGTGAACTAAGCCTTAGGCCAGCAACAATGGAGAGGACCTGACCCTTAGACACGTACAAGTAAGCTGGAATCTTCAAAAGTTCAAATCTTTATACGTAAAAAGATTTACTAAAATCAATAACCAAGTGTTTTAATTGACATCAGAAGATGAAAACAATAAACCCTGAGAACATGGAGAAAAGATAAATAAAGATATGAGCAGAACTTAATACAACAGAAAACGTATAAAATTCAGGTGATTTAGTAAGTCCAAAGAATCTTCTTTGAAAAGATTTAAAAGACACACTTTGATTAAGGAAAACCAAAACATAAGTAAAGAATATACAGAAAGAGTCAGGACAATGTTAGAGCAGAGAATATATGAAATGCCAGTAAATTTGAACATTTCTGTCAAGTGGACCATTTCCTAGCTCCTAAAGTTTACCAACACTGACACAAGAGGAAATCATTTAAGGTCATCATGTCTGCCCTTGGCATTCTCGGAACGCCCTGGCCTCAGAATGCAGCCTCTGTAGTCCATGGTAACCTGCGGAGAGGGGGCGGGGCTGAGGGAGGTTGGAACACTGCCCTCACTGAGGGAGTGTGTGTGGCCATCTCTGCTGTGACTGAACAAAGGGCAGGGGAGCAGGGGGCCCAGGGCAGGGCCCTCAGAGCCCGGCAGGCCCAGTGGAGTGTCACAAGCTTTTAGGCCCAGGCCAAAGGGCGCCTTCTTTGTCTGCACAGCTGCCCAAACTCTCACCTTTCCACTCAGGCCGCCCTCTTACTTTAAGTGTGTGTGGAACGTGTCCGTGCAGTATACCGCGCTGCACAGCTAAGCATAGGTCTGGGCATCATAGCTTCCTGCCAGGTGACCGAAGTTCGCAGGCAGATGGGTACCTGGGACACACGTGGAGGGGCTCCTGCCCGGGTCACAGGCCGCCCACTGCCCCTGCCCCAGATCGGGGGCCGCAAATCAGCCCTGTCTGAGTCCCCTTCCTCTAGAGGGAGTATTGGAGCAACACTTGTAGAAAACGGTGTCCTTGCGGGCCACTCATTGGAGGGACACAAATAAATCTTTGCCGACTTTCTGCTGAAACTTATGAGCGTTCACACCTAAGCCTCTTACAAGGTCAGCTGTTTAGCTAAACATGAGCTCATGATCTAAATTTACACAATATTGAAGAAAGCAGCTACAAGGGGAGACAATCAGCCAAAACCATCAATACCAGAATTAGATTCCCAAGGCCATCCATCAGATGTAGGAATAATCGGGTGCAAGGCAGAAAATATACATAAAACTGGAACTGAAACAAGGCACAAGGATGTTTTCAAAGACTGGTAGGATCTCTAAAACATTTTTCAAGGACATGTCATTGATAAAGCTAAATACTCCAAGGTTGTGTAATACAACAGATTAATCATTGAGAAGAGTGAAATTATGCTGTTTTGAAAACTATGGCAGGTCAGATTTTCTGCCTAATTATATAAGAAGATTTCTCTAAAAAATACACATTATTTCAAAGACTTATTGGCTGTGAAATAAGTTAAGGGTATTTCAAATGGCTTGTCTGCAAAGAAAGGTGAGATGTAGGGAATCACAGAAAGTCGAGGGGAAAATAGGTCAATATATACATTGCTGTATGGTGAACTAAGCCTTAGGCCAGCAACAATGGAGAGGACGTGACCCTTAGACACGAACAAGTAAGCTGGAATCTTCAAAAGTTCAAATCTTTATAAGTAAAAAGATTTATTAAAATGAATAACCAAGTGTTTTAATTGACATCAGAAGATGAAAACAATAAACCCTGAGAACATGGAGAAAAGATAAATAAAGATATGAGCAGAACTTAATACAACAGAAAACGTATAAAATTCAGGTGATTTAGTAAGTCCAAAGAATCTTCTTTGAAAAGATTTAAAAGACACACTTTGATTAAGGAAAACCAAAACATAAGTAAAGAATATCCAGAAAGAGTCAGGACAATGTTAGAGCAGAGAATATATGAAATGCCAGTAAATTTGAACATTTCTGTAAAGTGGACCATTTCCTAGCTCCTAAAGTTTACCAACACTGACACAAGAGGAAATCATTTAAGGTCATCATGTCTGCCCTTGGCATTCTCAGAACGCCCTGGCCTCAGAATGCAGCCTCTGTAGTCCATGGTAACCTGCGGAGAGGGGGCGGGGCTGAGGGAGGTTGGAACACTGCCCTCACTGAGGGAGTGGGTGTGGCCATCTCTGCTGTGACTGAACAAAGGGCAGGGGAGCAGGGGGCCCAGGGCAGGGCCCTCAGAGCCCGGCAGGCCCAGTGGAGTGTCACAAGTTTTTAGGCCCAGGCCAAAGGGCGCCTTCTTTGTCTGCACAGCTGCCCAAATTCTCACCTTTCCACTCAGGCCGCCCTCTTACTTGAAGTGTGTGTGGAACGTGTCCGTGCAGTATACCGCGCTGCACAGCTAAGCATAGGTCTGGGCATCGTATCTTCCTGCCAGGTGACCGAAGTTCGCAGGCAGATGGGTCCCTGGGACACACGCGGAGAGGCTCCTGCCCGGGTCACAGGCCGCCCACTGCCCCTGCCACAGATCGGGAGCCGCAAAGCAGCCCTGTCTGAGTCCCCTGCCTCTAGAGGGAGTATTGGACCAACACTTGTAGAAAACGGGGTCCTTGCGGGCCACTCATTGGAGGGACACAAATAAATCTTTGCCGACTTTCTGCTGAAACTTACGAGCGTTCACACCTAAGCCTCTTACAAGGTCAGCTGTTTAGCTAAACATGAGCTCATGATTTAAATTTACACAATATTGAAGAAAGCAGCTACAAGGGGAGACAATCAGCCAAAACCATCAATACCAGAATTAGATTCCCAAGGCCAACCATCAGATGTAGGAATAATCGGGTGCAAGGCAGAAAATATACATAAAACTGGAACTGAAACAAGGCACAAGGATGTTTTCAAAGACTGGTAGGATCTCTAAAACATTTTTCAAGGACATGTCATTGATAAAGCTAAATACTCCAAGATTGTGTAATACAACAGATTAATCATTGAGAAGAGTGAAATTATGCTGTTTTGAAAACTATGGCAGGTCAGATTTTCTGCCTAATTATATAAGAAGATTTCTCTAAAAAATACACATTATTTCAAAGACTTATTGGCTGTGAAATAAGTTAAGGGTATTTCAAATGGCTTGTCTGCAAAGAAAGGTGAGATGTAGGGAATCACAGAAAGTCGAGGGGAAAATAGGTCAATATATACATTGCTGTGTGGTGAACTAAGCCTTAGGCCAGCAACAATGGAGAGGACCTGACCCTTAGACACGTACAAGTAAGCTGGAATCTTCAAAAGTTCAAATCTTTATAAGTAAAAAGATTTATTAAAATGAATAACCAAGTGTTTTAATTGACATCAGAAGATCAAAACAATAAACCCTGAGAACATAGAGAAAAGATAAATAAAGATATGAGCAGAACTTAATACAACAGAAAACGTATAAAATTCAGGTGATTGAGTAAGTCCAAAGAATCTTCTTTGAAAAGATTTAAAAGACACACTTTGATTAAGGAAAACCAAAACATAAGTAAAGAATATCCAGAAAGAGTCAGGACAATGTTAGAGCAGACAATATATGAAATGCCAGTAAATTTGAACATTTCTGTCAAGTGGACCATTTCCTAGCTCCTAAAGTTTACCAACACTGACACAAGAGGAAATCATTTAACGTCATCATGTCTGCCCTTGGCATTCTCGGAACGCCCTGGCCTCAGAATGCAGCCTCTGTAGTCCATGGTAACCTGCGGAGAGGGGGCGGGGCTGAGGGAGGTTGGAACACTGCCCTCACTGAGGGAGTGTGTGTGGCCATCTCTGCTGTGACTGAACAAAGGGCAGGGGAGCAGGGGGCCCAGGGCAGGGCCCTCAGAGCCCGGCAGGCCCAGTGGAGTGTCACAAGCTTTTAGGCCCAGGCCAAAGGGCGCCTTCTTTGTCTGCACAGCTGCCCAAACTCTCACCTTTCCACTCAGGCCGCCCTCTTACTTTAAGTGTGTGTGGAACGTGTCCGTGCAGTATACCGCGCTGCACAGCTAAGCATAGGTCTGGGCATCGTAGCTTCCTGCCAGGTGACCGAATTTCGCAGGTAGATGGGTCCCTGGGACAACGCGGAGGGGCTCCTGCCCGGGTCACAGGCCGCCCACTGCCCCTGCCCCAGATCGGGGGCCGCAAATCAGCCCTGTCTGAGTCCCCTTCCTCTAGAGGGAGTATTGGAGCAACACTTGTAGAAAACGGGGTCCTTGCGGGCCACTCATTGGAGGGACACAAATAAATCTTTGCCGACTTTCTGCTGAAACTTATGAGCGTTCACACCTAAGCCTCTTACAAGGTCAGCTGTTTAGCTAAACATGAGCTCATGATCTAAATTTACACAATATTGAAGAAAGCAGCTACAAGGGGAGACAATCAGCCAAAACCTTCAATACCAGAATTAGATTCCCAAGGCCATCCATCAGATGTAGGAATAATCGGGTGCAAGGCAGAAAATATACATAAAACTGGAACTGAAACAAGGCACAAGGATGTTTTCAAAGACTGGTAGGATCTCTAAAACATTTTTCAAGGACATGTCATTGATAAAGCTAAATACTCCAAGGTTGTGTAATACAACAGATTAATCATTGAGAAGAGTGAAATTATGCTGTTTTGAAAACTATGGCAGGTCAGATTTTCTGCCTAATTATATAAGAAGATTTCTCTAAAAAATACACATTATTTCAAAGACTTATTGGCTGTGAAATAAGTTAAGGGTATTTCAAATGGCTTGTCTGCAAAGAAAGGTGAGATGTAGGGAATCACAGAAAGTCGAGGGGAAAATAGGTCAATATATACATTGCTGTATGGTGAACTAAGCCTTAGGCCAGCAACAATGGAGAGGACCTGACCCTTAGACACGAACAAGTAAGCTGGAATCTTCAAAAGTTCAAATATTTATAAGTAAAAAGATTTATTAAAATGAATAACCAAGTGTTTTAATTGACATCAGAAGATGAAAACAATAAACCCTGAGAACATAGAGAAAAGATAAATAAAGATATGAGCAGAACTTAATACAACAGAAAACGTATAAAATTCAGGTGATTTAGTAAGTCCAAAGAATCTTCTTTGAAAAGAATTAATAGACACACTTTGATTAAGGAAAACCAAAACATAAGTAAAGAATATCCAGAAAGAGTCAGGACAATGTTAGAGCAGAGAATATATGAAATGCCAGTAAATTTGAACATTTCTGTAAAGTGGACCATTTCCTAGCTCCTAAAGTTTACCAACACTGACACAAGAGGAAATCATTTAAGGTCATCATGTCTGCCCTTGGCATTCTCGGAACGCCCTGGCCTCAGAATGCAGCCTCTGTAGTCCATGGTAACCTGCGGAGAGGGGGCGGGGCTGAGGGAGGTTGGAACACTGCCCTCACTGAGGGAGTGGGTGTGGCCATCTCTGCTGTGACTGAACAAAGGGCAGGGGAGCACGGGGCCCAGGCCAGGGCCCTCAGAGCCCGGCAGGCCCAGTGGAGTGTCACAAGCTTTTAGGCCCAGGCCAAAGGGCGCCTTCTTTGTCTGCACAGCTGCCCAAACTCTCAACTTTCCACTCAGGCCGCCCTCTTACTTGAAGTGTGTGTGGAACGTGTCCGCGCAGCACACCGCGCTGTACAGCTAAGCATAGTTCTGGGCATCGTAGCTTCCTGCCAGGTGACCGAAGTTCGCAGGCAGATGGGTCCCTGGGACACACGCGGAGAGGCTCCTGCCCGGGTCACAGGCCGCCCACTGCCCCTGCCCCAGATCGGGGGCCGCAAAGCAGCCCTGTCTGAGTCCCCTGCCTCTAGAGGGAGTATTGGACCAACACTTGTAGAAAACGGGGTCCTTGCGGCCACTCATTGGAGGGACACAAATAAATCTTTGCCGACTTTCTGCTGAAACTTACGAGCGTTCACACCTAAGCCTCTTACAAGGTCAGCTGTTTAGCTAAACATGAGCTCATGATCTAAATTTACACAATATTGAAGAAAGCAGCTACAAGGGGAGACAATCAGCCAAAACCATCAATACCAGAATTAGATTCCCAAGGCCATCCATCAGATGTAGGAATAATCGGGTGCAAGGCAGAAAATATACATAAAACTGGAACTGAAACAAGGCACAAGGATGTTTTCAAAGACTGGTAGGATCTCTAAAACATTTTTGAAGGACATGTCATTGATAAAGCTAAATACTCCAAGGTTGTGTAATACAACAGATTAATCATTGAGAAGAGTGAAATTATGCTGTTTTGAAAACTATGGCAGGTCAGATTTTCTTCCTAATTATATAAGAAGATTTCTCTAAAAAATACACATTATTTCAAAGACTTATTGGCTGTGAAATAAGTTAAGGGTATTTCAAATGGCTTGTCTGCAAAGAAAGGTGAGATGTAGGGAATCACAGAAAGTCGAGGGGAAAATAGGTCAATATATACATTGCTGTATGGTGAACTAAGCCTTAGGCCAGCAACAATGGAGAGGACCTGACCCTTAGACACGTACAAGTAAGCTGGAATCTTCAAAAGTTCAAATCTTTATAAGTAAAAAGATTTACTAAAATCAATAACCAAGTGTTTTAATTGACATCAGAAGATGAAAACAATAAACCCTGAGAACATGGAGAAAAGATAAATAAAGATATGAGCAGAACTTAATACAACAGAAAACGTATAAAATTCAGGTGATTTAGTAAGTCCAAAGAATCTTCTTTGAAAAGATTTAAAAGACACACTTTGATTAAGGAAAACCAAAACATAAGTAAAGAATATACAGAAAGAGTCAGGACAATGTTAGAGCAGAGAATATATGAAATGCCAGTAAATTTGAACATTTCTGTCAAGTGGACCATTTCCTAGCTCCTAAAGTTTACCAACACTGACACAAGAGGAAATCATTTAAGGTCATCATGTCTGCCCTTGGCATTCTCGGAACGCCCTGGCCTCAGAATGCAGCCTCTGTAGTCCATGGTAACCTGCGGAGAGGGGTCGGTGCTGAGGGAGGTTGGAACACTGCCCTCACTGAGGGAGTGGGTGTGGCCATCTCTGCTGTGACTGAACAAAGGGCAGGGGAGCAGGGGGCCCAGGCCAGGGCCCTCAGAGCCCGGCAGGCCCAGTGGAGTGTCACAAGCTTTTAGGCCCAGGCCAAAGGGCGCCTTCTTTGTCTGCACAGCTGCCCAAACTCTCACCTTTCCACTCAGGCCGCCCTCTTACTTGAAGTGTGTGTGGAACGTGTCCGCGCAGTATACCGCGCTGCACAGCTAAGCATAGGTCTGGGCATCGTAGCTTCCTGCCAGGTAACCGAAGTTCGCAGGCAGATGGGTCCCTGGGACACACGCGGAGGGGCTCCTGCCCGGGTCACAGGCCGCCCACTGCCCCTGCCCCAGATCGGGGGCCGCAAATCAGCCCTGTCTGAGTCCCCTGCCTCTAGAGGGAGTATTGGAGCAACACTTGTAGAAAACGGGGTCCTTGCGGGCCACTCATTGGAGGGACACAAATAAATCTTTGCCGACTTTCTGCTGAAACTTACGAGCGTTCACACCTAAGCCTCTTACAAGGTCAGCTGTTTAGCTAAACATGAGCTCATGATCTAAATTTACACAATATTGAAGAAAGCAGCTACAAGGGGAGACAATCAGCCAAAACCATCAATACCAGAATTAGATTCCCAAGGCCATCCATCAGATGTAGGAATAATCGGGTGCAAGGCAGAAAATATACATAAAACTGGAACTGAAACAAGGCACAAGGATGTTTTCAAAGACTGGTAGGATCTCTCAAACATTTTTCAAGGACATGTCATTGATAAAGCTAAATACTCCAAGGTTGTGTAATACAACAGATTAATCATTGAGAAGAGTGAAATTATGCTGTTTTGAAAACTATGGCAGGTCAGATTTGCTGCCTAATTATATAAGAAGATTTCTCTAAAAAATACACATTATTTCAAAGACTTATTGGCTGTGAAATAAGTTAAGGGTATTTCAAATGGCTGTCTGCAAAGAAAGGTGAGATGTAGGGAATCACAGAAAGTCGAGGGGAAAATAGGTCAATATATACATTGCTGTATGGTGAACTAAGCCTTAGGCCAGCAACAATGGAGAGGACCTGACCCTTAGACACGAACAAGTAAGCTGGAATCTTCAAAAGTTCAAATCTTTATAAGTAAAAAGATTTATTAAAATCAATAATCAAGTGTTTTAATTGACATCAGAAGATGAAAACAATAAACCCTGAGAACATGGAGAAAAGATAAATAAAGATATGAGCAGAACTTAATACAACAGAAAACGTATAAAATTGAGGTGATTTAGTAAGTCCAAAGAATCTTCTTTGAAAAGAATTAAAAGACACACTTTGATTAAGAAAACCAAAACATAAGTAAAGAATATACAGAAAGAGTCAGGACAATGTTAGAGCAGAGAATATATGAAATGCCAGTAAATTTGAACATTTCTGTAAAGTGGACCATTACCTAGCTCCTAAAGTTTACCAACACTGACACAAGAGGAAATCATTTAAGGTCATCATGTCTGCCCTTGGCATTCTCGGAACGCCCTGGCCTCAGAATGCAGCCTCTGTAGTCCATGGTAACCTGCGGAGAGGGGGCGGGGCTGAGGGAGGTTGGAACACTGCTCTCACTGAGGGAGTGGGTGTGGCCACTTCTGCTGTGACTGAACAAAGGGCAGGGAAGCAGTGGGCCCAGGGCAGGGCCCTCAGAGCACGGCAGGCCCAGTGGAGTGTCACAAGCTTTTTGGCCCAGGCAAATGGGCACCTTCTTTGTCTGCACAGCTGCCCAAACTCTCACCTTTCCACTCAGGCCGCCCTCTTACTTTAAGTGTGTGTGGAACGTGTCCGTGCAGTATACCACGCTGCACAGCTAAGCATAGGTCTGGGCATCGTAGCTTCCTGCCAGGTGACCGAAGTTCGCAGGCAGATGGGTCCCTGGGACACACGCGGAGAGGCTCCTGCCCGGGTCACCGGCCGCCCACTGCCCCTGCCCCAGATCGGGAGCCGCAAAGCAGCCCTGTCTGAGTCCCCTGCCTCTAGAGGGAGTATTGGAGCAACACTTGTAGAAAACGGGGTCCTTGCGGGCCACTCATTGGAGGGACACAAATAAATCTTTGCCGACTTTCTGCTGAAACTTACGAGCGTTCACACCTAAGCCTCTTAAAAGGTCAGCTGTTTAGCTAAACATGAGCTCATGATCTAAATTTACACAATATTGAAGAAAGCAGCTACAAGGGGAGACAATCAGCCAAAACCATCAATACCAGAATTAGATTCCCAAGGCCATCCATCAGATGTAGGAATAATCGGGTGCAAGGCAGAAAATATACATAAAACTGGAACTGAAACAAGGCACAAGGATGTTTTCAAAGACTGGTAGGATCTCTAAAACATTTTTCAAGGACATGTCATTGATAAAGCTAAATACTCCAAGGTTGTGTAATACAACAGATTAATCATTGAGAAGAGTGAAATTATGCTGTTTTGAAAACTATGGCAGGTCAGATTTTCTGCCTAATTATATAAGAAGATTTCTCTAAAAAATACACATTATTTCAAAGACTTATTGGCTGTGAAATAAGTTAAGGGTATTTCAAATGGCTTGTCTGCAAAGAAAGGTGAGATGTAGGGAATCACAGAAAGTCGAGGGGAAAATAGGTCAATATATACATTGCTGTATGGTGAACTAAGCCTTAGGCCAGCAACAATGGAGAGGACGTGACCCTTAGACACGTACAAGTAAGCTGGAATCTTCAAAAGTTCAAATCTTTATAAGTAAAAAGATTTATTAAAATGAATAACCAAGTGTTTTAATTGACATCAGAAGCTGAAAACAATAAACCCTGAGAACATAGAGAAAAGATAAATAAAGATATGAGCAGAACTTAATACAACAGAAAACGTATAAAATTCAGGTGATTTAGTAAGTCCAAAGAATCTTCTTTGAAAAGAATTAATAGACACACTTTGATTAAGGAAAACCAAAACATAAGTAAAGAATATACAGAAAGAGTCAGGACAATGTTAGAGCAGAGAATATATGAAATGCCAGTAA